>NC_062287.1:25855738-27055738 GCF_902655055.1 Lutra lutra | reverse complement strand
CTTCGATGTCCTAATTTTCTAAGCCTCCATTAATAAAGATTCGGTTATTTGCCCCCAAAAGCATCCAAAGTATTACACTTCCATTTGACCGGGAAAAATTTGTCAACTTTAGGAGTATGGCACTCAACTTCAGATTCCTTTACTCAGCCCTGGGCTGCTTTTGCTCTTTGTGCTTGTGCCTTCTGCTTTCTGCTGCCAGTTTTCTCTGATGCCCTCACTTTTATAAACACTGGCTTATGCAGGCTGGTTAATGCACTCAAAATCATAGCATGCCAGGATTCTTCTTAAGTTTTTATGCTTTTGCAATTCCTTATGCCGTTAATTAACACAACACCCACCCATTAGCTGATCTGCCAGCAAAGCAACTCAGCATCATTATCTTCTTCACGGAAAAGGAAACTGAGTCATTTATGTCCCTATATTTGCACAAGTGGGCTTCTGGCTCCCCCTTTCCTCCTCCAGCATTCACACTTTCAAATGTATTTTAGACCAGCAGTGATGTGATTTCAAAGGGCCTTCACCTGAACAATCGAGCCCCTGAAGGGGGTTTTTAAAGGTTTTTAAAACCTTAACCCCACTATAAATTCCTACAAATAGCCGACATCATACTGTCCCTATCCTCAATTTTGGACAAATATGTTGTCCTTCTCTCATGTTCTTGGCTTTTTCTGCCTTCCTGTATCCTTTCAGACAAGGAGGAATCTTCTATCATAGAACTCAATTTTGGACAAATATGTTGTCCTTCTCTCATGTTCTTGGCTTTTTCTGCCTTCCTGTATCCTTTCAGACAAGGAGGAATCTTCTATCATAGAACTCAAAGGTTCAAAGTGACTTCTAAGCTCCAAAAATGACACTGGAGCTCTGCCTTGGGGGAGAGAAAGGATGTGAGAGATGGTTCTCAGGGAATGAACAGCAGGCGGGCTGGAGAAAGGTTTCCGGTCTGGAGGCAGATGCACTGACCTGGTGGACTGAGGCAGCCTGGTGCCCCTGCTGTGGGCCACCTGCAGTGAGAAGTTGCAGGCTTCAGGAGAAAGATACTCTTGCTTCTTGGAGGAGCGGGCTGGCCTGACCGCAGCTGACAGTCCGGGGCAAGAGCAAAGCGCTCTCCATGGGTCCTGTCCACAGTGTGATCTGCTCCTTGAGTGGAGGGCAAACTACCCTGTCAATTGCCAAACAGGACCCCTCAATTGCCTCCATCACCAAAGTGCTCTTGCCCAGAGGACAGGACATGGTCACCCTTTGAGACAGCTATGCTGCCAAATGCCCAGCAGAAGCATTGGAGGAATTCCATATCCAGTAGAAAAGGCATGGAGGAAAATAAGTGAAGAAGCACCATATACGGACTTCAGTTAGAAACTGGTCAGCATTCCCAGACTATAAAGGAAATTATACTCTGCTTGAGAGAAGGAATGTGATACATACACATAGTTTCTTTTAAGATTTTATTTCTTTATTTATTTAGAGACAGTGGCAGAGGGGAGGGGTAGAGGGGTAGGGAAAGAGAGAATCTCAAGCTTACTAACAACCCTGAGATCGTGACCTGAGCCGAAATCAAGTGTCAGACGCTTAACCAACTGAGCCTCCTGGGTACCTCAATATGTACACATAACTTTAAATCACATATGTTAACTTTCTGTATGGAATGGCTCTTTTTAACTCTTTTTAAAATGATAAAGATTATTTCTCTCTGTACAGTTAAATTATTGGCAAAATAAGTTGTATTTGTCATGTAATTTGATTTTCTCCTAAATACCCTGTCTGGAAGAACCATTGTGCCCATTTGACAGATGAGTAAACAAAGGATCATATTTGTAACACAAGGTGACCATGGTGCAATGGGGAAGATCTAGGTCTTACATTCAGTGTTCTAACTCAAAATTCAAGACCCATTTTAGTTCACTGCAGTTTAACAACTTCAAGAATCTATCTTCCTCCCTTGAGGAACACTTCCTGTGTCAGGGTTCATGGGGAGTATGAGGAGCACCAGACAGGATAACGGAGATAATTTATGAAGGAGAAGTGGAAGGCTACAACTCAGGAGCAGATGGTACAAGAACCAGAACTGTTGTTAAGAAGAAGGCCCAGTGGGACACCTGGGTGGCTCAGTTGGTTAAGCAGCTGCCTTCGGCTCAGGACATGATCCCGGCGTCCTGGGATCGAGTCCCACATCAGGCTCCTTTCTCTGTGGGGAGCCTGCTTCTCCCTCTGCCACTCTATCTGCCTGTGCTCTCTCTCTCTCTCTCTCTCTCTGACAAATAGATAAATAAAATCTTTAAAAAAAAAAAAAAAAAGAAGAAGGCCCAGTGAAAGCATGTGATGCAGAGAAAGCAAAGGAAGATAGTCCAAATACCTGAGAAATGTGAGAGGCCTGTCATTCATCTCCAGGGTAACACCTCTGAGTTTCTGGAAAAGCAGCATTTATTGTCCACAGAACAATAAGCAAGATTTATAGATACCACAGGCTTGGGGAACATGAATCCAGTTCATACCATGAAGAGCACAGTGGGGAGGTTTCCCAGATGGCCACTGACAGACCCGGCAGGACCCATCGGGGGGACCAGAGACCTGATAGCCACGTCAGGATTCCCTCAGCATGTAACGGTTAGCCTCTGGATATGTGGCAGTACGTGGCCCCCTGAAATACTCTCCTCCTTGAGAGGGCCTTTTTCATTGTAATCCCAGACATCGTACCTTTCAGATTACCTTTCCTTCTTTCCCAGGAGTGCAATGTTACCATTTCAAGGCATGTCAGACACCCAGTCTGTCATCGAAACGCTCACCCCCCAGGGCACAGCTCAGACATCACCTCTTCCATGGAATCCTCTCTGCTTATTCCAATGAGAAGTGATCTTCTACTTCTGAATTCTTACGATGTTTTGTATCTTCTCTACCATGTAAAACATATCACCTTGTGTCATAGTTGAATATAAACACATGGCATCTTCATCCACAAAAGATAAATAAACCCACTGTTAGGATGGTGTTTGTTTTTCATTAGATCAATTTGCTTTAGACCTGAAAGGGCCCATAGAAATTATCTCGATCAATATTCTCATTTTATAGATGAGGAAACAGAGGTGTGGAGAGCTTACACATTTGAGACAAGTTCACACAGCCAGGCAAATTAGAAATGGAATTCATTTGCACCCTTGTCTTCTCAAAGTACTTGCCTGGAATGAGGCCAGAATGAAAGGCTGAATGAACCATTTTGAAAACTCCCTGAGATCTTCCATCCCATCTCCAAAGGGGGACCACCCAGAGACATAGACAACTGATACTGAATCCTCAAGGCACTTTATTTTAGAATTAACCATTTCATTTAGCACACGTCTGTTCCCATCCAAAGGGGTTTTCATGAGGGGCTCATTCAAGCTTCTTAATAAGCAATTGGGTGGTGATGTCTTTAATCAGCTGACCAGAGATGAAAGTTATTCAGATTATTATGCTTTAAGGCATTAAAAAATATGAACAGAAAATCAATCTAACACTAATAAAAGATGATTGAAAATTGCTAATATAAATCAAACAGTGCATCCTGGCTTTTCAAAAAAAATGAAAATGCTATGGCTTTCTTATATCCTCCACTGTAAACCCCACACATGGCTCAGCTTCCATTACCTCTCCCTCTGCGCTTTTATTATGGGTGGAATGCCTTACGATTAGTGCAGCAATGCCAATTAATTGCAGTAATGAGTAGGCTTTGCGTTTAAGGAAACTCACAGCCTGATGCCTGACAGCATTTATAGGCTTGAAATGTCTATAAGAAGCTGTATTTCAAGGGAGTAGAGTGTGTGCCCATAAATAAGTGAAGGTGTTGAGGGTCAGGCTGCAGTGTGTGTGTGTGTGTGTGTGTGTGTGTGTGTGTGTGTGAGAGAGAGAGAGAGAGATGTCTGCATGCGTGTGCATGCATCATACATGTGCCTATGTGTATATGAGTGTGCGTGCATGTGTGAGAATGCAGGTGTGTAGCCAGCATCCATCCTTTGAAAGTGGAACAGGGCCAGGGAGGAGGTACCGGTGAAGAGGGATAAGGGCTGCTTGCTGTAGGAGGGATGAGTTTTGCATATCTGGGAAAGAAGAGTCTGTGTGAGCAAGAGAAATGAGACTTTGAGTTCAGGGATTTGGGGAAAGTACAAATGCATGCTTAAGTAGGATGCTTGGAAGGTGTAGTGAGAGGATTCCTGCAGAGACAACCACGTTGGTTTTGAAAAAAAAAAAAAAAAATGTCATGTGCAAGTGGTGTATTACAGTGTGCTCCTGCCTCATTGTTTCCCTTCCCGGGCTCCCCCTCTTCTTCATTAGGACCTTATGGATGTGCCTCTCCATGCCCTTCCCCATTCTGTTTTTCCCTTTTCTGTCCTTTCTATTTTTTGTAGGTGATAGGCAGTGAGGAAGAAGCAGCTGCCCCTTACTGGGAGAACTGGTTCTAGTGATTCTGTTATTTAGAACCACATCCAAGTCCTGAAACAAATCCCTGAAGGAACACGGTTTCCCCTTGAGGACCTTCTAATGTATTTTTTGAAAAAGCCCACACACTGGGCCATCAAATTGCATGCGATGTGACAAAGTGGGTAATTATGTTTTACTTAGTACACATCAAAGGAACGAATGGCTAGAGAGCGTGCATGTGTGTGCCAGAGCATGTGGGAAGGAGGCCACGTGTGAGGCTGGCCCTGGGTGCAGGCTGGGTGCAGACTTGGGGGCCCGGCTCATCCTCTGGTCCCCTGCCCTTAAAAGGAATGAGGCCATCAGACTCATTTACATCTGGGAGCTGAAGTGGAATGTATCTGGCCTTTCTCTTATGTTCCTTTGTTTGGTTTTCATGGAAACCTGTGTTTATGGGGAAACTGAGCATGCTTGGAACAGACAGATGTTTCTGTTCTCTGTCTGTTATCATGTTAAGAATGTTTCTTTTGGGAGATGAGCTACCATTTTTTTTTTCTTTTACACAAATGCAAAAGATAGAAAGAAATTATCAACAGTTCTAAAGTCCAGAGGTCCCTCTGGAAGCAGGTGATGCCAATCAGCCTTTGGCAGAGATCCATCCCACTTGGAGCATGCTGCCACAACTCGATAGAAGAAGGGGCAGAATGAAAGGCACAAATTATGTCCACTGTCCTTGTCACAGATAAAAAAGAGGGGGGGGGGATTAAAACTGGATGCTGCATCACTGATGCACAGCCCAGGCTTCTCCTTCACCCCTGGACCATCCCCATCCCACATTCCCTTCCCGCTACTTCCCCCATAGGCTGAAAACTTTGTCACTTTAACATTTAATTATATAAAATCCTGTTCTCTTTACCCCCTGTGGATGAGCAATTGTTCTGCTATTTCTATAAAACGCCACAGGAAATATGAAAATAGGAGGCAGGATTTGGAGCAAGACTGTTCCTGAATGCCTGTGGTTAGCAGCGTCAGAGATGGCTGCGTGAATTTTACATCTGTGACAGGAAAGTGGAAGGGGTAGGTTGGGGAGGGGGTGCGCCTGGGCAGACAGGGAGGGAGGAGGAGAGCAGGCATCATATGGCAGCCATGTCAGGATGCTACAGTGTGACCTTCGACCCGAGGGGACTGAACATGGAGCTGAACCCAAAGGAGGGCAGCCCCCACCTGTGCCAGGCTCACTGCTTAAGGCGGGAGAACTCGACCGGCAGATGGATCAAAAGTGAGTCATAAGCTGGAGGGGAATAACTGCGCATTTCCCTACAGTATAAAACAGCCTTTCCAAACAGGCTGGACAATATCTATGGTCTCATTCATTCTTTAATCAGATACGTTACTGGGAAGCAGGGTTGAGCAATGACTACAAGTCTAGGCACCGGAACCAGAAGCCAAGCTTTCAATCAAAACTCTTTCCCATGTGATGGTATAAGTGTAGCATATTACTTTCTTTCTGCACTAGTTTTCTCATATGCAAAATGGGGCTAACAATAATAGTACCATCTTCATATAAAGTGGCAGAATAGTGCTATTATAATGATCTAATGAGTAAATACAATGTAACAAATAAGGTATTAGATAAAATTGCTACAATGTTGTGTAAGAGCCTGTGTTCACATCCCAGAGGAGACAGACATGTATACAAATTATCAGCAGCATGGTAGGAGTTAAGATTGTGATATCTAGCAAGTCTGAGCTTTTGGAGATGAGGATCAACGGAGTTAAAGGACACTTAGCAGATGAGATGAGCCTTGTAGGTTTTGTAGGATAGGTAGGAAGTTGCCAGTTGGGGAAGAAGGATCAGATTATTTCTAGCAAAGTACAGGAAGAAGAAAGAAATGGAAATTTGTTTAAAGTTGTTCTTTTGTGCTTTTGCTTTTGTTTTTGTTTTTGAGTAGGCTCCATGCATAATGTGGGGCTGGAACTCATGATTCTGAGAACAAGGGTAATATATTCTACCAAGTGAGCCAGCCAGGTGTCCCACCATCATAGGTTGTTTTTAAAAAAGCGAGAAATGTCTGAGGAATTGTGGACCATGAAACTGGAAAGAAGAACCTTATATGGCTTTCTGGGGAGTTTGGGTTTCATTTTGTTAGAAATGACGATTCATTGAAGTTTTTACAAAAAGCATGATCCATTTTGAACTATTCTACCTACTGTCATACTAATTTTAATACCTCTACCACTACTGTGAATTCTTTATATAATAGACGAAATTGATAATCCTCCCCTAACTATAAAAACTACAGTTGAACAACACAAATGTCTTGAGGAGCAGTGGATGACTGATTGATGAGATGAGAGGTAAGGGGGAGCCACTGTCAAGAGACCCTTGTAATAGACAGTGTGAGAGCCAACGGAGGGCTCTAACCTTAAGAACAGTCCAGAGGGTTAGAGTTTCCTTCTAATAGCTTCTTCTCTATCCTAGAAAACATCTACATAGCAGAAGATATCTGCCTGTTATCTACCTAGTACATGTTCTCCATCTCATCCTTACTCAACTATCCCTGAGTTGGTTTAGGGTACCAATGGGCCTGAGAACTACATTCACCAGCTCCTCTTACACAGTGGAGCAGCCATAGGAGAAGGGTCTGGTCTGTGATCCGGAAGGATAAATCTCCCAGAGACATCACAGAGCTGCTCTTTATGGAGCCTGCTTATCTCTGGACCTCATGCTCTATAGTTAAGTCTATGAACTTCCATTTCTGTTTTCCTTAGTGGAATGCGGTCTATTATGGCAGGAGGCCTGTATAGATACATGTCTCATGTAATGTACACTGCAACTGAGGCACAGCTATCTGACATATCAAAAACAACATAAGTTTCTCTTTGGCACTTGGAAAAAAGGGTCCACATCTCAACAGTATCCTTGACATGTTAGTAACCCACAACTGAAATTCTCCTCTGTTGTCAGATGTTAATCCTAGATCCTACCAGCCAACAAAGACAAATTTCCCTCAATCCCAAAGCTCAGTCACCACGTGGCTAATCCCAGAGAGAAGGATAGAGTGTCAGTGTTAGGGAGTAAGTATTGACTATCAGAGGTTTGCCAGGTCAGTGGAAGCTGAGGATGTGTCTTTCACATGAAGAAGAAAGGTGGCTCCAGATGTAACATCTGAGGCTTGGTTTCAGGCTGGTCAAGAGGGAAGCAGCTCCCTTGGGGTGAGATGGAAGGATACGGGGGAGATAAAGGAAAGCCCTAGAAGAAGATAGCTACGGTTGTAGCCTAAAGTGTTAAGAGGGGTGAGGAGAAAAGAAGAAAACTAGGGACTAAACAGGGCTAGATTGAGGACAGAAAGCAGGTAGATCAAAGGGCCCAGTTGCCCAATGGGGCTTTGGAGTTATATTGGGCAGATTTCCCCAGCCAGTCAACCTAACCACTCTAAGCTGTGGGTTCTCAAGTTGTAAAATGGAGCTAATTGTACCCATTTGCAGGTTTATTCTGAGGATTACATGAGATAATGTGCAGGAAAGAGCCTAACACACAAGAGGCACTCTGTAAATGAGTGTTCTTAGTGTCTTCAAGAAGGACAGGTGGAAACTATAGGATCAGAAGACATTTCCAGAGAGCCCCTCCTCAGGGGGCATAGAAACCCAGTCTCATGGGCCCATATGAGCCCCTTCCTCCTTGCTAGAAAAACCAAATAGCTGATAACAAAATTTGACTCTCTCAGAGTCCTGGCCAGAGCTCAGCAGGAAGGATCCCTCAACATCTCTGAGCTCTTTTTGCCCCCTTTGCTTTGGAGTGGAGGGATCCCATCTGAATCCCCAGTGCAGCCCTCCACCTGGGAAAAGGAAGCAGCCACTTAAACAACAACCCCACAGGGAACCCTTCCCTACTGAGTTAGTAAGAAAGGGGTTCCACATGAACATCATTCACTCTATAATCCCAAGAGGCATCCCTAGAAAGGATTCTTTCAGATACAGAGCTCAGATACGAGCAAAAATAACTCAACCCCAGACTGGAGAGTGGTCTACTTCACCAGCTAAAAAACAGAACCCAGCTGAGAGCAGCTAAGAGGCTCCCTTTTCCTGGCCCCTAGTAAGAGCAGAGGGTCTCCTTACACCTGGGCAGAGGATGACTCAAAGAATGTAATGTCTGGGGGATTAGACATGGCCCAAGGAGATCCAGCAGCCCTCTAAGCCCAGGTGGAAATTTCTCTCCCTGGCCAGCTGGGAGCATGCAGCTATGGTTTTATTCAAGGGGAGCTCACAGTTTTCATAGTGGGGGTCATTAGCACACACAGGTAGACCGCAGGGATTGAAGGAAAGGAGAATTTAACCATGGCGGAGTAAACCAACAGGGGGAAATTCACTTGGCTCCACTGTACCCCGCTTGTTCCTGGCTGGCCCTCATGCAGCAATCAAGTTGAAATTGTGCTGGTTGGCAGAGTCAGCATGGCAGAGAGGCGTCCCCTGGGAAAACCACGGACAATGAAGGAAAGACAGAGAGCCAGGTCCTCCGTCTTTTCAAAGAGTAACCCACTCCTGTCCCCTTCCTGGGTAGAAAAGTAACACACTCCTGTCCCCTTCCTGGGTAGAAAAGAATGAATCCAAGGGTATTCAGGGTGTTAGGCTTCAGAGTTTGAAGAATCTTCATCTCTCCGATCTTCAGTGGCCTCGATGTATAGACTTCCAAATAGAAAGTTTGCTCGCTCTTGCACTAGAAATCACAGACTCTGGGTGTGCAGAGAGCAATACCCCACCAGGGAACTTCTTGTATAAAATTTATCTAGTTGTTCCCTAATTTCACAGCAGCCTCAGTACAAAAAGCTCTTTTGTTGTGATGGTGGCTGATAATGCAATGAGACACCATCCCCTCTGTGAGCTAATGACGTTTGTGGGGAGATGACAGGTGGGTATGAAAATGGAATCGGATGGGGTGGGGGCAGGCTCTGGCTCTGTTCCTTGCTCTTTGCTGTTTCTGTTGCTCCAGCTCCTGAAGAAGAGCGTGGGATGTTATCTATTAGTCTGCGCATCAGAATTTTCATCTAATTTCATAATGAAGATGTTGCTCCATCAGATACAGATGACATGTCAGCAGAAATGTAGAAGGCCATTTTTATATGTCAGCCGGCACTCTGCAGGGTCCCCCACCGGCCCGGAATAGTGTGAAAAGTGCTATTTGAGGAAACAGCTTTGCCATACTAGATCGGTAGTCAGAGATATGCCAGATCTGTCTTCTCTTTCCCTTACAAGTGATTCCTGTCACACTATAAGCTCTATGAGGGCAGGAGCCCCTTCTTCCTGTTCATCATTGTATACCCAGTACCTAGAACATGGTGAGTGGTCAATATAGGTGAATGAATGAATCCCATCTGCTATGCTTCCCAGGATATATATGGTGCCAGTCCTTTTTAACTGAGGTATAGTTCTTATATGACATTATATTAACTTCCAGTGTACAACATAATAGTTCAATATTTATATACACAGTGAAATGATCATCACAATTAGTCCGGTGACCATTCATCACCTGCATGGCAGCCAATTTTTGTAGGCTTGATTACTCCTTAAAATGGAGAACTCCGTCAACCCTGGTCCACTTCTGGGGACTAGTCCTCACATTAGGGTGAGGAATCCCAGAGACTCTGTGAGTCATTGACTCAACTCGGCTCTTACGTGGCTGGTAAAGCTCATCTTCTGGAACTTTCTGAGCCTCGGATAAGAGGTACTGGCAGTTCTTGCCTGATGTTCTGCTGCGAAGTTGGAATGACATAATTCATATCAAGGTCTAAGAACAGGATCTGGATCTTGGAAAAACCCAATATTGTAGCCCTTCTAAAGTCCTAGAAAGGACTTTAATCTTCTTTCTCTGTATTTGAGTGTTTTGTTCCAGGAATCTACTGGGGATATCGTTCCTCCAGGATTATTCATTCCATCTTTCAAGGGCATGATTCTATCACCAACTCAAGATAAGATTGTTAACCTTCCTCCTTTTGTCCCCTCTTGCCAATATTTCTTGCACTGTGATCTCTTCTTGGAGTCCTCTGACTAGTATTTTATTTGGACTCCAATGTTTGCCTGTGCTAGACCCAAAGACCTTTTATTTAGGAATGATCTGCTTTTCACAGATGGTATTTTCTCTAGATATCTGAAGCTAAATGGGCATTATGGTGTAGGAGTTAAGATCCTTGTCTCAGAGTCACAAATTTCAGCTCTGCCATTTTCTAGCTATGAGACCCGGGATCTATTAATAACTTGTAACACCTCAGTTTCTTTATCAGTAAAATAGGGACACTGATAGTATCTAACTCATGGGATTGCTGCAAAGATTAACTGAGTTGATTCCTTTGAAGGGCTTAGAATAGCTCCTGCCATATATTAAGTATTCAAAAAATTTTAAATATTATTATTTGTAGCTACCAAATGCCACCTACGTCAACACACAGAAACACGCAGTTGTTTAATTATAGGTAAGACTCCTCACATTTTACAGCATCTGCCTGTGAATAGCAACTTATTCCCATGCACAAAGATGCATGCCCTTTCTTGTCTTTTGTCACAAAAATAAAGTTTACCTTGAAAAATCTATCACAGCTCTGCACCTTTGAAGGAAGTACCTTTGAACAAAAACTTTCTGGCACTGGTCTCTCATCTTCTCTCTACCACCTTTCTGTTGTAAAGTGTCAGACACTGAGTATCTAACAGAGAGTAATAAAACTAAGTTCTAGTCTTCCGGAAATGAGTCTGTAACACAGAGAAAAACACCCCTCTCCAGACTTTGGTTCCCTCATCTGCACAATGATGGGAGTAGATCCGCTGCTGTCTTTGTTCTTTCTCAATCCTGAGACTGTGAATATGACCGTAACTCGAAGTTCTCTAAGAATCCATGGCAAAGGTCTCTGCCGTGTCCTGGACAGGCTCTGGTTCCTAGCACTTTGAGAGGGAGTACGATTTCTTTTTGGATTTTATGACATTATGGTGGGGGAAGCTGCAAGTTCTCTCTCACCAGCTTTGGAAAGGAGACTGGAGATATCATGACCTTTGAATATGAAATAATAAAAGTTTAGACTTTCCCTTTTTAATTATTTGAGATGATCTGTAATTGGCATTAAAAGGTTAGATACTGATGTGTAGGTCTTGACAAGCAGCAAATAACCAGAGAATTCCCCGATTTCTCATTTATGGGAGCTTCTTGGGCCACTTCCTGGGTACAAGACTGAGGAACACAGGGGTTCTTTCCTCTTGCTGGTGCTCTTAGCTTTCCTATCCTCCACAAGAATGTGTATCCAGGATATGCCTACATTTTCTGTCCCTGGGACTATGGCCTCTGTTCCTTCAATATAGACTGACCCAGACACACGTGACTATGAATTTTTCCATTTCACTCTCTGTCTTTTTTAGGGGGAAAAAAGGAAGGGATGAAAAGAAATAGAAACACTTAATTCTTGTCAACTACTAATTGCATCAAGCCTAAATTTTTCAACATGGCATTCACAGATCTTTATAATTAGGCTAAGAATCTCCTGCCTCAGCACCCATCAGAAATTAGCAAAGAATATTTACTCCCTCCTCTTTCTGTTCTGCAAATATGTACATCTTCATCTCAGTTGTGAATTGCCTTTCCCCTCACTTTTCCCACTACATGTGAAGCTCAGTCTGAAGCCCACTGCCTCTGAGACACTTTAGGAATGAAAGGAGCAGAATTAAGCATGTGTGTTGTGAAATAACTTCTCCATCATGCTCTGATGGTTGGTATTATGATTCAGCTTGGTTAGGCTACAGCACCCAGATATGTGAACAAACATTATTCCAGATGTTTCCGTAAAGATAGTTCTTAGACGGGGTTAAATCTATAGATTTTGAGCAGAGCAGATTGTCCTTCACAAGGTAGGTGGGTCTTATCCAATTACTTGGAAACTTTAGTAGAAAAGTACAAATTTCCCCTGGATAAGGAGACCTGGGACTTGGCCAAGCAGCCTTTGGATTTGGACGGTAGCATCACATCTTCTCTGGGTTTCTAGCCTCTGGCCAGCTATACCCTAAACTTCCCAACACCCACAATCATATGAATCATTTCTTTAAAACAAATCTCTCTCTCTTCCTAATATTATACATATACATATACATATTTACCCATGTGCATATGTAAAACACATGTGTACACACAAACACACAATGTATGGTGCATACATGCACATACATCCCATCTGTTCTGTTTTTCTAGAAAACTCTCATGCACATGTGACATGTGTTGTGTAATGTTACTTTTTCCCTATGGGCAAGATGTTCTTTCAGGAACTTGGTTAGAATGTATATTGCCTCTGTGAAGCTTCCTTGGATTTCACCTAGTTTTCTAAATCCCAACGAATTTATGTTAGAGAATGAGAAGAAAGCTGTGTGAATTGCTCCCCGCCCGTGATGGAAATGGGTCTGACCCTGCAGCTGTGCATCCTGCATGGCGTGGCATGTGCCCTTGGAGTAGCCATTCACGCCTCAGCCCTGCCTTCCTGGTGGTCCCTCACAGTCGTCTATATTATCGTCTGGTCACCAGCATTGAATAGTATGAAGACAAGGTACTCAGTGATTGGGAAGAAATAAATCATGATTTGAAAACATCACAATCCTAATGTCTTCTTGTTCTTTCCTAAAAGAATGTAGGGAATAGTCTTTCTCTCCTCTAAACATCCTTAGTGCCTTTTTAAGGTTTTCTTACTGAGGGAGGCCAATGCTTTGGCACATTCTTGTTCGCACACTGCGTTCACTGTGTCTTTGATACTAGCGTCCACAACTTACTGGCTGCTCTGTGTCAGAGGTGGCATGGTTGGGAATGTGTAACAAGATCTCTCCATTATCCTTTTTTAAAAAAAAATTTTATTGGAAATTTTATTTGCTTACTTGAAAAAGAGAGAGAGAGAGAGCATGAGTGAAAGCGAGCATGAGCAAGGGTAGGGGTAAAGGGAGAGGGAGAAGCAGACCTCCCACCCCCGCTGCCCAGTGATCAGGGAGCCCAGTGTGGGACTCGATCTCAAGACTCTGGGATCATGACCTGAACCAAAGGCAGATGCTTAATCAACTGAGCCACCCAGGTGCCCCTCAACATTATTCTTTAGGTGGGATTTATTATCCCCAAACTAAAATCGGCAGGATCAAGTTAATTACCCAAGGACAATATAGTTAATAAGTGACCAATCTAGGATTCACACCCAGTGTTCCTGACTCTAAATCCATGTACTTTCCATGACTTTAGTGTCTCCTCAGACTCTTAAGAGTAAAGATTGTTTAAAAAAAAAAATTGACTATGTTCATGTAGCTTTAATTTGTCATAGTAAGTGCTCGGTGTGTGTTAATGAGGACAATCAAATGAAGGGCAAATAAAACAATTGAGACCCAAATTCAGTTGGACAGCTGAGCAAGGGCCTTCATATGAGATCAGAAATAGTGAAATCAGGGCTGAAAAATACAAGAAGTCTGTGTGGGAAAGCAGATCATTTGGGAATATACAGATTCCTTTCAATAAGAAGGTCCCTGACAAGTCCAATAGAGACTCATGAAACCTGGTTCATGACTAAGAGATAGCCTTTTATGGTTGTACACTTCCTAAGTATAGACAATACAAGAGGCAGCAAGGGAAAAAGCCACAATGAGGAGATTCTAAGTATGGAATCCCACAGAGTAGTGAACTAGGTGGGGATGCTGGATGGCTATAGGTTACCAATTTCCACCAGTGATTCAAGTAACCTTTGGATGCCAGAGATACAAACCTGGCTGAATTGGGTTATAAGAGCAGAGAGCTAGCTGCCACATGAAAATGGTTAGAATTGAAAAGACATGTGTACGTACTATTAAAACTTCAGTAAATGGCCTCTGGGTCCAAGCTATGTGTCTATCATAAGCCCTGAGTTTCATCAGAAGGTAGAGGGCTGACCCAGAGGGCCAGTGCTGGTGTAGTTCTCAGAAGTGCTGCAGTCTGGGGCAGTCAGAAGAGTCTAGACCCATGCTTCTATCTAACAATGGTGATCACTGTTGCCACCAATTCATTTCCTAGATCGAAAACGGCAGAAATGCCCAGAAATAAAATAAGAACTTCCAGTTTTAAGGATATCCAAGGAGATTCCAACAAATCCACCCAATGTAATACAATTCAGTAAGTACTTCTTAAGCACCTATCATGTGTTTCCCTTTGTACTAAGTAGGTACTGATAGAATGATGGAGAGTTCATGAAATTGGATTTATTATCTATATCCACATGTAGGTGTCTACCCACACACACACACACACATATACACATACATGCATGTACATTTGTAAAAATTAGTTCCCAAATCCAGTAATCTACATACTTCTTCCACCTTAAAGTAGAAGATTTGGGTGGTGGTGAGGGAGAGAGAAATTACCAGCTTGCTTTGAGACAGACCTGTGCTAGTTTGTTTACCTGAATCTCACAACAGCTGTCAGAGGGAGGCATTATTAGCCTACTTTCTCAGGCACAGAAAAGCTAAGTTAACACTTCTTCAGTGCCGTACATTTGGCTGTGGAAGAGCTGGAGTTCAAACGAGGTGAGTCCCTATTTTTTCTGTTCCACCTAATACTGATTATTGAGTATTCAAAAAGCACACATTCAAAAGCCATTAAATAATCCATAATCAATAATAACTATTAGTGGAAATCCACCCCCCACCGGCTCCTCCTATTATCCTTTCAGCATCCAACAATATCATTTCTCTATCCCCCAAACCTGGCTCAGGAGCCATACATCTTTGCATATGGGATTAACAGGGCTGGACACTGGTCACCATGGCTTAACTATAGAGATGCTCTCCTTTGGAAGGCAAAAGGAAGAATGAGACTTGGAGTTAGTCTTTCAGCTGTCACAAAGGATCAAACACAAGGAATTTGCTTCCTGAACAGCCAGGTTAGAAATTAAGTGTTGAAGGCAAAGAAATTTATGTGAATGTCATCCTGGGAATACAGATAGTAACCAGAAAGCTCTTGGTTTGCTCCTGTGACCCCTGAATCTGGCAGGACTTCTTCCCAATATCTATCATCATGCTTCTGTCCCTGGCACTTGGCACTGGACTCCAAAGTCCAGAGCCCTAGGCAGGAAACTCTGTGTGACGAGATTTTCTGCTAATCCCCAGCCTGAATGTTCTGTTGCTCAGCTCCAGGCTATTGCCCCTTGTCCTAGCACTGGCCGAGCAAATGAAAAAATCCCCGTCCTCATTTTCATTGTTTCCTTGAAGGTATTTATAGCCTGTGATCATCTGCCCCGGAGTCCTCTCCTTCTCTAGACTATAATTTAGCATTAGACCCAGGTCCATTAGCTGGAACTGAGCGAACACAGGAGCTCCATTGCCAGGCTAGTGCCTGAAAAGAGTGGAGGCTCCTCAAGCCGTCAGCAGTGGTAAGTGAAGGGGTGGTGGAAATGTCATTCAGAAATGCTGTTTTTGGTTATCTTTATCAAGAGTTTTATGATTCGTCTGTTGGGTTATAAAAGATTTAGACATTAGCCCAGATGGCTCTGTGTGTGTGTGTGTGTGTGTGTGTGTGTGTGTGTTGTGCATAGTGAAGGAGAGTGGGGGAAACCAAGTAAAAGAGGGAAATTGATCTTTTTGTGTCTCCTGTCTCTACCTCTCTACTCCACTATGGCTCTATTCTGACATTGTTTTTCTTGAAGGTGGCAAAACCAGAAAGCAAAGAAAAACAAAAAATAAATAAATCAAAAACACTATGCACACAAACACAAAAATCCTAAAATGGCCCTTATAACATAGATCACTCAGCTTTCCAAGATTCTAAGGCCACAGACCATTGAAACATGAAGAAGACTATATATGGAATCCAGGGAGAAGAAAGGAATTTGGGACAACTATTTAAGACGCCGAGAGAAGAGCTACAGCTTGAGCAAAGGATCTTTTTGGAAGTTTATCCATAAGTCCCAGAGTAGCTGGATTCATTTCTTCCTGTGATTCAGAAAGTGAAAAATAAAATAAGCATTTTTCAAATAAATGTTTTTTTTTAAATGTTATCATGAATATTTTGAATTTAAAGCCTACTGTGTTCTTCCAAAGCATTACAACTATATTAAGCCAATAGGTCAGGATATTTCCCATTCCCACCTTGCTGAAACCCTCTCTTTTGCCCTGTGTTGCCAAATGAACTCCATCAACCTTACTTAGGTTTAGGTGCAGGAGTGCTAAATATTGGTGTTTGAGAGCAGGGCAGGGCATCAAGAAGACTTCAAATTTAGACGTTTTCATATTTCTAGGAAGCCCCCCCCCACACACACACAGGGGAGACCCCATGCAGGTACTACCTTACCAAGGAATCAAGTTTAACATCGTCTGGAGTGGCACATTGTGGACATCGGGCAGGCTTCCCGATGTCTTCCTGATGGCAGTGCTATTTCTGTGAGATTCCTGCCAAGAATACCTGGTCATAAACACAAGTGAGACAGACCCAGGTTCAGAGCCATCCTACAGAATGAAAGGTCTGGATACACTGGAAATCCCATAAGGACAGGGAAGCCCAAAGGCTAACGAAGTGTTCCAGATTGATGTAGACTGTGAGTTAAGGTACCTGAATAAAATGTGTGTTACTGGAAAAGATCCTCGGCCAGGAAGGAAAGAGAGACTTTGTTAGGACAGTCGGTAATACGTGAATGCGGTCTGTGGGTTGGAAGGCTGGGTTGGCCGCATACTGGTTTCCTGATTGGGAGGCTTGTATATTGGTAAGGAAGATACAATTCTTGTTTGGGGGAGATAAACACTGCAGTATTTAGGGTGATGGGGCCTCCATTCAGGCAAGGAGCTCTCTCTCCTTCTTTCTTTGTTTTAAGATACTCCAAACCCAGAAGAAAGGAGTTTAAAAGGACAAGTATGGATCAATCAAAACGGTGAAGTACACCGACTTGGCTCTTGTCCCCACTTCTGTTTACTTCCTCTTGAGCCCTTTTCCTTTCTCTCTCTCTAGCCACTGCCCTATATGTCCTTCTCAGAGGATGTTTCAACGGACTCTTCCATAATCCCCAATCCCTCTGATAATGAGTTTTCTTTCTGAGGATACCAGAACCTTAATAGGCAACACTTGAAAAGGAAATGTTTTCAAGCCTCAAAGGAATCACTCTCCAAACAGAATTTTTGGCAGTTGAAGTAGACGAGGCAACTCTGACGCACCTCACCATAGCTGTCATGAGAACCTTGCCATTTGGGAAGAGGCTAGCCCTGTGTGGGGACCTGAGATTTCCCAAACCATTCTCTGGACACCTCCATACCCCTTACTCGAAAGGATATTACTCCCCTCTGGTGCCAAAGATAGTTTGACATAGAGGATGGAATCTCTGTAAGTAGAATTCCACAACAGAGCATCAGAAAGATGTGATAAAATACACACGAGTTATTAAATATTGTCATCAAGTTGGGTAATAAATCAGACATTTTATGGTTTCTGATTATAAATTCCATTTATTCCGTAAGTGTTTAAAGAAAGAGAAATGGAGACCCAACAGAGATTTAAGCGTGCCCGCTACGAGCATATTTCATTAGCGCTGTGCGGCTGCAGCACCCCCAGGAGGAAGCACGGAGGGGCCCTCTCAGGGCGGGCAGGTTCGAGGCCCCGTGTCTCTGGGACTCCACGGGTGCCATCTGTGGCAAGTCAGAACATTCCCGCGAGGTTCTTGTGAGTCAAAAATTCTGGCAGATTCCTACCAGAAGGGAATTTGAAGACAGCCAACCCCTCCAACGCCGCGGACAGAACCAAGAAAGCAGCAATGCGAGAGTCTGTATGGGTCCTGGCAGGCACCACTACAAAATGAAGAGCCTTAACGGGGAGACCCTTAACAGGAACTATCTGAAAGAGTGGCCATTGCAGATCACGGCCGAAGCACCATTTCAGTATGGTAAGTACCAGTTCAATAAAAATTATACTTTGTGTTCATAGAGCATTTTACAGTTTGCACATGCTATGTTGTTAAAGCTTACACTACCCTCTGGCAGAGCCATAGTTATTTTCATTCTAAAGACAGAGAAAATGAGAGTGTCTCCCTCATCCACCCAGGTCTTTCTCAGCTTCTCAGCTCCTGCTGATGCTGTAGTCCCAAGTAATACCTCTTTAAAACTGGTCTGCTGTATGGAGAGAAGATGAAAACACAGTTTCCCAACACACTTTATGGCAGAATTTGACCTGTTTTTTGACTTTGGAGTGCCTCATATGCTATTCTTCTAGCAGATTTCTCTAATTATGTTTTGCTTGAACTAAGATGATGATTAATTTGTCTCTTCATGATCACACATGGGGTGAGTGATAGGGCCAGGCACCTGAGGACAGGCTGGAAACTAGAGACTGAGTATGGTAATCTGCATGCTGAGTCGGAACACGGTGAGAGGGGAGAGGAGCACTGCGGAGTCGGCCCCCAGTCGTGCACCCGGCCGCTTGCAGAGTTCCTAGGACCCTATCACAAGCTTGCACAGCAGTATTTAGCCTACTAGGGCCACAGCTATTGACCCAACAATGCGTGTGCACTCACATATATGTACACAAACCCCCACACAAACTGAGGAGCGCACATGTGCATACTTGTACAACACTCACACTGCTTATTAGACTCTAAGGAGTGTTGACTTTTGGAGAAAGAGCAGATAAATCACTTTAGAGAGAAAGAAAAAGGAAAACAATATGATAAAGAAAAAAAAATCTACTTTTTCCCCCTTCAAATGCCACGAGGAAATGTCAAGGAAATCGCTTTACTGGAAATAACAGAGAAGTTCAAAAGTAAATTGTCAAGTGTCACTTCCTTGGCCTGACTCTCCTTTGCACACAGGGCTCCTCTTCCCTTGCCTATTAGCAGCCTTACTGCCTCTGCTATCAGTCACCCCTCAGGATGCCACTTCTCAGTGCTCTAAAAAAAGGATAAACCAAAGAATAGCCCCTAGAAAGCCTTTCACTATATGGAATAATAGAGAATAAACAAAAGGACAAAGAAATGAGTGGGTAAGAGATCTTTCTCTGCCAGCTGCCCATATCCATCTCTGAAACAATGTCCATTGGAGACCATGTACAAGAGGTTTATCATCATTTCTGATGATAACATCATCAGAGAGCTTTAGTAAATGATTAATTGTGCAAGGCTCTGTACAGGTCCCTGTAAATAGGTAAGTTTAAGGGATACTTCTGCCTTCTTGTAACTTAAAATCTATCACATATTTCACAGTTTTACAGAAAGGCTTCCTGATTTATTTCTATTACAACAGCAACTACAACAGTGCTTGGTTAAAGGACATGGAACAAGAATTGTTTGAATTATCCAGATTCATTCATTTATTTATTCACTCGTTCAAAATTCCAAAATCAATTCAGAGGCTACTGGATTATGTATCAGGTCCTTCACTGTATTCTAATGAGAGCAATGGATGGGGCGCCTGGGTGGTTCAGTGGGTTAAGCCTCTGCCTTCAGCTCAGGTCATGATCTCAGGGTCCTGGGATTGAGCCCCACTTCGGGCTCTCTGCTCGGTGGAGAGCCTGCTTCCCTCCTCTCTCTGCCTGCCTCTCTGCCTACTTGTGATCTCTCTCCCTGTCAAATAAACAAATAAAATCTTAAAAAAAAAAAAAGACAGCAATGGGCAAACCATGAGTCCTGCCTTCAGGGAACTACTACTCTAAGCTGGGATATCCAGTCATTTTGCCTTTTCAAGTACAGGAAAACACAATTTTCACATAAAATATTTCCAGGAAACCTAATATAAAAGACCAATAAAGCAGGGTTTTCAGTTAAGTGGGGAACAAGGGATGGTGAGGAAAAGATTCTTAAAGGAGAGAATATTAATCCCATTTTAAGTGTGGTGAAATCAGGCTGAGGGGGTTTGGCAATTTTTCCAAGTCCTGGCTGGCAGGTACAGAGAGCATTCAGGAAGTGACACTGATTCTGTTGGAGCTCCAATCCATACCCTCCCCATTTTCCAGCTTCTGCCCCATTGGGTTCTCAGACACCAAGAGGCTCCAGGAGAGGGAAGCTCACTTTCACCTCACCAAGTTTATTCTTTGCAGCAGTGGCTAGTATCGAAGATTTCTCTGATTATAATTCACAACTTATTTTCTCATTTCTGCATCTCTATCCCTGGGACAGAAAATTCAAACTTGAACTGACAGTAGCTTTTGGCAGTTTAAAAGGAATGGGGAAAGATATAACGAACAAAGAGAGAGAGAGAAAGAGAGAGAGAGAGACAGAGATCCTGCATTAAACCAACTGGTAGACCCAGGTTGAGAATGCCCAAGAAATAGCGAAGTAGACAAGGTTTAACTACACTTCCCAGAGTCAGGGCCTGCAAGATTTGCATATTATCATTAGGAAACTCCATCAGTTAAGTGCATTGAGCACTAGATTTAAAATGGCGTCATATGACGCTTAACCATATTTCTTTAATGAAGAACATCATTCTGTTATTTTGCTACCGCAGTTGTTTTGCTTTTAATAAAGGCAATTGGAAAACTAAGCATCATGATGAAAACAATTCATCTTGAAAGAAATCATTTAAAATCAGAATGAAAAACATGATTATATGCAGTATGTCACATGCCATAGTTTCATAGCCCTCATTCTCTGCCTGCTGGACTGTCAGTCAAAGTGACAGACACCATATGTGTGCAGAAGGAAAGGTGGTGGGACACATTTTCCCCAAACCACCTATACTCTGGGACTGTAGGTAAGACCAAGAAAGCCTTATATGTTTTCTTTTCACATTGAAGCAACCATGAAGGCATGATACTAAATACTCCATTGCTGGTTTTAAATTTGACTCAAAACCCAATGATTCGATGACACAATTCATTAACCAAATTTTAGCGGTACAAACTTCCAATCTAGTCTGCCATCCACTGATGGGAGAATGTAAGTCACCAGACTGGATGTCTTCTTAAATACTACAATTGCATTTTGTCCCCATCATATGCATCAACCCCATTCTTCCAACTACACTTATATGCAGGCACATTGATACACCAGCTCCAGTGGAATTTTTTCACATTTTCTGAAATTGACATAGAAAACCAGAAAATGACAAGTAACTCTTTGGCAATATGAGCAGGAAAGCTGTCATGAGAAGGAGAACCGATGAACATAGATCATGGCCGAACAAGCCAATATGTGAGGCAGCCACTGGCTCTTTCAGGGAATCAGGACAAATGAAAGGAGGTAGAAGCACACTGAGAAATTGACAAATCTGGGCATTCCTAAGTGTGTCAATAGCTAAAACTCCTTGTGCATAATCTTTCTGAAACTTTTCACCCAAAAGCCAGAAACTGCTGAGTCCCTGGAAAATGTAATGAGGACTTCCTCAAGGTTAATGAAAGGCTGGCCTGAGCACCTGAGTTCTGCTTTCTCACCTGTTTGTATATAATCTGGGCCAGATCTGTCTGAACCTACTCAACTCATGCTGGAGGATGTATGGAATTTGGTGGCAGTGCACCCAGTTGAGAATGTTTGGGTAATAAGACGTCTTAGGTGCACTAAGGCACAATCCAGTAGCACGAAAGAACGAATGGAGATTGTGAACATGCCAAGGGAGTTCTGCATGTGTACATAGCACATCTTCATGAAGAGCGTTGAAATCCCTTAAAGGCACTGACAGTTTTTCCCAGTTTTAGGACTGAAATTGGCTGAACCTCTTCATTCTTAATTGGGAGAAACCGCAGGAGCTGCGGGGAAACAAGAGGCAGAAGACAAGGTACATGATGAGAAAGGAAAGACTTAGGGGACCAGTAGTTCCAATGCAGAGAGAAAAAGCAGAAAGTCTCCCCCAGAGAACTGGGGGCACAAGGGCCTCCAGGAGTAGGGACCAAGTGGATTCTTTCCAGAGGGGAATGGGGAGGGTGAACAGCTGACAGGAGCAATACTGTCACCGTGTTTCTCCTTGGATTAATTGGAAGAAAACAAGCCCATAATGCAAAGTATTCATATTGATAAACTATTTATGTGAGTTTATACAAGTCAATTAATAAACATATCAAAGGCAACAATGTATAAACGATATTTCATGGCTAATAGCTATAGTTTCAGCATCAAAATATAAAAACCCATTATAACAATATCCAGTCCTGCTGTGTCTGCCCGCCTATGATACCTCCACTTCCTCAGAAGTCACTCATTGCCTCAGTGGTTTTATTTATTTACTCATAATTTATATTCCACCTACTTAGAAAAAAGGGTCTGAGACAGCTTGCAATGTTAAAATATATATAAAGCAGAATAGCTAAAAATGAAAACAGGAACACAAGCCGGTAAAAATGAACAAGGAAAGAAATGTATCAGGCACCACCTGGGCTGGGCAACTGAGCCCTAAATTTAGCTCCGAGCTGTGAACGCTAAGAGGGACAACGTATGTTGGTTTCAGTGTTCTCACTGATTAAAACAGAAGCAAAACGGCTCACATGATCACACAAAGCCTTTCCTGGTACTGTTTAGCATGTGCAGCCAACAGAGAATAAATGCATCATATTTTTGGCTACAGTTTTATAAAACATAGAACAATGCTTTCAGACGGGCTTTCTTACTCCTGCTCCTTATGGATGGCAGCTTGCAGATTCTGTATTTAGGCTAGGTCAGGTCCCTAAGTAGGCCTAATCATAGCACCTTCTACCATGCCTAGCACAGTGGTTCTCAATCAGGGATGCTTTTGAAAGGTGGGTCTTAGTTTCCATCTCAAATATTATGATTCAGAGGGATTCAGTGGGATGGGCACTCAAAGATATCACTAATAAAATTAAATATTGAGCAGTACACCCAGGCCATTTCTAATGTTCCCTCCTGATTGGGAAGCACTATACTCTGGGCTGAGAGTTTTATTTCAGCCATTTTCTCTCTGAAAATTGGCTTCTAAATTTTGCAAGTTGGCCTCTTTTTATCAGCACTTTCTTGCCTTCAACGTTCAAGGGAGATAGAAGTCCTTGAACCTTGGAAACCGTAATGTAGCTTATGGCTTGGTGGGGAGGAGAGAAAGATCCTGCCCAAAGCTACAAAGAAGCATTGCTTAAAGAAGAGCAGTAATTCCCTCTCAGCCTGGTATCAGATCTGGAGCTAAGCTCCGCAGAAACCCACTGGGGCTGGTGCATCTACCAAGCAAAGCAAAGACTTCCAAACCTTCCACTCAAAGAGACCTGGCATTCAGAAGACACCTGATATTTACCAGACACCATTCATTGCCAGCCATTCTCCACCTAGAACTTGGAGATAGCATGCTTATCCCATTTTGGTAATGAAGAAACAAAAGTTCAGAGAAAGCCCTCTTCTCAATATCAAACAGGAAGTCACTGGTAAAACCAGGATTCGACTCAGTTCAATCTAAACGCAAAGCTCATCTACTCTTTTTCTACAGTGACTTCACCTTGGAACAATTTTTTTTTTCCTTCCCTTAGGGCTTTGCCTTTGCAGGAGTGCAGTAAAAGGGACTAGTTCAAAGCAAAAGTTCTATAGTCAGAATTCCCAGGCTTCTATCTTAACTTCATCTCTTGAAGGTTGGGGGCACTAGTAAGTTACTAACACTTTACATGCCTTAGTTTTTCGTTTTGTGAGATTAGGATGTGCCTTGTAGAATCCTAATATGAATTAAATGACCACATAGCACAATTATATGACCACATAGCACATGGTCAGTAATTAGTAAATGCCTGCTGACTTTTTTTTAAAGATTTATTTATTTGGGAGAGAGAAGGGGAAGAGACAGAGCATGTACATGCACACACGCAAGCAGGAGGAGGGGCAGAAAGGGAGAAAGGATCTGAAGAAGACTCCTTGCTCAGCTCAGCGTGGAGTGCAGTTCTTGGCTTTATCCCACAATAACTGGATCAAGACATGACCCCAAACCAAGAGTCGGTCACTTAGCAGACAGAGTCATCCAGGTACCACTAAATGTCTGCTGATTTAAAGGTCTAGTAACAACAGAGTTGCTTGGGGTCAAGAAGAGATGAGTGAGAACCAGCCTGTGATCCCATTGCAGTAATGGTCCAGAGCTGGATGGGCCAAAGTGTAGCCATAAGGACCACCCATATCCCACCAGGAATTCTGGGAGCTATTTTCGATGGGGAAGGACAGGGACAGAGGGAAGGGGTGAGACAGCAGCAGCAGACTTGAGATCCACAAAAGTCTTCTAAATTATCACCAAAGTTTCCTTCTGTTTCTAGAAGTCTATAGTCTTACAAAGAATAAAATAAAATGAGAACATAAATTTTTAGAAATAGCATTCGGGAGGCTGAAAGCTGGCATCAACTAAGCCATGTGAAACAATTTTAAATTTTATTTGGTTCAAAAAATGAGCAAGGAAAGGACAGACCAACTTCTTGGGAAAGCTAGAGAATGTGTTAACAGACGTCAGAGACAGAACATCTCAACTCCTGGTTTGCTTCCATATTGACCTCAAAGGAGAAGAGAAAAATCTTCAAGCTCTGAAGGGTAGAAAGATTAATGTTAGCATTACGCAGTGAGTGGATAGACCTGGGAAGGACTTTCTCTAAGACAATGGTTTTTCAGATTAGTTGTGGGAGAGGTGAGCTGGCAATAGGTTTCTGCCTGGCCACAAAGTCCATGGTACCTCCCTCAGCCAACATGGATGGGAAAAGGCCCAGAGGTAGACATGTCTGCCACTAGGGGGCAGTGCAAAGATTGAAAAATAAATTTACGGATCCTCACTAAAGCCCACAATTTCGGGCTAAGGAAACTGAAGGCAGACTCTGGGAGTGACTGCTCATGATCATAGGACTTGTCAGAGGAAAAGACAGGGGTCTCTTGTCTTCCATTTCTGAGCTGGGGGAAAGACCATTATAAACCGCTTCAAATTGAAGCTTAGCTAAGAAAAAAAGCATAGAAGAGCACATTTTTTTTTGTCTCCATTTACCCACGACCCTTATTTAGTTCTTATGTTTACTAGTAGCAGGGAAAGGATAAGGTGAGTCACCTTCAAGGTAAGGGTTAGGTGCCCAGGAACCACACTGTGTATAAAGGGCAAATTATAGAAGAGCTGTTTGCGTGAAAGACCTGAAGAGTTCAGAGCAGGAAATGGATATTTCAGGACAGCTTCATGGAGTAGCAGCATAAGACAGAGAAATCTAAGGAGATGATGGGATGCCATTTGGAAATGAAATCAAAGAACATTGGGTGTCTGGGTAGCTCAATTGGTGTAGCGGCTGACTCCTGGTTTCAGCTCAGGTGATCTCTCAGTGCTGGGATGAAGCCCAGTGTGACCTCCAAGCTCAACCAGGAGTCCTCTTGAGATTCTTTCCTTCTACTTCTCCTGGCACCTGCTAACTCTCTATATCATTCTCTCTCTCTCTCTCAAATGCATAAATAAAATATATAATTTTTAAATGACAAATTTTTTGAAAAGGATGAATTAAAAAAAAAAAAGGAGCAGTCACAAAAGTGGAAAGACAAAGCTCAGGGTGTCCATGGGAAAAGGGGAGGAGCTCCAAGTGGCTCTTGGAGGAACAGAGCAAAAGAGTTACTTCAGCCGGTGCTGGGAAGAGGGGTTGTTCCCAGACCAGAGGCCAGGCTAGAGAATCTAGGCTGGATTCCGCAACTGGCAGTGGAGACACTGAAGAGTCCAAGCCACCTGATGTGGCCAGAGCTGTGAGTAGGGCAGATGGGCCTGGTGGTGGCCAGGAGGTGGATGGGAGCAGGAGAGTGTCTGCAGCCTCACTGCCTAGGACAGGATTAGAGGAGCAGGCATGTGAGGTAGTAAGGACTTTCTTGGAGGGAAAGGAAGGAGAGATGGAAGAAGTGTTCTGATACAACTTGGCCCTAGTGGGTCCAGTGGGGTAGAGTGAGGGACACACCAGGGAGCTAAGCTCCATTTCCCCATTCCCTCATTTGTGAAACAAAAGGGATACCTCCTGCTCTAAGGTTCCACCAGACTGGGGAGTTCTAATTTTAGGTGTGGCACTGAAGGGCCTTCAAGACCATAATCACAGACAGAAGCAAACAAGCTATTACTCAAAAGCAAACTGCAATTCAATCAACTGGCCAAAAGAACATGGGCTCCTTAGTGAAAAAAAGGGAAGTCTTAGGTATGTTCAGGATTTGCTAGCTCTCCATGCAGATAGGGTGTGATCTGCCCTTAACTCTGGTATTCAATAGGATAATTACTTCAGAGGTCTCCTGCAAACCCAAAGCCTCACCTCTTTCAATCTTGTACCTACAGCACCATCTGCTGGTGTGGGCCTCTGTGGCCTGTGGTCATGCACAAAAATCTGCATTTTGTGCATTCTGTGCCCTGAAAACCACCTTACCACACCCTGTTCCCTGTGATGCATGCACATACATGCATACGCACACAAAGCACATATACTTACATACACAGGTGCACATAAAGACACACAGATGCACACATAGTCACACACATGTAGATACGTGTGTACACAAGCTGCAAATGCATAGCATCCCTGCTCTAGCCTATGCTGCCTCCCTGCTAGTTCCACCCACTCTGCATTCTGGGTTCCTGAGGTCTGCTTCCAGGCAGACCCTGGTGTTTCTGTTGAACCCCACTCCTTCCCCAGCCGGGATGCAAAGTACAAATGACAGACAGCCAGGACAGCAGTATTTGCAAGGACAAACAGTTGGACATCTGAAAAGTTAATTTGCTGGTTAATTTACTTGCAGACTGCTAATTGATCCTGCAGTTCCCTCCTACCCTCTGCTCCCTAGTCCAAAAGACCCAGAAGGAAGGAGACTGGCCCTCTTTACCCCCATCTGTGTCCTCTCTCCATCTTGGCAGCAGCACACGGTGTCCTGCTCTCATTCCAGAAGAATCAGGAACACAACCTGGTGCCTCCGAAAACATTTCTTATTAACCCACTTTCCCTAAAAATATCAGTTTGTCGAAAGAATCCCAAGTTCAAATGGATTTTATTTTTAAACCAGAAAAATCACGACACTGTAATGAAAGTAAGCACTTTACTAACCTTTTAAGGAAAATACCATCCCCTGCCACAACTCTTAATAGTTGACTCCTGGCAGTAGCCTAAATGATGAATCCACCAACCTGTTTAAAATGTAAGGGAGGTTGTTTCAAAGTAATCCGAGGGTGTTTCTGACTGCAAATGCAAATTCCTTTGTCAGCGGTCTCTAGCACCATGGAGCGCTCAGGTATTTTTAGTCCACACAGATTTGCACAGGGGAAACATACACATACACACAAAATTAATGCAATGTGGGTACTTAGTTCTGAATATTCATTCTTCTGGGATTTTGGAGATCTGAAAGGAAAAGTAGACCCATTCCTGCAGACAAATGCGTCCATGTCCCTAATACTCTGCTCCTTGGTTTTTGCCAAGATTTGCATCTCCTGGTAGCCCCATTCAGAAATGGGCCCTGTTCATCACCATAGATCAGCCTGGCAGCTCCAAAACAACAGCCAGCAACCTACCTGATCTCGAGTGATGGGGTGAGGGTCAGCACCCCCAGTAGGCATTCATGTTTCTGTTTTGTTTTGCCCTTGTAAATTTGGGAGGAGACTGAATAGAAAAAGGATGAAAAGGGGTATGTGTGTGTGTGTGTGTGTGTGTGAGAGAGAGAGAGAGAGAGAGAGAGAGAAGCAGAGAGACTATGGAGAAGGAACTGGCCCCACCAGGCCAGGCCAAGCATAGGAAAATGAAAATGATTATACTAAGGCTATGCTAGTGTTTGTTTGTTTGTTTGTTTGTTTGTTTTAACCAAGAGTAGAGCAGGAGGGAAGTGTTAACTTGGCTGAGAAACGTATAGGGATTATAGTAGGAATAGCTTTAGTGCTAAAGACCACCTCAGTCCATTTTAGGTACAACATATTCAGAATTTTTCTGGATACTTTCAATTTCAAATAGCTATTTGTAATATAATTACAAGTGCATTTGAACTTGCTAAAGCAGGTATTTCAAATTTTTGTCTGGAGTGACATAGGAAAACACGCTTTGGAGTGAACAGACCTGGCTTGTGCATGGGCTTCTGCCACGTTCCTGCTGTGTGACCTTGGGTAAGACACATAACTTTTCTGAGCCTGATCATTCTTTGCATTAACGAAAATGGAGACACTAGTACCTCCTTCATAGGGTACTTCTACATTGTCTCCCAGTCGTGGATGCACAGTAAAAAGTGTGTGGCTGTCTGTCTCCCTGCTTAGCCAGAAAAAGCCAGCTGACAGAAGGGAGAGCCTTAGAACCCGGTACTCCAATACAGGATGACACTCCAGCGGGCACGTCCTATCAGGGAGAATGCAGTGAAGAAACAGACCAGCTTTCCTGTTGCTCAAGCCCAGGCACTGTTACGATCAGATGATCTTGGATTGTCAAAGCCCAGAAACTTTGAGGACAAGGCAAAACTGAGACCAGAGCATGGAAATTAGCAAGAGGCAGATGTCAGCTCAACACTGGGAGAGACATTCTGGCAATGAGAGCTGCCCAACAAAGGACCTGGAGGTAACAAGCTCCCTGTCACCAGTTGTGTTCAAACAAAGCCAGGTAATCCTGGTCAGAGATGGCATGCAGGGAAACTCTTTGATGCAGTAGAAGGCCCAACGATATCAAAATCAAAATTGAATGTTCTCTGGATGCTAAGTCTTTGTTTCTGTGAAAGAGAAAGAGAGGATTGCTACTCCTATTCTCCCTTGAAACCTACACTCTGGAAGTCCCTGGTCCCTGCTGGAGACAAAGAAATAATAGGAAGCCTCCAGTGTTTCAGAGCCTTGCTCTGGGACCATTAAGCAATCCTTTTAGAGCAAGAGGAAGAGTGAGTCTGAGAGTCAGGTTTAAAATGATAATTAGCTTTTGTTATAGTCTTAATTGAAATTGGTTAGTCCAAAGAGAGGCTCTCTTGGGTCAGTGCTGCCCATCCACTCTCCAGCAGCATTAGGATGAAGCCAGCATGTGACAAAACTCTAGTGACTGGAATGCTGCCTTGGGCATAGGCATGATTTGATTCTTTCCTGATGGACTCTGTCCTCATCAATTTATTTTGTCTTTCATTGGACTGCTTTTCCCTTCCCCCTGCCTTTTTCCCTAACTGCTTACACTTTGAGAAGGATGCATACCATTCTAAACTATGCAGTCTTCGCATCTCTTGTATTCAAGGTGATTCCGATTGACCGATCTCACTCCCCAACTGTCACTTTTCTTTCCTTCCTTCGTTCACTTGTTCCTTTCTTGCCTCCTCTCTGTCTTTCCTGCCCCCTTGACTTCCCAGGTAAGGTGCTACATCACAAATTAAGGGACCCCATGCATTTTCCTTAAGATTTTGCCTACTCCATTCCTCAAGGGACTTCAGACACATCAGGCTCCTTCTCAGGGCCTGCCCTAGTTTATCTGAAATTTGATTGTGTCAGGTCATACTGGCAGAACAAGCTCTAGTTTCATTGATACATAAATTGATATGTTAAACTGATAAATAAAAATGTATCTGAATGTTTCCCACAAGATCTGGCTAGCCCTCCCAGACAATGAGGCAGCCTGAGCTCATGTTCATGAAGGACAGGAGATCCTGAGCTCATGGATGGTTTTCTGAAAAGGAGAAATCAGACAGGAATAGGAAGGGGAAGCAGCAGAATGGGAGCTCATAGTGTCCTGTGACCTGGTTCTGTGGGAGTCAGATAGGAAAAGAAAGGAAAAGAAAGGAAAAGAAGGAAAGAAAGAGAAAACCCCTCTTTCATGCCATTATTAATCTGCAGCCCTTGGTTTTCACTTTTTTTTTTTCCCCCTGCTCCAAGCCTAGATTGCTGAGAGTCGGTGAAGCTAATGAGTTGGCTGAGTGACGTCAATCATCACTTCCTGGATGGAGTTCGGTGCTTCCTTGGGACACTGAATAGGCCTACCTCTGCACATGACTGCACAATGGAGCCAATAGGACTGCAAGAGCATCTACTAACACTAGGTTTGAGATAAAAGACAAGAACATCCAGGCACCAGGAAGTGAAAATGGAAACATCAAGATCATGTGAGTGAAATCTTTCTCAGAGGCCATAGACTTTGAGGAGCCCAAGTACAGCAGAGGGAAAACACTGTCTGGGATTCTAAGACAAACCTACCTTACATACTCTCCTTTCCTCAGGGCTTGACTGGCCTCCCTCAACACACATCATGACAGCTTCCATCTGCCAGGGCACAATTCACATGAGAAACATGTTTTTTTTAAATGAAGGAGGTTGATATGGTAGAGAAAAAAGAATACTACTTTGGAGTCTAGAGACCCTGGGTGAATTATGAGTTGTTTTCTTACTAACTTTCTGGAGAAACTCTCCTCAGTTACCTCATTTTAGAAGGGAAAAGCTCTATGTGATGACCTCAATATACCTTCCAGCTCTGAAATTCTAAAATCCTATACAGATATTTGTAAGACATGGAGGATGAGCATTGCAGGTTTTCCTTCTCCTCCATGAAAGACTTGTGAGATTATCTCTATATATTTTAATTAATTCAGCTAGGTTTATGCTTAAACCTTAAGACAAACATCTAATAACTCACTTGCTAGATTTGGAACCATATTGCCCTAAAATAGAAAACGAGTTTGCAGTTTCATACCTTGGCTGTCTGGAGAACATGAAATTCCTCCAAAACTCCAGTGTGAGCAAACACCTGAATGTCAGGACAAGGTTTGGAACTAGAGACTTAAATATGGAAACATCTTTTAAAAATAAATTCACCTTCATAAAAAAAAGGTCCTTAATACATAACCAAGCGGCTCTACAGTTCAGAGTGTGGTCTTGTATCTATTCCCAAGATTAATTCTGTCTATGACACATCAATAAATATGTTGAGTGGACAAATAAATGAGTGAACAAATGAATCTTGCACCTAAAACATATGCTTCCTGGACAGAAGACTGCCACAAAGTTGCTTTGCTCTGTTGAAGACTCTTTCAGATATGAGGAAGTTACTATCTTACTGGAAAGCTTTTGTTTGTTTGTTTTTATAAGATTTGTTTATTTATTTGACAGACAGATCACAGGTAGGCAGAGAGACAGGCAAAGAGAGAGAGGGAAGCAGGCTCCTCTCTGAGCAGAGAGCCCGATACGGGGTTCGATCCCAGGACCCTGAAATCATGACCTGAGCTGAAGGCAGAGGCTTAACCCACTGAGCCACCCAGGCACCCCTGTTTGTGTGTTTCTTACTGGGGAAGCAAATCAGTTAGAAATTGCTGCCTTGGGGCGCCTGGGTAGCTCAGTGGGTTAAGCCGCTGCCTTCGGCTCAGATCATGATCCCAGGTCCTGGGTTCGAGCCCCACATCGGGCTTTCTGCTCAGCAGGGAGCCTGCTTCCTCCTCTCTCTCTCTCTGCCTGCTTCTCTGCCTACTTGTGATTTCTCTCTGTCAAATAAATAAATAAAATCTTTAAAAAAAAAAAAAGAAATTGCTGCCTTAAGTCAGACCCATATTTGATTTTGTGTTTCCTGTACCCTCGGCCCCACTCCAGGTGGAGATGCATATTCCTTCCTCCACACGTTCTTCTCTCCTTAGCAGCTACCATGCCTCTCCACATTATCCTAATCTGAAGAGCGCCAGATCAATTGATAACTGGCTTTGCAATACACGTGCTCCACACTCCCCTGCAAAGTTCCTTATAGATTTACCTTCAGAACATATTGTATTTAGGCTTATTTTAAACTTAATCCTTGAGTCCTTGAGTCCACACAAACAACAGCCAATGAGGAAATGGTGAGTGAAATGTCTCATCTGGGGTTTGAGAATGGACTCCAGATATGCAGAGGGGGACACTGAAAACCTGACCATACTCCTGAACACTCATGAAGTGTGAACAGCTCCTAACAGGAAGACAGGATTAACTAGCACTCACTGATCTCAAGCTGCTACATGTGGCAGTGATCTGTGCCAGGCCAGTAACATTGTATGCAGCTGTGTGGCCTACAACACCTTTTTTTTTTTTTTTTTCATTCTAAGACATATTCATTAGCGAAATATCAGAAACCTCAGGGGCAGCATGTGCTTCTAATTCATTTTCCAATTGTATAATGAGCCAGAAGTGAAATTTTTAGGGTGAATTTAATTGACCTTTACAGCAACATCAGGCAGATTGGCTTAAATGCTATTAAAGCAAAATGTAACCCGGTGAGACTTTCTGGAAGGTTATTGGAAAATCTATCAAGTTGTTTTTTCCTTAATTTTCATCAAGAAAGGAAAAGATAGATGGAGGACATAGAAAGATGTGCAGAGAAATAGAAAAAAAAAGAGATGGAAAGCAAGAGTGATATGGGCAGTGACGGGTGAGAGAATGAAGTAGGAGAGGGAGGGCAGGCCTCTCACTACTGAGGGATAGTGTTTTAATGCAGAAAGGAAGTTTTAAAAATGTGTAGTTGCCCTACAGGTCACATTGGTATGATTTCCAACACTTGTGGATTTGACATCATAGGCTTCCCTTTGCTAACATTTGGATGTTCTGTTCAGGCCCTCTCTAGCATTATTAGGGTCCTCTTTCTGACTCTCTTGTCCTCTTCACCAAAAGACATGCTTATCCACAGTAATAATGTACCATGGGAGAAGCCAGAAAACCAGGCATAAAGCTGAAGAAATCCTCAGGTACTAAGATCAAATCCTTTGGAAAAGCATTGACAGTCAAAGGACAGGATGAAAAAGCCCATAGCAAATAGGGATCATCTTTAGATCATGCCCAATCAGAGGGAAATGGCCAGTGTACCAGGTGAAACCCAGGGTGACCTCAGAATCAGCACCAGCTTACTCACTATTGGCATTACCATAGCCTCTGGCACCCCAGCCTTCCTCATGAGTACAAAGCCAGTAAGATGTGTGGAGAGAAAAATGTGTCCATAAAGAGTATGAAAATCAGGGAATGGACGCAGCTCCAACAGCACGTTCTCCAAGGGAGAGATGGTAAGAACTCAGGAGGTGAGCAAGATGGACAGCCTGGGACCTTGGACAGAGATCCAAGGCTAATGGAGGATATGAGGGAGAGAAGCTGAGGCTGAGCAAAAGACAGGGGGAAGGCACGGCCTCTCCGGAGTCCACACAGGATTATCGGTAGCAAGATGAATGGCATAGACCACAGTGCTCTTAATTAACTTCCCACCCGGATAGGACTGGCTTGAAAAATCACGCAGGGCTGAGTCAACAAGTGGAAAACAGTGCTGTTAGCTAGGGAAGAGAACAGCCCTCTCAGCAGAAAGAAGTTGACACAGCAGGTCTGAGGCTGCTGCTTTCGAAAGGCCAACTTGCAAGGTTGGCTCTTGACTGATGTCAGGGAGCTTGGATTTTGGAAAGTTTCTACTATTTTGTAACTAAGTATAAGTATGATAAACATTTTGTGTGTGTGTGTGCCTAGATTATTTGTGCAGACAATGTGGTTTCTTCTGGACATCCCCCCGCCCCCTTCTGAGAGTGTGGAATTTTGACATGCTAGGCAGAGGGTGCCTATGTGGCCATGCCCTAATTAAGACCCTGGGCACTGAGTCTCTAATCATCTTCCCTGGGAAGAATCATCACACACCTATTTGCATGAACAATGAGCTCTGTGTAACTCCTCATGGGACAAAGAAAACATGGGGAATTTGTCTTTGTCCTATATGATTTGGCTGTGGAGTTTATCACATCTCTGTAATAAATCCTACATAGGTATACAAATATATTTTAAGTCCTCTGAATCTTCCTAGGGAATCTCCAAATGTGAGGTGGTCTGGGGGACCCCCAACACATCCTGTCTCAATGAAAACTTTCCAGCTGGTTCTTACCCTCCTCCTAGTCCTGAATCTCATATCTGCTTTTGAGATTTCTTTTTGATACTGATGGAGGCTACAAATATGAGCCATGGCCCAATATAGATGCATCTCCCCCAACAGTGACTAAGCTCCCTCAGTGCTCAGAGGACTCTAATAGATACTGCGGTTACTCATATAAAAGAAACACATTTTTTTTTTCTTGCCCAGGAAACTACAGAAGATGAAAGAGATGAAAAAGGAGAGGGAATTGCCCTTACTAATCAGAACAATCTTTAATAGTATCAGGAAAAAAAAAAGAAACAAAAAAAAGTAAAAGAAAAGGGAGATTTCTGGAATGGAAATGCAAAATATCTCAGAGTCTACCTTTTTTTTATCATGATGAACAACAGTGTCCTCTTTGATAAGGTTCATTGAGCACTTATAGCATATGAGGCCGATGAAAAGCCCTTTATATATATGGATTTCAGGTAAAATTTATAACGGGATGTGATAGGTAACAGACAATAGTGTCCCTATTTTTTTTTTTTTTTTAGGTGATAAAACTGAGAGAGAGTTTAAATAATGTACCCAGCTCAGAACTGGTAAGTGATGGAATCAAGACCCCATCCAGATGTGTTCTTCAGGAAGACAAGATAAGTCTCAGACATAGTGACATCCTTACACTCAGTATTATTAGACTAGTGAAATATGGTTCATAAAGGGGAAAGGGAATGCAGAACATGATTCCTAAGGGGACACTTTGAAAGGAACAAGAGGTAGTCTTACCTCTAATTGTCCCTTAATACACCTGAATTCCTAGTAGCACATGTAAAGAAAGCCATCTGAGATACCAAGAAAGCTGTCTATTAGCTCCAGATTTTCAGTCCTTTATATAATTTTAAAGAAATAAGAGCTTTCTTGAAAACTTAATTTTTAATGTTTTGGCTTTTTTATTTCTTATATATTTTAGCTTTTATCTTTTACGTTTTATCTTTCCTATGGTCAAGATTATAGGCATACAGAGCATTTTCAAAGTCAGCACAAAATATTTACTAAATGTTGAACTGTGTGAATATACCTTTGTATCCCCTGAGAAGGATACCTGGCACCAGGAAGGCACCTAACATATATGTCAGTTGAAGGGATGGATGGATGTATAGATGAACAGATGGATAGATGTGTGGGTGGACGGATGCTTGTGTGGATGGGTGGATAGATGGATGGAAGATGGATGGATGGGTGGATGGGTGGACTGATGGATGGATGGATGGATGCTAAAGATTTAAACAGACTTTGCAAATTGAACCCATTTCCTAGGAGTGGAGTGTGGCTTCTCTCCCTCATATACTCCACTAGCCTTGGATCTCTGTCCAAGGTCCCGGGCTGTCCACCTTGCTCACCTCCTGAGTTCTTACCATCTTTCCCTTGGAGGATGTGTTGTTGGGGTTGCATCTATTCCCTGATTTTCACCGTGACTAGGTGAAGTTGTGATCATTATGTTCCTGGTTTTCAGGACTAAGAATAAATTAAATTCGAGGGAAAAAAGTTGCTTTTGACTGCCCCATCCACTTCTACACTTAACATACCTGAGGTATCCCATATGGAAGCAGGGGTGGAGAAACGATGTGACAAAGGAATGGAGTTGTCTGGATTGCTGTAAATTTCTCCTGACTTGGGGATTTACAAGGAAGAATTAAGTCCTACAGATTGTTTGCTGGTCTTTCACCCTCCCAGTCCATATTTCAGAAAGGAGGATTCAAGCATGTGGGTTCCCAGCTGCTAGGGCTCAGTTTTCTATAGAGTCTGCTGAAGCAAAAATCAGTGAGCCAAGATGTCCATTTAGGTGAGAACAAAGCACATACAACTGCTCTTGTCTCCCTTATAGGACTTTTCTAACTCAGTATCCTATTTTTATTTTTTTTAATTTTATTTATTTATTTGACAGACAAAGATCACAAGCAGGCAGAGGCAGGTAGAGAGAGAGGACAAAGCAGGCTCCCTGCTGAGCAGAGACACCCCCCCCCCATGTGGGGCTAGATCCCAGGACCCTGAGATAACGACCTGAGCTGAAGGCAGAGGCTTAACGCACTGAGCCACCCAGGGGCCCCTCAGTATCCTATTTTATATGGATGTAGCCCACCAGTGCATAGGAGCTTCCATGGTCTCATAACTATGGTCATTTATGCATTTATTGATTTATCAAACAAATACTGAGCTCATTCCACAGGACAGCTTCTTTTGTAAGTAATAAAAATATAATGATGACTCAGACAAGATCCCTATCTACTTGTAACCCAATGGGAGAAACAGATAAATAATTCAATAACTGCAAAACAGTATGTCTAAAGGTATGTGTGTGTGTGAGGAGGAAAGGGTGGGGAGAAAAAGAGGAAGGGATGAGAGAAGGAGTGAGATCTACTTATCTTGGAAAGTTCGCAAACTTGTCGGCATACTAATAACTGGTGGATGGATGGCCGAGAAGGAGAAATTAAAAACTGTACCAGATAGAGAAGAGCGTGTGTGAGCAGGTGGGAGTTAACATCCCAGGAAAATGCAATCACATGTACAAAAATCATAAAACAATTTGTGTAGCCGGAATCCCCAAGGGCTCAGTACGGTAAAAGTTAGCCAGAGAAGGAAGACAAGGAGTAGGGAGTGGGAAAGTTGAAGAGTAGGAATAGAGAACTATATAGATGGAAGATTTGTCAGGAACCAGACAACAAAAGGCTTTTTACAGTACACGAAAGTGTCGGGGCTCTTTCCTTCGGATAATGGGAAGGCATTGGAATAACTTGATCAGATTTCTATTTTATAAAGGTCACCTAGGAGGAGGGTGGTGGATGACTGGAGGTGGGTGAGCCAGGAGATAAGAGACTGGTTAGTAGACCATAAAGTGGGTTAGACAAGAGATAACAGGCCAGGATTCAGGCATTAGCAATGGGAATGGAAAAGACATTTGCGATGTCATTTAGTGAGGGCTGGGGGAGGGAGAAATCGTGACTGGTTTTCAAATTTTTCAGTTTGTCTTGCCTGCTTGCCTTATGGGAGTTATAAAGAACAAAACAAGACTCCTACACCCTGGACAGAACATACAAAAAGGCAAAGACCACAGCAAAGAGTCATATGAAGGCAGAGACTCTTGAGTACCACGGGGGAACGAAAGGGGATTGTTTCCAGCTGTGCTCATCTCCTGTAGAGCAGGAGATGGGTAGCACTGAGATGGACCCACAGGGAGAAGATGGCCCAGGAGTCAGGTGACAAAGGGCGCAACAGCGGGGAGAAGGCATGCTCTGAGCCGGGTATTAAATGACTTTAGGAGACAATGTATACATGGGGATTATGGAAGATATACATGAACTAATAGAGGGTGAAGGAATTTAAATGACAGGTTAAAGAGTTAGAACTTTCTTATCTGGGCCAGTGTTTCCTAAATCTGTTCTGTGGAAGGCCTGTGTCGTGGGAGACATTTATAACTGCTTTGCAAAATGAGAGGATTGCGGTTAAATTAAGTTTGGAAAATGCTGAATTAAACCAAGTTTAACAAGTTCTATTACTAATGGACTTCTTAGATACTTGAATATTATGTACAAAGAAGAAAGAGGATCAAAAGTGACAGAGAAATAAGATAAAAGGAAAAAAGCCATTTGTTGGTTCTAGCCCCAGCTCTAGGCCTGTTTAGATGTGTGACCCTGAGCAAGCCATGGAAACCTGTCTGGGCTCTAACACTTTTATTATAAAATGGGCTGTCAGACTAGGTGGGTGGTCTAACATGTGGAGATTCCTCCAGTGTATCAGAGCCTCTGAAGATTCTCCCGCCTATTTTCAGTGTTCCAAATATATGTAATATATTAAAATATATATTATGTATAATACTATATGTTATCTAGAATATGATATACAAATGGATACATTTATCTATAAAGGGCAGTTAAACCTAAATAATAAAATGTGTCTTTTATTTTGTCTGGAATCACAGAAACTCAGCATGGTAATCCTGGATAGTGTTTTGTTTTATTTTTAAGATTTTATTTATTTATTTGACAGAGAGGGACACAGCAACAGAGGGAACAAGCAGGGGGAGAGGAAGAGGGAGAAACAGGCTTCCTGCTGAGCAGGGAGCCCGATGCGGGGCTCAATCCCAGGACCCTGAGATCATGACCTGAGCTGAAAGTAGACACTTAACGACTGAGCCACCCAGGCGTCCCAATCCTGGATAGTTTTCATAGTAGATCATAAGATTGGTGTGTGAAAGGAATTTGGGTTTTGTTCGTCATTTAATTTCTGGCATCTAGCACAGCACTGGGGGCACAGTGATTCAATAAATAGTTGTTTAGTTTATGAATGAATGCTCATCAGTCACTTGCATGGCAAAAAAATAAGTGTATGTATACTTTCATTTAAAGGAGAAAATGAGCTACTCCTGAATATAAATTTTGGGAGACATTCTTGAAAATGGTGTCATGGGGATTTTAAAAATGAGTATTGCTTGCTGAAAAATTTGGAGACTGTTGATATAGATAATCTCTAAATGTCTCTTAATTATAAAATTATACGATACATGATTTTTTTTTTGAGGCCTACAAAAACGTCACTGTATTTAATGTTTCCAAGAACATTGCTACACGTTCAGAGATAGAGAGTCTGCAGTAACAGTCACACGTGGAACAAATTGGCAGTGCAGCTGCTAAGGTGAGGAGTGAACAGATGACCAGGAAACTGAGACCGTTGGCACGTGTTCCTTATTGTGCTCGCTAATGTGAGTTCCAGGGCATTGGACACAGTGTGGCACCCTACAGGGGCGCAATAAATATGCTCCAACTGTCCCATGAGCCCAAAGGTCCATTCCTGCCATTCATTAGGTAACCACCATCCGTCGGGAATGGGGAGCTAGCAGTGAACACCATAGACCATCTTATGCATAATTCAGTTAAACAATATTTCATGAACATCTACTAGGTGTCAGATTCTAAATTAGCTATGGATGCAAGGATGAGTAAGGCACAGTCCCCAACCCTAAGGAGGTTAAAATTCACTGAAGAATTTGAGGGCTTCACATGTGTAGGCAACATAGAGGTCTCCCAATACAATAATCAAGAGGGAAGGGATCAGAGGAGAGACCCAATTGTATTTACTATTAGGGAATTTGGGCCATCCTGGAGAAAGACATGTAAGTAGTATTGTAAGAATGGAGATTAAAAGGCATTTATTCAAGGAGCAATGGAAGTTAAGAAAATGAAAACTGGCAAGTACATGTAGCTATCTAAAGAGACTTGGCAGTAGCAAGAAAAAGAAAAAGTAGTTTGAAGGTAGTTTGAAGAATGGCAGGGTCAAAAGAAAGGTTTTTTTGTTGTTGTTTGTCTCATCTATTTTGTTTCATTTTATTTATTTTTGTTAGCATGAGAAGGATCTGCACTTGTTGGTAGGGAGTAGGGAATTTAAAATGTGAAAATTGTCAATCAGACGTAACATACAGAGATTTATGGTCCTCCATTTCTTCTGAGTTGGTATGGAGGGCCAGAGTTACTTTCCTTCACATTAATATTTCAGCATTTTGGATGTATCCAAAATAACCTAGTTTCCCTTAGCAACTCATTCCATTCCCTTTCTTTTAACCTCTTGAGATTGTCAGCCTGTACCCTGTCTCGGAGATACAAGTTTCATGTACTTATTGCCTGCTGGGTAAAGAAGTACTTCATTTTAATTGCTCTAAATTTACCATTTCTAAGCTGCACATGGTGCCTCTTGGTTCTGATGATCTAGAATTGCCAACTCATCTGTGCTCCATGCCCAACACTGTGGCTGGATGGCTCTCCATCTTGTTCCTGAGGCTCCCTCCCTGACCATGGGCAGCACATTGGCTCCCACTGCTTGAATTTCCACTCTCACTTTCCCCTGACATATTCTCTACCTGGCAGCTACAATGGCCTTTTACAAACAGAAATCATGTCACTGTACTGCTCAGAATTAAGGAAAATACAAGTCCCAGTTTACCTGTGACACTCACTGGTCAGGTATAATCATTCAGGGTGCTCCATTCACTTTCAGAACCAATCCTATTGGACAATAAATTAAACGCCCACTCTATTTTAAAACCTCCAATATATCTCCATTGCTATTAAATACAATCCAAATTTCACATCCTGGTGGGATCTCTTCCCTTTATCATCCTGAGCTCATCTGTACCCTGTCCCCTACTCACTGTGCTCCAGTCACATTGCCGCTCTGTTTCTCCCAATATGCTGAGCCCATGCTGATGTCAAGACTGGAGAACTTGATGTTTCCTCTATGGAGAATACAGTTCCTTCTGTGTCTTGTGGTACCGGCGTTTTCTCTCCCTTCAGATCTCCGTTCGAATGCCACATCCTCAGAAAGGCCTTGCCTGACTGCACCAGGTGGTAATCCCCTCCCCAAGCAATCATAGCTCTCCTCTAACATGCTCATGAGTGATGGGCATAACCTGTTTTTTTCTAAATTTGCTATGTATTGCAGGAACTTATCACTCAAATGGTAACTCCCTAAAGGAAGGACATAGTGTGCATTGTTAATCTCTGTGTGCTCCGCAGGGTTCATACCTAAGGCACCATTACCACAGACAGGTCAGAGATACTCTCCATACCTATAGCTGGGATCCTCAAAGGCTTTAAAGATGGCAGCCCTCTTGAAAACACACGTCTGACTCTGAGATGACTTCAGGTGTGAGATTATTTTATTATTATTAATGTTTTCGTTGGGAGCCTGAAAGAGTTATCACAATATGGCACGATGTACCTGGGTTGCTTTCCGAACTTATTACATGCACCTGTCCCAGACCTTTCCATTGTCTAATTTTTATTACTGGCACTTCTACATAATTCCAGGAGAAAAGAATATATTACTCACTCAATATGGGACTGTGTAAATCATTCATATCTTGTGTCATTTTACACAGTATAGGAGTGTATAAATCAATCATCATAGAAACAACAGTTGATGATGGCATAGTTTTTTTTTTTTAAGATTTTATTTATTTATTTGACAGAGAGAGATCACAAGCAGGCAGAGAGGCAGGCAGAGAGAGAGGAGGAAGCAGGCTCCCTGCTGAGCAGAGAGCCCAATGCGGGGCTCGATCCCAGGACCCTGAGATCATGACCCGAGCCGAAGGCAGTGGCTTAACCCACTGAGCCACCCAGGCGCCCCGATGATGGCATAGTTTTTAAGAGAACCTTGCTTCAGAACATCTTTAAAGAAGGGCAAAGAATTATTACATCTATTAATGGATGAAAGAAATAAAGTTCTGAATGACTAAATTACTTATTCAAGATCACTTAGTGCTCAAGCTGAGATGATAGGCCATGTTCTCTGACTCCTACCATGGTTCTTTTGTTTTAAGTTTTGTTTATTTATTTGACATATATTGAGAGAGTGAGATCACAAGTAGGCAGGCAGAGAGAGAGGGGGAAGCAGGCTCAGATTCAGCTTGCTGTGAGGCTCGATTCCAGGATCCCGAGATCATGACCTGAGCAGAAGGCAGAGGTTTAACCCACTGAGCCACCCAGGCACCCCCCCTACCATGGTTCTTGAAATTGGTTCCATGAACAGGTAGTGTAGACAGTTGTCCAATTACTTGCTCCAAATAAAGGAGGACAAATACTCTAGAGACTTCATACAAAAGTATCATAGAATTCTGTAAAAACACAGTTTAGGAAAGGGAACAATTTTCCAGGCAGCCCACACTGGGCTTGGCACTACTTTGTTCTGTCACGCACATTGTCTTTCAAGAGGAAACATCCCTCAGCTACCAGATACCTCATCCTAGCTTCATGTATACCTCAATCTTCATATCTAATTTATTTATTTATTTGCTTATTTGTTTCTGTATTAATTATTATTAGTTTAGGGACCATATTATTGCCATTGGCACCTGGCTAACATTAGTTTAACCAATCAGTTAGTGAGTTACATACAGGATTCTGAGGACCCCTGAAAACAGAACAATACTGATGGGTCAGAAGTCAGAACCAATTTAGAGTAATGCTTCTCAAACTTTAGTGTTTGATGGGGTTTTTATAATGCAGATTTCTGTGGTACCCGTGTCTCTGATTCAGTGGATCAAGGGGCAGAGCTTAGAATTTGCATACTGACAAATTCCCAGGTAATAATGGAGCCTCCAAGCTACTTGGGGATGAGTGGATGAGAAGGGGCAGGACACCCTGTGAGAAAAACAGGTTGAGAATCTGAGATGTTGGCAATAAGATGACTAACTGTTCTCATTTGTCTTAGATGGAGGGAAATGAGATACTCAGTACTAAAACTGGGGAAGTCTTGGGTAGTGCTGGGCACACCTGCATAAGCTGGTCACCGTAAGTGGTAGTAAAGACAGGATATTATGGAAGGACCATTAAGGAGGCAATTGAGGGATAACTTCACCAGTTTGTATCAAAAGCAAGAGGGTGGCAGAAAAGAATTGTCTGTTTTTGAGTATTTCTTGACACAAAATGCATATTCCTTAAGGTCAAAACCACTCTATTTTCCTCTTGTTACCAGCATCTAGCATAATTTTGGGCATACAGTAGGTACTCTAAAAATGTTTGTAGGCCAGCAGACATGTGAAAAAATGTTTATCATCATTAGCCATCAGAGAAATTCAAATCAAAACCAAGTTGAGATACCACCTTACACCAGTTAGAATGGCAAAGATTAACAAGGTGGGAAACAACAAATGTTGAAGAGGATGTGGAGAAAGGGGAACCCTCTTACACTGTTGGTGGGAATGCAAGTTGGTGCAGCCACTTTGGAGAACAGTGTGGAGATTCCTCAAAAAAATTAAAAATAGAGCTACCCTGTGGCCCTGCAATTGCACTACTGGGTATTTACCCCAAAGATACAGATGCAGTGAAAAGAAGGACCATATGCACCCCAATGTTCATAGCAGCAATGTTCACAATAGCCAAACTGTAGAAAGAGCTGAGATGGCATTCAACAGATGAATGAATAAAGAAGATATTTTCCCTATACACAATGGAATATTATTAAGCCAACAGAAAGGATCAATACCCAACATTTGCATCAACATGGATGGGACTGGAGGAGATAAAGCTGAGTGAAATAACTCAGGCAGAGAGAGTCAGTTATCATACAGTTTCACTCACCTGTGGAACATAAGGAATAACACGGAGAACATTAGAAGAAGGAAAAGAAAAGTGAATTGGGGATATTGGAGGGGGAGATGAACCATGAGAGACTGTGGACTCTGAGAAACAAACTGAGGGTTTTAGAGGGGAGGGGGTGGGGGCATGGGTGAGCTTGGTGGTATGTATTAAGGCAGGCACATATTGCATGGAACACTGGGTGTTGTACATAAACAATGAATCTTGGAACACTACATCAAAAACTAATGAGGGACTACTATACGGTGACTAACATAACACAATAAAAAGTAAAAATAAAATTGATATAAAATTTTAAAAATGTTTGTAGATAGACTATCTGACTGAATGTTCAAATGAATGGATGAGTGAATCAATGGATAGATAGGTGGTAGATGAATGGGTGAAGAGATGGATGGTTGGATGGATGAATCAATGGACGGATGCAGGTAAATCCTATCTCTTTCCCAGGTACAGTCCAAGGTAAGCTTGTCGACTCCAGCCATTAAATCAAAGATCATAAAGTGTGGGATTTATATCCAGGTAGGGGGATAAGATGTTCTCCTGACCCAACAGGGGTTGTCTTTGAACATGATTCCATGAGTATACTCTGGGCAGGGTAGGCCAGGGCAGTGGCAGGGCATTCCATCTCCCAGCCTAGCTCTCTCCTCAAACCTTGTTCACTTCTCTGCTCTCTAGGGAATCTTCCAAAACCTAGAAAAATGAACAGTTCAGTGATGATAAAAAGAGAAATAGTTAAAATTGAAATGTAAAGTTCTCTGTTTTAGAAAAATTAAGGGTGCGAGAACCTCTGTTGTATTAAATGGTGTGTTCAGAAAGTAAATACAGTCAGCGAACAGGCAGGAGATTAAGGTGACAGAGAGAGCAGTTTTGAGCCCCGTTAGATATTATTTTCCCATAGATCATCTGTCTGTCCTCTCCTTGTTTGAAGTTCCCAAGCCTGGAGGCTTCAAAGCACACAGGGACTGCCATTTGCACACAGCTCATGGCTCCGTGGGGAGCCGCCTCAGCAGGTTATAACACTCTGTCCCTGCAGGAGCCTTCCCCACACTCCCTCTCTGTCAGTTGCTGCCTTTTTCTCCATTCCAGAACATCAAGGACAATTCTATCAGCAAGTCTAGCAGCAGGTAATGAAGCCAGCTCATCCCCAACATGGTGCGTGTCCCAGGCCCTGCTCCAGACAGGCAAATTGATGTAGGAGATGAAATGCAAAGTGACCCAAGCCTTCCTCAGAACTCTCACCAAGAAAAGAACTTTTTCTTCCTGATTGCTTCTTTCTCTCTCTTCTTCCCTGTTCCTCTTCATTTTTTCCCTCTTATTTTACCGAAGTTTCGAGTAAGGTATTGTCCAATTATTACATCCACCATTTGACAAAATTATTTTTAATTATGAATTTATGACCATTCCCTGCTGGGAATGGATGGTTCCTGACCTCGAACAGATTGCTGCCTGATAGGACAAGAATGACAACATGTCTTGAATGATGCTTTACTAGAGATTCTGATAAGGAAAAGTGATATAAAAGAGGGATTCGGGGGCGCCTGGGTGGCTCAGTGGGTTAAGCCGCTGCCTTCGGCTCAGGTCATGATCTCAGGGTCCTGGGATCGAGTCCCGCATCGGGTTCTCTGCTCGGCGGAGATCCTGCTTCCCCCTCTCTCTCTCTCTGCCTGCCTCTCCATCTACTTGTGATCTCTCTCTGTCAAATAAATAAATAAAATCTTTAAAAAAAAAAAAAAGAAAGAAAAGAAAGAGGGATTCGGAACTCTGTTGCTAAGTGCAAGGGGTAGCTTCACAAAAGTGGAATGGTTTCTCCTGAACTCACCTTCACCAGGCACCAGACAGTTCATGTTCTCCTCAGAGCATAGAGGATTATAGACCAGCTGGAATTTGAAAGTTGTTTTTTTGGTTTTTGTTTTTTATTTTTTTAAACTCAGCAAAGGAGTTTGCAGACACCAACAATCCTAGTGATAATGGTAGGAAACACCAGACCTCTCTCCTGAATTTGAGAATGTCAATCCTTGCATTTTTTAAAGGATAATATCATATTAAATGGAAACGTTAGCCAAAAAAATAACAATAATTAAACTAGTTTTCTCATTAGAAAGAGGAGTGACTTTTGAACATGGCATCATCTAATCACTTAGATTTCCTGTTTTGCATCTTGAAAAGCAGGTACTGGTTTTTTGTATCCTCCAAGCCCCTTCGCCACCCAATATTTGACAAATCTTTGATTCTGAGGACCTTATTGCTATATGGAACCAAAGATTTTGAACATTTGGAACTCCGCTATAGCTCTTACTAAAATTTAATAATTTATTTAGATCTATCTGACATCAATAATTATATACAACCTGAACTCAAAATACTCTCCTTGGGACTTTGCAAAGCAACCAACAGGTGATGGTGAAATTTGGTTCCCCTTGGATTAAAATGAGTAACAGCTCAGCTGCTTAGGTGTAGACACTCAGGAAGGCCCATGATCACCCACTGACAGTATCAAGACAGCTGTGGAATGGATGACAGCCTGCAAAGATGGGAAGACAAGGCGGGAGGGCAGAGAGGACACCTTCGTACATACACAACTCTGCTTGGTAAATAAATCTGTTCAAAGACGTCTGAGAAATAACCTGCTGCCTATTCTTCTAATCAAGAAATCCTATGGGTCAGTGCCCTCCCCTCAGCCCACAACTGAATTAAAGAGGGTGCAGTTTGTTTATAGTAATTCCCCACCAGGTCATTTATCGACTAAACAATCCCAGCAAAATCCAATGGCCTAGCCTGGCCTGCTGACCTCGGTTTCAGCATTGATTGTTGCTGGTCACCTCATTAGCCCATTCTCCTCAGCCCCGGCTACCTACCCAAAGGAATTTCAGCTAATCTTTTTGTTTGTTTCTTTCTTGGTTTTCTTTAAGTGAATCAAAAAGCAGTGACTTCATACTTGGAAGGATGAACAAAACTTCCATGTCAAGGAAAGAAAACCTACTTTGGCCTCCCTACTCTGTGTCAGCCTAGTAGAAATGCACACTCTGCAAGGTCAAGGAGAAAGGGCTGACTTGGTAGTCTACAGTCAGACTTGCTAACCTCAGAGCCAAGGGAAAGTGGGAAAGGCAATAGTGCTAGTGTTCTCTTTCTTGAGGTTTCAGTGGGCAGTGTCCACTAATAGCTGCTGGGATATAGAGGCAAGCTAATGAATGGATTCAGTGAATGCTCATTGTCTATTATTAATTGTACAGTAGTGCTTTATTTCAAACAATTTGATTGCTAACCCAAATACCCAAAGCTGCAATTGTGAATGTGAAAATGTGTGTTATCTGGAATGATTTTAAGTGTTTACATTTTCACTAATATTAGCAAGCCATTAAAGCTAATCCTGGGCATTAGCTTACTGTTAATGGTCACTGTAACCTGCACTTAGCATCCCGAGTGCAGGTCACGTGCCTATAGATCAGAGGTCTTAACTGGCAATCAAAAATGACTTTTAGCTAATCTAAAGCTGTCTCTGAAATGTTATGCAATATGTTTTTGTCAGTGAGGATTTGTCAGGGAAGGATCATTGTCCTCAACGTATCCAAATAACTACTTGACCCCAAAACCTGCCAGAGAAACAACTGATCTAAATTACAATCTTTCCCGAGAAGAAGAAGATGTGTCTCTATCTCCCTCTAAATTCTTAATTTCTCAAGTACTGGGCTTTGATTGAAACATGCCATGGGTAAACAAAGTGACTGGGATTAAAAATGTAACTATATTGTGTTCATTAGTCTCATAATTATTCTTGTTAGAGGAACAATTATACCCTTATTTTGTAGATGAGAAAACTTAAGTTATCTAAGCAGTGAAATACACTGTATAAGAAAAGTCAGCAATTTGGCAAGAGACCTTTCCTGGAAACATTGAAAAGTAATATGATAAGGTAGTGACTCAATGCTCCTCACTTTAATGGAAAGAAAAAAGGAGTACTGGAACTCTGCAATGCATTGTAATGTAATTAAAAGGAACGACTCAAAGGAGAAGATCTGGGCTCTAGTTCTGTTTTTGATATTTCTTAGAATTGCCATCTGAGGCCAATCTGAAACCTTCAGAGCTAGAATGAGAACCCAGGAGTGATGACAGATATGAAAGCTCTTTGTAAAATAGTAAGACTATATAATGTTAGTTATTCATAGTATTTTGAAAATGAGCATGCACATTAATGTCATTATCAAAGGTCAGAGGGAAGTGGATTTCTTCAAGAAGCATCCAAAGGAAGGCTGATATAAAACATGAATGTTTCATGGGATGCATGCCTTCCCTGTAATAACATCGATCATGACCTTGCCCGCAGTCTTGCAGGCAGCTGAAGGCTACATTACTATTGATATTATCACATCATCAGGAAAGTGACTTTCATGTAGAAAAAAAGGGATTCCGAACAGCCACAGTTTAACCTTATTAGAAACGAAGAAAATAGATCAACTGTTTAACAAAAACAATCAAGAAAGCTTCAACTTGAGAGTTAGTGCTGCTTGGAGCGTTCCCTGTTTTTCTACAGTTATCATATTATTTGTTTAGCTGAAATCAAATGAAAGACAAAAGTAGGCTTGCATGGAGGAAAGGATAGTTGGTTGATTTTAAGAAAAAAATATATATTCTAGATAACTTGTATTTTCTTGCCAGCCTTCTAACTGAAGTTCAGAACCCCCAAACAAAATTCCATTCAATGACACAACACATCTATATGATACTCAGAAAACCCATTACAAAAAGAGAAAACAACAAATAGAAAAAGTGTTCATTTGTCTATGTTACTAATATAAAATGGACATTTCCTGTGTGTTGTAGCCAGGATCCAAGATGGTCCCCATAACCTCCTCCCTTTCTCCCCCAATATTTATGACCTTAGGTAAATCCTTTCCCTTTCAGTTTGGGCTGGACTTAGTAACATGCTTCTATCAAATAGAATACAGCAAAAGTGGTGTGATGCCATCACTTTCTAACATTAGATTATAAAAGTTGGTGACTTCCATCATGCTTGCATTTTATCTTCTGGTGTCTTGCTTGCTCCCTCAGATGAAATGAGGTGCTATGCTGGGAGCTGCCATATGGAGAGAACCATGTAGCAAGAACCTGGGGACAGCTTCTACCCAACAGTCTGGAAGGAAATGAATCTTGCCAGCAGCTACATGAGTGAACTTGTAAATGATCCACCCCCAGTAGATTTAATGTGACCCTAACACTAGCAGACACCTTGATATCAGTCTGATGATAGATCCAGAGCCAGAGGATTCAGCTAAGCTGTGCCCAGACTCCTGACCCAGAACAACTGGGAAATAAGAAAATAAATGCTCATTGTTTTAAGCCACTAAACTTTGGAGTCATTGTTGTCCAACCACAGAAAATAAATTCTTAGGTAGCTGATTATACCAGGAACTATGAGTGCTCAATAAAGTTGCGCAGACTCATAACATTTTTTAATGTTTTAATTAACTGATGTCTTCTCCTGAAGTTATGGCAAAACTTGTGGTAACACACTAGCTGCCAGTATGTATTTCCTGGCTCTGAAGCCACCCAGGTTGTCTGTCATTCACAGAGTAACATCAAAACTCATTACCATTTTACAAAATCGACCACGACTGACTCCTACCTTTCTCTCCAAGTCCATCTCACACCAATCTATAATCATACTTTGCATTCTGACAATGTTGAGCTGCCTGTGTTTCCATTTACAAGACTATTTTTTTCAAATCCATGCCTTTAATCTGAACCTTCTGTCCAGCTGATTTTTCCTCACCCATCTCCTTACCTCTATTTCTCTATACAAGAAATCTATAGTTCTATTAGAAGCCTGATAGGGCACTAACTTCTTCAAGAAGTCTTCCCTGATCCCCATAGTTTGGGTTAGGGAGTGGTCTTCTCGTGTCCCTACAAACTGCGGGCTTATTGGTGCCCTTATATGCATTGCATTGATAGCAGCTGTATGCTCCTGTGTCTGTCTCTGAGCTTCAATTCTGAACTCCTTGAGAATAGGTCTATACCTTATTCATCATGTGCCTTCTCATCTATCACACTGCAGTTGTGATAGAACACCTCCTGGGTGGATAAAAGAAGGGATGAATGGCTCCTCCCTAAGCATATTTAGAGTATAATAAATGCAATTCCAAGCTAAGCCATTGAACTAAACCCAAAGCTCACTGTGGGCATTGGGGAGGGAAAATTTTCTCTTACCATTCAAGATTCTTCTAGCTAGTCTGAGATCAAATTGACATGAGGCAGATTGACAGGAGAAAATGAGGACTGTGATCAAGGAGACTATGCTAGGTTCTTCCCTGTCTACCATACCTAGTTCATAATGTAGTAATCTATGGTGATAGCTCCCTTACTGGAGCAGGTCCTCTATCTAAATTCTTTAGGCAGTTGGGCGTGAGGGAAGTCAAAACTTCTAACTGGGCCTTCTATTTTCTTGAGTCTATTTTCAGCTCAAAATAGTCTACATGTTACAGTGGTACACTTTGAGGTGGCCTGCCCTTGGCCCCTACATTGATAAGGGTCAGGTTGGGGCTATAAACATAAAGGGAATAGAATGAACTGCAACATGATTGGCAATTGGGCAGTTCACAGATGAGTTAGTACATTCTCCCACCTGGAAAGCTGTACTACAGAATTTCCATTGTGTCAGGAGAAAACTGGTCAGTCAGGAATTCCTACTCAGGCATTCTTATGCCATCAGTTGGCTAACTTGTTTGTGAAGGGGAGCTTCAGTTATTGAATTTATGTGTCCTCAGTATAAAAGAATTCTATAAATTGGGATCACCAATAACCATATTGACTTACTAATATAGATCGTTGCTTTGTTGATAATTACTGGCCCATGGCATTGTGTCCAACATCCTGGCTCATAAGACAAGTAAATAGTATGGTTTTAGAGTTAGAAGTAATTTCATAAATAAGGTCTAGACTACTCTTCTCAGTTTACAGGAATAATAGTTTAAGTTCACTGTCCCTATATATAGTAATCTCTATGGAAGCCTATGCAGGCAGGAGACAGAGCATGCTATTAGAGGAAGGCTGTAGTAGCAGACAACAACAAAACCCTTACCTGAAAGAAAAGAACAACAGTGGTGAGTGTAGGAAAATACCTCCCAACCAAGTGAAAAGGAAATGCAAATAGAAGGTATTATTCAAAATGACTTTAAATCTTGAGACATCTGGATGGCTCAGTCAGTTATACATCCCACTCTCGATTTCAGCTCAAGTTATCATCTCAGGGTCCTGGGATTGATAGAATTCTGCAGATTTCTGCTGAATTCTATTCCTGAACATTATCTCATCTTGTTTTACTTTTATCATTATTATTATTAGCAATGAAAGAAAGGTATTTATATACAAAATTATATAATTTTAAAAACTTCAATATACAATAATAGCTAATATTCATTGAGTAATCACTAGACTTCAGAGACCAAACTAAGCACTTTATTATGTAATGTCACAATAACCCAATATGATAAACATTATTAGTATTTCTATTTTATAGACAAGGAAAATAAGCTTAGAACACTGTAGTAGTGTGCCTAGGTCCCTACCAAATGCAAGATGAAGATCTAAATTAGACTCAATGATCCCAGAACCCAAAACTTTATGTATCATGTTATGAGTTCCTACTCTGCTGCTTTTATACCAGGCTTTTAGTACTGAATCCCTAGCCCTATCCCAGTGTGGGTTTTGCTCACCTGTATAATTCCTGCTTGCTTCAACTCTGGTCCCATGCCTTGTCCGTCCTTACCTCATTTTCTATGTTCTCCCCAGAATAAAAAGATTTCAGTCACGCGGCCTAAACCAGTGACTTGGGCACTGTCACCTACCTGAGAGCTAATGCTGGTTCTGCATCCACTGAGCCATAGGTTCATACTTGTTCCCAGGCTCTTCAGAGGCTCTCTAGAGACGGGCCTCGCTGGATGTTTATAGAAATCCACAGCTGACAAATTAGAGTAAAATTAGGACGTCTGGGTGGTTCAGTAGGTTAAAGCCTCTGCCTTCGGCCCAGGTCATGATCCCAGAATCCTGGGATCCAGCCCCGCATAGGGCTGGGCTCTCTGCGCAGCCGGGAGCCTGCTTCCTCCTCTCTCTCTCTGCCTGCCTCTCCGCCTACTTGTGATCTCTGTCTGTCAAGTAAATAAATAAAGTCTTAAAAAAATAAAGTAAAATTAAAGAATGCATGTCCTTTTTTCTTTTTTAAAAAGATTTATTGACTTAAGAAGGAGAGAGAGAGAACAAGAGTAGGATGGGAAGAGGGAGAGAGAATCTGAAGCATACTCTAAGAGGAGAGCCTGATGTACCAGGGCTCAATCTCTGGACTCTGAGATCATGACCCGACCCAAACCAAGAGTTGGATGCTTGCCCGACTGCACCACCCAGGCACCCCAAGAATACATATTCTTTTCAAATACGCATAGAATATTTATCACAGATTATTATTTAGGCTGCAGAGCAAGTCAGAACTTATATAAATAGATAAATATATATATAAACATAAGTATATGAGCTTCTTTTTTTTTTTTAAAGATTTTATTTATTTATTTGTCAGAGAGAGAGAGAGAGTGAGCACAGGCAGACAGAGCGGCAGGCAGAGGCAGAGGGAGAAGCAGGCTCCCCACAGAACAAGGAGCCCGATGTGGGACTCGATCCCAGGACTCTGGGATCATGACCTGAGCCGAAGGCAGCAGCTTAACCAACTGAGCCACCCAGGCGTCCCAGTATATGAGCTTCTAACTCATGGATCAAATACAAAATAACAAATCAAAGAAGAAATAAAAAAATTCAAAAATATTAAAATTTTAAAAATTAAAAATTAATAATGAAAAATTAGGGGCACCTGGGTTGCTCAGTGGGTTAAGCCTCTGCCTTCGGCTTAGGTCATGATCTCGGGGTCCTGGGATCGAGCCCCGCATCGGGCTCTCTGCTCTAGCGGGGAGCCTGCTTCCCTCTCTCTCTCTCTCTGCCTGCCTCTCTGCCTACTTGTGGTCTCTGTCTGTCAAATAAATAAATAAAAATCTTTAAAAAAAAGAATTAAAAAATTATAATTAAGTCTTCAATGTCTAAATGTGTAAGGTACAGCTATAATAGTATAGTACTAACAGGAGATTTAGAATAAAAAAGATTGAAAAATAATGAGTTAATCCTCTAATGAGTGTATTTAGAAAATAGCAATAACTAAATGTAAAAATATATAGAATAAAATCAATATTTAAAATAAGAGGAGAAACTACTGAAATAGAAACCAAACGCAAATATTGTTGGGTTGATAGATCTGGAAAGTGATTCTCTGGAAAGAACAATAAAACTCTTAAGCATCTGTTAATGTAGGTGAAGAAAAAAACTAGAGAAAAGTTACAAATATGCAATATTAGGAATACAACAAACTAGTATATGATAATAAATTCTGGAGAATTTTTCAATTAACAGAAAAAACATTCACTGGTAAATCTGAACACACATAACAAGAAACTGACTAATAACCTGGAAAATCAAATTAGAAGCAATGCTTAAAACAAAATGTTATCAGAAGGTAAAAAATCTAATAACTTCCCTTACGCACCGAATAATTTACAGGTGAATTCTAACAAAAATACAACATATAGATAGCTCAAAAATTAAACTGTTTCCAAGAGGTATAAAGTGGAAATAGTTTCCAGATCACTTGTTGAGTTAGAACAGTGTTGGTACCCAAACCAGAAGAGGATGGTGTCAGAAAAGGAAAATTATAGTCTACTTTCCGTTCCAGAGATGGAAAATCTAGAGATGTCTTTTTAAAACATGAACCAGTTGTTTTATCCTAGGAATGCAAATTTAGAATAATTTTAGAAAATGTGTTAATGTACTAGGTCACATGAATGAATTTGCCTCTGATGTTGGAAGGATGATGTCTAACAAGATTTCTTAAGTTTTAATGGGCATACATGCATCTGGGGATCTTGTTCAATGCAGATTCTGATTTAGTGGGGCTGGGTTGGACCTGATACTCTTTCATTTCTAACAAGCTCCCTGGTGATGCTGGTGCTGCTGGTCTATAGATTACCTTCAAGAAGCAATTGGTTTTGACCCACTGGTTTTGAAGGAGTAGGTTTCTGTTTTAGTCAGGAACATCTCCCCACCTCCATTCCAGAGCACCACCTTGTCAAGCTCCATTAATTTTTGTATTAGATATTCTCCTTGAGCCAGGCTTTGGGTTGCAACTACTTGATGAAATTTTGGAATATTTGGTCAACTTTGAGGGGATAACCCCCACTATTATTCATTTCAATAAATGCAGGGGAATTATTTCATAAAATGTGACACATTCAGGATAGAAACTCAAAGGGGATTATGAATATAAGGAACTTCATTAACTTGAAAATGGGAATTTACTAAAAATGTAATAAACATCTTATTTAATAGTGAAACTATTAGAAGCAATAACTGTAAGTCAGGTTCAAAGCAAGGATGCTCATTCTCATGCCTTCAGTTCAACAACAAATTGAGGTCAGGGTCAGCACAGAGAGCCCAAAGATATACAGATAATAAGAAATAGAAAAGAAAACAAACTGCCTTGTAATGATTTCTAATGATGGGATTATCTATGTAGAAAAGCCAAGTAGATCAAAAGATTAATTAGAATTAAGATGTCAGTTTAGAGAAGTTGCTGAATATAAGATCAATATAGAAATACGAAGCAAAATTTTAAACATAAGCTGCACACCAATGAAAATAATTATTTAGTGGAGACAGTATTTATAATGGTAACCAAAATAAAATTTGTGGAAATGACTGTACAAAGCATATGTAAGAGACTTAGAGAAAAAATTATACGATTTTATTGAAAACCAACCAAATGAGCTCTACATAAATGGAAACACATAGCATGTTCATGGGTGAAAAAAACTTAATATCATAAGCATGTCAATTCACTCCAAGTTATTCTGTAAGTTTAAGTTAATCACAATTGATATTAAAATCGCAAGAGAAATTTACATGATGTTAGACATTAATTTTAGGAGGATAAATAAAGACCAGGATGAATCTGAGAAGCAAGATGGAAAGAATCATTGTACCAGATAGACATATTTCAGAGTTACAGTAATTAAAACATTGTGGCTTGGATTCAAGAATAGATAAGAAGACAAGTAGAGCCGGATAAAAACCCGAAACAGACCACATTATATGGGAACTAGACTTAAGAAAGAAATGACATTGCAGGTTCTGGAGGAATCACTAAATGTTACTGGGATCCCTTTCTCAACCATACACAAAAATCAGCTGCAGGCAGATAAAACAGTTAAATATGAAAAACAAAGCTTTGCTATTTTTAGAATACAAATATGAGAGAGTAATTCATGTGCTTTTGGTAGAAAATTATTTTTATGCCAACACATATATACACACACATAAAAAATATGACTTTAGTTAAATAAAAGAAAAAGAAAAAAAAAAGAAAAAGAAAAACACTTCCTATGCCCCCACTTCCCCAAATCATAAAGTGAAACTTCAAGTGATACACTAGGAGAAAAAAATTGGCAATCCCAACTATACAAGAATTGATATTCGAAGTATGAAAAAAAAAAAAACAAACCATGAGAGACTCTTAACTCTAGGACATAAACTGAGGGGTATTAGAAGGGAGGTGGGTAGGGGAGGGGGTAATTAGGTGATGGGCATTAAGGAGGGCACTTGATGTAATGAGCACTGGGTATTATATGCACTTGATGAATCACTAAATTCTACCTCTGAAACAAATAATATAGATATGTTAACTAAATTGAATTTAAATAAAGAATTAAAAAACTACAGAGAAAGAAAGAAAGTCAGAAAAGTAAGAGGAAAACCAAATGGCCAATATGTATTTTAAAATATGCTCAGCCACATTAGCAATCAGGAAAATACAAATTTAAACAAAAATAAGATATCATTATACACTGAGCAGATTGCCTTATTTCATTGCCCTAGTGAGACTATAAACTGGTAAAACCATTTTATGGAGCAATTTGGCAATATCTGAAAATTTTGAAGAAGGTGCTCTTACGCTACCCCCAGGAATTCTCTCACATGTATACAAGGAAACATGTACATGAATGTTTACTGCAGCATTGTTTGTGATAATTGGAAACAACCTAATTGCCTTACAATAATAAATGGCATACACATGGTATATTCAAAAAATGGGACACTATACAGCAATTAAAATGAATGAAATATGTATGTGATGTTGATATGAGATATATATTTTATGTGATATATATTATCAAAAGGAATATGAAATCTCAGAAACATAAAATTACACAAGTAAGTCAAATAACTAGACAGATATAACCAGATTGAGGTTATTTATAAAAGTTTAAGACCTTGGAGGACAGAATTATATTTTATTTATACACACAAATGCATTAGAATTAGGGGAAAATCCCACTAAATTCATATTTATGAGCAGCTATGGGGAAAGAGGAAAAGAGTGAGGAGAATAGAAGTGAAGTAGAATAAGCAGGATGATTCAGTTTGACTGTAGTATTTTATTTCTCCAACAAAGAGGTCTGAGGTAAAATTGGCCAAAATGTTCAGATGCAAGAAAGATGGGAAGTTTGTACATATTTCATGCTTTATTATTCATCATGTTTTTCTACATATTTGGAATATCCATATTATAAATGCTGATAATAATTTTAATAGTATTTGCATTAAAACATATGCAATTTTTTTAACAAATAGCATGGAGGACAAGGGGAGATGGAGAGGAGAAGGGAGTTGAGGGAAATTGGAAGGGGAGGTGAACCATGAGAGACTATGGACTCTGAAAAACGATCTGAGAATTTTGAAGGGGTGGGGGGTGGGAGGTTGGGGGCACCAGGTGGTGGGTATTGTAGAGGGCACGGATTGCATGGAGCACTGGGTGTGGTGCAAAAATAATGAATACTGTTATGCTGAAAAAATAAAAAAAAAATTAAAAATAAAAAAAGGGGGGGCCATCCACTAAATCTGCACCCCACAAAAGAAAAAAAAACATATGCAATTTTTTCACTCAACTCCTAACATAGTCAATTAATGTTCTTCTTTTACAGTGTCTTTTTAAAAGAAGATTATTTCCTTGTGAGTTCCCCCACACCTCCAGATGAACATGCTTTATTGATGATGCTCATCTTTAGGTCATCTCCAGGTGTTGGCAGATTCGTGGGTCCTGGTTCTTGGTGTTCTACTTACCATGCTTATTTTCTTACTACACTTAATTGAGAGAAATGAAACAGAAACCACAGCTTGCCAAATTTTACCTAACTCACAAAACTGATAAACTCTATGAAGCCATGGGGCACCTGGGTGGCTCAGTTGATTGGGCAGCTGATCTTGTTTCTGGCTCAGTCGTGATCCCATGGGTTGTAGGATTGGCCCACTGTCAGGATCCTTTCTCAGGGAAGACTCTGCTTGAGATTCTCTCTCTGCCCTTCTCCCCACTCGTGCTTGTGCTCTCTCTTTAAAATAAATTAATCTTTAAAAAGAAAAACAAAACAAAACAAAACAAAAAACCCAACTCTATGAAACCATGTCATGCAACACAAACAATCTAAACTCAAATATTTTAATACCAACTTATTCAGATTCTTATGTTCCAAAATAAGACCATAGAAGAGACCAAACTGATTTCACATAATTTCCCATGGAGTCATTTGTTCCAAAGAAAAGCCTACTAACTTGTTCTAGCAACTCAACTGGTTTATGAAATCTGACCAATGCCTGCTCAGTCCCTGCTCACTAACTTCTGCCCTAAAACCACCCTAACCCTTAGGGTAACCCTAACCCCAAGAGCTTTGTAAAATGTCCTTTCCTAACTTCTCACCCTTCTGAGATTCTCTCAAAGTGTTGCTTTCTCTTGCTTAGCAGGTTGAATTAACCCAGTTTTGTATGACTAACAGGCTTTCCTGGCCATCTCTGAGTGGGGATTCAACAAAAGTGTGAGAACAAATGAAGTTTGTCCTGTCCATTGTGGCCCCTGTATACTGGTCACTCAGTGTCTCTTGCCACGTTTCTCTAACATCATGTCTCCTGCTCTGGACTTATTGAACAACTCACAGATTTCTGAACCCAGTATGCTCTTTCATTTCCCTGTTCCTTGCCACTTCCACTCTTTCAGCTGTAATATACTTCCCTCCTCTTCTTTCCACTGACTCTCATGCATCCTTTATCCCTTTCAAATGGGCACACTTCACTGCTCCCTTTACCTGAGGGGGTCAACGTTCAGTTGAACTCCCCTAGCATTTTGTGCTTTCCTATCTTACAGCAATTATCATGCCTATATTTCCATTTTTCTGTTTTCTCATCTGTTTGTCCCTCTCTATCAGCAGTTTTCTTCTTTGCATAGCCTGGGAAGTAGAAAAAATGTTGACTTATTTGTATGGGGTTTGGCCTGGGTATCTGGATTGTTAAAAGCATCCAGGTCATTCTAAAGTGCTGCTAATGCTGGTAATTCCTGCATTAGTTGATGAGCTCTTTGAATGTAGAAGTTATCTTAGTTGCCTTTGTAGCATTAACACCTAGCCCAGTGATGGACTCATAATAAGTCCTATTGAGTAAATGGAAGGTAACTATGGACAACTACTTCCTAATTCTAATGTTAAATACCCACCAGCTTGCTGTGTCACTATATTTGGTAACAGCATTTGGCAGAAATTCCCAAAACAATGAATATAACTCAATTATAGAATTATTACAATTTGTTGTAGTTATTGATTTCCTATTTTAGTCTTTCTTGCTGTAGGACTATGAGTTCTTTGAGGGGATGGACTACTCCTATTCATTTTTCTATCTCCAGAGCCAATAATAGTTAATGAACCAGAAAGTGTCTCAAAAACTTGTACTTAACTTGATCTCAGGGTCCTGATCTCAGGGTCCTGGGATCGAGCCCCACATCGGGCTCTCTGCTCAGCGGGGAGCCGGCTTCCTCCTCTCTCTCCCTTGCCTCTGCCTACTTATGATCTCTCTGTCTGTCAAATGGATAAATAAAATCTTTAAAAAAAATTTGTACTTAACTTATTTAACTGACCATAAATTAAATGAGCTGAATTTAAATTAATCATCAAAAGACTTAAGAAGGCCTCATATTGCTGGATAACCATACCATCCTACTGGTTCGTTCACAGCCCCACTCCCGCAAGATGCTCACTTCACACTTTCTCCTCTCTTCTTCTTCAATCTCTAACCCTTTCTTCTGTCATCCTCAGACTTGCCTCATGACTTCACTTCCACTTTATTAAGAAAAATTAAAACTTTTCAGAAGAGGACTTCTGTAGACTCACTATCCCCTCCATTTACCTGCTAGCATCAGTACCCACTGGGCATCCAACAAACACCAGATTCCACTCCACCTGATATACCCAAAGACACCATTCATTTGTACCTGATGATCTCTTCTACAGATCATTTTCCATCTCTTGTGGATCATTCCCATAAGCATACAAACACACTGTTGTGTATTCCATTTTTTTTTTTTTTTAGAATTTATTTATTTGAGAGAGAGAGAAGATGGGAGAGAGAGAGAGAGCATGAGAAGGGGGAGGGCCAGAGGGAGAAGCAGACTCCCCGTCAAGCAGGGAGCCCGATGTGGGACTCGATCCCGGGACTCCAGGATCATGACCTGAGCTGAAGGCAGTCGCTTAACCAACAGAGCCACCGAGGTGCCCCATGTATTCCATTTTTAAAAAGTCTTTTATTTGGGCACCTGGATGGCTCAGTAGTTAAACGTCTGCCTTTGGCTCAGGTCATGATCCAGGGTCCTAGGATGGAGTCCCACATCAAGCTCCCTATTTGGCAGGAAGCCTACTTCTCCCTCTCCCAGTCCCCCTGCTTGTGTTCCCTCTCTCACTGTCTCTTTCTCTGTCAAATAAATAAATAAATAACAGAGAGAGTCAATTATCATATGGTTTCACTTATTTGTGGAGCATAAGGAATAACACGACGAACATGGGGAGATGGAGAGAAGTGAGTTGGGGGAAATTGGAGGGGAGATGAACCATGAGAGACTGTAGACTCTGAGAAACAAACTGAGGGTTTTGGAGAGGAGAGGGATGGGAGGTTGGTTGAGCCTGGTTGTGGGTATTATGGAGGGCACGTATTGCATGGGGCACTGGTTGTGGTGCATAAACAATGAATTCTGGAACACGGAAAGGAAATTTTAAAAAAATAAAAATTTTTAAAAATCTCCAAAAAAGTAATAAAAAATAAAAATAAAAAGCCTTTTATTTAACCTTACATCTCCTACTATTTCTTTGCTTCCCTCTAGAGCGGGGGGGATCCTCCTCAAAAATAGTTGTGTCTTTCATTGCTTCCTATTCATCTTTCCTATTCTCTTTTAAATTCTCTTCATTCAGGCTTTTGCTCTCATTATTCATCACTGTTCTCAAGGTTGCTGTTAAAGTCCCTGTCCAAATCTTCTCAGGCATCATTCAACTGGACCAACCACCTAATAACTCCACTCTCCGCAATACACCTTCTTCACATAGTGTCCGCGTTCTTTGTTTTTCTCCTGACCGGTTGTTCCTATATAGTCTCTTTCTCTGTGTCCTCATTCCATTCCTGACTACTTAATATTGAAGTACTCCAGGGTTCCATCTTTAGCCTTTTTCTCTATCCTCATCTACTTCCTTGGGGATCTCATTTGGTCCCATGGCCTTGGATGATATCTATATGTCAACAACTTCCAAATTTAGATGCTGGTGCAAATCTGAACTAGGCAAGTGAATACACAGTTGCCTGCTGTTCAACTCCTCCCAAACTCAGCATCTTCAAAGTGGAACTCTTGACCTGATGTCCCAAACACCATCTACTTATAGCCTTCACCATTTCAACTGATAGCAAGACATCCTTCCAGCTGTCCAGGACAGATGCTTTCCAATCATACCTGCCTCCTTCTTTCCTCTCACACTCCAAACTCAGGCCATCAGGAAATCATGTTTTTCTACCTTGGAAATATATCCGAAAATGAATCACTTCTCAATGGCTTCAGTGCTACCGCCTTGGCCTGGGTTGCCACCATCTTTTTTATTGGTTACTCCAATAATTTTCCTTACTGTTCTCCTTACATCTACATTTGTTCATGCCCATCCAAATCTAATTTCAACAGTGCAGCCAAAAAATTCTTGATTATTTTTTTCTTTTTAATGTAAGTTCTGTGCAAAACTATGCAGTGGCTGGCTATTTCTCTCATGGTAAAAGTCTTTGTCCTTTGAATGACCTACAAGTCTCTCCTTTTCTAGCTTCCTGTTATCTTTATTACCTTCACTCTTCCAATATCCCTGGGCTCACTTAATTTTAGCCAATATTTTGCTACTCACTGAGCATGCCCAGCATGCTCCTTAGGGCTTTTGCACTGGATGATTCCTTGCCTGGGCTATTTTTTTCCCCTGATGTCCACATGATTCATTTCCTTGTATCTTTCAAATATTTGCTCTAATGTCATTTAATAAATGATGTCTACTCTGAATACCCTTTTAAAACTGCAAACTTCCTCAGCCTTAAAACTCCCAATCCTTAACCCTTTTCTGTTTCTGTTCTTTGTCAGTACTTATCAGCTTAACACATACAATAAGATTTACCTACTTATTCCCTTACCATTTATTGTCTGTCCATTCTCCACCTGAAGAATCTAAAGTCAAAGAGGGCAGGAATATTTGTTTTATTCATGGACATATACAAAGCACCTAGAAGAGTGCTTGGTACATATAGGGGGTCACTAGAATTGTTGAATGAATGAATAATGGATTTCTTTTTTTAATTCTGGAAAACTCTCTTCAAAGCTCAAGCCCCTCTTTTTTATGCATCCAGTTTCAGTATGATCTGTTGGGCAAAGGTGAGTATATAGTTTGTATTGAGGTATGTGTGTATGCACACACATGTGGATACACACACTCACACAATCAGAAATCTTTACCTTTCTTTCACCTGTTACATATTTTCACATTGACTACTTTCCTATTGGCCATTTCCCTGGCACAGAAGGGCAATGTAGAATTGCTACAATGTAGAAAAAGACTTTCTACACTATCTCTAATCCTCACAACATTGAAGGGTAGATGTAATTACTCCGACTTTAAATATGCAGAAGATGAAGTTCAGAGGGACTACTAATTTGTAGCACAAGTGATAAACCAGAGTCAGGGTTTGATTCCAGTGTTTTTCAGTATAAAGCCATTGCTCTGATCTACCTTATGCTGCCCCCATAAAAATGCAGAATACAAACAAGGCCAGACACTAAATTTTACTATTTCTGTATTTCCTACCGGTACTTATATTGGGATGCTCTTTCAGGATCTCATACATCCTGTCCAAATGTGAACACAGATGACGGAGCTCGCCTTCCTGGATTGGTAGTCACTGAGCATGCTCCCGATCTGGTGTAGCCCGTGCCCGCCCAATGTAGCCTCAGAGCTGGAACCGGGTCATCCTTCCCACTACCTGATGTAAAAATAAATAATTAACTGTGAAAAAATTCCAATCTCCGTTTGGAGGCACTAAATCCCCTCTCCTTTCCAGATGGCTGGGAGATTTCTCCCAGGTGGTAAATATATTATTAAGAACTCATTTCACCGTGAAATTGACTATTCAAAACACAGACAGAAGTTAATATATTAGGACAACCTGTCTGAAAACTCGCGTTAGAGAAAATTTATTTTTGTTTAATATAAAACCTGGTATTATACACGACCTCTTTCCAGCTCAGGCAGTTAAAGTCATCCCCAGTTAGAACAGTTAGAACATGTGTTCCAATGTCAGGAGTGCTACCACCAAGAGTCACATCTCCCTGGTACAACCAGTGATTACCCCTCCCTCTGTGGAGACTTGCATCATGACAGCGCATCATCACTGGTCTCATGTAACATTCTATATAGCCCTTGGGTGCACAGTAACTTTTTCCATCAAGGATCTAGGGCCAGTTAAAAATCTCTAGCTGGGTTTGTTCTAGGTTGGCCTTCAAACTAATGATTTGGAATCATCCAGGGCAAATGAGACAGAAAAATTATCATTACATAGAGGTGATCTATTTCATCATCAGAAAAACCATATCAATCACGAAACAGAAAAAAAGACTTTCAGCAAAGACCCAACCGGATGTGAATCTATTACGTATTAATTCATTCATGCATTGTTGGTTCACTCTTTAATAGCTAGGCTGATTTCTTAGATTACAAAAACAAGTACTAGAGCAGATTACAGTCTTATCAGTGAACACCTACATTATAGTAAGAGCAGTGTTTTAGGATTTGCCCATTTTGTTAAAAAAAAACAATTTACAGAGCTGCTAACTACTTAATTGAGGGGGTGAAGGTCAGAGGAGTAACAGAGGAAGTACCCTTTTGCATGACCTTGAAGAAGGGCTGAATGTCATAGAAGCCTGTGTGGAAATGTTTATGCATGAAGGGACCCCCACCTACCCTGGTCTTGACACCAACATGGCTCAAAAAATACCTATCCCTTCCCTACAAGAGCTTTCTCATGTTAATATACATGTACTTTCTTCTGTACTCTGACACTTTTGTTTTGAGTTTTGTCAATAAACTGAAGTTTAAAAATAAAATGTAAAATATTTCATAGCTTATATGTAGGGAATGGTTGGGTTATCCACAAAACCTCATAATTGACTTCCTTTTTTATCTTTAAGGATTCCTTTAGGAGTGACAGATTTATTACTAATCACACAATGAATTTGTTACACATCACTACTAGCAAAACTAAACTGACACCTAAATAATGTCTATTAAAGAATTTCTTAATTTAGTCAATTATTTTGATCTAATTACTCACTTAAATAAGAATTCATTCAAACAACTGCCTAGACTTCTTTAAAAAAAAAGTTCCAAAGTAATTAGTAAACCAGTAATTAATAATCCCTTAAGGAGTAGAACCATTTTTCACAGGTTTAAAATAAACAAAACATCCTTTATTGGGTAACTGACTTTTTCAGTGACTCAATAAAATTCCAACCACTTATAAAGTGGAAAGAACCATAAAAGGGAGATCATGCTCATTGGAAAACTGTTTTCAGTAAGTTTGAATTTCCACTTGGATAAATTGCATACTAAAATAGATACTAAAAATAACTTATTTATGTAATTTAGAAAACATTAATTCATCCCTTCATTCACACATCAAGCACTTGCTGTCAACTTACTAAATTCCAGGCACAGTGCTGCATGATGACATATGCATGATGACTGAGAAAAATTTCCCTGACAATTCTTTTAATTCATTCATATTTAGGTCCAAGAATATTTAAGTGATGTTTACAAAGCTGAAAAGGCAGGAATTCTGCTCTGGGAAAGCTCACAGAATTAGAATTCCATGTGAAATCTTGGAAACCAGAGGAAGATCCAGCAGATGAAAGGTGGTAAATATCCTAACCATTTTAAGAAAAGCCTTTATTGAAATATAAGATACAGATAAAAAATGAACTCATCATAAGTGTGCAGCATGATAAATGTTCGCACAGTAGACACAACTGTGTCACTATCACAAGCTGAAGAAACCAACCATTAACCTATACTCAGAAAGCCTCCTGACCCCTCCCCACCTCTATCCTCCAAACAGTATTCTGACTTCTACCTGCAGACTACTTTTGCCTATTTTTACATTCTATATAAACAGAATTACTTGTTAGGAATTCTTCAGTGTCTGGCTTCTTTTGCTCAACATTATATTTGTGAAATTCATCCATGTTATATGTAGTTTGCAAGTTTCAGTATTTTATAGTATTCCATTGGATAAATATATCCCAATTCATATCTCCATTGAACTGTTCACATTTGAGTTGCTTCTCATTTGAAGCTAAAACAAATAGAGCAGCTAAGAAGAAACATTTTTGTAGAAGTCTTTTGGGACATGAATATATCTTCTATGCTTGAGAATCCCTGCAGGGAAGAATAATGTCAGATTCTCTAGTTAACAGTGCTAAATAATCTTCCAATGTGTTTGTACCAGTTTAGATTCCCAACAGCAATGTAGAAGAGTTCTAGCTTCTCTACACCCTCACTAGCACTTGGTATTGTCAGTCTTTTTAATATTAGCCATTCTAATGGATACATTGTAAAATACCATTGTGGTTTTAATTTACATTTTCCTAATGATTGATGGAGCCAGTTTCCTTTACAAATTATTGGTCATTTTGTGAAATACCTGTTCAAATCTTTGGGCATTTCTACTGGATGTCTTTTTTTTTTTTAATTTTTAGGAGTTATTTATACATTCTAGAGCTATGTCTTCTCAGTTATATATATGGTGAATATCCTAACTGCTCAGTCCAGGTTGCTTAAAATCAATCCCAATACCATTCTAGATGGCGTATGTCATCCCTGCGATGGCACACACATGCATGTATTTGGCAGTTTTCATTCACCCTTCAGAATGGCTGGTGTAGGACTTGTATGTTACACTTTGCACCAACACTCAGACCTTAAATATTGGAAATGGCTCCAGATCTGAGCCCAAAGAGAAAGTGAAAGTAAAAAATGATAGGTATCTACTCTCCCCTAAAATCTCTTATTCTTCCTGTAATTCACTTAATCTCCAGATTAGTAATCCCTTTGATGATGAGGAATTTTGCAGATTTTGTTTGCTGCAGTATTCCTCAGCATTGAGAACAACACTGAGCACATAGTAAGAGTGTAAAAGATGCTTATTGAATGAAATAATCACCAGGGTCACAATGGAAGTGACTGGTCTCAGAGGATTTTAGCTATTACCTACTAATAATGAGCATTGACCCCACCTTCCTGGTTAGATATTAAAGAAACAAATATTTAGGTAATATATCTAATGGGAGACAGTATAACAATATGATTTAAATCATGGGCTATGAAGCAAAAGTGCCTAGCTTTGGACCCTGATTATAGCACTTAGTAGCTATGTGACCTGGACTAAGTTATATAATCTCTCCGTGCCTCATGTGTAAGGTACACATAATATTAGTACTCATCCCACTAAGTTCTATGCAGATGAAATGAATCAATACATGTGACTTATTTCAAGGAAGCTCGGTCTATACTACTTAGAGCTTACTAAGTAATAGTGATGAGGATGATTGTGACAGTAACAGAAGTGTGGTGTTGATGATGAAGATCCTAATAGAAGCTGTGTGGTCAAACCACATCTGTGTTACTCAAAGCTATAATCTCACACACAGTGCCTGCCAGTAGTTGACTGAATGAAAGATAAATGACCAATTAGTTAGAGACAAAGATCGTACATTTTCTCCAACATGTGGGATATAGGTCATAATTAGGGCCATGGGTGTGGAAGAAAGTGAGAATGAGAGAAAATAGAGTGGGAAGGCAGGAGTCCCTCAAGTTGAGCCTTAAGGAATTTCAACCTTGAAATGCTTGCTCAAGGAGAATGTGTCTGGTGGGCTCTGAGCCCCCCCACCCTCAGTAGCACAAAGACAGAGAAATAACGTGAGATGAAACAGAGGCCAATAAACAAAGACAAGGCAGAGAACACCAAGATAAAAGTGAGAATCCATATACCTAATGTTCTTCTAACCTCATCCTCCCCATGCCATGAGGCTATATAAGCTTTCTGGAACTTAGATCGATCCCAAGGAGAAAGGAAGAAAACAACAGGGTGGGGAAGGGAACAGGGGAGTTTATACAACTGCTGAGAAAAACTTTGTAAATAATTAGATGATTTCTGTCATTGAACAAAAGGGAGGTTTGAAAAAGAAATTGAGTTATTACAGGGAGAAAAAGGAAGTTACCTGTTTTGTAAAACAGAATTTGATAGCCTTGTATGTCACACTACTTTACCTGTTAGGCTGCACAGCTGACCCTTGAGCAACATGAGCTTGAATTACACGGTCCACTTCTATGTGGATTTTTTGATAAATACAGTACAGAATTATAAATGTATTTTTTCTTTATGATTTTTAATAGCAATTTCCTTCCTCTAGCTTACTTTATTGTAAGAATACAGTATATGGCACATACAACCTACAACAACTGTGTTCATCAACTATGTTACCGATAAGGTTTCTGGTCAACAGTAAGCTATTAGAATTTAGCGGAAGTTTGGAGGGTGTCCAAAGTTATGCATGAGTTTTTGATTGTGTAAGGGTCAGTGGCCCTGACCCCCACACTATTCACAAGTACTTCCACCTCAGAGTTCCTTCCTTTTGGATACAGGCATGAGTAGAAAAAAATGAGTTGGAAGCAAGAACCAACTATGAATTTACTGTGTGTTCATCTCACTGAATGTTATTTTAAAAGACCACAAGTCACAACTAATGTCTCATTTAGCCTTGACAGCCATCTTCTGGCTCACATGCAAAGCTAGAGATGCCCTCAGTCTCATAAACTGGTTCTATCCATGCAGCTAAAACAAAACAAAACAAACAAACAAACAAAAACCCAAAACTATTTTGTGAGTGTTAACTAAAATTCCAATCTTGGGGCGCCTGGGTGGCTCAGTGGGTTAAGCCGCTGCCTTCGGCTCAGGTCATGATCTCAGGGTCCTGGGATCGAGTCCCACATCGGGCTCTCTGCTCAGCAAGAAGCCTGCTTCCCTCTCTCTCTCTCTGCCTGCCTCTCTGTCTACTTGTGATCTCTCTCTGTCAAATAAATAAATAAAATCTTTAAAAAAAAATAAAAAAAATAAAAAAAAAATAAAATTCCAATCTTACCATCTCATGAATATTTTGGTCAGTCCATGAAGAATAGCTAATTAGTCCATACTTATTAAAGGGAAAATTTCATTATAACAAATACCTTATAAAGGATAGCCTAAATTATACTTTAGAATTACTTTATCATTGGATAGGACTTAATTTTCCAGGAGTGTTATCATAGGTGCATGCACACACACACACTTGCATTTATGTACATAATATGTATAAACGTGTGAGTGCACATGTGCATATGAGTGTATGTGTGTGAGCTTCATGCACACATACATTCAGGCGTACACTTCCCTCAACCGATCCCCAAAGCAACCATGAAAAGGAGTTACTAATATTTTCCTTGCTTTACAGCTAGGGAAGCCAGGCTGGGAAAATCTTAGCAATTCATCTGAGCCACAGAATTAGTAAGTGACAGGCTCTGATACCAGATCCTGTTCTGGGTTTCCCTCTACTAGATTTCCTCATATCCAGGCTGAGGGCAAAGTCAAGATTAATTTCCGTAGGTCATCGGGATTTATCACAACAAAATTTGTCCTTATTGTGATTAAAAATAAAGCTCGTAGTAGTCTTTACTTCTAGTGAGTCTATAGAATCATGCTTCTTTTTTACCATCAAAGAACAAGCATACAGGTCAAAAGCTCCTCAGGGCGTCCATGTTTCTTTCCTTAGAAGTGAGGTTTCTTTGTAATGATTGCTTTGCCAAACATCACATGCTTAGTCCCCTGGCTGTTTAGTCTGAATTTGGTCTCTCAGACTCTGACATTGAGTTAGCAGGTGAAAAAATTACTCTGAACTCATGAGTGAAAAGAAGCAGCATCAAGCATACATATGACCTCTGTTTTTTTTTTCCTCTTCTAACATCTAGAATTTGATGTGTTTGTGCTTGTGTTCGAGTGGAATATGTGTGGCTTGTTTGACGGGTGATTTGGGAGTTGGAGTAGGTTTTGAAACAAAGTGCTTTCCCTTTTGTCATCCATCTGGTATGCAGAAGAATCTTCCTCTGGAGCAGAATTGACTAATATTGGCTTTTCACATACATATATATACCTGGAAATCAGACCTCTCTGCTCTCTACCTTCAGTATGTAGATTAATTTTGGGATCCTTTATGCTTTCATGAATATTTAAGGGACTTCTATGAACTCTGAGATAGTCTGAACACGGAGCTGGTCTGAGAGTAGTCAAGTAAAATTCATTCTCTTTAATTCAGAGTGAGAGTGTCTGCGACCTAATTTTTACTGAAAAGCCATGGTATGAATATAATTCCAGAATGCTCTCCTCTGAAGTTCAAGGTATGCCCTCCCCAGGGAATGTTATTTGCTACACATGCTGTCAGTGCTCCTGAAAAGTTTACAAATTTATAAATTTGAGAGTTGTAAGTTTGCACTCTGTAGAAACTGCCTGGAGTCTGGACCTCCTGAAAACTTGGGGAAGTCACCAGACTGGGGCAGGGACTCTCATGTGACTTTAAACAAAGTCCAGCCTGGGCTTGGACTTTGTGCTTAGGTTCAGTGTTTTGCTTTGCTATTTTTCCATTGTGGGGATTTGAGCATATCCTCTAATTTCATAGCAGTTTTCTTATCAGGATGGGATAGTGCTTCTTCATGACCATGCTTGGTATTCAAAGGAGATCAGTTTATCAATATGCTTTCTAATCAATTGCAAACCATAACAGCTTTAGTCATATATATATATATATATATATATATATATATATATATGGTGTCCTTCAACATCTTGGAAGCTACTATTTTCAATTAAAGAAATGAGGAAAAATGTTTCCTTTGAGATAATAGAGAAGATCAGATCAGTGCAGTGTTCTGGGAGATCTCATCACTAGCATCACTAGCATCTAAATCTAGTACATGATTAAGGAGGTTGCATAACCTTGACCTTTGGACATAACCATGTGTGTATGTGTAGAAATTGAGACAAAGACAGAGAGACAGAGGTGGTCATGGTAAAGTGGTCATCATGAGGCTAAAATAAATATTTTGCTGAGTTCAATTTTTTATGGTTAATTGCATTGAAAAAGTAGTTTCAAATATGAAAGTGAGCTTCAGATATTCAAATACTTTCAAAGGTTAATAGACTCTAGAGTAATTAGAAGAACAGAAGGAAAAAAAATCCCATGAGTAATGAAAATTGAATAAATTAATTTGGTTTTGAGAGATGGTATTAAATATGTGAAAAGAAAAGAACTTTGGGGGTGCCTGGGTGGCTCAGTGGGTTAAACCTCTGCCTTCTGCTCAGGTCATGATCTCAGGGTCCTGGGATCAAGCCCTACATCAGGTTCTCTGCTCAGCAGGGAGCCTGCTTCCCCCTCTCTCTCTGCCTTCCTCTCTGCCTACTTGTGATCTCTGTCTCAAATAAATAAATAAAATCTTCAAAAAAAAAGACCTTTGGTGATTAGAATTAGATGGTAGTAACAGTGGTGGTGGTGATGCTAATGGTGCTGTGGTGTTGGCATGGTTGTGGTGATGGTAGTGGTGATGGCAGTGATGGTGGAGGTGATGGTGGTAGTTGGTGGTGGTAGTGGTGATGACTGTGATTGAGGTGAAGGTAGTGGTTGTGCTAATCATACAAGCAATAATAACAGCTGACATTTATTGGCTATTTGCTATGGACAAGGTTGTGATAAATGCTTTGCTTGCATTCTTTCATTTAGATCTAGAAACAGCCGTGTGCAGTAAAGTCATTTACTCCCTTCAGTTTCCATGTGAGGAAAGTGAGGCCTGGAGGATTTAAATGTGTTTCAAGGTCACATAACTATACATTGAGCAAGAAATTTGACCCTAGGCCATTTGATTCCAGAGTGATAAACATAACCATTTTGCAATTCTTCCCAGAAAAGGCCGAAATGAGGGGATCGGATACTGAGATAACTTTTTTTTTTTTTTTCTCCAATGGGAAACTGGTTTATGTGCCAAAGGCTATAATGGGAGACCTAGAGAGTATTATCACCTGATGGTGCTAGGAGATAGTTTAAGTACAGATGAGCACAGTCTTAAGATTAGAAAAAGGATGGACTTCGAAATTAGAGAGGTAATTATTTATAACATTTGGTCATTTTGTTGGACTATGACAACCTAAGTTCAGTAATAACATCAGATATCTAAGATTTATTTATCTGCACATAACTTGAACTTCAAGATAACCACTTAATGTGAAAATATATTTTCGTTTTCACTCCCAGTTGACCTACTAAGTTTGGGTACTGTGAAATCACTATGGAGGAAAGTGACAAAGGGGAAATCCAAGGTTTCAGATTTTGAAGGAAATAATAGGCTATTGAAAATGGGTCCATAACGGACAAAATGAAAGGCAGGTTGTTTCTAATGGCAATAGGATAGCCAGGAACTGATGGGCATAATTTCTGAATCTAACCACCTTCTTCCTCTCTTGCTCTTCTAAGTCCTTTCTCCACAATACAGCAAGAGTGACCCTTCACCATCCCATTGTGTGCAAACCACAAAAGCACCCTGCTGCCCTTTATCACTTCTGACAAAGATAAATGGCCTTCAACTCTTTGCATGTCCAGACCCATCTGATTTTTAAAAATCTCTGGTTGTATTGACCCAAAGTCCCCATACAAGCATTTTATTTTCCATCAGGCCATTTTACCGTTTACCTTTTTGGCACTTTTCCAAATTATAATTACATTTATGTGTGTCAATTTTCTTGATATTTATTTTCTATCTTTTCCAAGTAAACACTAGGAATAATGAGGCTATTGCCTCTTTCATCCGTCAATGCATACATGGAGCTTGGTACACAAAAAGGTACTCAAAAATGTCTGTTGAATGAATGAAGGAAATAATAAATGCATGCACTAGTAAAATAACAAATGCACTCCTGGTGTACCAGGAGTGTACCCTCTGCTGTCATAAACTAGAAGGACAGAGATTCTCAGACTTCCTCTGCACATAGGTTGGTCAAAAATGCAACTCTTCCATGCTGCACAAGTATAGAAACTGCACTCCTCAGTTTGCTATCACACTACTCCTAGAGGACAAAGACTGCAATTCTGGGGATCATATTACAACTCTAGAAAATACTCTCTGGCTGTTGGAATTAATATACATTCTCTTACATCCTCCCTGAAGGGACTACCAGACCTGAACCCCTAACTACCCTTGTTTTGGTCCCTTTTTACCTCTGTCATTACCAAAGTGGGAAGATCCATTCCCACACCACTGGGCTTTGCTCCCCTAATTCCTATTGTTCCCTCATCCATCAAGTTTTCCACTGTCCCATCTAGAATATTTCCTCCATAATTTTTTAAAATATTTTATTTATTTATTTGACAGAGAGAGAGAGAGATTACAAGTAGGCAGAGAGGCAGGCAGAGAGAGAAGGGGAGGTGGGGGGGAGGCAGGCCCCCCACTGAGCAGAGAGCCAGATGTGGGGCTCAATCCCAGGACTCTGGGATCATGACCTGAGCCAAAGGCAGAGGCTTTAACCCACTGAACCACCCAGGTGCGCCAACCCTCCTCCATAAATTTTTCAGGATTTTTTGGCCAATTCCTTAATTTACCTGGCTGCCCAAACTGGTTAAACTTGGATAGCTCCTGAAGACACTGCTTTTTTTGCAAACTTAACTTTGTATTTTCTCAAGCTGCCACTTGCTTCAGAGTCTGCAGGTGTGGAGATATCCTTCCTGATTATCATTGCCCCTTCCATACAACTACTTATTTACTCTTTTGTTAAAATTGCCTTTTTGATGCTAATGCCATTGACTTTAGAAGCTCCATAATTTATTCAAAATCCTGACTTCTCCATTCTTGACCTACTAAAAATCAGTAACACTTTTCCCTACTACACCTCAAGGATCTGCTCCCATAGCAATCACAATCTTTGTCATGATCTGCAACTGACCTACTTTAAAAATTGACTTAAGTTTCTACTCTCTTGCCATAACATCCTACTATCTAATTTTTAAAAAATTACTTCTACTGAAAAACATTCTTCAAACCCCCGAGATCTTGATGCTATGTTTATCATATAATACATTTGTGTTGAGATCCCTCTGTTTTTTCCCCAATGTTAGCATTCTCTCTTTCCACATTTTCTCCTAAATTGTTTGGATTCCAACTGCCTTTCTTGTCAATTACAGCCTTGCCAATATTGCAAACTCCCTCACTCCTCTGTTTCCTGTGTACCTTTTCTTATATTTCGAATTGGGTAGGAATCCAAGCATATGTTTATCCATGCTTACATCCAAGCAGTCAAGTATGGCTGGAGATTGTCACATAGTAGGGCAGATAGCTCTTATACAAATATATCATCATTGATCTCTAGTGAATCCCCATTAATGCTCGGAAATCCTCCTATTATTCCATCTAACTTGCATTCCAACTAACCCACATTCTCAACTTCCTGCTATTTTACCTGTATAACCAGTTAACAGAAAGTGCTAAGTAGATCTTTCCCAGTTTTTTTTAGAATTTATCAACCATTGCCTATCCCACATTATCAGTTCAGATAAATGGCTGCTGTGGTGTCAGTCACCTCCTTAAGGGTTTGACTAGAAGGTTCCTGCTCTGAAATCCCTCTGTCCTACTATAGAAGGCTAAAAAGGAGCATTTTTGAGGAAAGTACTATTTGTGAGGAACAGGGAAAGCAAGGAGAATGCCTCTTGACTCACTCTCTTTTCTCAAGTGGAAGAGGATTGCTGCCCCCCCGCCCAAAAAAAAAACCTCATGAAATCTATGGCTATCTGTAAGAATGAAATAAGTCTGACAGTTCCACCCAGTTAATAGTCTGTTGACCTGTGAGTCTCACTGACCTGACTTGTATTACTGAGATGGGGAGATGAGCACTAAGAAGAAATGGAATGGTGTATGACCAGAGAAGGAGATCACAGACCATAACTTCAAGTTTGTAATAGTCCCTGAAACTTACAGGTGATGTCTCTAACAGTGTCCATGGGACATGAGGGAGTGGAAGGGGATGAGATTGTGTGGTTGTGGCTTGCTGGGGACTTCATTGGTTTGGAGCAAAGAATCTAGAGTAACTGAACAGAGATGAGTTCCCACCAGCTGCATGTCAGCTAGAAGAAGCAAATGATGCCTGGTCTAAAAGGACTAATGTCAACTAGGGAAGTCACTTTGAGACTCCACTAGCTGGACTATAGGGTTCTCATTCTGCCCTTCCTGGGTCTATAGATAGTAGATTCGGTGAGTAGTTGGAATGTAAACTTGTAAACAATATTCTTTGGGCAGAAACTGTACTTTACTCGCCCCTGCCCCCAGCTATATTGAGCTAAAAGCTATTGAGTTATATTGACATATATCATTGTGCAAGTATAAGGCATACGAAGTGTTGATTTGATACATTTATATATTGGAAAATGATTATCATCATAGCATTAGTTAACACTAATCTTGAAGTTTTTAATGTACATTATTTCACCTCCTCAGTTAAATTTATTCCTATGTATTTTATTGTTTTTGATACTATTATGAATAGAATTGTGCTCTTTATTTCTTTCTTCAGACATTTTGCAGCTATTGTGTAGAAATGCAACTGATTCCTATATATTAATTTTGTATCCTATAGCTTGACTAAATAATTTACTAGTTCCAACAAGCTTGGTAAAATATGTAGAATTTTTGTATATAAGATCCTATCATCTGCAAACAAAGGCAGTTTTACTTATCTCTGATTTGGATGTCTTTTATATTTCTCTCTCTTGACAAATTGCTCTGGCTAGGATTTCTAGCACTATGCTGTGAATAGAAGTAGAGTGGGCACCCTTGTCTTGTTCTTGATCTTAGGGGAATAGCTTCGAACTTTTAACCATTGAGTATGATGTTAGTTGTGGGTTTGTAATACATAGATTTTATTATGTTGAGGTATGTTCCTTCTATACTTAATTTGTTAAAGCTTTTTTTTTTATCACAAAGGGATGCTATATTTTGCCAATGTTTTCTTTTTTGCCTTTATTGAGATGATCTTATGATATTTACCTTTCATTCTATTAATGTGGTATATCACATTTATTGATTTGCATATGTTGAATCACCTTTTTATCCCAGGGATAAATCCCACCTGAACGTGGTGTATTATCCTTTTAATTTGCTGTTGAATTTGATTTGCTAGTATTCTGTTTAAATGTTTTGAATTAAATTCATCAGAAATATTGGTCAATAGTTTTATTTTCTTGTAGTATCCTTATCTGGCTTTGGTGTTAGGGAATGCTGGCCTTATAAAATGAATTTCCCCTCATCAAACTTTTGAAAGAGTTTGAGAAGAATTGGCGTTAATTTTTTTTTTTTAATTTTTGGTAGAATTTTCCAGTGAAACCATGTGTTTCTGGGCTTTTCTTTGTTGGGATATTTTTGATTACTGATTCATCTCTTTACTCACTATTATTCTGTTCAGATTTTCTAATTCTTTATGATTCAGTCTTGGTAGGTTGTATGCTTCCAGGGTTTTATCTGTTTGTTCTAGGTTACTCAAATATTTATTGGCTTAGAATTGCCCATACTAGTGTCCTATCATCTTTTATTTTTTTTTTTTTTGCTATCACATATAATGTATCTTTATTCATTTCTGATTTTCTGTCTTTTTTCTTCTTAGTCCAACCGAAGTTTTACCAATTTCATTTATCTTAAAAAAAATTCTTACTTTTGTTAGTCTTTTCTGTTTTTCTGATCTCTATATCATTTATTCTGTTCTAATCTTTGCCATTTCCCTACTTCTGTTAACTTTGGGCAAAGTTTATTCTTCTTTTTCCTGTTCTTTGAATTGTAAAGTTAGGCTGTTTATTTGGGATCTTTCTTTTTTCTGAGTATAGGCATCTATTGCTATAAAATTCTCCCTTAAAACTGCTTATGCAGAATAATTTGGGTTTTGGTAGGTTCTGTTTCCATTTTTGTTTGTTTCAATATTTTTAAAGTTAATTTTTAACCCATTGGTTGATCAGGAGTGCTTGTTTAATTTTCACTTATGTACAGATTTTCTTTCTCCTGTCATTGATTTCTAATTCTGTGCCACTGTGGTTATAATAGAAACTTGATATGATTTCAATTTTCTTAAATTTGCTAAGACTTGTTTGGTGACCTATTACATGATCTTTTTTGGAAAATGTTCCATGTGCATTTGACAAGAATGTGTTTTCTGTTCCTGTTAGATAGAATGTTCTATGCCTGCCTAATAGGCCCATTTGATCTAAAGTTGGAATAAAATCCTACATTTCCTTATTGATTTTCTGTCCAGATAATCTATGCATTGTTGAAAGTGGGGTATCAAAGATCATACTATTACTGTAATATTATCTATTTCTCCTTGCAGGTATGATAATACTTGTTTGATATACTTAGATTCTCAAATGTTGGGTGTCTATGTATTTATAATTGTTATATCTTCTTGATGGATTGACCATTTTATCATTATATAATGATCTTTGTTGTTTGTTACCATTTTTTGGCTTAAAATCTATGTTGTCTTATATATGTGTAGATATCCCTGCTTTCTTGGTTTCCCTTTTCAGGGAATATCTTTCCTCATCCCTTCACTTTGATCCTAAGTGCATCCTTAAAGACAAAATGAGTTAGACACTTTCCTTTTCCATTTGTTTCCTTTCTTGCATGAATATCACCTATCCAAGGAAGACCAAAGTGTTTAAGGAGACCATAAGTAGAGGTGCATTACATTCTGAACCCTTCAAACCAAAATCTGAATTTTTATGGTGAAACAGAATTGAATAAAATATAAAATTATGACATTAAACCAGACTGGACAAGTTCTAAAATTTTAATTCATTGAATTGTTATGGAATAAACCAGATAGTATCAAGAATCCTTAATGGCCATAGGAGAAAGGTGATTTTATTTTTCAGTAAAGTGGCAGAAGTTACTAGAAAGTCATCTGTTTATACTCAAACTGAGTATAGCCACTATGATACCTATATCAAAACACATTTTCTTTTTCTACCATTCTGGTACAATGTAGGAATTACTGCTCCTCTTAGCTAAATTCAACCTCTCTCTCTCTCTCTCTCTCTCTCTCTCTCAATATTTCACTTGGTTCTTATCCCCTCCAGCTTTCTGGAGAACCTGATAATGTTGATTTTTTTGTTCATTCTTTTGTGTCAATGGTTGTTCTCTATATCAGCCTTTAAACATACTCAACCCATCTTCAGAATCTTTCACTTGACTCTATACATCCTACATTGATAGCCCATTTCTCTTCTTGTTTTCACAGTCAAGCAACTTGTCAAAAAAAATTGCATACATTTTATCTATTGCTTCTCTTCTCACTTATTTCTCACCCCACTGCAATAACTGTTGTCTTATGGTACTGTGCTGACTTCAATGAATTTCATGTTATGAATCCAATGGCACCTCTTCTGCCCCCAACCCATTTGCCTCAATCAACATTTTATATTGTTAACTACTCCTCTCTTTTTTTTTTAAATATTTTATTTATTTATTTGAGAGAGAGGCAGTGAGAGAGAGCATGAACGAGGAGAAGGTCAGAGGGAGAAGCAGACTCCCCATGGAGCTGGGAGCCCGATGCGGGACTCGATCCCCGGACTCCGGGATCATGACCTGAGCCGAAAGCAGTCGTCCAACCAACTGAGCCACCCAGGCGTCCCTCTTTTTTTTTTTTTAATACTTTCTTCCTTTGACTTGTCTGGCTGCTTTTCTCCTACTTCTCTGGCCACTCGTCTTCTACAGGCTTATCACTGTCTAATTGGCCTTTAGAATTGGAGTTTATCAAAGCATATACCTAGACTTTTTCCATTTTATACTACCTTCTTCCTAAAACATTTTATTTATATGCATGCCTTAATCTTTTGAACTAATACAGAAAACAATCATTCCCCCATTTATATTCTAACCCAGATCTCTTTGCTGAGTTCTAGGGTGCTCCAACAACATACTCAACATCTCCTCTAGGTTATTTCAAAGGTTCTTTATATTCTACATAACCAGGACTAAATTCAAGATTTCCCTCCCTAAATATGGTCCTGTGCCACTAAATGACACTACATTCCATCTAATTGTCATCCTTGACCCTACCCTCCTCTACAATCCAAAGCTATCATGTGGTCCCATTGATTTTTTTAACCTTTTAAGCATCACCCTAATCTATTAATTTCTCTCCCTTTCCATCTTCTCCTTCCTGCTATACCTTAGTCCATCATCTCTCACCCAGATGACTATAATAGTTTCCAAAGGACCTGTCCACACCCAACAATCCTGTAATGAATCCTACATGGAAAAGTAGGGAGATCTTTTGAAAAGCAGATTCAACCATCACACTTTGCTCAAAATCTTGGTTAAATAGCCAAGTCCCTAACATGACCTATCAGTTCTCACATAAGCCAGCCTGGCTTGCCTCCCCCTCCCCCATCCTATTCATATCCTAGAGACTTAACCTCTAATACTTCAGAACATTACCTTACTTGGAAATAAGGTCTTTGTTGTTGTGATTAGTTAAATTAGGATGAGGTCATATAAATTAGGGTAGGCTCCTGATCTAATATGATTGGCAGTTTTACCAAAAGGAAAGATGTAGACAAAGACACACCCATAGGGAGAACGTCACAGCCATGTGGAGATAAAGACAGAGATTAACATGACACTTCCACAACCAAAGAACACCAAAGATGTTCAGCCAACCACCAGAAACTATGTGAGAGGACTGGAACAGATTTTTTGCTCATAGTCCTTAGAAGAAACCAAACCTATTGCCACTGTGATCTCAAACTTTCAGCTTCCAGAATTTTTTTTTTAAGATTTTATTTATTTATTTGACAGAGAAAGAGTTCACAAGTAGACATAGGTGCAGGCAGAGAGAGAGAGATGGGGAAGCAGGCTCCCCGCTGAGCAAAGAGCCTGATGCAGGGCTTGATCCCAGGACCTTGGGATCATGACCTGAGCCAAAGGTAGAGGCTTAACCCACTGAGACACCCAGGTGCCGCTCAGCTTCCAGAATTTTGAAAACAATACATTCCTGTTATTCTAAGCAACCCAGCATGTGTGGTACTTTCTTACATCAGCCCTGTCAGACTAATACACACACCATTTTCCTCCTTGCTCTTCCTTCCTTCGGAACTTGCATTTCACCTACAACAGAGCTTTTGATGTGGGAAACAGAGGCAGAAGAATAATTATTAAATTTTCTTACCTACTGACAAGCCCTTAAAACAGGCAGAGTGACCTCTACCTTAAGGCTTTGCTAAGAGCAAAGGACAATCCTAGCCTGACCAACCCTCTACCCCCAACCAGGATCCTATAAGTCTACTTTAACAATTCCTTTAGGAAACTTTATCTCTAAACCTTCAAGATAGCTGTTGACAATCATTCCCAAGCATATGGCCCACTGATATACATCTAAAGGGTCTCACGAGAATGTTTTATTACTGGTAATGAATAAACTTTTCCCCAGACAATAGCTAGCCACTCAAGGTCCTAGAAACCTTGCTTTCAAAATTCCTTAGAGACTTATGCCATCCTTAATCCCCTCCCTAACTTACAGGTATATAACAGACCACTCCTCACATCCCTGGGGGCAACAGCTCTTCCTGCCCATGGGTCCTGTCCTCGTGCTTTAATAAACCACCATTTTGCACCAAAGATGTCTCAAGAATTCTTTCTTGGTCATCGGCCCTGGACCTCACCACACCGAACCTCACCTATGTTCTAGAACTTCATCACTTTATCCATGCCCTTCCTTCTGTCTGGAAGACTTTCCCTCTTTTGTTTTGCTAACTCCTATTAAATCCCCTGTTCCCTTGCCAGCTGAGGAAAGGCATCCCTAAGGAAGACCACAGCCTAAATAAGTTTTGTTTATTATTCAACTTGTTTCAGTATATAATTGTGTTTCATTCATGCCATTCCTTGACTAGTGTAAGATCTGTCACAGTGTAGGTAAGCAAAAAATCATTTGTTATTTGAGTGAATGAATGAATGAATGAATGCTTATGTAATAAATACATATTCTGGATTGATTTAAATACAAGCCCAGGCAGAATTAATTGCTCACTCTTCCATATTCTCCTCATTGTTTATGATTTCCACAATTATAGAATTGGCCACATTACCTTTTATTCATTTATCTTAGGTGTCTCTCTCATACTCTGTCACCCCCTTGAGACTATGACTTCTTTGAGCCTTATGTTCCCAAACCCACTACTTATCTGAAACCTAGTGAGCACTCACCAAATATTTGTGGAACTGAATTATGTAGAAATTATAAGGAACAATGAACTGCAAAAATGCTTAACAAATGTAACAGATAATTATTATCAAATGACTTGAATTATTTTCCTCTACAAGAATAATTTTTTTAAAATTTGCTGCTCCTAGTAAGTAAAATTATGCCTGGTAAGTTCTTCTGTTCAGCCTCAAGCTTATGTGGAAGGAAATTAAATGTCTCTTCCTCAGATTCATTTATAACTCACTCCTCAGCTGATGTTCCCTACAATGCCTTTTGAGAATTCTTTTCAATTCCCTTTATCCTCTTATCCTCCCTCCCCCTTCAGATGTTTGTAACCCAGGGGAAAACAAAGCACTTAAATGCAAGTAACACTGTAATCATACACAGCATTGACTTGCACATGGAACAAACAGAAACTGGAAAGTCTTCCACTTAATCTCACATCTCCTGACTCATACTCTTGTACTTGGCCATGGTAAATGTAAACATAGGCTAAAGTAACATTCTTTTATGTTTAGGGTTAGCCATTGAAATCCATTCAGTTTCAGTTGAACTAATATAATCACAAGTACTTCTCTAACTCAAAGTTGTTTTTTTTATGATAAGAAAATGCTTTTTTCAATTAAACAATGATAACATTAATACTAATTTACATTTCTACATTTCTTTTTATCCAGGTTTCCCAAAGCACTTTAAAAGGCTGCATTCTGTTATATTAAGATCAAGCAAGAAGTATTATCTCTAGTTAACAGAGGACAGAAGCAGATACTTGTTAATTAGTACTTGTTACAGGTCATCCTGGCAGTTCATAACAAATGCCTTTCTTCAAACAAGAGGTAATGTGCATCTCCTGTGGACCAGATGAGCTAAATCTGTTTAAAATTATACTCAACTGATGTCTTGGCCACTTAATCTCCTTCTGAAAAGCAAACCCCAGAGATTTAGATCAACTTAAAGAAGTTGTGTGTGATTGTAGGGTGAGAATCTGTTTGGATTCTGCTCTGCTGGCAGTAGCCATGTTTTCAAGAAAATCACCCTTTAATCAATGAGGAATGTCCATGAACTCAGGAAGCCCTGAGATTATCACCATTGTCGTAATTCATCTCCGAAGTAATATAATTTTTTCCCCATTCCTAACAGGAACTTTGAGGTGCTTCTGTGAAAGCCAGACTCCTATAGGATTGAAGACCCAGTTCATTTGTTTCCTTTCAGCATGGAAAACAAAAAAGAAAACTAAAGAGAAAGCCACTGCTCTCTGCCAAAATGGATATCACCTATTAGTCTCTACACAGAGATTTTCTTGTATATGTAGCTTTCTTTAAAAAAATTTTTTTTTTTTTTTTTTTTTTTTTTTTGTAGAGAAAGAGAATGTGAGTGCAGAAGGAGAGACAGAGGGAAAGAGAAAATCTCAAGCAGGCTCCACACTCAGTACAGAGACCAAGGTGGGCTCTATGTCAGGTCCCTGAGATCATGACCTGAGCAGAAATCCAGTACCTCACTTAACTGACTAAGCCACCCAGGTGCCCCCTGTGGCTTTCTTTTAAACCTGCCTTTCTTTCAGAAAACAAATCAGCCTTTCAATTTAAAAATTCACCTTGGGGTGCCTGGGTAGCTCACTTAGTTAAGTGGCCAATTTTTGGTCTTGGGTCTGGTCTTGATTTCACAGTGGTGAGTGTGAGCCCATTATCCGGCTCAATGCTAGGTGTGGAGCCTACTTTAAAAAAGAAGTAAGTAAAAATACAAATCCATTTCCTCCCCCACTATAATTGCCTTGATTTCTCCTTTCCTATCTATGTTATGGAAGAAGATATCATTAAGCTAGTAGAAGACAGCGAGCCCTCACTCAAATATAGGCATGCATCTGAATTGCACACAAAGTAACACGTGACATTGACACTATGAAAAACGATTTATCCCAGAGTCTTCTGCTTCCCTTCCCTTTATCAGTTACTCATTCAAGACACTGAAACCAGCTGTTATGAGGGACTGATATTTGCTTTGCAAAAGAAGAAAACTCCCTCTGTACATACATTCTTATTCTTCCTACTGATTTGTGTGTTAATAGTATTTGACAGGTTGGTAATTTGTTTTTTGTTTGTTTGTTTGTTTGTTTGTTTTTTAACCATAATTCATTTAGTACGTTCTGCTTTGTTATTGTACATTTTACACATTGGTGCACAGAAAATATTGTTTTTTAACATTTCTTTTCTTTGCAGTTATCATTCATTCAAAAGGGCTGCATGAGAGTCTTTGGGGACAGGAGGTGCCAGGAGGCCCAGACAAGGAAGAAAATGAGAAGAGGGTGAGAAGAGCATCAGGGAAGGAGGAGTTATAGACAGAAACAAAGATAGAAGGGGTCCTTAAATGGGGTGACAACTACATGAGGAAACAATACCTGTGAGGAAGGAAACAACAGAAAAGCACTACAACTCTGTGCCCTGCAGGTACAGTGGACTCCAGCCCGCCCTCTTGCTCACCTCTGAAGAGATCTGAGAGATGACTCAACATCTTAAGTTTTTTCTGAGAAAGGCAGGAAATGGCTCCTTCATCTCCTATAGGACATTCACAGGAAGGCGGGGAAGAGGGTCAGGAGAGGAGCCTCACATGCACATAGCTGAGATTTCTGTCTCCATAGAAACTGGTTCTCCTTGCTTGGGGTAAGAATGGGAGTAGGTCTGGCAAAGCTCTCTGAACTTCACCTCCTCTCTAAACTGTCAGGAATCAAGGTCATGAATCCCCAGTGTGTCCAGTGCTGGGGAAATGGAGTCTGAAGGGAGGGAAGTGGGGTGCGAGGATCTCCCCCTGAAGATGCTTTCCTCCACTGGAGCATTCAGGCCACCGTATGCCAGATGTGCAGAGCACGACATACCATTAAAGCCACATAGGCACTGTGGCACCTGGGTGGCATAGTCAGTGGAGCCTCTGACTCTTGATTTTGGCTCAGGTGGTAATCCCAGCATCATGAGATGGAGCCATGCAGTGGGCTCTAGGCTCAGTGGGAAGTCTGCTTGAGGTTCTCTCTCTCCCTTTCCCTATGTCCTTCCCTCCACTCTCTCTCTTTGAATAAATAAATAAATACATAAAATCTTAAAAACAGCAACAACAAATCAGCCATTTATTGGGCAGTCACTGAGTTCCAAGTGAGTTCCAAGTTCCATTGTGTTTTTTACTTTGCTTCATTTTTCAAGGCAAATGTGATCACTTTTCTTTTACAGATAAGGAAGCAATATTTGAGAAGTTAAGTATTTGTTTATGACTACAAAACTAGTAAGGGTGAGAATCTAAATTTAAGACAAACTCTTACTGCAAAATCAAAGTTTTTGCCAGTGTGCCCACCTGACTCCCTGAAGCTTACATGGAAGTAGAGGAAAGGGTGCCACTTGGCTTGGAGTTCAGGGTCAATAAGTACAGCATCTTTTCACAGAGAAGGGGACATCCTGCCTGGCCACAGGAAATAGTATGACTAAGGATCTCACCTGTCAGTGGCTATTGAATAGAAACCAAAGTCACCAAAACAGGAGCAAGGGATGAGCTTCCAGTTCCATTAGGAAATGGATCTGGTGATGCTTCTTTTCAACTAGGACACCCTGGATGGTGAGAGAGCAAGAAAAGAAACTTGGAGAAAGCGATTTTCTTTCCCCAGTGTGACTGTCTTCCTAGCCAAACACAGGAAGAAACCATTTTTCTCTGTGCTCAGACATGAAATGGGAATAATAATCTCTACTTTTCATTTTCTTACAATTTTAGGAGAAAATCCTTCACCCATTAGAGTTGAAGATGTACAGCCCTATCACCTGGCAATCCCACATCTGGGCTCATGGCTTTGGAAAGACTTGAGTGTGTGCTCAAGGATCTGGGACCCCAGATATGATGGGCAACAACATTTGTAGCAGCAAAATGTAAGCAAGCAACTACATGTCCTCCAACAAGCAAATAGGTAAGTGCAGAATAGTGACTTATCATAGGACAAAATACAGCACTCAAGGTAAACATTGAGGAACTTTAGCTCATGTTTCAAATGGAAGAATGGTACATATAAAACTTTTAGATGAATGAATACATAATGGTATGATTAAGTTTGTGTAAGTTTAAAAGCATGCCAATAGCATTTTACATTGTTGAGTGACACATCCATGTGGTAGAAATATAGATGAATGCCTTGGGATGATGATAATACCAAATTTGGAATGGTTTTGAACTCTGTGAGGAAGGAAAGGGGCTGAATAGACTGGCGGGGTGTTTGAGGGGGAGGTGGACTCTACAAAGAGCTCACCTGTATGGGTGACATATTTTTTGTTAATCTGGATGTTAGATACACTAATATTCATTTTCTCTCTTTCTCTTTTGTATGTTCTAAATCTTTCATAACCAGTATTTTGATTGAAAAATATGTAAAAGCAGACACAGAATTTCCTAACAACCAGCAAGCCTCAGTCATCGGGGAGGGTGACTCCAATCCCCAGAGAACCGGAACACAGAGCAGGATCAATATCCATGTGGAGGAATCCTTTTGCCCCTTGGATTCTCAAGTGGCTTTACTTCTCAGTAGAACAGTGTGCTGCTTTGGGCGGTGGAAAGTTGTCTAGAAACAGAGACGTAATGTGGGAAAGACAGAGGGGACAGAGACTGAAGATGGAGAGCTCAGATCCAGCAAATAAATGAGAGGAGGGGCCCTTGTTAATCTCACCAGGCTGTTGTGGTTGAAAGGACCCACTTTGCTCCCAAGCAGCCGCTTATGTTATTATTTCTCTCAGCGGGTTTCAAGCTGCCTGCAATTCTCTGTTAGTTAATAAGAAAAGTGAGAGATGCAACAATTGCTTTTGCTTGGCTGGCTTGTAAAGGCTTTGTCACTCAAAAATGGAACAAAGGCCCTAATAACACCCTGTGCCGCAAAGGCAAGTGTCAGGGAACAGACCAAAATCAATTATCTGGGTGAAATTCAGAGACAGGAGGAGCAGCACATATGCACACAGTAGCCTCCACACCACATAATCCCATTAACAGGGTGCCTCTGCTCTCACGGGAGGGCAGAGCCAAGCAGGAAAATTATAATTAAAAGTAGATAAAGGGAAACGAGCCCCTAGTGCCTTCTGTCATGGCCTTGAATGTGAACGTGGTCCCAGCAGATGTTGGCATGGCCCTCCAGTGGCTCCCGTGTGGGGCAAGCTGGGAAAACGGGTTGAGCTGGGCTTGCTGGCTAATCCTGCTTGTTAGTGATGTTTAGTAACAGGGTAGGGGCTTTGGCAAGTGTGGTGTCCTGGGAGCCTAGAAAAGGCTAGGATATGGACTGTTCTAGAGATTTTCTATGTACATCTCTCTTGCTAACTAAATATTTAGGGAAATATGTGGAGTGAAATGAATGAATGAATGAATGAATGCACATGACAGCAGAATGTATAAGTGAATGGTCTTTTAGCGTTTTCCTTAAAGCAACACATAAGAATCATCCAGGACATCTTTTATAAATTCTGTAGTCCACACTTTGCCCAAATCAAGTAAATTAAAATTTCTGGGGAGTGGACCCCTGTCTTCCATGGGTTTATGTGCTCCTCCAGGTGACTCTAAATGTGTGGCCAATGTTGCAAACCTTTAACCTCAGTTGTCACTTACAGTCTTCTTTGGTTGGGTTTACAGATTTTTGTCACGAATTTGTATACTACCAGGAGTAACCAGAGGGCAGTTAGGACAGGTGGGATCTTATCTCACCTCCAAGAACAACTAATTTTCTGTCTTTTAGCAAATAACCTAAACTTTCTGAATCTCAGTGTGTTTGTCTATTTAAAAAGGAGGAAGGGGGTCTGTTAACTAGATACCGTTACAGTCTCTTTGGGCTTGACAGCTCTATGACCTTGAAACTCCATGACCCAGAACTCATATAGAACAATCAACACAAATGTTTACTGAGTGCATTTTCTGTGTACTTAATCCCTGTGGGGAGATCAAAATTGCTAAGAAGGAGAGATAGGACCCTATAATTCCTGTGATCCTTTGCATAGATGCTATACATACAATTGGTAAAATGCGGATGAGCAGTGGAGGCAAGCTATAGCAACATCCTTTAATACTATGATTATTTCCCTCCAATATCTTCAGCGACTGACAATATCTGACACAGAAGCATTGGTTGATGATTGAATGAATGAATGAATGAATGAATGGCATCTCTAATGGGTAAATCAAAGTGTGGCTTCCCTTTGGAAACTGAGAATTTCTGCCTCACTAGCTATTAAATAATCATCCTCCTCACCCCTTCCCAAGAGGCAAACTGTTGCACTGAATTGTGCTCAATGGTTCCTAATATCCCAACCCAGCTATACAAGTCCATGGATTCTATCAATATGCAAATATATGGCTTCAGAGCCAAGAGGGGTATGGTTTCTCCTCCAGGAAGGATCTGTTAGCACCTAGTGAGATTTTAGTCTATGTCAGTAGGTAGACATCCTTGCAGCTCCTTTAAAAAAAAAAAAAAAGTGTTGTATTTCATTTAAATGTGTTTCACCCTTTGCTAAAGTTAGTAGGAGAGGGTCTGGGTTGAAATCAGGCAGGTCAGGGGTAGTGGGAGCCCTCTTCAGAGATCCCGACAGGACAGAAGAAATCATTTTAAATTAACTCCTTGAAAATCATGGTGAAGGATCTGCTGCTGCAGGAAGGTGGGTTCCCTGTAAAGCAGGGAGGGAGATTCCAGGTCACTGCGCCTCTCAGACTCCTTCAGTTGATGCCTGTTAGGTGCAAAAAACTGCTAATGTGTTAGAGTAAAGAAAATGAAGAGTGTTCGTTGTAAACACCCAGCCTATCATTTTCAGTGTGCTTGGTGGTGAAAATCTCTTTGGAAGAAAGCACAGTCAAGAGGATTCACCCTTATTTGCAAAGCCAGTAAGTGGTACAATTCAAATCCAGCAATTCTAGCTGGCACCAGTCCCCTCTACTGCATCTACTGCTCATTCCCTGTGAGGTTAGGAAAATATCCAGAAGTTACTCAGTATAAACCAATGACAAAAAGAGTCAGTGCTGAGTGTCAAGTCGGTGCATGCAAGATCTGATGGTTATTGTTAACTGGAATCTTGTGGCCAACACCTTGGTGCTAGACAGTGAGCTAATTCAGAAAAGTAGGGCCAAGGGGGTGGAAGGAGGCAGGCAGAGCAGATTGTCAGTACAGATGCTTAGCACCCACTTCCAGAACAACCTTTGTAAAGACCCAACTGCATGCTGCACGGAAAATGCTGCGGATTCCTAGGATGCTCAGATTGGCTCCCCTGCCTCTTTAGGTCATTGGCTAAGAGATGACAGAGCAGCCGCAAACCTGACATGGTGATTCTGCTAGAAGAGTGCTCCTGAGACGCCCAGTAGGAGTCAAGGCTAATTTGAGGTCAGGTTGAAGCCAGTTTTCCATTCCTCATAAAACAAAAGACTTAAAGAAGCGGTTTCAGGATCAAGTGTTTGTTTTTAAAAATCAGCTCCATCCACTACATTTTCACTCTCCCTAAATCCCTAAAGATGATTTTATATTTTAAGCAGATCTGTTCTATGTGAAATAATTCTTGGTCTTAAATGTCATGTATATACCCTGAGGTCATATTGCTTGGGGTGCAGTAGTAATGAATCAGATATATTATTAATACACAAGTACAATGACACACTAGAGTCTTTCAGGGAAATTCACACAGGTATACAGAGTACTCAGAACAGCCTGGATATGAATGCAAAGAAGGTCTGAGAAATTCAGGTGGAGACTCACCTCAACGTATTGAAATTAAAACCTGAAACAATAGACCCAGAAAGACCTCAGTTAGGTGATGTACAAGCTCATATGCTCCTGGGTTTCAAAATGCCCACACAACCCGAAGCCCAAATAAGAAATATCTAGAAATAGAAGCTGTGCCATGATTGGGGGTGGGGCAGTTGCAAAGGGGGCCATTAAAAATCTCAAGGAAGGTTAGGTAAAATATTTGGAAGCTGCAGATACACTCGGAAACCCACTCAGATTACATAAAAATAGATAGCACAAAATCAACATCACCCAATTAATGTTCACTCAGCGCCTCCTATATTTTAGACAATGTGAAGGATGAGCCCTTGGAGAAATTCAGCTCTAAGTCTTTAAGCTGAAAGGGGCCCCAAATAGTTTGTGGCCTTATTTTGCTCTGGATAGATCTCCCTTCAAGAACCACAGACTTCTAAAATCCTTAACCTCTAGACCATCTAATGTGATATGGCAAAATGCCAGCTCAAGTCAATATAGGGTTGCATGATTGGGGGTAAACCTCAATGAATCAGGTTCTTCACTTGTCATTGAAGAATTGGACTAAATAATCTTTAAACCCCTTTTCTAGTTTCACATCCAGTAAAATTATTTCCCCATCCAGAAGGCAACCGTTTTTGTCTTCATATTAAGGAAATCTCTAAAATATGAGGTATCCAAGGGGCACCTGGGTGGCTCAGTTTGTTAAGTGTTGGCCTTCAGCTCAGTTCATGATCCCAGGGTCCTGGGACTGAGGCCAGCATAGGGCTCCCTGCTCAGTGAGAAGCCTGCTTCTCCCTCTCATTCTGACCCACCCCTCAACTTGTGTTCTTTCCTGCTTGTTCTGCTTTCTCTCTCTCAAATAAATAAATAAATAATCTTGGAAAATGTGGGGTATCCAAGAAAATATGGGATTAACCCCAGACTTTATAAAAGTATCAACTTTTTCTCTTCAGAACTTAAAAAAAAAAAACAAACAAAAAAACCCCTATCATTCTAGGTAATCTTGGGGACAACTGTTTGTTGTTTGAGGAGTACTGGACCTGAGGGACAGACACTGTCCACCAATGACACTGAAAATATCAGATGATTTTGGATCAGGGCGTCTGAGATGCATTCATGATGAGTGACTAAGCCTCAGATGTTTCCCTCAGTGGATTCACTTGGCGTGATCCAGAATAAATCCTCTTCTGCTTCTGTGTCTCTGGCTTTAGCCTTAGTTGTTACATAATCCACAAATGTAGAATTTTCCAGCCACTAATGAGAGCACTTCACATTTAGAAATAAGAAAGCTTTCTGAATTGTAAATAAAGGCGGAGAAAAGAGAAGATAATTCAGTTGAGTTCTTAAAATGTTGAAACGGAAGCAATTGCCTCTTTGCCAGATCTCTCTCCCCATTCCTAACTACTGGCTTCCCCAGTGCACAGCCCCCCACAGCCTGCTTCCCCAAGGCTCAGAGACACTGAAGCCTGGCCCTGCCCACGTGCTGGAATCTGCTCCCACCACCCTAAAGGAAGCAAGATTAAAGCCTTAATCCTCCTGCAAAGCTTCTTAAGCATTTCTATCAGGGTCAGTTCAGTTGGTGTTTACTCAACCTGCCTCTGGAAAATATCCCAATTTAGGCCCTTCTGCTGACTGTCAAGTTGAGTGAAATTAGAGCCTGTATCCTGACCATGAGATGGGCTGCGGAGACAGGTGGCAGGAAATCATAGGGTGGGGAGGAAAATCAAGCCATTCCCTTTTCTTTGAAGATAGGTTCTCACTTCCACTCCCAGGAGAATTTTGATTTTATCCTTTGTCTTGGCTTTGTTTCCCGATCTCTAACGGATTTTTCAAAAGTATTCAAAGAAATTTTTTAAAGAATTCTACCAATATATATTGAGCACCTACTGTGTTCCAGATACTGTACTAGGAGATAGCTGTGAGCAAGAGAGATAATGCCTGCTCTCATGGAGCACAAGCCAATAAGGGACACGGCCAGTGTGATAAGCACCTACAATAGAATGTAATATGGTAAGTGCTGCGATCAAGGGGTTTGAAAAGCTATGGGAGCAGGTAAGTGGGTCATAGGGCAGAGTGTAGTTGGGTTGGAAAGCTTCCCGGAAAGAAGTCAAATTTAAGCTCTAAACCAATGGGTAAACTGTAGATAGCCAGTATCAGCACAAAGGTGGGTGTTAAGGGGACAGGAGAGTAGCAATAGGTAACAAAGAAGGCAATGGGGATGAAGGGTCATGGAGGTTAAGAAGTTCCTTCTCAGCCAATTAGAGTTCAAGCTTGATCCTATCGTGAGGGCAATAGAAAGCCGTGGATGTAAGAAGAGCAGCAAAATCACATTTCCATTTTAACAGATCTCTGATTGCTGAGTAGAGAACACACTGGGGAAGAGCAGAAATGAAGAAGGACCATCAGGAGTCATTGCCCATAGTGTGTGGGTATGGAAGGTGGCAGCATTGCTACAGAGAGGTGGTTGGGTTTGAGAGACATCTGGGAGGTGGAATTATCACGGCTTCCTTGCCAAATTGTCTGTATGTGATGGAAGAGAAAGGAATCAAAAGGAGAGTCCAGGTTTCTCAACTGGAAACCATGGTGGTTGCAGCACTGCAGAATAAGGGACAGCTGAGGGAGTGATATAGACCTTATGAGCAGTACACCAGGCATGGAGGTTCAGAGTGGAGTAAGAGGAAAAAACCCTGAGTGGTTTTAAATGGGGGTATGTCTCTCTTCCCCATTTTATTTTGGAGTTTTATTTTATATTTCTCACATTTTCTTTCATGGGATTGAGAGCAGGACCAAGTTTAGGAGTGCCTCTTAGGATCCAAGCCATTGATAATTTTTGGCTTTTTTTCAACAAGGAGTGGGGAGGGATGAAAATATACTACCATCTGAAATTGCACTAAAGGGTTCTGGAACCTTTGTTTTCACATGCAATGCAAACATGTGATAAGAACATATTTTCGTGGACTCACAATCTGGTCTAGCAGAGAACCAGGTGGGGGAGGCACCTAGAGGGAGGGAGTCTAAAGGAAGAGAGCCAGGTGTAAGCGTTCATCGCCGCTTTGCTAATGATCTGGAAGAGGAAGTAAACTGCACATTCATGAAGTTTTCAGCTGAGAAGCAAAAAAGGAAACACCAGGGAAAATAGCAAAATAATTGGAGTAAAACCCAACTGGCAAGCAGAGAATAGGGATGATGTGTACCCACTTTTGTATTGGTGATTTATTGCAGTGGGACCACATCCTTTCTGAAGAGAGAGGAGAAGAGTGCTCTATTAGGCTTTATAGGAGGTACATTAGCTCCATAAAGGTACCATGTTGTGGTTCATTCATTGTTTCATTAGGTGTTAAATGACAGATAATAATAATAATATTAATCATACATGGCTAACATTTATTTAACTCTTATTGTGTGCTTGACACCAAGCTAAGCACATTACCTCTTTTAATTTTCAATGAACTCTACAAAAGAAGCAGTGTGACACACGAGGGGAATGAAAGATAGGGAGTGAGTGACTCATCCAAGATCTTACGACTATTCAGTGTCAAAGATGAAGTCAGAGCCCAGGTCTCTGTAATCCCAGAGGTTTTGGTCTTAACCACCAGCTTACACTGCTAACAGCAACATCAAAGTAATACTGTGACCAAGTCCTTAGAAGAATAAAGGATTATTGTGTAGAACTAAATGAAGCAAATAATCATAACAGTATGTTGATTTTATTGATGAAAATCCAGGAAACTCTGTATAGGTGAGCTATTGGTAACCAAACTCCCTAGTTTCCCATCTGCAAAATTTGCCCATCAAAAACTCCCACAATATTCTTTCCAATACAGGTCAAGTACCTCTTCTGCAGAGTATCCCAGACTGTGGGAAAGGCCATAAATTCCTCCACTCTGAACCCCAGTCCATTCTTTATAAAAATTCAGTTTATGATGTATTGGCCATTGTTATATAGATGCACACACATACACACACACATACATACATAACTCTATAAATTTATATATAAATAATATATATACACATGTTTACACACATATATGTATGGCTTCCTCATTAGTTTATGAAGATGTTTGTATTATTCATCTTTGTGTTCCTATCACCTAGCAAAGTACCTCAAACTTAAGAGGTTCTCAATAAATATGTTTCGAAGGTATGAAAGAATGATTGAATGATAAAGTATGGATGCTATTAACTAACATATAGAATTAATTTGCTGTCATGATAACAATCATATGGTATTGGAGAAGTACATGAAAACACTAAACTGAATTGATAAATATGATTGGTAAACTCTTAGTTCTAAATATTATGTGCTTAAGGGGCACCTGGTGGCTCAGTGGGTTAAGCCGCTGCCTTCGGCTCAGGTCATGATCTCAGAGTCCTGGGATCGAGTCCCGCATCGGGCTCTCTGCTCAGCAGGGAGCCTGCTTCCTCCTCTCTCTCTGCCTGCCTCTCTGCCTGCTTGTGATCTCTCTCTGTCAAATAAATAAATAAAATCTTTAAAAAAAATATTACGTGCTTAATTATAAGAAGTGAGCATCATGAAAGGCATAACTTTGATGATATTATTACTGTCTTCTTAACCATACGTTGACAATCATAGCTGGAAATAACTCCCAGCTTATTAAAAGCAAATACATAGGGCAAATCTAAAACATCATCACATGTACGAAAGGAACCTTTGGGGGTCATGATCCACACCACTTAAACAGGCATGTAGGCAGGCTTTTCAGGATACTGATTGTTTCTTTAAACTTCTCTTTTCAAGTCCCTTTTCAAGTGTTCCTGTGTTCTTGCATCATACTACTTGCATACCCTTGAATTTTCCACTTTCTCACTCTGGACACAGGTACACCATTTTTCCCTTGGCAAAATCTTCCTTTTCCACTTTGCTTTGCTACCTTGAGTCTTGATTCAGATGCTAATGCCTCCAAGGGGTCCTGCTTATTTATCTGATAGCCCTTTGCCCCCTGGAGATATTCCTGTAGGGGGGTGGGACACATAGCCATGGTGATGCATTATCACAAGTTCAGTTTTTTCCCCTTCTCTATCCCACACTCTAACCTAGTGACTGTTTTCTTCTATGTCTCCAGTCCTTGGCATGATGCCCAGGGTGTGTTTCATGGAGGAGAAAACTGGAAAGCGGTGTGGGGGAAAGGAAGGGGGAAGGAAGGGCAGATAGGCAGACTCTAATGCTCTACTGTTGTTTTTCTCATGTCGTGGACACATGTGAAGTGCTCTTCAACCAACAAGCCTTGGCCTGGGAGTCTATCCTCATAGTTGAATGTTTAGCTGGAGTTGATCCAAACATCATTGTTTGTACCAAGGATAAATCAATCCCCCATTCTCATATATAATAGACATTAGCCCTCACGTGATAATGGCAGCCTTATTAGAGGAGAAAGAAAGAGATCGACAAAAAAAGAAACACACACACACAGGCAGAGAGAGAGAGAGATGAATTCTCTTCCTGGAATAGGGCAGAGAGAACCAGGAGAAAACAAGAATTTGGAGAGGCAAATGGAGTTTTAAAGTCAGTGTTTCAGTCTTTCACATTGTTACTCTGCAAGCAGTTTGAGGTTGTTAGGGATACATAAATGCCATGGAGTGTTCAGTTTGCTAACCATCTCCATACAGCTGAATTTCATACCAGCATCACCATCTACTGTAAACACTTGATCTGGGGACAGTATGATGACTTTTTAGAAAACCTTATAAAAGATGTAGATTATCTCAGGCCTAAAAGGTGAGAAATAATTATACCTCTGAAGTCCATTGCAAACTCCAGATGTGCCACAGCTGTATTTTAATATTCCAATTCTAGGACAAGAGTGAGCTTGCTACTGCCTCTTATCTTCCCCTCACATACCAGTGCTGTCAATGCCATTGGCAATTTTACATGTAAATGAGCCCATCCATCACTCCTTACTTTGCAGCAACTCACTTCTAAGGCTGCCATAGAGTTACACCATTAAATCTCCCTGCTTTACAATATACATCATGACATATTTGACATCAATCAGCTGTGTCAGCCTGCTCACTGTAAACCATAAACTTGCTCTGCATCCCTCTCTGCACGGGGTGATTAAACCTGCTTGAGGTAGCTTCCTGATTACAGTGATAAATAGTGATTCATTTCCCACTCATTCTTCCTCCACCTGTTTCTTGCCTCTGCCCCAAGCTTCTGATTGCCTGCCTGTTGGAGGAGGTAGTGGCCAGTGGAAAGTGTGCAGTGGAATGCACATTTGTACATTTGGGTTAGAATCCTGACTTTGGCAATCATCGCTTGACTCTGGGTTGTGGCTTTGCCATTTTAAAATGAGGATGAGAAGCTATATCCTTTGTCATTCTATAAGGACACAAGAGATGAGTACTTAGAGTTCTTCTAAGGACATCCCTCCTGCCTAGAAGAGAGAGACAGACCAGGACAGTAATTCTCAATTCCCAGTGATAGATGCTCACCACATGCCCATCCAACCCCTATATACAATGTGTAATACCTGCCAGGTTACCTCTAAGTACATCCCATTCCTATTTAAGAAGTCATATCGGAATTCATGTGAGTGAAAATGACATTATTGTAAGTATAACCTTGAATCCATTCTAATTGATTGTTTTAAGTAGTTCATTTGCAAACTTCAGTACTTTATTATTGGAAATAACAAATTACTTGTGACATGCTGGGATATTGCCTTATACCATACAGCTGATTACAACACACCAGGGTATCATGACACTCTAGCTGAAATCCACTAGACTAGATGATAGCCATGGGTTTGTTTGTTTGTTTGTTTTTTCTTGTTTTTTTTTTGTTTGTTTGTTTTGTTTTGTTTTGTTTTGTTTTGTCCCAAGCAGGGAAATCCAAGACAGTTTTAGCAATATGAAGAGATACTCCACTGAACTGACTGGGCAATCCATCTGATCACTCTGAAAGTCCTTTTGCCCTTCCTTCTGTTGAGCCTGAGATAACAGCTACCTCTCCTACCTCTTGGCACACGGACCAAGCCATCTGCTGACCAGTGGAAGCAGCCTCAATCATGTGTGCACTCCAGAATATCTCCTAGGCAATAAATCAGAGGCTCTTTGGACCCAACAAAACACACAGTAGTAAGCATTTTTTATCCACAATTGCCCCATTTCAGCCCAGACCTAGGACTTCCCACCTGCCACTTGGTCCGATTTCTGTCACTCTGACTGCTCAGGTTCCCTTTTTTCTTATGATCCCATTCATCTCCTGAGTCCAAAGTGGCTTGTCCAAACCACGGAGTACTAATGGATCTGGAAGGACCAGAGTAGAGGCTTGGGCTATTGAGGACAGCCACAAACTTGATTTGATGTCAAACACTAACAAGATGCCCACAAAAACATTTGGACATCTTTGGGTTGGGTGGCAGAGGTTTGAAGGGTAATTCTGGGAAAAGGGAGTAATTCTGTTTGGGGATTCTGCTGATCTCATGAAGTAAAGGGAGAGGATGGTCAGAGAAAGGGAAGGAGGAGAAGCAGAAAGCGTAGGAGGGGGAGAAAAGGAACAAAAGCAGAAAGTTAGCTTCTTGCTTTCATTCTTGGGACATCCAGAGTAATGAACCCTCTTTCCAGAGAAGATGAATGGGCAGTTGTAGAGATTATGAGTGAGGTTTTATTGCAGATCAATAAATCTGTGTCACAGATCCCCATCTGGAGGGAGTTTTAATTTAAAGGAAAGAGTGATGAGCTCAGAAGGACGATAAATCAAAAGTTGTGTATTCACGTATGCATTAACCTTCTATCAAAACATACACCCGCATCAAGGCAGGAGTTTGGAAACAAAGCTGAGAGGTGATTTGGAAGGACAGCCACCGGAGGCCCAGAGCTCGCCTACCTTGGGACACAGTTAGAGAAACGACTGTGGGAATTGTGGGTTGTCACCAGACTACAGCTGCCTCAGATCAAAATCAGGGAGAGTTCTCCATAAAGGAGAAAGATTTCACAGCAACAAAACAGAGATAGCAGCTGATGAGAAAGGGAGTGAAGGCATAATCAGGAAATTCTGAAATCTGTGTTCAAACACAATTTCAAGTGTGGGGTGTAACTTAGAAACCCACCCTACTGTTGCCCACCATTTATAGATTCTCCACCCTGCACAGCCCCCCAGTCTTTCAGTAAGGTCCCACACAAGGCCATTGCAGTGACTGGCTGCTTCAGAAGGCATGGTCACGAACTACTGGCAGCGAATCCCCTGGGACAGGTGAGTGTGAACAGCCAGCAGCAGCACTGCAACTTGAAGAAACAAATCAGACATGGACTATATTAATCAGCTACCACTATGTCCCAAGAATGCTAGCAGTTTAAGGAGGAGAGCCATTTATTTGCTAACTTATAACTGTTGTCTTGCTGCCCATTGGTCTATGTGACTGTGTTATTCTTTCAGACTTCTATAGAAATTTGGAAAAGAACTAAAGAAGTTAAGCATTGACTGCCCATCAATAAATCAATTAATATCTCTCTGCAAATATGTTATAGGTGTACAGTTGTGTATGTGTATACAATAAAGTAAATACATCCACTTATACATGTATGCACTAATTCCTTTATTTCCTAGAACTTAAGTGTGTTAGACATCCCTACTCATATTAACACCACTAGGTAGATGTAATTAATCTTATATTCTGGATGAGAAAATTGAGACCCAGAAGGATTAAGAAGCGAGGATTCCAGTCCATATCTGTTAGCTCTCACTGGTTATTTCTTTTCTTCTGTCCCACCAGCCTCTTGCTGTGTATGGTGTGTGTGTGTGTGTCTGTCTGTTTGTGTGTGTGTGCATATGCACACTTCTAAGGAACTGACTCATTCCTCCCTTTCTAATCTAGTTCTTAATGTGCTGCCTCTTATGTGTGCTGCTTCCCAGTGATGACTCAATACAGGCTTTCCATGTGCAAAAGCTTTGCGAGTTTTGTTGCCGCAGCCAGCAATACCCTCTCATTGCTCCAACTCATACCAGAACACCCAGCTCATGACTCTGGTACTTTCCCTGATCCACACCAACTCCACTCAACACAGCTCATTCTTCTCTGTTTCCTACCTTGTACATATCTCTCTACCAGAGCACTTTTTCCCTTTATCTAACCTGTTTTCATAGGTATGATTTCTTTGCATTCACAGTTCACAAGGGACAATGTCTTCTTTATACTTATTTACATCAAGCTTAGTAGCCCTTAATGGGTGGCCCATAGTTGGTGCTTTATAAATGTTTGCTGAAAGTGGCTAGAAGAATATATTTCACTAATGAGGTTTGAGTTCTGATCAAGCAAACCGATATACCTAACAACAGAAGAAAAAGAGAACTCCATCCCTGAAGACTTATAACTGGACCACCCATCTCTGATTATCATTAGGAACCTGTGCACAGACTGTGAACCCTCTTGAACTACTGCCTTCATCCTCTCTAAGCCACAACACATATCTACTTAGAAATAAAGATGTTTCCATGAGGTCAGCTAATAAATCCCATTCGAAAGATAAGTAAAGTGAATCATAGAGAGAGCATGGCTGGGCTCTCATGATCCAGTCAACTGAGCATCCAAACAGAACCCTAAGCTGTTGAATCATTCTAACCTAACCTTAGTTTACTGATCTAAATAAAATTCAAGGAATGATGTCTGCAAAGTATTCATCTACTATGCTGAACACATTGAAAGTGATAGTTTAAGAAAGATTGATTATTATTATTACTTTGAGAGAGAGAGAGAGAGAGAGAGAGAGAGAGCATGAGCAGGGGGAAAAGGGAGAATCCCAGACTCCACACTTAGAGCAGAGCCTGATGTGGGGCTCAATCTCATAACCCTGAGATCATGGCCAGAGCTGAAATTCAGAGTTGCACACTTAACCACCTGGGCCACCCAGGTGCTCCAGAAAGATAGACATTATTAATAACCTTCCACATATCAATATATACTATGTGAAGATAATATCTAATAATAATGATATCTAAAGATATTCCTTATGTAAATAGCTTCATATGTAATTATTTCAGAAGGGTATGAAAGGAGAAAATACAAAGCAGAAAACGTTGGTAATAATAACAAAAGCAATAACAAATATTTATTAGATAATGTCTCATATGTTCCAGACACTCTTTTAGGTACTGGAAATACAGTGCTGAGTGAGACAAAATGCTCATTCTCGAGACACCTATGTTCCACATCTTCTATGAACAACAGCCACTAATATTTATTGCACACTTTCTGGGAGCCAGGCACCCTTTCAGCATTGTGCAACATAGAGAATTTCAGGCTCTTGTGTAAGGACACAAAGAAGACAGCCAGACCGAATCCAGACCCTAGCCTGCTAAGCCTTCCCCATCACATCTCTCCTGTTTATTTTCTTTCTATTTTGAACTCTGTTTTCCTGTTTGTAGAGAACTTTCCCTGGATCTTGAGGTAACCTTGTAACCCCTCTGCCTGATGCCAGTGTTGCTACTGTAATCACTCTGCAGCCAGGATGGCTTTCCAGAAAAGGCAGTACCCACCTTCAACCGCCTTAAGTGCCTCCCATCATATATTCATATATTAAGTCAAGTCCCAGTTCCCATGCATGGCATTCATGGCCCTCAAGGAGCGGGCCAAACTGAAATTTCCATGCTTCATCCCACATTCCTTCTGTAGCTCCTTCAAGTCACAGGCTTGGGGGCAGCAGTGCCCTCTTCCTCCTTCCTGTTCCTGGACTTCAACTTTGCCCAGACTGGTGCCTTCTCTTCTTAGCTTATGGTTACCTTGTTTCTTTCAAAGATTAGCCTAAACATCACTTTTCCTGTAAGTACCATTTTACAGCCTTCAATGTTGCCCGTCCTAGAATTGGATTTATTAACTGCTTTCGCTGTGGGCTCACAGCACTTTCCTACAACTCCATTACAGTATTTTTATTTCCTAACAAGTATTTAGCAGTGGTTTGTGTGTTTTTCTCCTCCATCAAAGTTTGTGAACTTAAAAGCAGAGACTGTGTAATTCATTTTATAATCCCAGCAGTGCACCATGCCTGGTACATAATAAGAGCTTAATAAATATTAGTTGAATTGTTTTGCTTTGTTTTTCTGTTCTTAAAGAGTTTATCATATCTGGGAAATGGCTAATGTGGTTTGATGTGTGTGAAAAGCTCTAGACCAGAGAACACAGAATCTGAAAACTACTCTTTGCTCTGCCAGTAGCTCACTCTGTGACATTAGGCAAATTCCTTGTCCTCTCTGTGTCTCATTACCTCATCTAAAATAATAGGGAAACGCTAGGTAATATGAATTCAACTATGTTACAATATAAAATTCTCGTATTCTTCACATGTTCAATAAACACGTATTGAGCACTTTTTATATCCCAGACACTCTAAATTAGGCTCCAGGGATGTAGAAAAAAGACAAACTCTGAAATCAAGAACTTCATATGTGGTTCTCATATCAACTTTGCAACCCAGGCAAGGTGATTATTAACGACCTTGCTCTGAATACAAAGTTCAGAGACCTTGTATTTAATTATCAGACATTCTTAAGATTCTGAGGCATAGTAGTTGAAGGCATATAAATAACTCTTTATAATTTTCCCCATAGTTGAGAACAAAGTTCTTCAAAGATTTTTCATTTAGATTTACTGAAAGCTCAATTTCTACATGGATTTACCAGGTAATCTAATTTTCCTCATTGACCACTTTTTGAAAAGAATGTTATGAAGCCAGTGTTGTTTCTTTTTTTTTTTTTTAATGCTTATAAAGATATATAGGAGGTAGTCCTCACAATATTTTGTTAAAGACACTAAATTGAAATGGTGGATGTCTAATCAGATTTTCCCACAGAAGTATGTAGCTTACATTCTTCACCAAAAGTGTGATGTGTAGCATTTATAGGTATGACCATAAACACCATATATAATTTTGTGCAAATAGAAAAAAAAACTATTTTGTTTTGAAGCATCAAGCTTTCTAAGTCAGTCTACTCCATTAAATTCAACAAAGGGTCTAACCAACTAAACTATATAACAGGTTCCAAGAGTCACTACTGAGAAAGAAATGTGAATAAGATGCTGCTCTTCCACTGAGAGTTTTGTTCTATTATTGACAATAAGAAAATGGCACGAGTGTCTGTGCTAAGAGTCATAAAATGAGAAGTGCCTTAGGGAAAAAAGGACATGTATTAATACTTATTTTAATCATTTGCTGTGTTCCAGGTACAATCATAGACATTGGGATATTTGAGAGGTGATTGGAAGTGTGATAGTAGTGTAGAGTAAACTTTTAAAGTGTTAAGGAATAAAGATCTATTTGTCTGAATCCAAATCCAAATCCAGGTCTGATCATTACAATCCATGTTATTTCCATGTTTTGGAGTTCACACACACACATACACACACCGACATTTGTATATTCAATAAAAAGAGAACAAATAAGGCTTCTTGTGGGAAAAGGTATTTATACTGAGCTTTGTTAAGGTTGGGCAGAATTTTTGGTAAGTGAATAAGGGAGGAGAGAGACACCAGATGGGAGAAAGGACCAGAGGAAAAGCAAAGAGAGGAAATCACAGTTACACTTATGTGATAACAAACATACAGACAGAGAAGGAAGACTGTCTTGAACCCATGTTTATCCTATGTTGTGTGCTGGGGATATAAAGACAAATAAGATGGTCAAGGTGTCCTTAGCCTTATAGAAGCAGGTATTGTAATACAGAGATATACACGATGCTGTAAGAGTACAGAGAAGGGAATGGCAAACACTGTCAAGTTGGGTGAAGGAAGACTTTGCAGAGAACATAATCTTCACAGTGAGTTTTGGAAGATGATAAAGCATTTATCAAGGTAGAGAAGATGGAGTGAGGTTGTGTGGATGGAGGGGCCGGGGTGGTAATCTGGGCAGAGGAAACAACATAATCAAATTCGGAGACATCACCCAGCACCGCATGTTCAGGAAATGACTAACTGCCTGGTGCATGCAGAGAAAGAAGGCAGGGGCTCAAGGTGGACTGATCATGCACACAAAAAATACTGAGTGTTCAGCTCATGAGTTTGGCCTAATGACATTCACTCATGCCGGAAAAAAGAATTTAGACTTAACTTTTCTGGCATAAAGTTTCATTAATGATTTCTGGATAGGGAGTGTTTCAAAGTCAGAGCTGTGTTTTGGGAAGATTAACGTAGCAGAGATATGAAGGGTAGAGACAGAAGGGACAGAGATTAATTAGTTGGTTGTTCTGATAGTTCAAGTGAGAAGTGATGACATAATAAACTTGAGTGGAGGTGGTGGAGCTGGAAAGGAGAGGTGTGAAGTTATAAAGTTAGAATCAACAGATCAATAAACCTGAGAGACAAATTTTACATAGGGGCCAGGGAGAGAGAACTGGTGATACTCCTTAAGCAATTATAAATGTGGAATTGGATTTCAAGATAGGAGTCAAGGCTAGAGACAGATTTAGGCTTCATTCCCACAGAGGTGATAATTGGACAGTGGGAGGTGATAAGAACACCAAGGAAGAGAGTATAGGGAAGGAAAGAAAAGAAAAGAGAAGAAAAGAGCCAAGGATCAAACCATGGAGAAAACTTTGCTTGGGAGCTAAAGAAAGGCAAGAGGGACCAAGCAGGGGGCAGGAACAAGTGGCCCCAGAAACAGGGGAAGGCCAGGAAGGCCAGCTTCACAGAGAGAAGCAGTAGATGGCCTGAGTGAAATGTTGCAGAAGTGAGTAGGTTAAATTGAGATTCAGCCAATTTATTTGATGATTAGTCAGTCGGTGATAAACTTGAAGAGAATAGTTGGAAAGGAGCATAATGAGGAGAAAACAGGTGGCAAAGTAAGAAGTAGCCTGGGAACAAAAGTAACCACCATGTACCCTTGAATGTACCATGTACCCTTGCAAGTACCATGTACCCTTGCAAAGGTTGTCAGTGAAAGGGAGGAAAACATCCCACCAAATGAAGCCCACCGCCCCCCCTGCCAGCCAGAGCAGGGAAAGTTATTTAAAATTTTCTTATTAGCTGCTTTGCAAAAGTATGATGTTTGGAAACGCGGGATACCAGGTAAATCAAGTGTTAGAATGACTGGCATACTTCAGTGATGGGTGCCATTCCTAGCCAGGCCAGAGTTGAGTCTCCGTCTGCCCCAATGCCCCCACCCTGGTGGGCAGCACATCAGACTCAAAAAAACAGCAAAGGATATTGCACAACAGAATGCTAAACCTCAGCCAATAACCTGATGAGCAATTTATAAAGTGGGGGAAATAACGTGTTTTTGTTTCCTCCTGCCTTCTCTCCCCTCCTTGGGCTATTAGTTAGCCATGAAATGCAAGGAGGAAGGAAACAGGGAAATCACACTGCACAGGAAACCAACCACTGCTTCCTGTACTCCAGACACAGACAGACAATTGACAGTTCATCAGGAGATCAAGAGCTGAGCCCCACAGGATGCAAGGGGGAGCTGCTCAGCAATGCCTTCTCAGGGCCGAGGCCCCCGCCTTGCACTTGACCATCAGTGTCACAGAACAACGCTGTGACATGGAGGCCTCCAGCATACTCATTTGTATCCTCCTACCTGAAGGCACCCCATAGCTGATGGGTGTAGGGATGAAGGCTATATAGGGGCTGATGAATTCTGAGGGAGGATAAACAGCAACAGATAAAACTCCAAGTAGCTGAAATTCTGTTTCATGCAAATGACCATAAATGAAAAGAGGCAGGGCTGGTAAAGAGGGAAAGAAACAAGGAAAAGCTGAATTAATTCTAAATGGAAGATTTTTTTCCTGCAGCATTAGCTACTATTGAAGAAAATGAATAGGCTTTCTCCCCACATTTATTAAATTTCTATGATTCTCTAATTTCGGAGCCCTTTATTTTCAGTGGAAAGACTGAGACTCTGGTGTACTACAAATGAGAGGCTCTCTGTTACCTATTTGTCATAATGCTCACAATGATTCCTTGAGAGAAGAGGGGAGATGAGGAGAGCCTTCCTTGAGGGAGAAACACGAGGTAAAGCAGGAAGTCTGTGTGGGCCGTGCAGGACAGGATATGTTGACTTGGATCTGGGAGGATGTGCCCTGCTCAAACTCATGCAAAGGGAGGGGAAGAAAGTCTAAAGATGTCAGAGAGTATCATGGAAAGAACACTGGGTCTGTAGGAAGGAAGTCTTATTCTAGTGCCACCATTCATTGGCTATGTCATCTAACCTTGGTTTCCCCATTTATGATATTGCATTATATATAGCCCACCTCCCTTCTGTACCGTGAAAATAAAATGGGATAAAAACACAAAAACGTGCACGAAAAAACATGGTGAGAATAGCTCTATATAAATACAAGATGATAATATGCTTGAAAGAAGAAAAGAATGTCTGTTGGTAAGGATATTAAAAAAAAAAAAAAGTGAAATGACTCCATCCTAGCTCAAAACTGCCAGAACACAATCTCTAAGGGAGTCCTGAGGCTTTAGTGGGGGGACATGCAGTGTTCTGAGGTTCTGGCAGGAGTGAACAAGAAGAAGGAGGGGGTGCACTACATTCAGCTGCTGGCCTGTTCCCTGGCTCAGAGAAGACCTAGACCTCTTAGCTGGGTACTTTGCCCACCTGCTGTGGCAACTCTTAATATGCACTTGAACCAAGTGAGTTGCCCTATATTCAGAAGGACAAATACACTCTACCTGTATCTGCTATGTCCGAACTTAAAATCTCAACTTAAGAAAAAGTCATTTCTCTCTCTCTCTCTTTTTTCTCCTTGACTTGGTAAGAGTAATTCAAAGGGATCACCATGGATTTGATCTGATGCAACAGTGATTCACCGATTGTTGTGTAAAAGTGCTAATTTTCCCCCAACCACTTCTGAATTCTTTAATTCCTCTGACACATTAATTCTAACCCCAGCATAGAATGCTCCAACATCCCAGAGAATCCCAGAACAGAAATTATAGCAATTTCCTATAACTGGAATCAAATTCCAAGGTTGGAGAGCATGGGCCACATCCTGCCATTAATTCGAACATCCATGTGAAAGATTATGGTGGGCAGCTGTGATTCCATTAAAGGGGGCAATTTCAACTCCATTTCCTTGATAAACAGACACAAGCTCGCCCCTAAATTGGGCTTGATAGATTTGATTAGAGTAGAGTTTTTGGAGGCTTCAGTTTCTGCACAAAAATTGCTGTTTGATGTGCAAGGCCAAATTGCGCTTGAAATCTCCTTGCATCCATAGAGGGGGGGAGAAGGAAGAGGATAGAACACCTAGCCAATTGCTATCATCCAAGCAGCAGGGGAGTCAAGCTGTTGTATTCAAAATATCTGTTAGGTATGCAGCCAGTGTGTGCTGCAGAAAGCATGCCACGCTCAGGGGAAACTATAATTAAAAACAGCAAAACAAAATGTTATTGAAACAAAACAAAATGTACCCATCCGATTGCTTTAGCTCACATGAATCTTTTGCAGGGAGAAGGAATGGTATGTAGCTTCCTTTGGGGACACCTATGGGTCCATGTTTCAGAATTCCCACTGAGAACCTGGGGACCAGAGAAGGATACAAGTTGAAGCTCATAACTTTATAGCACATTCTCCCAGGACAAACACAGAAGCCTGGGCTAAATGGCAATCTAGCTTGCTTGCTTTGTCTTCAATAAATGAGAAACACTACTTCTTTAGGTCAGCTCCACCAGATAAGGCTTGGGGATTGTAATTCTTTCCACAAACACTGTTCTGAAAGTCTAAAAGTCACAAACCCTTCCTGTTGGTAAATCTTTTTGCTTCTTCAGTGTAAGCACTCACAGGAGCACTTGAATTCCTTTGTTGTTGCTTGTTCTGCCTGGCCTGGTGCCAAGTGAAAAGGGAATTAAGCTCTACTATGGACTTAGAGTGGGCCAAAATCCACTCTAGGTACTTTATGTATATCACCCCCATTAAAGCCATGCATAACCCTGGAGATGACTACTGTTTCTCCATCCTCAAATAAAGGTAATAAGTTTCATAAAAGTCTAAAAAATGACCAATTTTTTAAAGTTTTTTAAAAATTTTATTTATTTATTTGACAGAGAGAGATCACAAGTAGATGGAGAGGCAGTCAGAGAGAGAGAGAGGGAAGCAGGCTCCCTGCTGAGCAGAGAGCCCGATGTGGGACTCGATCCCAGGACCCTGAGATCATGACCTGAGCTGAAGGCAGTGGCTTAACCCACTGAGCCACTCAGGCTCCCCAAATGGCCAATTTTTAAAAAGATTTTATTTTTATTTATTTGTGAGAGGGAGAGAGATAGTAAAAGAGCACCAGCAGGGATGGGGGGAGGGAGAAGCAGACCCCTCTGCTGAGCAAGGATCCCAATGTGAGGCTAGATCCCAGGACCTTGGGATCATGACCTAAGCTGAAGGCAGATACTTAACCAACTGAACCACCCAGGCACCCCTATGTTCAAGATTTTATAAGTGGTGAGAGGTAGACAAGGCTGTAAGCTAAAATCACCTGAAACCAAGGTCCAAATTCATCTACCATTGAGGACTGCTGCCATAATTGACTCAGGGAGTGAAGGACCCTAGTGGGGAAAGAGGACACACCAAGTCAGTAGTACCAGAATGGTTCCAATCCTTGACAGAAGGATCAGAGCTTGAAAGATAAAGTAAGTATAAAGACTAAGAGAGGATGAAAGCAATACATGTTTTAAAGTGCTGGAATTTAGCATTATATAAAGCAATCATCAAATCAGCCTCCACTAAAGAAAATAAATTGATTGGCAGGTGTCTGCTAAAAAAGCTGCTGTGTTAGAGCAGCATTAGAAAATAGAGAAAGGACTCCTGGTGACACAGGGATTCCATGTACCCTCTGCCACTCTCCAAAATGCTCTGTACCATATCCTTTAGGAATTGAACAAACCTATAAATTCATTAAACATCATCTTCCTGAATATGTCAGTAGGTTTTAATGGAACCACTATGGTACCACAAAGCGGAGCTATTCAAGATTCCAGGTTTCCAGGTCCTATCCACATGCTTCACTTTAAAGCATTTTTTAAAATCCTATAACACTGTTTGCACAAATCAGTGTGCCCAACCTAGATATTTAATAGAATCTGTTCCAACCATAAGTTTGAAACTTTGCTGTGGTGTTCCCCATCCTCTTGAACCTTCACTCATTTACCTATTCAAACAAAGCTCTCAGAAGGGACTTTTGGTATGGATCAAATACTTTATAAAGAATATCAGAATACACTTTGCCAATCTAGCACCTGAGCCAGACTCGTACTGATTCTCTATTTCTGTTCTCCTCTCTCTTCATAGACAGGCTCCTGTGCCCACCTCGGGGAAGAAGTGACAACCTACTTGGAACTACTGCTTTGATCAGCTGTCACTAGATTCAAACAAAACTCCAGAACCTATCTCTCTACCTCTGGCACACAGACAGAAAGTGAATCTCCACTGAGCCAGGATGTAGTAGGCTGGTCTCCAATCCTGAAGACCTGGCTTCCGTGAGTTTTTAGTAGCCAATAATTGCCACTCCTCTTCTCCAACCTTGCCTTCTTAATGAATCCTATCCTATATATGACCAATATATCTGAAGATATAGAATACATACATACATACATACATACATACATACATACATACATGCATACAGCTTTTGGGATCTGATTTGTATACCTAGAGTGTCCCTTCTCTCAATTCAAGGGGCAACGATGCTCACAGCCCAGATCAGACAATTCCTGACATTGTCACTGAGACATGCCACTGCTCTATTCAGAGTACAATGCCACAGTCTAACTCAGTGAATTAGCATGGGGCAGTTTGAAGATACTCTCCATCAAGAGTCATGTGATGTTAGTCATGATTGGGCTCAGATTGGGGTTGGAGATGGAGTATAGTATATGTAGCCAATTTGTCTTGAGATGAATATTCTTAATAGATTATAAAGGGTGTGAGGTATTGGCAATTTTTCCCTCTGCTCTTTTTACTGTTTTAGAATTTTAATCAACAATTAATTGAACAAATATTTGCATGGGGCTAATTTCAGTGAACTTATAGTTGATTAAGATAGACGTGAATTCTGTTCTCATTGAATTTAATGGTCTAGTAGGGGAGAGATCATTGAACAAGTAGTTAGAAGTTCATTGGGTAGTACCATCTGCTTCCTGAAAGCATCTGGATAACCCAAGGCAGGTGCAAGCACAGATGGTCATTTCCCATCTACAGGGAAGAAGATTGCAGATACCCTGAATGACCCATAATAATATATCAAAATCCATAAAGTCAGAGATGATCTATCCACATCATATCTGATATTCACACAGTAGTAGAAATGGACAATGAGCACATAACTGTTTTGTGGATATAGATCAATCAGCTTCATATTATGTGAGGTCAAATAACAAAGAAACCCTTAAAATCATCACCAACCATAGTACCTAGCACATAGTAAGTGCTCATTAAACAGTTGCTAAGCAAATCATTTGAAAGGTTCCTATCTGCTCTCAAGTAATCAGGCTTTGGACTCATCATTCTTGCCAGTTCTATTACCTTGTCCTTCTTCTGGTGGAAGCTAGGCTGTAGGAGAACAAATGCAATGAAGTGTTTGAAAGAGCCTCCCTCTCCTTCCTGCATTTAGATACTGTTCTCCAGCAGAGACATGGAAGGGAATTGAACTGCAGTACAGGTCCTCAGAGATCTCAATGATAACAATAACAACTGGGAAGTGGGATAGAGGAATGCAAGGAGAATCTGAAGCCTGCAGCCTATACGTCCACATGAATCATCAAGATGAGGATCACAAGGACCATTTTATAGCAAATCTTCAGTTAATTTATTTAACCCTGCTGCCCATTATTACTACCCTTTTCTTGTTTAGGTCTTGTATCAATATGCTTGGCTAATTTTTTTCTGCCCAGCTGCCAACCTTGGGCAGGAGAACATCTGGTGTATCCCCAAAGGGCATTAGCCCATTAAGAAAGGCAAATTGATTTTTTAAAACTTCATAAATCAGCAGTCAAATGAAAAATGTCATTTTAAATTATAAACACAGCCCAGTTGAATGTGTGGCTGCTATCATGCACAATTGGAATTATTTATGATTGTTTAATATTTGTTGGGGGGACATTATAATTTTAATTATGTGATACAAGGTGAGATAATTATTTACTGGTGCTGACATGGAATTACCGATAATTACTTAATATCTGTTGGAAATTATTCAACAGTCTTTAATTAGTGGTACATACTACAGTGATTGTTATTTTTCCAATGAATATAAAAATCCATCCATGAGAAAAACATCTGGGACTTACATTAGTAATTGTTCTAAAATACATTATTGATTTATACACATGCTCATACCATGTTAGTACTTCTCAGTATTTGAGGCTTTCTTGCCTACATCAGCAGAAGAACGAAAAAATAAGCAATAACCAGCTCTCAGAGTAGGCCGTTAACTAAAGGAAAGGCATCCATTTGGACAATTCCCATTTGGCTCATATTCTCAGATTCTGGGATAAACAAATATGTTGCCATAGGGATACATAAATGCTTTGTCTACTATACCTCTTCCTTTCAATTGTAAATTCCTTGAGGGCAGGAACCAGTCTTTTTTTTAAAGCTTACTGTGTCATGTCCTCCCTTACAGTATCACCTTTACAGTAAATGTTCTATAAAGATGTGTGGATGAAGATGTGGAGCAGAGATAGTTGTTCATCTGTACAAAATTCCTTTTACTATTTTGTTGATATTCTTTTGCTCATCCTTGCAAACCACAAAGGAAAGAAAATGAAAAAAGGATCTCACGGTCTTCTAATAAATGGTCTTAAGTCATTTACTTGGTGTAAAGATTACTCATGAACACCATTACTTACTAAACACATTGTTCTGAATCTTTTTTTAATGTAAAAAGCATTTAATTAGAATTACACTGTTAGAGCCTGTTAAGTATTTCCTTAGTTATTCATTAAAAAATGAAGTGCTTTACCAAGAGAAAACAAAAGGAAGAAAGATATATCTATTTAATCATTTGCTAAATATTTTTGATGACTTGCTAAAGATCACTTCCAATTATTTGTAAGTGTAATAAATTCAACTCCTCCTATACTGCCTTGTTAATGCCACCTTGTCTAGGAGGAAGGGAGACAGGGACTCATCCTTCCCATAAGACAAGGCACAATGCAGACAGTGGGCCATGTATTCCAGCGGGGCCAAGTATTAAAAAGCCTTTCCTCCTGGGGTTCTATCTAACTCCAGCTCCAGACTCTTACCTCACCCAGTGATGCCAGTCACCCCACATCACTTATAAGCTCCTGTGTTTCTCAGCCCCAAATGCGCCATCTATGTTCTGCTTTGTGATACAGAGACTGGGATTCTACAAACTACATTTCTTCTGTGCCAGTTGGCTTTCTGTTAGGTTTCTCAGCAGGGTCATAAATAAAGGATGGAAGACAAAAGAGGAGAAGGGGACTTGCTCCTTCCTGTTGGCTTGTTCCTCCTGTCAGCTCTGTTTCAGCAATGGCCCTTCACCCAGAATAAGAAGTACTTATTTCTAAGAACAGCTGGTTCTGTTTCCAGCTTCTTTCCACAGTTCCCAGCCCAGGTCATGTTCCCTGCCATGGGAACCGGCATGGGCTGAAGCAATGCCCCCTCCCAGAGGATAACTACCAGCTCTGCCTGGTCCCTCCAACAAGCTCCTGAGATACAGAAGCAGCCAAGTGGCGCCTCTCCTTGGAAGGTTGGCCCTGGCTCTGCCAATCTTTTTAAATTTTTCCTACAGGCCCTAAAACTTGCAGTTTCTGAGAATCCTAACTTCTTCTCCATGTTCTGCCAGCCCTGGCAGGGGTTCAGTCTTTTCTTCTGTCTAGTTCATCTTCCCACACCTTGTTACCCAATTCCCCATATTCATGATCTCTGGTGGAATAATTAGTATGGGTTATATTTTCTTGCCCAACATTGATTGTAGCACCTCTTTACGTAAGTACTGGCTCATAACCTTGGCTCATGATGTCCCCCACCTGTGGCAGTGTCACAACACGCATCACTGTCCCTCTCACACCTCAGACCATACCCCATGTACAGAAAAAAAAATCGCAAATGTCTGCTGTTTGCCCTGAACTAATGTGTGCCAGCGCTATACTGTGCTAAATGTGACCCGAACTCCTAAGAGCATCACATGCCTCGGCACTTGTGGAACCATAATTCTCATTTGGAGGAACGGTGATTCTCTTCCAGACAATACTGGATGGACATGTCTTTGCTGTATTCTGATAAATCAATGTTTTGTTTTAAAAAAATAATCATAAAAAAGGAAGATAAAAGACAGCTTTGAGGTAACCTGATATCATTTCTTCCAGTTATTTATTAAGCTCTTAATCTTGTACCAATAGTCTATCTACAGAGAGTCCTCAAACACCACTATTCCTTTCTTAAGTGATGCTAACAAAGTATCTAATAACCATAATATCTACCACTTAGTGAGCAGACGCTATGAGCACCTGGACACTGCACAAGCTTATTAAATGCTAACTGATCCTATGATGAAGAAATTATCATCATACTCTGCACCTGAAGAAAACAGTAATGCTGAGAGGGTGGGATTAGGGTGAGGTGAGTGAGCAAAATTTAAGGGGGTGACAAGAAATTCAGTAATCAACACACCTATGCTATTACATTTTAATAAATCAAACTAAATATAATAATTGATAAATATAAAAATGTTAAAGAGTTCAATATGGCAGCACTGCTCTTTCTGTTGCTTGTGCAATGTTTCTGTTTCTTTTGCTTGTGCAAGGTGGCACATCCCAGTAAGACAAGGGACTGAAATGCAAATTCAGGTTCCCTTAACTCCAAGCCCCCAATTATCCACCACTTGCTACAGGGCAGGGGGACCAAATCTGTATCTCTAAAGGGCATTACCAACGCTAGTTTTCTGAGTTTTTTTTTTTAATTTTATTTTTTATAAACATTTAATATATTTTTATCCCCAGGGGTACAGGTCTGTGAATCGCCCGGTTTACACACTTCACAGCACTCACCATAGCACATACCCTCCCCAATATCCATAACCCCACCCCCCCTCTCCCAACCCCCCTCCCCCCACCAACCCTCAGTTTGTTTTGTGAGATTAAGAGTCACTTATGGTTTGTCTCCCTCCCAATCCCATCTTGTTTCATTTACTCTTCTCCTACCCCCTTAACCCCCCATGTTGCATCTCCTCTCCCTCATATCAGGGAGATCATATAATAGTTGTCTTTCTCCGATTGACTTATTTTGCTAAGCATGATACCCTCTAGTTCCATCCACGTCGTCGCAAATGGCAAGATTTCATTTCTTTTGATGGCTGCAGAGTATTCCATTGTGTATATATACCACCTCTTCTTTATCCATTCGTCTGTAGATGGACATCTAGGTTCTTTCCATAGTTTGGCTATTGTAGACATTGCTGCTATAAACATTCGGGTGCACATGCCCCTTCGGATCACTACGTTTGTATCTTTAGGATAAATACCCAGCAGTGCAATTGCTGGTCATAGGTAGTTCTATTTTCAACATTTTGAGGAACCTCCATGCTGTTTTCCAGAGTGGTTGCACCAGCTTCCATTCCCACCAACAGTGTAGGTGCAGTCCTCGCCAGCATCTGTCATTTCCTGACTTGTTAATTTTAGCCATTCTGACTGGTGTGAGGTGATATCTCATGGTGGTTTTGATTTGTATTTCGCTGATGCCGAGTGATATGGAGCACTTTTTCATGTGTCTGTTGGCCATCTGGATGTCTTCTTTGCAGAAATGTCTGTTCATGTCCTCTGCCCATTTCTTGATTGGATTATTTGTTCTTTGGGTGTTGAGTTTGCTAAGGTCTTTATAGATTTTGGACACTAGCCCTTTATCTGATATGTCATTTGCAAATATCTTCTCCCATTCTGTCAGTTGTCTTTTGGTTTTGTTCACTGTTTCCTTTGCTGTGCAAAAGCTTTTGATCTTGATAAAATCCCAAAAGTTCATTTTTGCCCTTGCTTCCCTTGCCTTTGGTGATGTTCCTAGGAAGATGTTGCTGCAGCTGAGGTCGAAGAGGTTGCTGCCTGTGTTCTCCTCGAGGATTTTGATGGATTCCTTTCTCACATTGAGATCCTTCATCCATTTTGAGTCTATTTTCGTGTGTGGTGTAAGGAAATGATCCAATTTCATTTTTCTGCATGTGGCTGTCCAATTTTCCCAACACCATTTATTGAAGAGGCTGTCTTTTTTCCATTGGACATTCTTTCCTACTTTGTCGAAGATGAGTTGACCATAGAGTTGAGGGTCTATTTCTGGGCTCTCTATTCTGTTCCATTGATCTATGTGTCTGTTTTTGTGCCAGGACCATGCTGTCTTGATGATGACAGCTTTGTAATAGAGCTTGAAGTCCGGAATTGTGATGCCACCAACTTTGGCTTTCTTTTTCAATATTCCTTTGGCTATTCGAGGTCTTTTCTGGTTCCATATAAATTTTAGGATTATTTGTTCCATTTCTTTGAAAAAAATGGATGGTACTTTGATAGGAATTGCATTAAATGTGTAGATTGCTTTAGGTAGCATAGACATTTTCACAATATTTATTCTTCCAATCCAGGAGCATGGAACATTTTTCCATTTCTTTGTGTCTTCCTCAATTTCTTTCATGAGTACTTTATAGTTTCCTGTGTATAGATTCTTAGTCTCTTTGGTTAGGTTTATTCCTAGGTATCTTATAGTTTTGGGTGCAATTGTAAATGGGATGGACTCCTTAATTTCTCTTTCTTCTGTCTTGTTGTTGGTGTAGAGAAATGCAACTGATTTCTGTGCATTGATTTTATATCCTGACACTTTACTGAATTCCTGTACAAGTTCTAGCAGTTTTGGAGTGGAGTCTTTTGGGTTTTCCACATATGGTATCATATCATCTGCAAAGAGTGATAGTTTGACTTCTTCTTTGCCGATTTGGATGCCTTTAATTTCCTTTTGTTGTCTGATTGCTGAGGCTAGGACTTCGAGTACTATGTTGAATAGCAGTGCTGATAACGGACATCCCTGCCGTGTTCCTGACCTTAGCGGAAAAGCTTTCAGTTTTTCTCCATTGAGAATGATATTTGCGGTGGGTTTTTCGTAGATGGCTTTGATAATATTGAGGTATGTGCCATCTATCCCTACACTTTGAAGAGTTTTGATCAGGAAGGGATGCTGTACTTTGTCAAATGCTTTTTCAGCATCTATGGAGAGTATCATATGATTCTTGTTCTTTCTTTTATTAATGTGTTGTATCACATTGATTGATTTGTGGATGTTGAACCCACCTTGTAACCCTGGAATAAATCCCACTTGGTCGTGGTGAATAATCCTTTTAATGTACTGTTGAATCCTATTGGCTAGTATTTTGGCGAGAATTTTTGCATCTGTGTTCATCAAGGATATTGGTCTGTAGTTCTCTTTTTTGATGGGATCCTTGTCTGGTTTTGGGGCAAGGTGATGCTGGCCTCATAAAATGAGTTTGGAAGTTTACCTTCTATTTCTATTTTTTGGAACAGTTTCAGGAGAATAGGAATTAGTTCTTCTTTAAATGTTTGGTAGTATTCCCCCGGGAAGCCATCTGGTCCTGGGGTTTTGTTTGTTTGGAGATTTTTGATGACTGTTTCAATCTCCTTACTGGTTATGGGTCTGTTCAGGCTTTCTATTTCTTCCTGGTTCAGTTGTGGTAGTTTATATGTCTCTAGGAATGCATCCATTTCTTCCAGATTGTCAAATTTGTTGGCGTTGAGTTGCTCATAGTATGTTCTTATAATTATCTGTATTTCTTTGGTGTTCGTTGTGATCTCTCCTCTTTCATTCATGATTTTATTTATTTGGGTCCTTTCTCTTTTCTTTTTGATAAGTCTGGCCAGGGGTTTATCAATCTTATTAATTCTTTCAAGGAACCAGCTCCTAGTTTCGTTGATTTGTTCTATTGTTTTTTTGGTTTCTATTTCATTGATTTCTGCTCTGATCTTTATGATTTCTCTTCTCCTGCTGGGTTTAGGGTTTCTTTCTTGTTCTTTCTCCAGCTCCTTTAGGTGTAGGGTTAGGTTGTGTACCTGAGACCTTTCTTGTTTCTTGAGAAAGGCTTGTACCGCTATATATTTTCCTCTCAGGACTGCCTTTGTTGTGTTCCACAGATTCTGAACCGTTGTGTTTTCATTATCATTTGTTTCCATAAATTTTTTCAATTCTTCTTTAATTTCCTGGTTGACCCATTCATTCTTTAGAAGGATGCTGTTTAGTCTCCATGTATTTGGGTTCTTTCCAAATTTCCTCTTGTGATTGAGTTCTAGCTTTAGAGCATTGTGGTCTGAAAATATGCAGGGAATGATCCCAATCCTTTGATACCGGTTGAGACTTGATTTAGGACCAAGAATGTGATCTATTCTGGAGAATGTTCCATGTGCACTAGAGAAGAATGTGTATTCTGTTGCTTTGGGATGAAATGTTCTGAATATATCTGTGATGTCCATCTGGTCCAGTGTGTCATTTAAGGCCTTGATTTCCTTGTTGATCTTTTGCTTGGATGATCTGTCCATTTCAGTGAGGGGAGTGTTAAAATCCCCTACTATTATTGTATTCTTGTCGATGTGTTTCTTTGATTTTGTTATTAATTGGTTTATATAGTTGGCTGCTCCCACGTTAGGGGCATAGATATTTAAAATTGTTAGATCTTCTTGTTGGACAGTTCCTTTGAGTATGATATAGTGTCCTTCCTCATCTCTTATTATAGTCTTTGGCTTAAAATCTAATTGATCTGATATAAGGATTGCCACTCCTGCTTTCTTCTGATGTCCATTAGCATGGTAAATTCTTTTCCACCCCCTCACTTTAAACCTGGAGGTGTCTTCGGGTTTAAGATGAGTTTCTTGTAGGCAACATATAGATGGGTTTTGTTTTTTCATCCATTCTGATACCCTGTGTCTTTTGATTGGGGCATTTAGCCCATTAACATTCAGGGTAAGTATTGAGAGATATGAATTTAGTGCCATTGTATTGCTTGTAAGGTGACTGTTATTGTATATTGTCTCTGTTTCTTTCTGATCTACTACTTTTAGGGTCTCTCTTTGCTTAGAGGACCCCTTTCAATATTTCCTGTAGAGCTGGTTTGGTATTTGCCAATTCTTTCAGTTTTTGTTTGTCCTGGAAGCTTTTAATCTCTCCGTCTATTTTCAATGATAGCCTAGCTGGATATAGTATTCTTGGCTGCATGTTTTTCTCATTTAGTACTCTGAATATATCATGCCAGCTCTTTCTGGCCTGCCAGGTCTCTGTGGATAAGTCTGCTGCCAATTTAATATTTTTACTATTGTACGTTACAGACTTCTTTTCCTGGGCTGCTTTCAGGATCTTTTCTTTGTCACTAAGACTTGTAAATTTTACTATTAGGTGACGGGGTGTGGACCTATTCTTATTGATTTTCAGGGGGGTTCTCTGAACCTCCTGAATTTTGATGCTTGTTCCCTTTGCCATATTGGGGAAATTTTCTCCAATAATTCTCTCCAACATACCTTCTACTCCCCTCTCTGTTTCTTATTCTTCTGGAATCCCAATTATTCTAATGTTGTTTCGTCTTATGGTGTCACTTATCTCTCGAATTCTCCCCTCGTGGTCCAGTAGCTGTTTGTCCCTCTTTTGCTCAGCTTCTTTATTCTCTGTCATTTGGTCTTCTATATCACTAATTCTTTCTTCTGCCTCATTTATCCTAGCAGTGAGAGCCTCCATTTTTGATTGCACCTCATTAATAGCTTTTTTGATTTCAACTTGGTTAGATTTTAGTTCTTTTATTTCTCCAGAAAGGGCTTTTATATCTCCCGAGAGGGTTGCTTTAATATCTTCCATGCCTTTTTCAAGCCCGGCTAGAACCTTGAGAATCATCATTCTGAACTCTATATCTGACATATTACCAATGTCTGTATTGATTAGGTCCCTAGCCTTTGGTACTGCTTCTTGTTCTTTTTTTTGTTGTGAATTTTTCCGCCTTGTCATTTTGTCCAGATAAGAGTATATGAAGGAGCAAGTAAAATACTAAAAGGGTGGCAACAACCCCAGGAAAATATGCTTTAGCCAAATCAGAAGAGATCCTAAATCGTGAGGGGGGAGAAAGGGGATATAAAGGGGCTCAGAAAGAAAAAAAAAAAAGAAACTATTAAAAAAAGAAAGCCGATAAAAAAATATAAAAAGGAAAAAATATATATATATATATATTAGATAAACTATTTAAAAAACGTTAAAAAAGAAAACGGTAAAAGTTAAAAAATTTAGCAGATGTAGAGAAAAAAAATTGAAAAAGAAAAAAAAAATTAAATTAACTGCAAGGCTAAAGAATCATGGGGAGAAAGCCATGCGTTCTGTGCTTTGCTTTCTCCTCCTCTGGAATTCCGCTGCTCTCCTTGGTATTGAAACTGCACTCCTTGGTAGGTGAACTTGGTCCTGGCTGGGTTTCTTGTTGATCTTCTGGGGGAGGGGCCTGTTGTGTGATTCTCAAGTGTCTTTGCCCCAGGCGGAGTTGCACCACCCTTACTGGGGGCCGGGCTGAGTAATTGGCTCGGGTTTTCTGGATTTGCTTTCAGGAACTTTTGTTCCCTGAGCACTTTCCGTAGAGTTCCAGAGGGCGGGAATGAAGATGGCAGCCTCCCAGTCTCCAGCCCGGAGGAGCCAAGAGCCCAGGGCCCCACTCCTCAGTGCGCCCTCAGAGAACAGCGCCCAATTACTCCCGTCACCCTGGCCTCTGGCCGCGCTCCGAGCTGACCGAGCCTGTAACTTGTTCAAGGTAACCCCAAGCTTAGAGCTCACTACTCGGCTCTGTCTCTGTAGCCGGCTTCCCCGTTCTAATACCGGTAAGCTCTGCGACACTCAGACACCCCTGATCCTTCTGTGACCCTGCGGGACCTGAGGCTGCGCTGACCCTCCTGGGCTTCACCCCGGTTAGGCCTCTGGAGTGATGTCCCTCAGCGGAACAGACTTTTAAAAGTCCCGATTTTGTGCTCTGTTGCTCCGCCGCTTGCCGGGAGCCGGCCCCTCCCCCCGAGGTCTATCTTCCCGTCGCTTTGGATTCACTTCTCCGCCAGTCCTACCTTTCAGAAAGTGGTTGATTTTCTGTTTCTAGAGTTGTTGTTCTTCTTCTCTTCGATCTCCCATTGGATTTGTAGGTGTTTGCAATCTTTAGATAAGCTATTTAGCTGATCTCCCGCTAGCTGAAGTAGTCTCAGCCTGCTACTTCTCTGCCATCTTGACTCCTCCCTTTTCTGAGTTTTTTATTTAATGTAGTGCCATCCAGGTAGGGGCTTTCAAAGAACATGAATGTATTCATGTGTCATAGAGAACTTGATTTCTCTAAATTCTATGCTAACTGTGGTTTTAGATGTCATGCACTCTAGAGCTAGAAGATGTAGTTTTGATGAAATATATACTACTTAATTATTCATGCATGAATTCATTCATTCATTCATTTAGCTAATAGTCATCTAGTACCTATTTTGTGTTCAATCTCTTGCCATTCCTTGTTCAAGTACTTGTGGAATCCATACATGGATTGGTTAAAAAGTAGAGAGGAGTGAAATTCTATCTTCCCTAGGATAACTCCCAAGGAATAAAATAGTAAAATATGGATGAGACATAAAGACAGAATACTTGTGTCCTAGTTTATTAATTTATACCAGAGATCATGAAGATCTGGTGACTTCTATAGCTAATGGCTATTGCGAATATATCACCTGAATCTGTAACTCTTGAGTATCTGAGCTAAAAGGATGATCCCTTTTCCTTCTTCCTTTATTGTAAGGTAGTGCATAACAAAATAATGACCTGGTTGCTAATGACCAGTTTGTACCTGAATGTCAGTGTGATTACCTACAGGGCAAATGCAGATATAGAGTGGCCCTCCCAAGCCAGAATTGCAAAAGAGACCCAGAACACTAGCGGTGGTACTGGGGAGGCAGCAGTAGGCTGCACATGCCGTCATGCATTTGATACTGACGACCTCCTTCTTCCCTTTCTGACAGTCAGCATCCACTTGCCTGGAGAGTTGAGTGGTCTCAGGAGATTCCATCCTGCAAATATTTGTAGGTGGTTATCCTGTCTGTCCCACAGTCACAACTCAGACAAATGATAAATATTGAGGTCTTTTAATCTTATCTCACAAGTCAATCCCTCCAGCTTTCTAATCATTCTTGTTGCTCTATGGCAAGAACCTTCACATTTGTCTACCTCTCTGATACAGAAACGATGGGAGGGAGAGCCCAATAGAGCAGCTGGTAGGTAGACCTTGACCTCAGCCCACATTCTGATGCCCAGACAAATGCAAGGGCCACAAAACTGCATCTCTGCTGCAGGAATCTTCTGCCAGGATCTCTTCCCAGAACACCAATTGTCATTTAAAAAAAAAAAAAAAAGAGTGAAGGGGCGCTTGGGTGGCTCAGTCATTAAGTGTCTGCCTTTGGCTCTTGTCATGATCCCAGCCCCACATCGGGCTCTCTGCTTAGTGGGAAGACTGCTTCTCCCTCTTCCACTCCCCCTGCATGTGTTCCCTCTCTCACTGCGTCTCTCTCTGTCGAATAAATAAATAAAATCTTTAAAAAAGAAAAAAAGAGTGGAAGAGGAAATGTGATGTATACGGTTCACGTAAAACAGGGATTTAAATTAATCTAAAAGAAGTTTCCGCCCTGGGCTTGCAAAATCCAACCCTTAACAGAACATTGTAAGGTGACATACAGACTCAAATCTGACTGACCCAGGATGGAAAGATAGGTGTTATAGTTTTGATAAATTGTTTAATGTCTTTGCTATTCAGTCTTTAAATCTGTAAAATGGAGGTACTCCTTCTTACTTCTTAGGTTGCTTCAAGTTAGAAGAGACAACATAGCAAAGTCTTAGACACAGCATCTGGCATTCCTTTATTTAGCCATTAACCAATGCACAATAGTCCCTACTGTGTGCCAGATATTAGGTTCTGGGGTTAGAGTCTTAAAAAGATAGAGTTAACCATTCATTTCATGTAATTCATCACATAGTTATTATCATTAATAATACTATTTAAAGATGTGCCAGCAGTAAAACAGTGGAAGTCTTACCATTATTGCTAGTATAAAAACCATCCCACAAATGCAGCAGGCTCTATATGAACTTCTCAGTCTATATTCATAGGTGGCTGTCAGTGCTTGTCAATTTTTGTGATGGAGATAGGGCATGAAAGTACTGAAAAGTCCTTCTACACAGGTTGGCAATTCTCACTGAGAGGTCCCAGGGCCTTCCTTTTAATGGGACTCTCTCCACTCAAGTTCCAGATGTACATTTATCTAACTGAGCTCTGGGAAATCCAATCCAGACTATTCCATTTTACAGTAGAGATGAGTGCTAGTAAAAGAAATTAAGCAATTTAACAAAAGTAAATATGATTCTTTCTATAAGTGTGTACCTACTAAACAGATATTTGATGAGATCTGCAAAAAACAAACCATTTTTATAGCCTAATCTTTCTTCTTACATATCAAATCAACTGCCTTAGCATACTCTTCTTAACTTGAAAATAAAATGAAAGCAATTCCAATTTTAAGAGTAAGGGCCACAGATGTTATTTCAGAAGTAACAGCGTGTCCCTGTCAGTCAAATAAATAAATAAAATCTAAAAAAAAAAAAAAAAAAAAAAAAAGAAGTAACAGCGTGAAGATGACATGTTCGTTTGTCATGTATGTCTTATGTGCATCATTTATGGCCTCAGCTGTCATAAGAAGCAGCAAAGATGCTAATGACAGCCTGAGGTGGTGGTCAGAGAAAGGGAAATTTATGCAGAGGTGGTGACAACACTGTAGAGAAATAAAAAACATGAACTCTAGAGTGGTGGTTGGGGGAGATCCAGTGAGGCTGGATTATCATGAGACTCAACCAACCAAGTGTAGAGTTAGAACTTGGGCTTGAAATGATGCCAGCTTCATACATTAGACAAGGCTGGTGATTCACTACCAGAATAAGCCAGGGCCTAGAGGATCAGAAATCCAGGAGAACTACTGTAATCAGAGGACCCTGTAGGCAGAGGGGCAGACCTCAAGACCATGACATGAACACTTATGAGGACACAAAGTAGCTCTATTACTTTCCATGACATTCTCTGTTTGTTGACTTATTTATTGTTGTTGTTGTTGTTTGTTTGTTTTTTGCTAGGATGCTAAGTATGGTTATACACATTCCACTGCATTAAAATGTCATTTTTTTCCTAAAAGGATTTGAATGTTATTTATAATAAAAAGGATCAAGGTAAAGGGATTAGTCATGCTCCAAATACAGAGAGCTGAGTCCCTATTCTTCCATGACAATTATTAGGTACCAGTAATAAATAGCCTATTAGGTACCAGGCACTGGTTCTATATACATTAACTTTAAGCCTTATGACAAACAGCCCCTGAGATAGACATTAGTGTTTCTATTTTTAGATGAGTAACCTGAGTCTCAGTGAGATTAAACAACTTGACTCAGATTACACAACCAATTAAACTTGGATCTCCACTTCAATCTCTGGCTCCAAACCCATATTTGGCAATGTTTCACCTTCTAAAGTTCTCTTCATTTAATACTTGACTCATGCGGTTACTCACTGATGCATTCATTCCTTCACTCATCCAACAGATATTTATCAAGCACAGCACACAGTCCACATTAAGTGATGTATATAGAATTCAGGTTGTCTTTGCAAAAGTTATCAAGGCTGTTGGAAGACCAGGTAGTGGTCACTCTTCAAGGAGTGGGTAATGACTGCAAAATAGTGAGAGATGGATTCATATGCGTTGCAATGTTGTGTTGCTTGATCTTGATGTTATTTACAATACATGTGCTCAGTTTGGAAAATTTATGAAGTTGTATACTTATGACATGTAGACTTTTCTGTATGTACATATTTATGTATATATATGCACCCATACACACAAATGACACTTATTGGAGGTATAAACACACCCACATACAAGGAAACAAGCAAAAAAGATACTGTCCTTGGCTTTAGAAAAATCATATCATACTGAATAAAAAATAATAACTCTCTCTTTACCAGAATAACTGAAAGTACTCTCTTCATATTGATGTTGGGCATTGTTTATATTTTTATATACTTTCCTACTAATTTTCTTTATGATATTATTATACATGTACATAAAGTAAATAGGATGAAACTAGCCTTGATTTCCTCTTCCTTATTAAAATAGTTGTGCTAAAATTGTTGTGCTTCGGAGAGAAAGCCTTGGTTTTATTATTGTTCTTTACTAATTTGTAAATTTAGGCATTGCATTAAACACTTTGAACCAGTTTTCGCACAGTAACACCTACAACACAGGGTGATTTCAAGGATCAAATGTGTTTGGTGAATCTTAAAGAGCTACTACTAATTAGCATTGGTTGCTGCTGTTGCTGCTGCTGCTTGCATTCTGGGTTGAATAGAGATGGCTCCAAAGAGATTTCTGAACGATTAAAACAAACTTGGTAAAATGGTGACCTGAATGCTCTTTTTCTAGCTTTATTTCTGACTTTTATCTGCTTCTCTTGAGCCACGTGTCTTTGACCAAAGGGCAGTCTGATGCAAGCAACTCTGCTGGAATTACTATAAAGAGAATTTCTGTAGGACTTGTTCTCCTGTCCTATAAGCTATAAAAGAACTAGAAATTACTTTCAGAGAATCTTTGTCCAAACCAGAACGTGGTGGACCTTGGGACAAGCCTATCTCAGAGCAGTCTGTGGGATCCTAGATGAGAGATCAATTTCTCAACATTTGCCTGGTTTGAATGTCCTAGTTCTCCCAGCACCTCAAGAAGCCTAGAGGGAGCTAAATGGATAGGCTGAGTACTGGTTGTTCCAGAGGCCAAGAAGGTAACAGGAAGTGGGATGTTCGGGGAAGGGCTTCACTATTTCTATTCCCACTGATCCCCAGCAGGAGAGACCACTTCACTTCCCACCACCTATCTAGTAATTTCTCAGTGTGACCAGAATCCCAATTTATTGACAAAGAAGAATACTTACTTGAAAGGGACAAGCAGCTAGAGAATCAGAATATGTCAAAATAAAGCAAGCACATACTCAACAAAATACAGCCTCTGAGGATGATAAAACATCTCTCTTAGAGAGAGAGAGAGAGAGAAATTGAAAGAGAGATTCAAATGCAGCACGTTTTACTTGTTTTGTTAAAAATTCCCTACAGTGCTTATCCTTGATCTTGTTGGTATCTTGGGGTGGGGGGTGCTCAGTAATCATCTAGGATATTAAATAATGCTGAATAAAATTACTAACTTCCTCCAGTCACTCTTTGATTTTAGCTGTGTATACTCTCAAGAAGAATCTGAACCTGAATGTCTCAGCATCACTTTTACAAAAATTGCAAATGCTACATTTGCAAGACATTCATTAGCATAGATATGTTAAAACATACATAACCCCAATGCACAGGTGAAGTTTTCAACTCACCTTGTAGCTTCCTCATTTTGGCAAGTCCATCAAGATGCAATGTGTCTAAAAGACAGATATTCCCCAGTGTTAACACTGAGTTCCTTTGATGGACAAGGAGGGCAGCTGTAAGACTTGTCTTGAAATTTTTCAAGCTAAAGCCATTTTATCCACGTTGTGTAAAACTTTGAGGTCTAAACCAACACGCGTTTAAATAGTTTAGGAGACAGAAAACTCTTCCCTGAAGAAAATGCTGGCTCTACCTGAAAGAAATCCTGCTGTCCCCACCTGTTCTAAAGTGCAATAGCCTTCTGTCTGTCTCCTCAGCGTTCACAGCAGAACGACATCTTCTTTCCCATCTGGTGTGGAAAGCATATGGCCATCACAGCAACACAGGATGCCCTCACTACAGGTACTTGTTAGAAGATTCAGTCATTTGTTGTCTGATTCCTGGCCTCAACCAGAGGCTCTCCTAATATGGTTGAAATTTATAGAAAACTATTTAATAAACATATGAATGAACTACTTTTCTCCCTTCATTTTCTCCTAGGCTACTACCACTGTATTAAGGTAGGTGATCGGAAAGAAATGCTTTAAACTTTGTCCCAAATTTACCATCTTTATCAGGTGTTCATCTTAGTACCACCTCCTCTACCCTCTTGGGCATGAGGACAGTGTTTTTGTGCAGAGTTGCTGATTTTTTAAAAATTCTCTTGACTATACCATTTACCTCATTACCAAAAGTTCATTGTCCCCATAATAAATTCTGTCTTGAGTTCTGCTCCAGGAACACATTTTCTATCAGAACATCGGCATGCTTTCTTTCAGTGGAAAAGGATAATTAAGTAATACAACATAGTTTCTTTGTTAGCCTTAGTTGCTAAAGGCTCAATTGTAAAATGAGCTTTCCTGGGCATCTAGATGAATCAACTGTCTCATTTTTGAGACTATTTCTGATCTGTTTTTATCTCCCTCTCATTTCACACTATGTTTCACTTGTTAAAATTCATATAATCTTCGTTTTCAGTTTTGATCTAGCATTAGCCTCGCCACATTTCAGGTGCTTTTAGTCTGTAAGTATTTGGCTTGCCTGGACCCCACCTACCACTGCCCAGACTCTTAAATAACAAGACGAGAGGACTGCTCAGATCAGGTCCAGAATGTATTATGAAGAAAATTGTGAATCTTGATTCCGATGCAAAGGCAGATCATCTTCAGTTTTTGTCTTTGTTTTTAATGATGAATCCAGTATGTCTTTAGATAAAGAAAATCTACATATGTATATATACAGTAAGGAAGTGCTAGTTTGGGGAGGTCCTGATTATATCTGATAGAGCTGACTAGGTTGCTTACAGAGTAATTATACAAGGTACTGCATATACAGTGAAAGTGGGAATAAATAAGCTTAGTTTATTTTAATGAAAAATGTTAATAAATGAATTTGAAGAGAGAATTTGGAAAATACAGAAAGACCAAAAAGAGAAATTTTAAACCATTTGTAAACTCACTTTTAAATCAAGTTTAATTAGATATATTTTGCAAATGATAAAATGGGACCATTTAAAGCGCACAGTTCAGAGTCTTGACAATTGTATACACTCATGTAACTACCTACACAGTCATGCTTTAGAACGTTTCTACCACCCCCTCATCTTAGCTCATATCCTTTTCCAGTGTATGTCACCAACTCTCTCTCACTTTCCTTCTGACCCTGACGCCAGGCAAGTCAGCTTTCCTTTTTCCTTTTTTTTTGGTTTTGCCCATTCTGGAACTTCATATGATTTGAGTTATATAGTGTGTTGTCTTTTATGTCTAGCTTCTTTGTATTGGGATAATGCTTTTTAGGATCTATATGTTCTCTTTAATGTATCAATGTTTTCTTGTCATTATTCAAAGGAATTCCAACATGTGACTATAATACAAATTTTTATCCATTCACTTCCTGATGGATAATTAGATTATCACCAGTTTGGACTATCATGAATAATGCTGCTCTGAACTTTTGGTGTGCAAGTCTTTGTGTGGACACATATCTATTTATCTCAGGTAAATGCTTAGGGATTGGTAGGTCATATATTAAGTATTTGTTTAATTTTATGAGAAACTGTCAAATTGTTTTCTAAAGTGACTACACAATTTTACATTCTTACCATCAATATCCAAGAGTCCTACCTATTCTCACATCATCATTACATGTTATTTTTCAATCCATTAGAATTACATCCTTTCTAGAAGGTGGGGAGTGATACTCACTGTGATTTTAGTTTGCATTTGCTTGATGACTTGCTTGATGTTGAATATTTTTTCATGACACTTTTCATTGGCATTTCATAAATCTTCTTTTGTGAAGGATTTGCTTAAATATTTTGCCCATTAAAGAAATTGAGTTATTTGACCTCTTACTATTGAGATATAGATTGGTTTATGGATTATGGATACAAGTCATTTGTTATATATATATGCATTATATATATATTTTTTCTTCTAATTTGTGGCTTGTCTTGCCATTGTCTTCCCCTTACAAAGAGTAAATATTTCAATTTGATGAAGTTCAATTTAATAATTTTTCCCTTTTTGACTTGTACTTTCTGTTCCAGATCTTGGGAATATTTATGTATCCCAAGGTCACAAATATTTCCTCCTCTTTTGTTCCTAGAAATTTTATAGTTTCTGCTCTTACATTTAGATTTATGATTCACTGTGAGTTTTTTGGTGCATGGTATAAAGTATGAATGGATTTTTTCGTGTATCATACAACTTTGCTAATTTCACATTAGCACTAGTGTTTTTTATGGATTCCTTCATATTTTCTAAGTGTATAATCATGTCAATGGTGAATTTAGACAATTGACATCATTCTAATCTGTATAAATTTTATTCTTTTTCTTATATCATTACACTAGGTAGGACCTTCAGCTCAAAAAGAAAAAAAAAACTGTAGTGAGAGCAGACATTCTTTCCTTGTTCTCAGTTTTATGGGATAACATTATTCCTTCCCACTATGATGGTAGCTATAGGTTTTCTGTGGATGCCCACTGTCAGTATGAGAAAGTGACCTTCTTGACTTAGTTTACTGAGAGCTTTTATCATGAATAGATGTTGAATTTTATCAAATGCTTTTTTCTGCATCTATTGACATTTTTGTCCTTTATTTTGTTTTTATGAGGAGTTACACTAATTTTCAAATGTTAAACCAATCTTGCACTCCTAGGCAGTGTTAAAATCCACGGGTCATAATGAATTAATATTTTCATTTCTGGGTTCAACTTCTTCATACGTTGTCAAGGACTTTTGTGTCTATACATGATTTTGGTTTATAGGTTTGGTTTATAGGTTTCTCTTTATCTTGTAATTTCTTTACTTCTGTTATCATTGAAATGCTGACCTTATTAGCACCACGCTCTAACCAACTGAGCTAACCGGCCGCCTTGAAATGCTGGCCTTATTAAACTTCTTACTTTTCTATTCCCTGAAATTCTATCTATAGGTTTGGTATCATTTCTTCCTTAACTACTTAATGTAATTAACCAGTGAAGTCAGTAGGCCTTGAGTTTTCTCTGTGGGAAGATTAAACTATACATTTAATTTCTTTGTATATAGGACTGTTCAGATTCTCTACTTATTCTTTTTTCTTCAGATTTATGTATTTATTTGAAAGAGAGAGCAAGTGAGGGAACAGGGGAAGGGATGGGGGAGAGAGAGAGAGAGAATCCCAAGCAGACTCCCTGCTGAGTGCAGAGCCTGACTCAGGGCTTGATCTTATGACCCTGAAATCATGACTGAGCCAAAATCAAGAGTGTCAGTAGTCAGCTGAGCCACCAGATGTTCCAGATTTTCTACTTATCCTTGTGACAGTTTTGGTCATTTTTGTTTTTTCAAGGAATTTTTCCATTTCATCTAAGCTGTCAAATTTATTAGCATAATTTTTATTATAAACCCTTACTATCCATTTGAAATCTGTAGGAGCTGTAGTAGTAATATAACCTCTTTCATCTTTCTTTTGGTTATTGTCTTCTTCATATTATATAGACCAGTCTTCTCATGAATAAAAATCTCTTAAAAATAAATAGTTAATTTTCTTGATCTTTAAAGAACAAACTTTTGGTTTCATTTATTGTCTGTATTGTTTTCCATCTGCTCTCTGCATTGAATGCCACACATGTCCAGTAAGATCTCTCCACTCTAGCTGGTCAGAACTCAAATTATCTCCTAGTTCTTTCTGAACTTTAAGAATTATCAACTTATAAATCCCTTTTAGTTCTTTTCCCAGCTTCATGCATGTTCACTCTACACATGTGCCCTTTAGTTTCACCAGTGAAGTCATGGAGACTCCCGTGTTGATTTCCATAGCTCTTTTTCTCCATGTGATTTTCCTCCTCCCTATCTCCTCAAACAGATCAGTGCACTGAACACTGCTCTCTACGGATTAAACTCAGTAAGAATGATATGCTTCCAGAAAGTACTTCTCGGCTGAAAGCTGGGTGGATCATAGAGTTTACCTCATCTGTTTTCATTTATTCAGGGATCATAGTCATCACTGATTGTTGTCCAATTGTCTTAAAACATTGATTCCTACATTATGTTTCTAGTTTTTACAGCAGGAGAAAATTCTGATACCAATTAATCTTTCATGGCCAGAAGCAATATTCTAGAAGCCTCACTATTAGCTTCTTGATGTTTGTTTCTTGTAATATTTTATTAATTAATTCAACATAACCTTATTAAGCATTTGTTACATTGCCAAGCATTTAACATCTATAAATTAACACATAATATAACATTTAAATTGGTTTCATGTATCATTATGTTCTTTTTTTCATTTATCTTAACTGGTATTTACTAAATGTGCTATTTCCTCAAATTAAAATATTGATGCAGCTTAGGAAATGATTAGGTTTTGTATATATGTTGTTCTCAGTTGGTATGGTATATTCTTATAGGACACAAATTCTCCTTAGGTAAGAATTATTATCTTTGCTTTAATTCTTTCATTTCTTTGTTCTTCATCTTTTAATTTTGAAGTGAAATAAAACATTCCCAAATGTGTTCTTTGCATCACTGATTAAATTTTAGATTGCTATTTCTGTCCTATACTCCTTCTCTTGAATTTTACTTTCCTTAAATATTTCTTGATATAATGGAACTCTCTTTTTAACTCAATCTGCTGTTACATCATCTTCTATTTTATTGCCTTTTCCACAGAGCTAGTGAATTCTTTTTTTGCCTTTATGGAAATTATATATAAGTTACTCTCTAAAGTTGTTTTCTGTTTTCTGTAGTGTAATTTTTTTTTAAATTGTGTTTCCTCCCTTACATCTTAGGTATAATCACATTCATCTTGTAAGTACAATAAAGACTCTACCAAATCTTTTCACAAGTCTCATATGGTTATTACTTCATTCTTTGAATTTATCCATGGAGGAAAAGTTATGTAAAAATTGATGGAGAGGTGGATTTTCCTCCTGGCCAGCATCACTTTCCTCCTAGGAGTAGTCGAATTCCTCATATTAAAATCTACCAGGCTGCGACATGTGCTTAACTCATTCCAAAACTTTTAATACTGGATATATGCAATATGTACAGTGTATAGTGTATACATATTCTATATGTGTATTTTCTAAGTATTATTTTAATAAAGTGGTAGAGGGAAAAATCAAGCGCTGGTAGAAATCTTGATCCCAATGTCTTTAAAAACTTGAGAGGAAAACATTGAACAGAAATCACTCTTTCACTCATAACTTCAGATATACCCCACAAGTCCCTGACAAGCAAAGTAACAATCCTGACTTTTTTAGTGACTTAGAAGTGATCAAGAATTTTCTGCGGTCCTAGAGACACATCTATCCTACCCACTTCCTACTAAACATCTTTAATTCAGTCCCACAGGTATCTCAAACTCAGACTTTCAAAACTAAAACTCATCCTTTCTCCTGTATCTCTCACAATTTAAAATGACCACTTTGCCTGCATAGTTGTATTAGCCACATTGAAGTTCATTTTAAACAACTCAGTGTCCACAGTCTGTTGTTCAAATTCCAGATATTCTGTCCTCTTAAAATCTGTTTTATTTGTCTACTCCTCTCTGTATTCACTGTCCCTGCTTTGTTCTCCTGCCTGGAGTGCTAGAATAATGTTCTAACTGGTTCCTCTACCTTCTGTCACATGTGTCTTTCATCATCCTTCCCATCCTTCTAATGGTGTTTTGTTGTTGTTGTTAGAAGATGGGCCTGATTGCGTTAATACTCACCTTAAAACATTTCAAGATCTTCCCTTTATCTAAAAGATAGTGTCCAGACTCAACAGCATCAAGAGGCTCTAAACCATGATCTCTGAATCACCTGAGAATGTGGTTAAAACATAGATTCTGGTTTGGTACCTGTAGGTGGGGCCTAAGATTCTGCAATTTCAGCAAGTTTCTGGGTGCGACCCAGGCTCCCACCCATAGGACCACTTTTGGTAGCACATCTATAAGATGTTTTCTGTTCAGACTTCTCTTTAGACACACCTTCATTTCTCCCTCCTCCACTTCAGCCCTATCCTTTTCACTTACTTAACTCTTTAAAGTGCCTAGAAAAATCGCTCTGTGTGATTAGTCATAGACCTTTTCTGCTCAGAATGCTCTTCTCTCCCATTTCCACCTGAAAACCATCTATTCCTCTTTAACACTTACCTCAAGTTGAATTTTGTAGTAGAATCTTTATCTGATCCCTCCATCCCATGGGAAGATTTATTTTACTTATTGACTGCTCTTTGTGCATAGCTGTGCCAGTACGTGCAACTCCTAGGGCACTATGTGTTAAGAATGTGATCCATTCTCAGCAGATTTTGTTTGTATACTTAGTTTCTTTCCTAGTCTGTAATATTGTAAAGGGAGAGATTGTGGTATAACTGCTATCTAGCACACCATCTCTCATCTTTCAAGTTCTAAATAAATAGGTTTTATAAGAATATCTGAATATAAAATGAAATAGAAGAATAAATGGAACATTAACTTGAAAGTTTATTTATAGTTGTATTAACTATCTATTGATGCGTAAGATATTATCACAGTCTTGGCATAATCTGCCTAGGCTGAAATCATGGTGTCAGGCAGGTCTACGACCTTAACTAAGGCTGAGAGTTCTCTTCTGAGGCATTGGCTATGGCGGAATGCATTTCCTCTACTGTAGGAGGGAGGCATCCATGTTCTTGCTAGTTATCAGTTCTTAGATGCTGACTGGATCTTTGGCACATAGCCCTCCTGGGCCATTCACAACAATGCTGTTTGCTTTCTTCCAGGCCAACAGCAACACTTCTGTCTGAATTCTGATCCCTCTCTCCTCTTCTATGATGCAGACTGATAAAATGCAATGTAATCAAATTTGCTATGTAGCATACCCTAACCAAGGGAGCAATAATAGACTATTTCATCACATTCATAGGTTCTGCCCTCATTCAAAGATGGAGGATTGCACAGGCATGTACATCAGAGGGTGAGAATCTGGAAAGCCATCTTTGAATTCTCCCTACCACATTAGTTGACTATAAAACTTGAGGTGCTCATGACAAGCTTGGGAAAATGGAAAAGGAAGCTGATATTGAAGAGGAGAATAAAATATATAAAATTTTATATATAAAATTAAGATAGGAGTTTACTATCAATGTATGCTACTACTGGATATTTTTTAAAATATGTGGTTGAATTCTTGATTTTATAAATGAATATAAAACTTAAGGACCTTGAAATTTGTGGTAGAAACAGCATTCCTGACTACTGCTGAATGATCTTTCTTCTACCTTAGAATTGCCTTCTATTCCAAGCCAATGTAAACAAACCACCCCTCAGCCTTTGAATAGTTAAGTGTATAAAAAAGAATTAAGTCTGATCAGTCACTCTTAAATTTCTTGCTCAACTTTATCAACTCTAAATTAGAATCTTAAACTTCAAGTTTAAAAGAATGTAGCTGATGGCTTTTGAAGTAAGACTGGCAGCTTATCTCTTTTTCAGAGCGTAAGTATGCATGGAGCCAGTTGCATTAGCTTCAGTTTAACCTTCTGGAAAGCCAGTCACTAGCTAGCATTGCAGATTTTAGCTCCTCGTAGAGGGTGTCTGTAGCTTTCCTACAAATCCATGTGGATCATGGGATTTGAATGACAGGTGCTTAATGTTACTGAACATACCGGGTTTACCTTCTCATCTCCTGCATTGAATGGGATTAAACTTCTGAGCTGTGACAGGTGATGTAATGACAGTATTATCAGTTTTTAAATTTTTTAGCACTTGCTCACTCATGGCTTATTCCTCTGGGACATTTCTTCTCTTCCCCTGAAATCCGCCAATGATCTATTTATCATAATTCAATATATTCATCCATCACCATGAAAACATAATTGGGTCAAACAGTTTTGCTCATGGGTAAAAACTCCCATAGGCAATTATCAATTCCCTTTATGATTAATATAAAAATGATGGTGTTTCTATTAATGGAAGTGCATGCGGGAGCATTCACAGTCATATACTATAGATAAACTTTGTCATTACACTAACACAAAGTAAAAATTCCTGAAGCACCAAGGAACCTGGTAGCACCTGTAATATCTGAGCATGTCAATTTGCCAGGAAATTAGAGTGAACTTACAGTATTACAAACAACACTTCTGCAAACCGTTTTTGCAAAAATGAGATTAAAGGTTTTTTTTTTGTTTTTTGTTTTGTTTTGTTTTGTTTTGTTTTGCTTTTTCTTAAATGCCATAATTTGAAGCAAGAACACAGAACTGGAGAGCACACTGTGTAGAGCAGACATCTACTTCAAACTCCTCCTAAGAATGGTAGGCACAAGAGAAGAATTTCATGCTATATGCTTCAGTGAAGACTAACACCAGAATTGCATTTGAGAAAGGATTTGGTCATAAAAAATCAAGTATGGGAATTCATGGTTTTGTATTTCAAAACCTAAAAAAAAAAAAAAAAATAGCCCCTGTATCATGAAGATGAATTAGAATCACACTGTTCATGAAAATATCTTCATTTACAGTGTTGTGTTTGTGTGTGTTTTGTTCATGAAGCCATGTTTCTCGTTGGTTTTAGGTCTTCCCAAATCAAGTTCTTTAACCCTACCTCTAGAGGGTATTGTTGAAAATGTTACATATATGTATATATATAACCTATATATACTACAATATATGATAGCAATATAATACTTGTATACATAAGTATACAAGTACATATACTTAAACATATATATTATGTAATATATACATAAGTTTAATGAATGTTTATTTTCCCTCAACAAAATTTAATTTCTTCTAAAACCTTTCTCCATGTAAGGCAGAAGTAGCTTCTGCTACCAAGTGTTTGTGATTTGACCTTTCCTACCATACTATTGTCACCAGGATGTGGCTGCCCAGACAGAGACCACATTTCCAGTCTCCTCACACATCATTGCAGGCGTTTGCTGAGTTCCAGCAAAATGGAACTGGAATGCAAGTAATATGCACCATTTCTAAAGCTAATCCACAACCCTCCCCCCCATCTATTCCCTCCTTTACTGGCTGGAGGCTGAAGACTTGGAGCCCCAAAGACAGTGGAGTCACAGGACAGAAGGAACCTGGATCCCTATGTCATTATGTGGCAGAAAGCCACCTTTTCATGAGCCAAGAACACCTCTGCATTGGAATTGATATGAAGGAAAAATAACTTTCATTTTGTTATGCCATTAAAATGTGGGGATTTGCTTGATGCAACAGCTAGCATTACCTGAACCAATACAGAAATCAAGGCCTTGAAGTAGATGCTGCTATTAAAAAAAAAAAAAATCTAAACTATGTGACAGAAACTTAGCAGTTTTGTGGTAGGCAGTGAGGACACAGATCTAGCAAGCTGGAAGTCCCTGCTTGCTGTAGTGAAACATTTGGTAAAACTGTCACCCTTGTTAGCGTGGAAGGCCGACCAAGTGTCTATGAGCCTGTGCATCTCGGGAAAGTGATTGGAATGAGCCAGAATGCCAGCATATGTTGATTTTCCTTGCTGTGTTTGGCAAGGTATTTCAAGAAAGAGTGAGCTAGTTTGCAGACAGAAAGAAACAGAATGAAAGTATCAGAAATTTGGAGTCACACAGGTTTGAAACTGCTTCTAGAGGACAAACAATGTAAAATAAGACTTTAAAAACCTTTGAGCCACAAAGGGCCATTTAAATTTCTCAATTAAATAAAGGGACAGGGACCTGGGGCTGAGATCAGATTAAGAGTGGGGTTTCCACGCAAGCCCGCTATTGTCTACAGCGTTGAGGTACCCTCCTTGATAGAGAGGGGTAGAGTGGAGAAATAAAGAAGACACCACTATTGCTCTAGAAAGGAACTTTTTTCTTGTGATTTCCAACACATGGAATTGGCTGAAAACACATCGAGTGTCTCAGAGCACATACTCTGCCCTTAGTAACACAGCCCCCGATAGGGACTTATTATATATAACTCCCATCAAAACTCATACTGGCTCAATATCAAGTTCACATCACCCTTGCTTATCTGACACAGAGCCTTCATTTTGCTATAGGCATTGTGTTGACTGAAATTCCTGTATTCTTACATATCCTAAATTCAAAGCTCCTAGAGGAAAAAGGACAATAAATGTAATTCTCTTCAGGGTGTGTCTAAGTTAGAGCTGCAGTATGTACCTTGTACCAAGTGTTACCTAATAACAATTCTTTGGGAGGGAAGAGATGATCGGAATGGGTATCTGTAAGAGATACTCCCCAAATTCACACTTTCCGGTGGTGTCAGTGGAGGGAACAGGGAAATCATGGGGGCAAATGTTTTCCTTTGGGGATTTATTGAGTAAGGAAAATGAAAAAAAAAAAAAAAAAACCTTTTCAGTTTTGTTGATTCTTGCTGTCTAAAAATCGCCAAAATTTCATTTCATCTTTGCCTGGCAGAGAAGCTCACCTCCAGGGAGGAAACATGTGATCTCGCTCCTTGTTAAGCAAGTGCTGTACATAGCAAAAAGCACCCTGATATTAAACCATAAACCAAGTGAACTAATAAATAAAGATGCCAACCACAGTTGAGCAGTAATGCTCCATATCTAACATTTTCAGGGGATAGGTCCTGTGCAAAGTGTTTCCACATTTTTTCCCCCCGTAGGATGAAGCTGACTGTGTTCTATAAAGCATAGATTAGCTTTAGAACTAATCTATAGGAGCCTTGTGCTGAGCTGCAATCCAGGAACACTGAAATGGAAGCCACGGTGAGGCTATCAGCAAATGGGAAAAGACTGTACCTTTGGAGTTACTATTTCTAACTTCCAGAAAAACAAAACTCCAAGAGAGATGTACATTGCTAAACCTTGTGAATTGGCAGGGAGGTGAGAGGAAGAGAAAGGGAAAGGGGACATACATGCTCATTTTTTCCTGAGTCACCACAGGATCTGTCTAGAAGGCTGAGCTCCTCTCAGCAGTTTTGAAATCTGAGTCTGCTCTGGGAGCCACAGGCCTTCTAGGAAGGAAGTAGCCCACAACAGCACTCAGATCATTAACGATACACTCATACTGAATGCTGAGGCAAAATTATCTTCACCTTAAGTTTAATGCATTCCTGGAAACCACATAGCTATTCTGCTCTGAGGAATGCCCCTAATGGTGAGTGACAGAAAAAAAACTTGGTACAATTCTTGGCGACCACACAATTACCCAAAACAGAGATGGAAAATTATATTTGGAGCCAAAAATAAGACCTCTTCTTTTATCCTGCATGCCATGAATTCATCTGCAGCAAGTAAATACTCTGTTGGCCTAGCTAGAGTGATACAGAGAGGAAAAGACTATTTCAGAGAGCAGAAGGTGGGGAAATGTGTATTCTTGTGCAAAAAAAAAAAAAAAAAAAATTCAGTGACTTTTGAAAATGAATTCTCCAGCTCCTTAAGAAAGTGTGTATAGTTGTGTGAAAAGTCAAGGGTTAGTGTGAGTGATAAGAATGGACATCCCCAAGGGGAGACAGAAATGGGGAGAAGGAAGAAATGAAGAAGCACATTAGTATCCTCCCTAAGATGCTGCTGCAGAAGAAGAAATTGAGGTTGTAAGGGGCAAAAATCAGTGCCTGAGGGGTAAGAAGCTTAATAAAAGTTACTGAGATAAAGGAAAGCTCTTGGAACCATTGGGTCTCCCACTGACACTTATGAAGAATCCACTGACGATTAAGTACTCCAAGCCTGGTGGAAGCCTTCAGAGCAATTTTGGAAAAATGGAAGAAAGCAAAGTCAATGACACCATGGCTATTGACTATTTTGTTTAAAAATGGCACGACAGGAGATGTCAGGAATTGGAGGTTCTTAGCACTATTGAGTCCAGGCTTTAACACACTTGTGGGAATTGTGTGGTGAGTCCAGGAGTGATCCCTGACAGAATGATACACGAGAACCGAAACCATGTAATAAAAGAGAGGAAGATCACGCAGCACTTATTCACCCGAAATGAAGAAGGCAGGCATACTGAAGGTGGAACACAATCAGGTTATACTACTCTTGGATAAATACATCGTATTTGATCATATTTGACAAGACAGTGGGTGACTTTGCGTTGCTAAGGTTATGAGTTTGAGGTAACACATTAGCCGTATGAAAATGGAGAGTCAGAAAGAAGAGTAAAATCTCTGGAGACAAGGTAAAGATGTCCACTCAACTATTTGCTGCATGCATTTACAACACATTTCTGATTTTTAAAAAATGCATTGATATGAGACCAATGCCAAGGAAAGGGATATAGGAAATGCTGGACAACAGCATACATGTGAGACATCAATGATCTGGGAAGCTAAGGTGAAGGTCACTCCATTGCTTTACCCGTGGAAACGTGCATAAATATCATTGTAAAATGGCTATATGAAGAAAGAACTAAAATGAGCATAAGCAGCCCACCCTTTATTGTTTTTAAGATTTTATTTATTTGAGAGAAGTGAGGGCATGAGAAGGGGGCAGGGGGAGAGGGAGAAGCAGACTCCCCACTGAGCAGGGTGCCTGATGCAGGGCTTGATCCCAGGACCCCAGGATCATGACCTGAGCTGAAGGCAGATGCTTAACCAACTGAGCCCCCGAGGCACCCAGCAACCCACCCTTTAGATATATAAGGTTACCTGCTCTTCTGAAAACATATCTTAGATGATATCACAATAATAAATATCACTCCCCTTTGTCTGGCAAACCTCTACTTCTCCTTTAGTCTCATCTCAACTATCATCTCTTCTCTATAATGTGCCCACCCCTTCCCAGGTAGAGATAACTATCCCCTCCTCACATATAATTGCCATGTGTGAGTTTTCTCCTGTTGCAGAACAAATTTCCACAGAATTGGCACCTAAAACAACACAAATGAATTATCTCATGGTTTCCATTGGTCAGGAGTCCTTATGTTTTAGCTGGGTGATCTCCTCAGGATCTTACAATGCTGAAGTTGGGGAGTCAGCAAGCCATATTGGCATCTACAGACTCAATTAGGGAATGATCACTTTCAAGATTTCTCAGATAACTGGGAGAATTATTTCCGTGTGACTGACTGAAAGACTGAGTCTTATTTTCTTCTTGGATATCAGCTAGGGATCATTTTCAGGTCCTAGAGTCTGTCCTTGGGTTTCAGGCCATGATTGCAGACCTGTGATTCCTTCATAGGCTACTTTCTTCCAGGTCAGCCAGCAGGAGGGCCTCTCTCTGATACTCCACCCTATCTTGATAGAACTGCCTTGATTAGATCAATCTCATCCAGAATAATCTCCATTTTGATTAATTCAAAGTCAATGGATTAATAACCTAATCACAGGGGTAGTATCCCATTATATTTACTGACCCCACCCACTCTTAAGGGGAAGAGAATATACTCAGTGTATACACAGTTGGGTGGAGAAATGTGGGGGTCATCTCAGAATCCTGCTTACCATGCTCTCTAAACTGTCAAGATGGGGTATAATAACTATATATATTATGGCTAGGATATAAATAATGTTTTAATATATATTGACAACTATAAATTATTGTATATATGTGCTATATATAAGTATATAATACTTAATAATAATATATTATTATATTTTAACTAATACATATATTATTATATATGGGTATTTTACACACACACACACACACACACACACACACACACACACATACACAACCTGCCCTGGAGCAGAGACCATGCTCTTTCCAGATCCGTATCACCAACAACTAGCATGATACCAAAAATCTAGTAGACATTAATACCTTCTTTTAAATTAAATGCCTGTAAGAAAATAATATATAAACAACAACAAAACTTGGGGTTGGTTTGTGGAAAGGTTATGAGAAATAGATTTGGAAATGGCATAGGAAGGAGAGAATGGGAAGAAAAAGATAGTTTCCAGGAGAATGTGGAAGAGACCTGGCAATATGTCCATTTCAGCCCTCATGTTTCACCCCAAGCTTTTTAATAAAGCATGCACTATTTTACACCACTACCAACAGAATTATAAAATTTCTTCTGGTAGTCTTAAAATCAAGGAGACACATCATGACACTTAGAAATGCAGGGATCAGGGTCCATATACTCTCCCAGTCTAAGTTTTAAGGCACTTCCACAGGGCAGAAGTGGGGCTGGAGGGAAGATGGCAGTGCCCAAGCTTAGAGCAAGGAAGAACACCTCTCCACACAAGGGTGTGTGCAGATGGTGCTGACGATGGCTGCATCTGGGATAATCACCTTCATAGAAAATCTCCTCGGGACACCTGAAGAGCTCAGGTTGCCCACCACATGAGTCCAGCAGAATAAGGAGTCCCCCTTCTTGAAAATACTGATATTTCTGACTGAATAACAAAAATTATGAAAGAGTATGGACTTGGAAGCAAAGGAGGCCAAATAACTCCAGGTTAACTGCTATCAAGGTTAATTGAATGATGAAGATGATAAAAGGCCCAGAACATGCCCCAGTCAGTGCTGATGCATATACCTGGGAAGACTGTAGTCTTAGCCTGGGGCAATCATGATTGACGCCTTGGCATCTCCATTTCTAATCTTGTCATCTGCTTAATGGATGCTGCTCAAAGCTTGAACCTGAGTCTTTCATCTCCAGCAGTATGCTTACAGAATCACATGAAGACCAAACTGCATTTTCCTGTGTTCATAAACAACAGTAATATAGTGGATAAAAGTTTTACAGTGAGATAGATCCAGAATCTTGAGAATTCTGAAGATGCCTTTTATTATAAAACTACATTTTTACAACCAGCCTTGTTCTATAAGCTTTACAGCTAGAGGTAGTGGATTTTTCCAGTTTATTCGGAGTGGTGGCCCTGTTTTGCTTGGGACGTGGTTTAGAGGACCTCTTCATGTGAGTCACTGGGTCTATAAGAAATGTGAAAGGAAGCATCATCCCAATCTAAGCATCCACAAAACCCAAAGTCCAGAACACAGAACAACAACAAAAAGAACTGTATCACCTACAAAAAGCTATGGACTTTGAGTATAGGGACAGACACAGATGGTGTCTCTTCAGTGACAGTCCTTTTTGACCTAATCCTGACTCAAGAAACATTGGCTGAGGAATATGAGGTAGCAGGCAGTGATACTCATCATACTGACCGTGAGGTTGCAGAGCAAAGTTGTGAAGGGCCAGTGTTCCCAATCGTCCCAGGGATCAATGGCAAAGCACTGGAAAAGAAACAATGAACAGGAGACTTCAGGAAGCTCCAATTCAGTTTCATGAAGCTCAGAATTTTGAGATTTCTGTGTGTGAAAGTTATTATTTCCACCCACAGCTATTGACTTAATTTAGCAGACATTTCTTACAAAGGAAATCTCATGACCAATAAAGCCAGGGCTCAGAAGTGGCCACAACCCTGGAGCCTACAAGGTAAACACTTAATTCTGATGAGACTTGCCTAAGAACTCATGCAGAGAAAGCTGCACTGACTGTCCTTGGAAGCCTGAGACAGTGTTTTATCATTTGGAACTCAGTGCTTTTGTGGCTGTTGGAAGAGAGTCCCTGCTGTGTTGACCACATCACATCTCCACAGATGATCTGGGCCTACAGATACATCCCTTTATCTTTCTTTCAACTGTAATGACCTGAGTTCTCCACGTCTAGTAGAAAAGGAGGAGGGAAACAGAAGTCTGAGCCTGCTCAGCCTGGTCATAGGGTCTCCTCTGTCAGGGGGAGAGGCCAATCAGTTGACTGGCTAACTGGTAAATGATTTAATTAAAAACAGATGAATAAACAAAATAGCAATGTGGACTATTTGGATCTTTTCTTATCTTCTTACTTCTATAAGGAAACATGAGTGGATATTTCTGTAATACCCTCCCCACTGGCTTTTCCCCTGAGGAGTGGAGAGATCTATCTGACTTGTCAGCCTGGGAAACTTCCTGAGTATGTGTGCTCTGTTGGGACTGGTGCACCAGGATGCATTATCTGCCTCCACCATGCCAGGTACAGCCCCTTGGTTAATGAGAGGCCAAGGTCGGATTGCTAGTTTACCTAGACTGGATGGACATCTGACTTCTTGGCATATTTCTCAAGTGGTTCAGAATATGCAAAGCAGAGATGTGATTGATTCCCCCCTTTCCTCATGAACAGGTAGCAAGAACACAGCATTGTGTAACCCATGGCCTTGATTCTAGTCACTGGCTGTCACCTTGAGCATTGTTACTTCTCACCAATGTTCTGAATTTCTGTTGCCTCATTTATTTAAAAAAAAAAAAAAAAGCCAGTAAAATTTGCTCCACAGGCAGGGTTGTAGAGGCCCTTTCCAGTAGGGCCTGGAAAGCATTATCCAAATGTCTATAATTAATGAACTCAACATATTTTGATCTCCCAGAAAAAAAAAAAAAAAAAAGGAAATAGTAAATGCCTTAGAGATGCCAGAATCTAGTTACTGACGAACACTTATTTTTCTTCTTTGTTCCTTAATTTCCTTCTTTCTTGCCTCCTTCCTTGTCTTATTTTTACACTGGAGTTTCTCTGCTAGCATTTTCACAGAGGCATAAAGCTTGAAGAGGGTTGGAGTGCTTTTCTTCCTAATTGAAAGAATAGTTTCAGTAGAAGGCTTTTCACCTTAAAAACTAAAAATATCAAATCATTGGAGAATAAAATATGAACTGATGGGATGGGGGAAAAAAGTATAGGGGATTCAGAGATGGCTGTGAAATGTTAAACCTGGGAAACTTTAGGATATGATTTCTGTGAGATCTGCGATAGAAAAGTTGCTATAAAATGCTTAATTATAGGGGCGCCTGGGTGGCTCAGTGGGTTAAGCCTCTGCCTTCGGCTCAGGTCATGATCTCAGGGTCCTGGGATCGAGCCCTGCATCGGGCTCTCTGCTCAGCAGTGAGCCTGCTTCCTCCTCTCTCTGCCTGCCTCTCTGCCTACGTGTGATCTCTCTCTGTCAAATAAATAAAATTTAAAAAAAAATTTTAAAAAAATGCTTAATTATATGTTGCTCTCATAGGAACTGCGTAGAGAATGTGATATATGCCCGGTCTTTGTACTTGGCAACGTATACCAATGTTTAACAGCTTTTTGAGATACAAAGACCTTATCAAGACCCTCCACCTCCTCTGTGAATATTTGCATTTATTTGATGAAATCAGTAGCACTTAAATGAGCTATATTATTAAACATTAAAAAAAAACTTCATACTTTCAGAAATAATACAAAAATATCTAGGTCATATTATTTAGTCCACACTGACCTAGGGTTCTTGGTCCCATAGATTGGGAATAATGATTTACTCTCTCCTGGTGCTATTAGAACCATAAATGCTTTTGATGCAACTATAAATAATAATAGTAGTAGTAGTAGTAGTAGTAGTTCATGCATTCAGGAATTACTAAGCACTTTATTTGGATTACCTTATTTATTTCTTACAATAATCCTATGAGGTCAGATTATTGAATTCCCTTTGGAGATGAAGGAACCAAGGTCCCCCAAAAGGTAAGTAATTTACCCTTGAAGAGAGATTAGGAGCCCAGGCCAATTGATTCTAGAGTTTGAATTGCTAACCCTTGCATATTATTTACTGCCGTCCCTGTAGCTCTCAGCAGAAAAGAAAACACATACCAGTGATTTCTATTTAATCACATTAGTTAATAATTTAAAAATAAAATAAAGGGGATGACTATTGAGGAAAACAGGGTTATGGTAACAAATACACTGGGGAAAAGGGAGAGGAATATCCCTATGATGGTGAATCGAGAAAAAAAAATGTGAATGAGGAAGGGGACAAAAGGGGCTGGATCTGAATATTCATCCTCCCTGTTTTTCATGTGGCAGTGACTGAAATGTGATGTGTAGGAATGGAAAGCATCTGACTGAAAAAGGAAATAGTTAATGGAAAGGAGAAAGACCATATTGCTATACGTAAGCAACTCGTATTTTTAAGATCACACACATATGTAAACCAAGGAAGGAAAAATGCTTCAATAAAATAATGATTGGAGGACAGGGGGAATAATCAAGTTTAGCTTGTCTGATTTCTTTGGTGGTAAGTGCACAAACAATAGGTACTCTGGGTAGAATGGGAGCCTGCCATGTGCCCCTTGGAAGTGTAGCTGTTCCCAGAGTTCCAGTCAAATGTCAGTTTGGAACAATAACCCTGGCTTTCCTCACATTTATGGAACAAAGGAGAACTCTCTCCCTCCCCCTCTCAAGTGTGTCTGATTCAACTGCCTTTTCCTTGACATACTCATCCCCTGGCTGACCACATTATTGTCCTAATATGCTCCCAACTTCTGGCTCCCAAACATATTCTCATCCACGTCTAAACTTTTAAGATAGGTGCCATATTACATCTTGGATGTTAACTAATACTCCTCATGAGAAAATACAATTTCCTTTCCTTCCCATTACACATGAACTTATTTTAAACCCCAACGGCATGTATGGACACACAAAGACAGACAGTCATTCTTCCCATAAGCAAATGCTTACTGAGTCGCAGGTCCTGAGCTTTTTGCCAGGGGTAGGATTGTGAACACACCAGATCTAGTGCCCAGCTTCATGAAGTTTACATTTGAGTGGAGGACATGCTGCAGAACCCAAGTGATCAGAAAAATAAAATAACTTCAGGGATAGTAGCTACATAGTATATAACTGCACGTGAAACATATAAGATGCTTGTTAATGAATAGGAAGATATGGGGCCCAAGTTAATTTAAGTAAGTCTTTTGGGGGAAATGCTATATAAGTGGAGATTTATAGGATGAGATGATAGCATTCCAGGTATAGGAAACTTGAGTGTAATTCCTCAAGAGAAACAAAGGTGGAGACCGGCACAGTCAGGGAAGGTCTGGGACCTGCCCGATGATAGAGAATAGCAAGAGACAAGGTCAGATCATACAGATATTTATTTATTTTTATTTTTTTAATTTTTTAAAAGATTTTATTTATTTATTTGACAGACAGAGATCACAAGTAGGCAGAGAGGCAGGCAGAGAGAGTGGAAGGGAAGCAGGCTCCCTGCTGAGCAGAAAGCCCAATGCGGGACTCGATCCCAGGACCCCAAGATCATGACCTGAGCTGAAGGCAGTGGCTTAACCCACTGAGCCACCCAGGCGCCCCAGATCATACAGATATTTAGATGTAGGCCCTAGCAAAAGGCTGAGAGGCATGGAAAACCATTGGAGGATCTAAAGTAGCAATTATGTCACTGATTTGCATTTTCAGATGATTAGATACACTACTCTACAGAAAATGCACCCGAGAGGTGGAAGGGGGAAAGAGATAGTTGGTTCCCCAGAGGGAAGAGGTGCTCACAGGGCTGCTTCCTTCTGCAGCTGCTGGTTATGCACCTGGAAGGAATGTAGAATGTCACTAAGAACACCTGCTGTGAAGCCCCTCTGGCTGAGCTCACTACCAATGAGCTGGGAGGACTTCCGCACATTTCTTAACCTCTCTGTGTCTTGATTTTCTCAACTCAGAAATAAATAATCGTCCTTACCTTTTAGGGTGGCTGGGATGATTAATTAAATAACACAGGAAAGGAAGGGAGTGTGCAGTGATCACTGGCTCCATGTTATCTCTGCAACTGTTTTGGTGACTTTGGGGGGCTCTGGGAAGGAGGGAGCTCCTGGTCATGAGTCGAGAAGGCAAGAACAAGGTGATTCATATTAGGAAGCAGCGTGGAGGCGGATTCTCCCTCCTAATCTCATTTGACCTATTGCTCCAAAACAAGAGCTAACCACAGACCTGGTCATCTGCACCCATTATTTTATTTCATTCACACACAGTCTTGCTGTGTAGATATTGTTATCCTCATTTTTGGTATGAGGGAAGTGTGGCCCAAAGGAGATAGTGAACTTGCTCAAGGTCACTAGTTAGTGGCAGAGCTGGAATTCAAGTCAGATCGGTCTCTCCAAGCCCCATGCTCTTTCTACCAAAATGGCACATCCACAGCACACACCTGAATCCCAAACACACCTCAGGTTCTCAGGATTCTGCAACATCTGTGTCTCTCAGCACCAGGTAGCCTGTCTATGAAAGGTCCCCAGGTAACTCAGGGAAAAAAGAAATCTGCCCACTCCAAGCCTTATAAAAAAGGACAGAACAGCCCCGTTCCATCTGGTATTCCATAAAGCACAGCCTTGCCAGGTAAAGTCTGGAAATGAGGTTGTACCCACTGCTGAGTACCAAATGTTATATAGCTAATTAACCACAGAGGTTTGGGAAGGAACCCATTAAAGAGACCAAATACAGCATGAAGAAAAGAGCAAATGGTAATGTTGCTGCTTATTACCATTATTGTCATTAATATTAATATTAATACTATTATTTAGTTTTATTATTACTCTGATATATCATTATTATTGCTGTCTCCCAGCATCTTCTGCATAAATCTATCACCAAATGTTTTAGCGGTTTAATATCATTATAGTTATGTAATTAAACAAATAGGAATAATAGTTGCAGAATTGCAGAGTTACATAATTATTGCTCTACAATGGAAACAATAAATAAAACTTACTTGCCTCTATAGCAGTTACATTAACAACAATAGAAACATTGAAGGCTGAAGCTGAAGAATTATGTAATGCTGACATAATTAAATAATAAATTATCCTAGAGCTACGGGGACATGAGCTATATAAAGCAGCTTATGAAATGGAAGAGAAAAGGAAACCATTAAGCAACACAAAAGAAAAAATAAATAAAAGAAAGAAAGAAAGGATTTTCCAATGGATACAAAGCAAAGCCACATGGGCCCAGAATGAGGAGTTCTGGGGTTCGTAGTATGAAGATGCTTCCGCTTCCCATTCTAGATTCAGACATGTGTGTGGAATTTTATCAAGCTCAACACACGGAGTAATTTGTCTAAAGCTATAAATCACTTGGATAATATAATCCCCTTAACTGAACAGTTACCACATGTGATACACATTTAATCTCTATGTTTAAATTTATCTCAAAATTTAGCTCCATTATATATTACACAACCCACTCTTCAGCTACCTGCATGAACTCAATGACTACAATGTGCACACAGGATGGGAAGCTTGCCAGAGGCTAAGAATGATACTCTTTAGAAAATTTTTTGAGATTATTGAAACACACAATCCCCCTATCATGATGTTCCTTTGGTTGTGTTATCACAATATTAACATACTCAAATATTTGTAAAGGCAAAGATGTTTGATGTTATATCAAATACCAGATGACTGACTGACTTGCTCATCTTTTTATCCCAAAGTTTTGCAGTTAGGTTGCCTCGATTTTATAAAATAAAAAATTTTTAAAGGGTGTGTTTATCGAGGTCTAGAGTGAGGGACATTGTTATATACCTGAGAATATAAAAATAGGTACCTGCTCTACCGACTGAGTTCAGATTGGGAAGCCAGTGTATAGCAACACATTTTGCACTCTGAATCTACCTGTCTCCCCGGTGTCAGCAGACCGAGCCCATTGTTGGAATGAATGGCACGATGGGATGTTCCTGGAATGCCAGCAGCATGCAGGATGAATAAGCACATGGCATCGCTCAGCAGTGACAATGGGGAGGCAGAAGGCTCCTGTCCAGAACCAGCAGGGAACAGAGTCGTAGTCTGCCAGCCTCTCTGTAATTCACATTTCAAGGAGGCTCTCACTTCTCCATCAGGCCTGTTCTGAGAGCAGCCAGGTTGGGCCATCATCATAATGGGGTCACCTGGGAGTCTGGGAATAGACAGGGGAGCAGTCTATTGGGGAGAACTAATTGACTCCTGTCTAATTACTTGGCTCAGCTTGACAGGCAAACTTAGTGATGGGAAAAGGACAGCCTCAGAAGAGGACCATGCCAAGGAGGGGCCAAGAGGCCACCACACCTGCTGGACCTGAGGGAGTGTAAGTGGCCTGCCCAGTGTCAGCCCCAGAAATTCAGGTTGTAATTTTCCAACATGCAGCTCTGGCTTGCCCCTGGCCTACAGGGAGACCATGCTGCCCATCTGTCTGTGTTTGGAACCACTGTGCTGAAGGACACTCAGAATCCAGACCCTTTTAGCATCATTTTGTCCCACCCCCAATATCTCAACTTTAAATCCAGTGACTAAGATCTTTGTACCCTTTCCCAGAGGAAGGTAAGAGTAGAGCTTTGTCTAGGTGAGCAGGGTAAGTTTCCATTATCCTGGGACTGCAGAAACTTTTACAAGGACTTGAGGAATTACCATCATTACCCTGAACCTCATGGGAACATATGCAAAGCATGTTCAGTTTCCTCAGTGACTACTGAGGTGGCTCCTGGAGGCACTGTGGGTTTACTGAATGTCCCAGGGCTTCAAAAGTAAACACACTTGGTATATGAGCCAGCCCAGACTGCCATGATAAACACCATAGCCTGGGTGACTTAAACAATAGACTATTTATTCATTCAAGTTCTGGAAGCTGGAGTCCTAGATCAGGGTGCCAGTATGGTCGGGTTCTGGTAAGAGCCATCTTCCTGGCTTGCAGAAGGCTGCCTTCTCACTGCCCTTGCATGGCCTTTCCTCCATAACATGGAGAGAAAAAGATCTCTTTCTCTCCTTCTCTTCCTCTTCTGATAAGGCTATGAATCCCATCATGAGGGTCCCACCTTCATGGCCTCATCTAACCCTAATTGCCCCCCGAATTGCCCCCTAATTGCCCTCCATCTCCAAAACATCATAGGGGTGAGTATGACTTCAACACATGGATTTGGGGGAACACAAACATTCAGTCTATAGAGCACTGAGCTTGAATTCCAGCTTTCTCTTTTTATTAGGTGTGGATCCTAAATGGCTTTGATGCCTGAAATTTGTTACCTCACCTGTGTAATGTGGCTAGCAATACCTACTAAGTTGGACCACTATGAAGAATAGAGGGGTTAATGCAGAAAAAACCTCTGACACATAAAAATATTAAAAACTACCAGTTCTCTCCATATCACTCGGCATCAGGGAAATACAAATCAAAACCACAATGAGATATCACCTCACGCCAGTCAGAATGGCTAAAATTAACAAGTCAGGAAATGACAGATGCTGGCGAGGATGCGGAGAAAGGGGAACCCTCCTACACTGTTGGTGGGAATGCAAGCTGGTGCAACCACTCTGGAAAACAGCATGGAGGTTCCTCAAAATGTTGAAAATAGAACTACCCTATGACCCAGCAATTGCACTGCTGGGTATTTACCCTAAAGATACAAACGTAGTGATCCAAAGGGGCACGTGCACCCGAATGTTTATAGCAGCAATGTCTACAATAGCCAAACTATGGAAAGAACCTAGATGTCCATCAACAGACGAATGGATAAAGAAGAGGTGGTATATATACACAATGGAAAACTATGCAGCCATCAAAAGAAATGAAATCTTGCCATTTGCGACGACGTGGATGGAACTAGAGGGTATCATGCTTAGCGAAATAAGTCAATCGGAGAAAGACAACTATCATATGATCTCCCTGATATGAGGGAGAGGAGATGCAACACGGGAGGTTAAGGGGGTAGGAGAAGAGTAAATGAAACAAGATGGGATTGGGAGGGAGACAAACCATAAGTGACTCTTAATCTCACAAAACAAACTGAGGGTTGATGGGGGGAGGGGGGTTGGGGGGGTGGGGTTATGGATATTGGGGAGGGTATGTGCTATGGTGAGTGCTGTGAAGTGTGTAAATCTGGCGATTCGCAGACCTGTACCCCTGGGGATAAAAATATATGTTTATAAAAAATAAAATTAAAAACAAAACAAAACAAAAAACTACCAGTTCTGTTCCCTCTGTCTTGCCTCTTTTGAGGAGTCTCTGATCCATGGTAGCATCTTTGTCCTCAAGACTTCTGTTCTACCCCATTCCATGTGGAAAAGGTCTCCTTTTTGAGATGCTCTCCATCCTGACGAGTTGGGCTATATTGCACCCTTCTTTCTCAGGAAACAACAACAGAAGTAAGAATTATCCCCTAAGAGCCAGGATGATACCTCCTCAGTTGGGGGCCCATCAAGGAGGAGGGCACTATCAAGGGCTCTAGAAGACATGTGGAGGCCATTTTCCTTCATCGTGATCACCCGGAAGCAGGTTTCCTCAGCTTGCTCATCTTCTATGTGTCCTATTTCTGGGGCCCCTCTTGCCTCACTTCAAAGTCTCAGTGTCTGTGTCACCAAGTCCCATTATGTGCCCTCATTTCCATGAGTCTGTTCCTGGATATGGAATCCCCTGGCCTTGCTTCCCAGCCCCCAGACACCACTATTCTCTCATCAGGGTTATCTCTATTAGCTGTTGCCAACGTCAGTGCATTGAAACAGTGCAATGTTAGACACTTCCCCTGACTAACGTCTTTGTACTGAGTGGGGGAATCAGAACGGAACAGATGTTTTAAGGACTCCATAAATCCGTGAAGATAAAAAACCACCCACCCAGCACTTTTTAACAATGAGCCATGCTGATGAACCAGCATATCGGAAATACCAAAATAAATATAAAATCCCCCTGAAGCTTCAGAATAAATCTTAGTTTTTTTTCTCTCTCTCTCTTTCCCCCCTTATAACATACACCAGACAGCATTTTTAATACTCCTTGAAGATCCACAACTGGGAACAGAAGCCTATAAAAATGCTTCTGCTTCCCTCTGAAGTGACCCCATGACCAACCACAATGTGCGTGAATCACCCTCCAACTGCTTCCTGAAAAACTCATTTCACTCTCCCCCAGAACCTTCTCCCTCTCCCATCACAACCAGTGTTGTCATGTTTCCTCTCATAACTCCTTGCTGAATTCCAATGAGGTTTTCTAATTAGCCTAATTAATTTTCTGCCCAACTTAATAAGACTGTCTCTGGTTCAGAAATAATTGGACTTCCCAAACACCATTTTCCCTCCCTCTGTTTCTCAGTGGTGAGTTGTGATCCAGCCTCCTTTAATAATTCAAAATTAGCTTCTGTTTTTCAGATGATGGGTTCATGTTCAGAGTTATTTAGTTTTTTCATTAACACTCTGACATCGCCTTCTCCCTCCTATAAAGAGTACCTAAAAAAGCACTAAAAATAAAAATGAAACTTGGAACCTTTCATGGAGAGATAAATCCATTTGGAATCAGGGTTTCAATGGATTCTTGCTTCCTATCATATCAATTTCAGGAAGGTAATTTAGTGACCTGAAGTACATTCTTTCCCAGAAAGTTTGGTAACAGCTATGAAAATAAGCCCTAACAAACCCAAGGATTAATATCACACAAAAAATATCTTAAATGCATTTAGGACAGTAGCCTCTAATGGAAGAGCAGGCTTCTTTCTGATTTCTCACAATTTTTTTTTGTATGGTTGTGAATTTGTTACTTCAGGCAAATGAAACTGTTGTTCACTATATCAGTGTGTGTTCTCGAAACAAATGAGTCAGAAATAAAAGGAGGAAGGGATAAGAGCTAAGGAGGAGGGTAAAGAAAGAAAAGTTGGTAAGCCAATGAAAATGTCCATGTTCCAGTGTGTATTTGAATAAGATCTGCAAAGCTGTGTAAATTGAGTACTGTCTTCTGTTTGCTCTCAGGTTCCAGACCGCCAGGCAATCTTAGCCGATGCAGTATTGGTTATGTAGCCTCAGGAATACTTTACTTGGAACCATGAAGGTGGAATTATTTTCTCATTCCCTAAAAAGCCTGAAGCATTTTTTAGAGAACTTATAAATATGCCGATGAAAAGTACCAGAGAATAAAAAGCACAGTAAAAATGTTGCTTCCAATCCTTCTCTTGGTACCAGAGTGGCACAGCGGTGAACCCTCTTGTTATGGCTGCCATGTTCCAAGTAGAATCATAAAGGTGTGAAGATTTTCAAAGAATGTATTCTAAACAGTAACATAAGGGTACGGCCCTAGTCTTCTCTTTGCATTATCTTCAGCTAAATTTTTCAAAAATGGAATATCTGAACTCACAAAGTTTGGTTCCTTTTGTCAATGAAGATAGGTGATCTACTTATGGTCCAATAGTCACTGCTTCTGTATTAAGACTCATCTAGGGGGCGCCTGGGTGGCTCAGTGGGTTAAAGCCTCTGCCTTCAGCTCAGGTAATGATCCCAGGGTCCTGGGAAGGAGCCCTGCATCTGGCTCTCTGCTCAGCGGGGAGCCTGCTTCCTCCTCTCTCTCTGCCTGCCTCTCTGCCTCCTTGTGATTCCTGTCTGTCAAATAAATAAATAAATCTTTAAAAAAAAGTCATTTAAAAAAGACTCATCTAGGCGGGTAGATGTTTTAAGACAATATCATTCTAAAAATTCCAAGTGCACCAAACTGGTAAATTTGGGGATAATAATCTCCTTCTAAAAAAAGACTTTCAATCTCTGTCTCTCTGTCTCTCTCTTTAGAAGAGCTCCGTGGATGTTGTTTCAAAGATCTTATTTTGTAGTGAATGTGAAGTGCAACTCAATTTTTTCAAATGTAAATAAGATTCAATTTCCTGTAAATGTCCAGATATGAAGCATGCCTATATTACAAGCCCACATCATCAGAGTTTGCTACAACTAGCTACTGGGAGGGAAAAAAGGACTGAGTTGGATTAAGAAGTTTACTCTCAAAATGAAAGTGAGAAGAATGATAAGAATTGTAACTCTATATTTAAATGAAGCTTATTCTTGGCCACCCAAGTGGAACAATGTAAAACTATATAAAGTCATCTATATAGGGCTTAAAAATCTTTTTTTTTTTAATTTCATTTATTTATTTGACAGAGAGAGAGAGAGGGGGAGCACAAGCAGAGGGAGCAGCAGGTAAAGGGAGAAGCAGGCTTCCCAATGAGCAGGGAGCCTGATGAGGGACTCAATCCCAGGACTCCAGAATCATGACCTGAACCGAAGGCAGAAGCCCAACCAACTGAGTCACCCAGGTGTCCCAGGACTTAAAAATTGTGGGCTTTCCTGCTCATTCCTTAAGTAAGACTACTTGCTTTCAGCAGACGTCTGCAATGTCCAGTGACTAGCTGGAGGCTTTTGAAACTATGACACATTTAAACCCCTAAACTATCCAGTGGAGTTCTGTTTAAAATTTTAAGATGATAGAATAGTATAAACATTAAATCCTTTAACCACATTTCACCCCCTGGAATATACTTTCTCATGACGATGTTTTAAAAAAGTATCCTCTGCCATTAATATTGGAGTGGGTTTCTTTTCTCAATTTGGGTACATTTTTACTAATCTTTGTCCTACTGCCCCTGCTCTGGTTAAGTTCCTCCATCACAAAATGAAATGACTTTAATCCTGGTTTTGCATGAATACCTTAGAGATAAGCTCCTCCTAGACAAACAAAACATCAAACATAACAACAATAATCACATGGTGATTTCACTCAAAGCCACGCTAGTGGAAGTCCAGAAAATCATGTCCTGCCATTGCTTCCATCTCACCTGAGCCAAGGGGGGCAATCACTCGTCACAGAGCATTGACTACAGAGCTAGCACATTTTCAGAGTACTAGACGAGCGGGAAGAGAGTCTTCACCCAAGTCCCCTTCCATTCAGGTTTGCCTTGACCATGCAGCTACGCTGATCTCTGTTGATGTATCTACCCTATTAAGATGGTGTGACAGGAAGAAATATCCTGGGAAAATGGTATGTCCAGGCACATCAGTCAGGGGCCAGTCAGGCAGAATGCAAACATGGGAGAATTCTAACAGAAGGAATATCATACTGGGAGCTAGTTACCCAGTTATGGGAAAAGGGAAAGAGAAAATTTTGAAAGGTCCTGTAGATTCACAACAAAGGAAGTCTCTACCAGGTCTAGGACTGAAGGGTCAAGAAAGATACGATGTTCCCAGGGCCATGAGCTGGAGGATATATTGAACTAGGACAGTGGCCCAAAGATAGCCCATCCCCGCTGAAGGCATCAGCTTTCACTCTGGGCTCTCAGGTGGCATTCCATGCCCTCGCTCCATGCTGCACGAACAGCTAAGATTTTATGGATCATAAAATTTCCAGGTCCCTTTTTGAAACATAGCCCCTGGTTCTGCTTGAATGACCTCCCACAGCAGTGAACTGCATAGCAGATAAAGAAGCATTTTCTTTGAACGGTTGGGAATTTACTAGTCATAAATTCCACCGAGAGCCCTAAGGTCTATGTGTTATTGTCAGGTAAAGTAAGTAAGGGGAGTAAGCAGTTTTCACTATCCCCCTGAACACCCTTTCTGCTTCTCTTCCTGAAATAAAATAATTCCCTATTGTAGCAATTATTTAACATGAGGGTGTTCCCCCCACCACACCCAGTTTCTTCAGAGTAGATCAAGACCTCTCCCTGTTTCTCTTTAACTCCACGCCTCCTTCCTTGTCTCAAGAAGCTTTAGCAGGCTGTGAAAAGGACATCCCATTCTCTTTCCTACTGCCACTGCTCATTCTCTTTCCCACTGCCACTGCTACAACACCTACCTCTTCACAAAACAGAGAGTGTGGGATACTGATGATGATAATCAAGATGACAACCCAGCATCCCTTTTAGGAGTACACTCACTGCCAACGACGTGCTGTTCTTGCTCAGGGTTCAGGCATCACAATGTTAGTGTGTCTGAAAGTCTAGACGCTGACCCCTACTGACCATAGCAGGGCAGCAGAAGGAAAGGAAACTGTCCTTTTGATTAGGAATGCCAAACACCTTCTGTTTGCCAAAATTCTTCTGTTGCCACTCCTCAAATAATACTGAGAGAGATGTCACTATCCTCATTTAGCAGAAATGTTAAATAGCTTGGCCAAACTCTCAGAATGAGTTGGGAAGCAAAGTTGGGATTAGAATCAAGGTCTGACTCACTACGAAATCCACATTATTTTTGCTACATAGTATTGATTCTAATTTTCCATGTGAGTGGCATCATAAAATGCAAAACATGCTCAAAAGAAAATCTTTCCACATATACATTCAAACATTTTGGTGATAATACGGTATGCTGGAAGAGCTGCCAGGTTTAGAAAATAAAAACGCAGGACACCTTGTTAGATTTGAAATATAGATGGGTAACAAATTAATATTTTTAGCATAAGTATGTCCCAAATATTGTGAGGGACACACTTACACTAAATTGATGTGTTATTTGTCATAAACTGAAATGTAGCTGAATATCCTGTATTTTGGGTTTTTGGTTTGTTTTTTTGTGTTTTTTTTTTTTTTGGCAACCCTAAGTGTAATCTATCTCTATCTTAATGCCTTGAGCTGTCAGGTTCACTTTGCTGTGACAAACTGAAAATCCTGTCAAAGAAAATTTAATTGCTTTCTCCTCTGCCGTCATCGCTAGTCTCTACTCCCTGGGCTTGCAGGGACTCCTCCTAGGCCAAGAGCAAAACCTCTATCTACGACCATTTAAAACTGATGTTCCCTGATGTGTCTAACTGAGCCTTTCATCCAACTTTATCAAGGCATTATATATACACATATGTATGGATATATGCATGAGATGTATCCATTAAGAGTATGGCTCAGCGAGTTTTGCTCAATGTATACATCTGTGTAACCACCACTCCAATGAAGAGAGAACATTTTCATCACCCCAGGATGTTACCTCACACCCTTAGCCGTCAAGCCCATGCCCCTCCAGCCCTAGACAAACACTGCTCTGCTTTCTCTCATTATAAATTAGTTTTTCTTTTCCAATAATTTTATACAAATGGAATCATAGAATTGTACCATCTGTGTTCTTCTGTATCTGCCTTCTTTGGCTCAGCATAACCATTTGAGATTCACCTATACTGTTGCCTGCATTAATAGTTCATTCTTATTTATTGTAGAGTCATAGTCCATAATATGGATTCATCATGATTTGTTTAGCCATCCATCCTTTTATGGACAAGGATTGTTTCCAGGTTTGACTAATATAAGTAAAGCCACTGTTAACATTCATGTACAACTCTTTGCATAAACATATCACTTTATTTCTCTCAGATAAATGCTAAGGACTGAAATGACAGGATCATATGGTGGTTATATGTTTCACTTTATGACGAATTGCCATGATATTTTTCAAAGTAGTTCTAGTCCTCTACATTCCTACTATCGGTGTTTGATAGTTCCAGTGGCTTCACATCTTGGCCAACACCTACTTATGGTCAGCTTTTTTTTTTTTTTTTTTTAAGTATTAGTCGTTATAATCGGTATGGTATCTCATAGTGGTTTTGGTCTGCATTTCACAGATCAACTGAGTTTTAAAGTACTCAGAAAAAGAAAAGTAATGGTTTCTCCATTCATTGAACAATTCTTTGAGCATCTATTTTGGGGGATGTGGGGCTGGGCAGGAACTTCACTCTCGGCAGTGAGTATAAAATGGCAACAACAGCAGCAGACATGATTCCTTGTGACACGGAGCCAAATCTAGTATGTGAGGAGATATTAAGAAACATTCATGAAGGGCGCCTGGGTGGCTCAGTTGGCTAAGTGACTCCCTTGAGCTCAGGTCATGATCCTGAATCCCAGGATCAAGTCCTGCATCAGGCTCCCTGCTCAGCAGGGAGTCTGCTTCTCCCTCTGACCCTCCCCCTTCTCATGCTCTCTCTCTCTCTCTCTCTCTCTCTTTCTCTCTCAAATAAATAAATAAATAAAAATCTAAAAAAAAAAACAACACTCATGAATATGTATCTACTCCTGGTAATCAGTATCACTAGCAGTATTAATAACTACTGTGTGCTAACAGAGACCACTCAATTTAGACTAGAAAGTGAGATGAGCCTTCTGGAAGAACATCTGACACACCCTGAGAGTGAGCAGGACTTGCAGAGGCAGTGAGGTGGGGTGGTGTCTTGCAGATATAGGGAAGGATGTATTTGAAGACCACTGGATGAAAAGGACTGAAAGAAGGTCCATGTGGTTGAGAACACAGAGGCAGTGGCATATGGCACATGAAGAGAATGAAGAGGTTGCCTGGGATCACAGCAGAAGCCTCCAGATCATGGAAATCATTCTCTGGTCCTGAGTGGAGTGGAAATTCACTGGTAAGGGAATGGGGGGAGCATAAGCTAATGAATGCTTTTCCAAATCTCACCCAGACTCCAGTAATAGGTTAGATTTGAATGAATCTCTGAGGTACGCAGAGTGAGACGCTAGCCCACGGCTGTCACTGTGGTTGAAGAAGGTGGCCAAAGTGTGCCCTTGGTGGACAGAGAGGAAATGAAAGAATCCATCATGAATCTTGGAGAGGAAATCCACACGATTTGGTGAAAACTCAGATTACAGTACTGCAGGAGAGGGAGGTAGGGAGGCTACTGGGTCCCTGCTTGAGCAGTTAGGTTGACGGAGGTATTAACGAACTGTAATTGTCACAGTAACTTGTACAGAAAGCTGGAGTGGCAACCTACAGGGAAGGAGGTGATAATCTTGTTGCCAGAGTAACATTTTTCCTGACTGCAAAAATAAAGACAGTAAAAATACACAAGTATGTGGCAATGTGCATGTGACTTCATGGAATGTCTTAGGGGTCTCTCTCTCTAAGTAGACGCTGAGTGAGATTTGAGGCCACCACACACAGATGGGTGGACTGTCCAGCTTGAACAACCATATCTAACAGCCCTGGACAAAATTGGCAACACCTAGTCTTACGAATAAAAGAAAAAGATGTTTCTGTCAAGAAGAGATGCAAGATAGATATTCTTAAAGATAAAATTAGAGAGAATTGGGGACAAAAGGTAATTGGTGCCCTTTCTCTGTCACATATAAACAGGTGCCTAATGGCTTGTCACCTGAGGTCACCTAAGTGGGAACATAAATAAACCACAGAGCAAATGGCCATGGGACAGCTTGCCCAGCTTTCTTTCAGTGGGTCTTCATGGGGCCACTTCTCCAGGACAGAACCCTGCCTAGATGTGACAGGCAGACAGAAAGACATTGGTGACTCTGTCTCTGCCCTGTAGAGCCCACAGGAAAGAAGTCTAGTGGTCCCGCAGATAGAACAATGAATATGTGGAGATGTACGTGCTAGAGCAGACATGGGTCCTGGGGCTTAGGTATCCAAAGCAGGAACAGCCTAATCCCTTGAACTGGAGAAAGAAAGAAAAGAATGATTTCCTTGCAGTGTTAACTCTGTGCAGTTAATCATAATAGCTTTTCTGCTTCTTGCCACTTTCAATGCTCACTGGGTGCCAGACAGAGCACGGGGTTGAGCATGTTGTGGACTCCATGCCTTGACTCCTCTATGCCTTACTCCTTTACTCTATGCCTTTACACCCACTCTTGGGGGTGGATGTTATTGTCCTTCCTTTACTACACACTAGGACACTGGCTAAACACCTGAGTTTGCTCACTCCCCTTCTTGGGGAGTGGCCTGCGGGGATTCACATCTCCATCCGTGGGACCTATAAGCCCATGCTCTTGACGACTCATACAGCTGTGGATGAGTTTATTCAGAACAAATTTTCAGTGGGCACGAAAGTTGGCTGCTCCTATTACATGTTCTCCAACACACACTCCTGCTTCAACCACTGATCTTTTTAATGCCCAAAGAGGGCTCATTCACGTGCCACGTTTGTGGAACCAAGTGCTAAGGACATACACTGCTCTGTGTCCTTTATTCTTGGTCCAGACAAAACAGGGGACAAGCCAGAGAGGCGGGCCCAAGAAGAAAGCAAAGCCAGGCCCCCTCTGATGCCAAGGACCTCATGCTGCTGGAGGAGCTTTTCTGCACCACACTGTGGCACCACGCAGCTACGCACGGCCCCCACACTTAATGTTGAGAGCCCAGTCTCCACGGGGAGCAGAGAGAGAGAGGTAGTGCTGTGTGGTCCCCTCCCATCTGTTTTGCAGAGGAGAGTGATTCTGAAAAAGCACATCAGATTAAATAAATTAAAAGAATTGCACCCTTCTGGGAACATTCTCAAAACAGAAAGTCATTTGAACCGATGTACAATTCACTCACAGCCTCTTTCCTTATAGGAAATGAATACAATCAAAATAAAAATCACTCCTCACTCTGTATAGTAAGAGGCAATAGATGGGCACAGGGAGAGAGGGAGGAGGGGAGCAGGTCACAGTAGACACAGTGTTTACAAAGCCATTAAAGGAGAATGAATAGATCTAGTCTAGTCCCAAAAGGCAAAGAAATGTGAATTTTCACATATAAATAGAAAACGTTTAGAATGTTATTAATTCAAGACGGAGCTCCTAATGCCTCTGGATGAGAACTGTGTCTGGGCGTCTGGTTAGCTGCAGTGACCCCTGCTGGTAAGAATCATTTCCTGCTTGCTGTAGGCCTCTACTTTCAGAACTTCGACTAGTTCTAGGGACTACAAAGGAAGCTTGGGTCTACATTTATATACTAGGTAGTGCACACCCTGAACACCTAACCAAGAACTCCTGTGTTACCTGGAATCTACTGCAGTATGTGTCCCATAATAAACCCTTAACAAAGATGCCTGAGTCTGAGTAATGACATGACCAAACATACACAGCTCTACCATAGAACTGAACACGTTTGACCCAGGACACCTTAACCTTGGATGAACGGTAGCATCAGAACTTCTCAACTCCAATCAATGGATTCTTCTAAGAAAGATTTATCAGGTAAGACCAAAGTCACCATGACAGGTGACAGGTGCAGTGGGGTGCCCCGTGAGCACAGTGGGAGGCCCGTCCCATCATCTATCAGGGTGACAAGTTGGTAATGTGCAGGCTGTGTCCTATTGGGGGCACCCTTGAGGTCACAGGATGATGAGGAGCTTGCCAGATGAAAAAACAAGGGAAAGGAATTCCACACCAAGAGAACAGAACCTCAGTGACATAAACACGAAAAGTGCATAGGGCTTTCAGGAAATTGACTTGGTGTCGCTGGAGGTTTCAATGAAAGGTAGGACTGGTGGTAGGTCAGTGTTATAGAGGTCAGATAAGAAAGAATCCTCTTTCTTTTGATAGAAAGTTTGAAATTATTCTACGGTCCATGGCAGCAGGCGGGGCTTGGGGGCGGGGCAGGAAGTGGTTACATTTAGGATTGACATGGTTAATGTCGCATTTTACAGACATAGTTCTGGTGTGATTGTGGAAGATGACCTCAGGGGTGAGGAACAGACCGCCAGAGGCAGAGGGCCCAGCTGCGAAGCTACAGCATTTAGTAGAAACAGGAGGAGCTTCACTGAGATACCAGTCGTCTGGAGAGCAAAAAGGAGGCTGAGGCAGAACGCTTGGGGAGGTGCAGTCAGGCCTGTCCACTGTGTAAGGAGGTCAGGCCAGTAAGGGGTGCCAGCTCCCGGCACAGAAACCTTTGCCACATGTGACAGAATGCCCCGGAGAGGAGCGACAGGTTTGTACAGAAACTCAGAAAGATGCCGAAGTGGGTGCTGGTAAGTTATTCAGCCAGCATCTTGACGTAGGAATTTTTAGCTCACAGGAGCTTTGTCTGCATTAATAGTTTTGGGAGTTGTTAGTTTATAGATTGCAGTAGGAAAAAGTACATTTTCCATCTGTGCCTTGGTTTCCCTCTGGCATATTTATATAAAAAGCAAACTGCTCCTTAGGGATGCAGTGGCTTCCAAGAAATGATTATAATAATCATTTCACATTTGTATAATGTTTCACAATGAAGTAGGTATCTCATCTTGGTCCTTACCATGACCTTACAGGATAGATACATTTACCCCAATTTTACGGGTAATGAAATTGAGTGTTTAAGATTAAGTGGCTTGGCTAAAACTACTGCAGCAAGTCAGTAAGTGACTAACTCAGGACTGAAGCTCTGATTTCAGTTCTCTGATTTCTTTTTCTGTACCTATTGCTGAGACTTTGTTACCATAATTTGTTGACATCGTTGTTACTGTTTTTTTTTTTTTTTACTCCATTATGGTGCAATGGCCTCATGAAGGATAATACTGAAATTCAAAGTTTTATAAGAACACTAAGTATCTGAAGCAAGGAGGAAAAAAAAAAGCAGTGTTCCATCATTTATGAGCTCCTTGGAAGATAAAGGTTATTTAAATGCATAGGCTTATTAATGCCTCTAGTATCTCACAGATCTATCCATCTGAGCACAACCTGAAACTGTTAATTGTACAGGAGGAGGCAGACAACATGTTTCATGCTTATCTTGACCTGGAAAATTATACCATACAGATGAAGCAAAGCAAACTCAGTGCCTGGGTACAGAGTGAAGAAATGCATTCTGGAGCATCCGTCTTTCCCTCTGCAGGCTCCTCCTTTCCTGTCTCTAAAACTTTCACCACACCTATCTGGCTATATCACATCCCTTCATAGAAGTCAATGAAGAGCTCCCCATTGGGCAATGTTTCACTTTTCCAGGGTTGAGAAAGAGCACTGTGTGTCCCCATCCCACCAGCATGCAGGAAATGTGCCCGGCCAGCTCTGTGAAAGATGTCTGTCCCTGATGGTTGCCACGGAGAAATAAATTAAATCTCGCCAACCCTGAAAGTCACCTTCTGAAGGAAGATTCTCTCTCTCTCTCTCTCTCTCTTTTTTTTTTTTTTTTTTTTGTTCTCTACCATATCTACTTACCTTGTCCTTCTAATCATCCATAGGAGTAGGAGAGTATCAAGACTCCCGAAGAGAGGGCACGTCCTCTGGTGGAGGCTGATACAGGAGGAGTGGGCTGAAACCCCCACGGCTCCCCCCAGCAGAACTCTGTCTCTCTGCCACAAGCCACCCAGCAGCCCAGGTGTTACAGGGTACAGCAGAAAGAGGGACACTGATTAAAGAATGAGCATTTTACCTTGAAATGCCTCTTTTGGTGAAATTAAAAAAAAAAAAAAAAAGAAAACTAAAGGGCTCTTTTGTCTACCGAGAAGGATTTATTTCAGTGCTCTAACTTCACTTCATCTCTGGGAAGACCTTAGCTTCCCAAATGGTAAGCCTAGCAGATGAGGAGGGAGGATGAAGTTGAAGGCATTATTAAACCAGACAGGATGCTCTGTCATGGCAAAAAATAGTGATTCTGAAAGCATTGATTATATTTGCACAGGGCTTTTAAACTCACTAAAACCTTCACACTCATTCGATCACTTTGGCCTCATCCAGTAAGGCAGTAAGAGCTTGAATAACTCTCCCCGTTTGTAAGATGAGGATGCTGAGGGGCAGAGCCCTTAACCTGCCCATACCTCCTAATCCCTAGCACAGGACACAGATCCTCTGTTCTCTCTCAAATCCTTCAACTCCTACAGGGATAGCTCCAGGAAATAGTGCCCCAGTAATACGTGCCATAATCATTGTCATCCAAGGCTGTAACTCCCGCAAAGTGGTTTCTGGTACCACCATCAATCACAGTAAGTCAGTGCAACTCCAGCAGAAGTCCCTGCATCTCTGTACCAGCCTTTGCTTAAAGAATGTCACTGCTTTATAAACACAGGGCAAGGCTGCAGCCAAATCCCAGAGTCTGGGGACTCCTTCAGTAACCAGAGAGCTTGCATTTGCCCAGGAGATGCTGCAGGTGGGGCCACTGGCCTCAGTGGTCAGTCTGCAGTGATACATATGCTCAAGTTGGTGCTCCCCCACGGTGGGATTAGGTCAGAGGCATGTGTATTAACCAGGATCTGCACATCTCCACAGCTGAAGAGAGTCCAGCCAGTTCCAGCGTCTAGTCCTGAGTCCTGAAGAAGTTGGGCTTGAGGGCAAGGACGTTACGCTTATTTGCCAAAATTGTTCCAGAGTCCCGGAAAAAGCACAATTAGAAAAATATTCCTTTGTTTAAACATTAATTGTCTAATCCACATCCAATTCCTTAATAGACTTCTCTGCTCCTTTTGCCTTCCCTGACAGGTTTTCTGCAGAGTGCATGAAGAGGGAATTGCCGACAATGTTTGAAACTGGGAGATATTTTCCCCCAGGACACTTAGTATGCTTCTAATGACAGTCATTTCCTTTATGTTTTTACTAACTTGAGTAGGAAGGAGGGGTTGATTTTCATATTCTATATTGCAAACAATAATAATCTCTATACAAATGTTAGATGGGGAAAAAAACCCCACTTTTTATAGGTTTGCTAAAATATTATAAACTCACAAAAACAAAGTCAATTATTTAGTCCCTTTGGAGTCTAAATTGCAATTTATCTGTATGGAATTTAATAATGCTTAGCACTTTACATATCTAAAGTACTTTACAAACATTAACAAATTAATCTTCTCAATAGCTCCTTAAAGTTAGGAATAATTACCTCTGATTCACAGATGGGGAAATCAGGAAAGGTTAAGAGACTTGCGTCAAGTCACAGAGATAGGGTCTCCGAAGATAGGAAGCAGAATAGGACCTGCTTCTCAAATATGGGCTAATTTTGGAATATCAAGAACTCCTAGTGGAAAAAGACTTTTAGGTATTACCTGCTGTTGGCAGCTTATTAGAGTCAAAATATACCTTGAGGAAATCAGGAACACAAAGGGCATATTTTGATTGAGTGCAGGAATGAATAGACCAGATCAGATGGTAGGACCCTCTAAGTGTTGGGGAATTGTCCCGAGTTTGATAGCTCTGCCCCCAAAGTACTGGACCGAAGACTCTAGATGAAACTTTAGTTGATCTGTTATCACGCTGAAAGGTATATGCATTTTCAGAGAAATTAGAACAGCTGCTTCCACCATTTCACATGACTTCCCAAGCTTATTGCTTTTGGCCTGTTCTCCTTGAGATGTGGAAGTAAAATGCACTGAGGGGCAGTGACTCACAGATATATTTGGAAAGTGGGAGAAGTCATCATTCTTCCTGGTATGGCTTTATTCTGGCCAAGAACTTAGTAGGAAGACTGCATATCACAATTACATTTAATTAAATCCATGATCCTGAACACACTTAAAATCCACGTAACAGAGTACCCCTCTGAGGAAGAGTACTGTGAAGATTCTAGCAGTATCTTTCATCTGTTTCATAGTTTTTGCCCAGAAACTTGTCATCCCTGGTTTCTGAAAAATAAAATGTTGGTTTTTAAGGGGAACTTTGTAAATGGAAACCACATAATATGGCTTCCACATTTTATTTTGTCTTCCATTTTATCTTTCTCCAAAATTATTTCTTAAATAATGATCAGACCCCAGAAACCGACATATCCTAACCAAGAGTTACTGTTTTTAAAGTGTGAAACTGAAACACACACACACACACACACACACAATGTGAACAATCACCAGAGGAAGGCACGATTGGGAAAGTGTTAACAATAAAAAGCCAAGCTGTTAGGTCTTAAACAGACGCCCAGGCCTGAGAGGTTACCACCAAGTCTCTCTTTTGTTGAAACAATTGCATCCTTTGTGAGAAGGGGAAAAAAGACAAAGATACTTTTTCTGAAATCTCTTCTTGAAATAATTGAACTGAACAATCAAGCAGAGCTACAGACCTCAGATGGTTCATACAAATGCATAAACAATCGGAGAAAGGGAAGCTGAATCTATCAGCTTCTCATGTCAACCTCAGAGATCCCTCTTCACACTTTTCCTCGGCAGTCAGCACTTAGGCATTCAGTTCATACAAATTTAATTTGTGCACTTGCTGAATTGTTACTATGAAAAACAAAATATTATTTCATGTCTGTTCTCACCCTTCACCTAGATTCTATTCTACGTGAATACATGGCCCCCTTTTTTTGTCTATTTCTGTCACAGCCATCAGTTCTGCTTACAATGTTTCTTAGCTGACCAGCCTGTTCGCCAGGAAAGGAGGCCATTCCCTGCTTTAAATGGAAAGAAATTAAATGAAAAGACATAATTTATGCTCCCTTCTCATACATTTCACCCAGGGCTCAAAACATTTTTAAATTGGCATAAGTGCCCTTTTATTTAATATTGGAAGTGGCTTGGCTAAAAATCACAGTTTCTGTGTAATTCACAGAGGTTATTTTTCCAGCTCAAGAGAAAAACTACACCATACTCCAGATTACAGACACCAAAAGATACTTACATGTTCTTTAGTTGTATTGGTGCTTTCTTTCAAAAAGAAAAAAAAAATCATTTAGTATGTCTCAGTACTATTTTTGCTCTCAATATTCATTTGGAAAAGATCACCAAATGAACAAGTCTAAAGACAACAAATGAGGTACAGATATCATTTGTAAATATAATGAGATAACATCTTATTACTTAGAAATGTTTTCTAAGGCTGCAACAAGATTTGCCCCAGATTTGCATATTTTGACTTTCTTTATTAACCGTATAATATTTATGAGTATAAATTCTTGTTTTTAACTTTTCTGTATTTAATTCACAAATTACGAAAAATATAAGCTTCCTCTTCCTTCCTTCCTTCTCTCTCTCTCTCTTCTTCCTTTCCTTCTTTCTCCTTGAGTTTTTCTCTAGTCTCATTTTTCAACTATCCTTTTGCTTATACTTCTACTTGCAAACAAGTTGCTTATAATAGTGAACTATTAAGTTAGCTTAATTCTTTTTTATTTCATAATTAGTTTTCCACCAGAAAGTCCATGATCACCTGAATGAATGAAGAAGGCAAGTCAGTATTCAGGAGCAAACTCCCATGACCAAAGAGAATCTGAAAAGCAGAGTTTCCCTGTGGCTCCAACATCATGAACTTGAAGGTCAGCATGCCCAAAGGAAGTCAAGAATTTCTCAGAGCTGTGACCAGTAGATCCTCCCATGATGTGGGGTCCACACCCACAGAGGTGTCCAGAAGACAAACTCTCTCCCTGCCATACGCCACCTGTCTCCTTTCCAAACAGGCCAAGCCCTCTCTGGGCTGGGCCATCTCTCCTGGACTGGGGGGCCTCTGGCAGTATTTTCCAGATTCCCTGCAACATCCTGTCTCCTAAAGGTCACGACAATGATCAAAGATGATCTAGCCTCCATCGTGACGATTATGCTCCACCCGCGTCTCGCCTGCCCTCAGTTCCAGCTGCCACATTCAGGGTCAATAAACTATTATTCTAACTGCTTTTCACAGCCCACTGACTTGAAATTGACTGCCTGCAGCTCTGTTTTACTGCATGGAGGACAGAGAAAGAGAGAGAGGGAGAATCAGGGATTAAATGGAAGGAAACTCCAGAGTCAAGGGAAAATTTTCCAAAAAAGAAAAATCTCTAGGAATTTTAGTGTAAGTCATCTCAAAACACACACATGGTTGAACTAGTGTCCCATTCTAGTCCAATTAGTAGATAAAAACTGTCTATTTTTTTGGATAATAAGCAAAAATCAATAAAATAAAATAATAGTAATGTTAATAACAGCCACTTATCAGTGAAAAAGGGAAGTACTTTCCTTATGTCGGGCACGGTTCATAAGACGGCCTAAGCCTAAGAGCCTTCTTGTGGGCCCTGTATCAACCACTCCTCACAACACCCATTGAGACAATCAGTGATTATTTTTTTTTAAAGATTTTATTTATTTATTTGACAGAGAGAGATCACAAGTAGACAGAAAGGCAGGCAGAGAGAGAGAGAGAGGGAAGCAGGCTCCCTGCTGAGCAGAGAGCCCGATGCGGGACTCGATCCCAGGACCCTGAGATCATGACCTGAGCCGAAGGCAGCAGCTTAACCCACTGAGCCACCCAGGCGCCCCAATGATTATTTTCTTCATTTCACAGATGTGGAAATGGAGGTCTAGAGATGTAAGCCACTTTCTCAGACACCAAGAGGTGGTGACTGGGGGAGCTGAGACTTAAACACAGTCTTGCCTAGTAACCCACTGAGCAAAACATTTGTCTGGTGCTTTTTTTTTTTTCTTTTAAGATTTTATTTATTTATGTGACAGGAAGAAACAGTGAGAGAGCACAAGCAAGGGGAGCAGTAGGCAGAGGGAGAGGGAGAAGCAGGCCCCACACTGAGCAGAGAGCCTGACCTGAGGCTGGATCCCAGGACCCTGGGATCGTGACCTGAGTGAGCCAAAGGCAGATGCTTAACCAACTGAGCCACCTAGGTGCCCCTAGTCTGGTGTTATAAATTACAAAGCTGAAAGTGAATGAACAAGGTAATTCACTCAACACTTTGCAATAGTGTTACACCGAGGCTTCAAACTCACATTTGACTCCCAGACCATTTTTGTTTCCCATTAAACCGAAATGTCAGATAATCACACTTTTGGGTCTAGGAGGCTGTGTGTTCAGCTCCCTCCTCATCTTTGGTGATTCCCTTTCCTTTGAGTCCCCTGGCTCAGGGTTTCTGTAGGATCTTCACTTCTTCTTCACCTTCTGCCAGTTGCTCTGTACCTGTCTGGATCTGAGGAATGAAGAGAAGTCAGAAGCTCAGACAACCTTTGACAACTGCTGCTTCCCATCTGCGACATCTTGCAACATTCACGTTCCTCTGCTCCTGCTGGCAAAGACTGCTACTCTAACCAGGAACAGAGTCTTCATGTGACAGCCGTGTCTTCCCGTCCCTGGGCTAGGAAACACATGATCGGCTATGCTGTGGCTTGACAGGCTCGGGTATGTGGCACTGAGCTCCCTGGATGCTGAAATATCCCCACAGACACAGAAAGCAGAGAAGAGGAGACACAGGCCAGCAAACTGCCACTAGGGTGTGGGATTGAGAGGTTTCACGGAGGTTGTCAAGCCATTCGGAAACAAAACTCTTCCTGCTGATATTGAAAGAGTATTGATATAAAAGACATAATTGATTATTCCTGCATAAGTATCCCTATTTTTTAGATTGGGAAAATAAAGTTCTAAGAGGGTAATTTACCCATGGTAGTAATAAATGGGAAGCTTAGGATTGGAATCTTAAAACGCTTCATCTCCAAACCTATCTTTTTTTCTTTTTAATTTTTTCCTCTCCAACAGGCTAAGCTGTTTTGATTTCTCAAAAGCAGTGAAAACACTATTAATAGTTCCTTGAAAAAAAATTGGGAGTGGAGGTGTGAGAAGGAACTTTTCCTTAGAAGCATTAAAGCACAATCATCTTTAAAATGCTACTGTGGGGGGCGCCTGGGTGGCTCAGTGGGTTAAAGCCTCTGCTTTCGGCTCAGGTCATGATCCCAGGGTCCTGGGATCGAGCCCCGAATCGGGTTCTCTGCTCAGCAGGGAGCCTGCTTCTTCCTCTCTCTCTGCCTGCCTCTCTGCCTACTTGTGATCTCTGTCAAATAAATAAATAAATAAAATCTTTAAAAAAAAATTCTACTGTGGGGAAAACAAAGAAAACATGCTACTGTGAGTTTGGCATGGGAGGGACTGATGTCTCACTTGGCAGGTGGAAAGACGGGATGAATGTTCATCCTGGGTCAGTGGCAAGGCTGCAGGAATCAATGGCCACATCCCTCGGCCCCCAGTTCAACCCAGGAAATTATACAATCTCATTTTTGAGCTTTGGTTCCTTTGATGGGGCTTGGCCACACCTCCCATGTTGACTTGTTAATGCTAAGTTGTCTAAACACTACTATCTCCACAAATCATTTGGACCCAACCTATTATGGGGAAATTGAGGGAATACTGGTTCCATTTGTGAATAGTTTTATCTCACCTTCTGGATGTCAGAATCAAAATAAGCTTCTTAGAGGAGTAATACATGGCTTATTGGCAAAGAGTAGATGTCCACTTGAGTGCCATAAATATTGGTGTCTAATTACGCCAAACAAACATTAGCTATGTACAAGCAATTTAAAATTAGCTATGGGAGTTGGGATCTGAAAGAAGGAAGATATGGTTTTCCTAGAATTTTTTTTCTAGAATTCACAATATTGAGTACAACATAAAAGCCACTTCACCTCCATTACTCTGGAAAATTTCTTGTTGGTTCTGCCCTATTTCACAAGTTCTTACCTTGATATTAATTCACAGTGACCATTTGTAGCAGGTGAATACAGACTTCTGGTAGGTAGGATGGTAATGGAGAACGTGTCAAATCTTTCCTGTGGCTGACATCTAAAAGCAGATGAGTGGTCCTGCCTATAGCCAACAGGGTGGCGGAGTGTGTCCCCTGAACCCCTGCCATTCACCCTCACACTGAGGCAAGAGACCTGAACCCTGTGTCCATCTGTGTTTGTGCAGATTGCACGTGTCCCTCCAGAAAAAGAGTTCGAGGAGGGATACATAGGAATGACGGCTAACCCAGCCTATCCATCGCCATCCTCTTGCTCTGCTGCTAATGAAATCTGCCGCTGCTGGCTACCCTGGCAGCCCCGGGGACATCACAGAGGGAAAAAAGCCACTGAAAACGAAGGAGTCAGTTTGATCTACAGTGTAATTACAACCGCGCTGTGAGACAACACAAATTTGGCCCCTGTGCAGGCATATTTCTTTTGTCCAGAAATTAATTTCCATATCAAAAAAGAAACCATTTAACTTCTGAAACCAAATTGGGCAGGGGAGAGAAAAGGCGAGGACGGCAACCTGAGGTCTGGGGTGTCAGCCTTGTCCTGGGTATTAATATTTCTGCTAGACTTTGAGGAGAACTGAAACTCCCCCTCGCCTCCCACCCCCGCCTGGTTCCAGGGCAGACATCGAGAATCAGATTCCAAGTGGAAGATATTTGTGGAAGCAGGGGGAGGGGCGGAGGAGGAGGCACACAAAGAAGGAAAAGAAAAACGGGAAAAGGAGCCCAGAGCATAGACATCATAAAACCCAGATCTATTAATCTTCCCCCCAGGATCAGGAAGAGAGAAGTAAAATGATGTTTGATTTTTTTTTTTTTTCCTGAGCTCTGGTGAGCAAATGAAATAACAAATAAGAAAATGCTGAAAAATCAACACAGTTTATCCCAGATAAAAACAGAGGTACAGTAAAACAAATAACATGAATGGTTTCTCTTCCATTGACAAGTGGAGCAGAACAAATATGCTGACTGGACTTCAGAACAAAGGTTCTCCTTGATTTCTGATGTCTGTGGCCCAGACTGGGGGTGGTTCTTTAAAGACAGAGAGGTGAGATCCACCAATCCTGCCCTGTTCCTGTGGCTATGCCCCTCCCCCTCACTTAAAATCTTCCCAACCACATCATTTCCTTCCTTAGCCTTTACTGCCTGGAGTGGTGGGGCTCAGCTCCTGTGACCAATCGTCCCCTCTTAAAGGAGTTCCCTTGTGGGGGATGCCTTACACATTGCCAGATAGATCTGAATCCAATGAGTGGTAATTCTCTTCCTCCTTTGAAGCTTAACCTCACAACTGGACATCCAGAAGAGGTAGCTTTCTTTTTTTTTTTTTTTTTAAGATTTTTATTTATTTGTCAGAGAGAGAGAGCAAGCACAGGCAGACAGAATGGCAGGCAGAGGCAGAGGGAGAAGCAGGCTCCCCGCCAAGCAAGGAGCCTGATGTGGGACTCGATCCCAGGACGCCGGGATCATGACCTGAGCCGAAGGCAGCTGCTTAACCAACTGAGCCACCCAGGCGTCCCCAGAAGAGGTAGCTTTCTTAAAAAAAAAAAAAAAAAAATGTATAGCTATCATGCATCTGAAGAAGCAGATAGATTTTAAGCTCCCTGAGGAGAGACACTATATTTGAGGACCTTGTAATGACGCTGATCCCTGCACAGGAATCCTCAACTAATAATGGCTTCTTTTTAGAGTAAACACACATCACAGTACTACATGAGGATGTCCTGGATTAGTACCAAATTCTCAACTCAGATGGACAAACTTCCTTCCAGGATGGAAACAGGGATGACAACGATCATTCATCCTTCCCCTCCCACTTCCCTGCTCTGCCCTTATTGCCACCCTAAGAGAAGTCAGGGAAATGTTCCCACTATTTTAACAAAATTGAGTTAAGGTAATCATCTACCTCTCATTCTCTCCTTTATTGTGTCCTCAGCTGCCTTGCCAGGGAGTAAGAGGTTTTTGGCAGATATGGAATGTGTCTCAGGAGCTGACAGAACACCGTTTCAGAGCCATCTCCAGCTGATAAAGTGTCAAATGAGATGGAACAGAAAGTGAAATCCATTTGAGGAGGCAGGCGAGGCTGGGCTGATTGATGTGAGGAGGAGACAGGGAGGAGGGGGAAGCGGAGCCACGCTGCCCCTTGCTCCGGGAATCCGAGTGTGTTATAAGTAGAGAAGAGTGTGCAGCTCAGACAGACAGTGAAGTTCTCAGAGTCACCTAATGGACCATATCTGCTCGGCATTTTTGAACTTGTGAGCGGTAGAATAGGCCTGGCAGGCAGGGAAAGGTGGGTGTGTGTCTGTAATGGGGAAAGGCAACTATTTTCATGACAATTAGGATAAAAAGGAGGCTGGGGATGTAGAAATAACATTTGAGTCTAGGACAGACTGTACATGGTTCTAGATGCCTGGCATCCGTTGAGGTATATGACCTTGGACCACTTTTTCAGATCTAAGTTCTCATCTTTGAAATAATGGGAATAATGTCAGAGTTGGGAGGAGCAGCTTGCCCAATGCCCTTCTTCTTTTTATTTATTATTATTTTTTTAATATGAGAAAACTAAGTCATGAAGAGGAGTGATTTGTGGAGAATCACACTGCTTTGAGAATTTATAGACAGACAGACAGAATTTATAGAATACTCAAGGGTATTTATCGCACCAATGTAAACCTAAGGAGTTTCCAAGGTCTCGGACTCCCACCCCTGCGCTCTTCCTGCTTTCCATATGTATGGCCTAGCAACACTGATCTTTGTCATAAAATTAACAGAAGGAGCTACAGCTTACGCTGCAAGAAAGCGCCCAGAGAAACAGCTAGGCGTGTAAACATAGGTGACAATTCATGTCTATTAAAGGTGAAGTTCAGTAATATATTCTTTGTTCATTGGCAAACGCCTAGCCAAGGTATATGTGAAACAAAACTTGTCTGTCCTAGATATTTCCTTTTCTTCTTTGTTTGCACCTGACCTCATTTCAAGCAGTAAAATTCCACCACCTTCAATTTTTAATACCTATATGCTTCAACAAAATGACTGTCACGTCACTATGGTATAGGCTTTATATAGAAATAGCCATTTTACTTGGCTTTTCTCACAAATTGTATGCCAGGATATTGCATCCATTTTTCAGATGGAGAGACTGAGGTCAAAACCTACAAGGGTGCACAAAACACGGGGGGAAAATGTAGTATCAAGTTCCCCTTAAACTCCACAAAACAATCTTTCTGTAGGATCTGGACAGCTGTGAAAAGTGGCTGGGAGCTTTGCCAGCATCTGGCCAGAGGGGAAATATTCTTCACTGTGCCTCTAATAATGAAAGAGTTTTCTTTTCTTCATCTTTTTCCCCCTTGCAGCACATTTTTGGCAGGATCAGCTAAATAAGTGTTATACAATCTAGCACCTCTTGAGACCTTGGTGGCAAAAAGGCCATTGAGTAAGGAGAGAATTTTCAAGTTCTCAGGAAGGATTTTGTCACATATTCCTAGTTGAACTTATTAGCACCTGTCACAGTGAAGTTAGCCCCTTGGTTATGTTTTCTTGGCTTTTTCAGTATTTGTCATCTCATTGCTATTGTTCTTGGTGTTATTTTAATTATTCTTCGTTCTTTTTATTGGATTTTAATTTTCTGAACAGCCCCTGGGTGATGGTGGAGAGATAATAAAAAGAAGTATAATAATAATGACTGTGAAGGGTAGCACGAGGGATTTAGTGCTGCTGGCATTACTGATATTGTTACTTGGATTATTAATAATGTTACTAATAGTGGCAATAAGAGTAGTTTCTATCTAGGAAGCTCACAGCATTTTAGGGAAATAAAACTTGTGAACACTCACACATTCTTGGGGTAAAGCAAAGGGAAAGAGGCTAGTTATTTATAAAGTCACTACCTTAAAGTAAGTAAAAACAGGGCAATACAAGCACAAGGAATCTTTGGGAATCACATGAATAGCACAATTAGGGACAAAAGTAAAAATTTTTAACTCTATGTCTTGTGAATGATGAGGTTTGCTGCTTTAGGATGGGGCCCTGTCTCATTCATTTCTGGATCCCTCTACCTAGCACACCACTAAACATTTATTTGGCCCATAATATATGCTTGCCAAAAGGAGGGAAGGCAGAAAGGCATGCAAGTAGGGATGAAGGAAAGAAGGAAGGAAAGACTCATTAAAGTAGAAAAGTGTAAATCAAAGTCAGAAAGGAATATGGGGGATGTACTGGGCCTTTGAGTGGGCATCAGATATTCCAACTTCATTCCAGTGGTAATGGCTATTCAGCCACTGCAAAACCAGGGTCATTTCTAGAGTGACCCTTACAAGGACAAGCCTTAATTCAACCAGGACGCCAGCTCTGAGCTGGAGGGTAAGGTGGTAGAATTATGGATGGGAAGTTGTTGATGAACAGGCTTGCTCCCATCTTCCTTTGCTTTCCTCCATGTACTGCTCCATTGTAGAGTCCCTGTGTTGTCACATATGTGTATGCCTGGCAGGAGCCTGACACCAGTTACTATTTTAAGCATACTTTCAAGTTACCAATAAGTTATTGCAAGAAACTATCTATTGGTGCAGACAAAAATATGAACAATGATGCTTTTATAACATTATTACTAATATCAGATAAGTGGAAATTATCTTAATGATCAACAACATAGGGATATTAAGTCCATTATGGCAAATCCAAATGATGGATTACTATGCAGCTATTAAAATAGCATTCTAGTGCAATTTTAATGGCATGAAGAGATATGATGATGTTGAGCAGGGGAAAAAAGCCAGGAAAGAAAAGTAGAGGCAAGGAACTTGTTAGTGGAGCATGAAAGAGGAAATCGGACTAGCCAATTATTATGTGCCTTGAATGCCATGCTGAGGATATTTGAGTTTAATTCATGGAGTTGGGGAAATAGCAACATTTCTACATAGGAGAGTAACAGCTGCCAGCTGAGGACAGGGGGTTTCATTAAAGAGAGGTTTTAATATTTGTTTAGTAATACCTTCATCTGGCCAATGTTCTAAATTAATAAATGATTATCACTGTAATAATGTTAATATAAGACATTATATTATAACAACAGAATCGATCAAAAAAGAAACTGATGCTATCATTGGGGACACAGGACTGAAACCCATGGGACCATAGTTTTCCCATGTATATGTTAGTTTGCAGGATAGGTGAGTATTACTAATTGATTTGAATGCACTCAGAGGGTGCTGCTCTTTAATCAAAATAGAAATTATAGCTAATTTTTTTAAAGATTTATGTATCCATTTGACAGAGAGAGGAGAGAATACAAGCAGGGAAAGAGTAGAGGCAGAGAGAGAAGCAGACACCCTGCTGAGGAGGGAGCCCCATGTGGGACTTAATCCCAGGACTTTGGGATCAAGACCTGAGCCGAAGAGAGTGCCCATCTGAGTCTCCCAAGTGCCCCTAGAGCTAATATTTTTTGCCCCACTCTTCTTCTATAAGGAACAGTCTTTTAATGTTTATGTATTCTTTAGAAAATTTAGATGTGATTCGTTCCTGAACTCTGTTTCTGATATCCGTATGTATATATACATGACAGTACAACCATTTTTTCATAGATGTACATACGTAAAATTGTAATATGTAAAGTTTAAAAATGCATATATGCATATGGAAAAATACATGTCATCTGTAGATCTTGACTATGTATCCTGAAGAAAGGAAAATGTCTGCAAAGAACTACTTCAGTCCCTTCTAAGAATACATGAAACTGACACCACAAACACTGGAATAAAGGGATGGAATGACATAGCACCAGGCTTGAGATGATGAAACTGCAGAAACAAAAAAACTTATGAAAATCGGAAGTGTGGGATCATTTCATCAAAATTATAAATGTTGGTAAGCATGGGGAGCAACAGGAACCCTCTTACACTGTTGATGGGAATGCAAACTGGTGCAGCCACTGTGAAAAGCAGTATGGAGTTCCCTCAAAAAACTAAAAATAAAAATACCATGTGATCCTGTAATTCCACTATTGGATATGTACCCAAAGAAAACGAAAACACTGAATCAAGAAAAGATATGTACCCTTATGTTTATTTCAGCATTATTTACAATAGCCAAGATAAGAAAGCAGCCCAATTGTCCATCCATAGATGGATAAAGAAGATGCAGAATTTATACACAATGGAATATTACTCAGCCATAAAAAAGAATGAGTTTTGTTTTGTTTTGTTTTGTTTTGTTTTTTTTGCTATTGGGGACAACATGGATGAATTTAGAGGGTATTATGCTAAGTAACATAAATCACTCAGAGAAAGACAAATACCACATGATTTCACTTATATGTGGAATGTAAAAAAACAAAATAAAGAAACAAACAGATAAAATATACTCTCAAATATGGAGATCAAATTAGTGGTTATCAGGGGGGAGATGAGTAGGAGACTATAAATTAGGTGAAGGGGATTAAGTAGTTAAGGAAGTTTGTACTTCCAATTATAAAATACATATGTCATGGAGATGAAAAGTACAACATGAAGAATATAGGCAATAATGCTGTAATAACGCTATATGGCTACAGCAGGTGACTACCTTTATCGTGGTGAGCACAGAGTAACGCATAGAATTGTTGAATCGTTATGCTGTACACTTGAAATTAATATCACATTGTATATTCATTATACCTCTATAACAGACAAAAAAACAACAAATAGGCATCCCCAAGAACAACTTCCGTGCCCTCTAAGAATACATAAAACTAAGACTGCTAACCTGACGGACTAAGATAGCACCAGGCTTGAGATGATGAGATTTTGTATAAACAAAAAGACCCATGAGAATCAAAATCATAGGAGTATTTCATCAAAATTACAATTGATTTAGATCGCCTCAAAGTTTGCTCTTCTGAAATCTCACACTGAGAAATTCAGTTGCTCAATTTGACATGGTCAACTCTGTGTTTAAGGGAAAAAAATGCCCTGATGATCCTGGGAAAGACAAAAGTGATGAGGTGGTGGAGGGTGGGGAGGAGACCCACGGAGACATGGTGAGGACCCAAACAAATCAATGAGGGCAGAATAGAAAGCGAGTGATAAATTCTAGAGATTTCCCAGGCTCCCATGAACAGGAGAAGGGGCCAGTTACAGAAAGAAGTGGCTATTTACAAAGACCTTGAAGTTTCAAGATTGAACAACTGGATTCATAAATAACAGAAAGCAAGATGGACTTTGTGATTTCTATTGTACTAAGAACTTGCTGTAGCTTATCTCATGAATTCTCATGACAGCCCTATGAAATGGGTTCTTTAATTATGCTCACTGTCCAGATGAATGGATGGAGGCCCAGAGAATTTAAGTGAAATATCTCCAATATTACCCATTTAAGAAGTGGTGGGCATAGCTGAATATGGAAGTGCATGGCTCTTCCTAACCCATATCCTATAGCACACAAAGTAGGATATCAGATGGACAAGGTTTTGTGCAGATAGGGACCCTGGGGTGGGGGAGGTCTACAGAGAAAGTGTCAGGACCGAACAGATGATAACAACAGCCACCAAAACCAGCCCATTAAGCATTTTTCAAAGAATAAGAATTTATCTCTGAGACTGCGTTGAGCAGGCCCTGGCCCCTTTAAATGCATTTTGGTGAACTTAATCATGGGGTCCAACCAGCCAGCTGCCTGCCTGTTGGTGAATTTCTTTAAGGAAGCTTTTCAGCGCCAATTGTGTTCTGATTGCTTCCACTTAATCAAGAAGAAAATTGAAAAGATTGACATATGCATGCAAAAACATGTGCGGAAGTCTGGAAAGGTGATGACTGGTGTCCTCAGCTATGACCTTTATTTTCTATCAATGGACTCTGGTGAGCATCAGTTATGTTCAAAGCTGCACAAAATGAATGAAGGCCTTTTCTAGAAGAATTTGGAGTTGACTAAATAACATCATATTTAAGTAAACTCTCTGATATCAGACAGAAATGGAAGATAAGCATCAAAACTAAGCACTGACCTACCCAACCAGACTGAGTTATTTTAAGCAACATGAAAATGGGAGCTGATCTACATATCTTTGATCTAAAGAAACCAGGTGAGCATAAAATTGAGAAAGATCCACAGTTCTTATGCTATTCCTTTGAGTCCTCTAAAACAGAACAAAATTAGGGTCTAGAGATTGAACATGAAGGAACAGAGTGAAAACACAAATTTGGGAGATGGGTTGTGGGCCAACAACCATGTATTCCATTAAGTTATGATATTTTTCTGGTTTAGAAATTATAAGGGGAAAAATTCTACATTCTGATTTGTAAAGCATTTCATAGATTAAATAAGACAAAACAAAAGAAACCAACAAACAACCTAGCAGTCTGATATAATAAGTTCTGGGTAATAATATCCCGAATTACTTGGGTCAGATCTTACTGACTGGGTTCTGGAACTGGCAATGCTTTTCCTGGGGATTGTTTTATTTCAGAGAGAAACCACTGATTTGGGCAGTTTGCTGATCCCAATAGAATTCCTGGAAATTTAAATTTTGTTCTCAAAAGAGGCGCCTTACATCCATTCCTGACATCTGCAGATTCTTTCTTTCTTCTTCCCTTCCCTCTAACTCTTCCGTTGAGTGTAGATACTTCTTGTGGCTCAGGGGTTCCCTGCTCTTCTCTTCCTCCTTGAACTTGTGCCTCCTCATGACTTCTGCAGCCACCCATGTGATGATTAGTAGGAGCATTCTAACTCCAGTCCCTTTTGCTCACCTATATGCCAATGTCTTCACAGGGCACATATTACCCCTGGACAACTTTATTTAGATTTACTATTTTCACCCCGATGTATCACATTAAAAACAAATGAAGTGAAGACATACAAATAGACAATAAGCATATGGAAAGATGTTCAACATCATTAGTCATTAGGGAAAAGGAAATCAAAATCACAGGATATCACTTCACAGCAACTAGGGTGGCTATAATCAATATGAAGTCAATGACAACTGTTGGCAAAGATGCAGGGAAATTGGAAACCTCATCCACTGCTGTTGAGAAGATAAGACAGTGAAATCACTTTGGAGAACAGTTTGGTAGTTCTTCAAAGTGTTAAACATAGAATTACCATATGAACCAGCAATTCCATTCCTAGGCACATATCCCAGAGAAATGAAGACATATGTCCATAAGCAGCTTGCACATGAATGTCCGTTATTAATGACAGCCAAAAGGTTGAACTATTCCAGATTTCCCTCAACCGATGAATAGATAAATAACATATGGCATAGCCATACAACTGGATATTATTCAGCTGAAAAAGGGAACAAAGTGCTAATTCATGCTACAACATGGCTGAAACTTGAAAACATCATGCTAAATGAAAAAAGTCAGACACAAAAGGCCACATATTAAATGATTCTATGTATGTATATTAAATGGCCAGAATAAACAAATCTATAAAGACAGAAAGGAGTAGGCTATGGCTGCCAGGGGCTAGGAGAAGGGGATATGGGATATGACTGCTGATGAGTCTAAGGTTCTTTTTTGGTGTGGTAGCCAGAGGGAGAATGAGACTTCCCGCTGATCTGGGGCTGGATCCGAGGACCCTGAGACCAAGACCTGAGCCAAAGGCAGACGTTTAACTGACTGAGCCACCTGGACACCCCTGAACTGTATACTCTAAAGGGTACCTTTTATAGTAGTATGTGAATTATATCTTAATTACAAGCAAACTGGTGTACTGTGAAATTTTTACAGAATATTTTTGGTTAAGATCTCAATATCCCCTCTTCTATAATAAACTTGTCTGTGAATACCTACAATTCAGATGTAATAAGCATTATATGCTATGTTCTACAGAAGAGCAGAAACAGGAGTGGCTTCCATGAAGGTGGTTAGAAGGAGAGTAGCAATGGTTGCTTGGAAACTGGGCCTGACCCAGGGCTGCATTTCAACAGGTAGGCTGGACAGTGGGTGCAGGGAGCACTGACAGCCCTCACCTGGATCTTGCAAGAGTCTGAGGTTTTGGATGGCTATCCTGATTCCTGACGCTCTCTATTCCACAGTCTAGCTTACAGACTATTGACAGACTGATTTTTCCTTCAACGTTATTTAAAACCTGTCTTCCTTAACAAAAAACCTTCAGTGGGTGCCTGGTTTCCTTTCATGTTAATGCTAAGTTAAGCTCCTCTCCCTGGTATGTTGATATGAGGACCTCTCTATCTCCCCCAATTACAGTGACTCCTTCTGCTGCACTTAACTATCTTGTGAGTTCACAAAAGAAGAAAAGTGGTCCCCATAGTTTTCTTGCCCCCCCCTTTTTTGAAAGCATATGAAAAGCTAAATTTGTAACCATCTTCTAGCAAAGCTTAGGATGTAAAAGCATGTGTTTTGTGTACTGGCTTCCCCTTAATTTCCTACTCTCGTTTTAGTTCCCATCACTGTTTCTGAGCTATTTAAGATGTATTTTATCTTGCTTTATCATATATGTAACTAGAAGGGAGAGAAAAAAATAAGGTGTTTTTGAAACAGGATGCCTCAAGGGGCCTGCCTATTTTGTCTTTCTAAGAGTACCAAGCTTTTATTGGGAAAAGGCCTTGTTGGTCCCTGTAGAATCGTGAAGACAAAGCCCCTGAGGGTGTAGACTGGAGGCAGAGTGAGGATACAACAGAGAATCAAGGTGGACCCAGTAACAGAATAAGAGGGATTCAGGAGCTGACTTGTTCACACGGCAATCAGCTTGAGAGCTCGGGGGGAGCAGAGAGGGTCCCATCACAGAGCACGAGACCACAGCTTGGGAAGGATGGCCAGCAAGGAATTCCTACTATCAGGGATGGCTGAGGAATTTTTACGATGTTTGGTATTCAGTTTTCAGTTGTTTTTTGTTCTGTGCCACATAATTACCTGTGGACCTTACAAGACTTCAGTAAGAGCCTGTCACTCCTAGTAGCCCTGGGTTGTGGGTCATTTGGTCTGTAGAGCATGGGATCGGTGTCTCAAAGGAGAGAAGCAATGCCAAAGAGAGATGGCAGCCACAGAACCCAAGAGGGAAAGGTGCTGAGAGGTAATGAGAGATGTGTAGACCAAAGCTGACATTTATGTGTGAGACCTCTCTTCCTTTAAACGTAATACAAGAAGAAGAACCTTGAAAGGCGCACCAGGGAGGCTAGAATTTACCAAAGATACGGTCTGTAGGTAATGATAATGTTTTATAAACTGCCCTACATTCTTCCCAGTGGACAGAATGGGAAACAAAAACCACCACCACTCTGCATCCATTCGCATAATCCCTCTTTTCTTGAACGTTTCTCCCTTCCCCGTCTACATTATTCAGGGCCTAAAATCCACACACCTCCCCAGGATGGAGTTTGTGCTGCTTTATCCTTCACTAATTCTTAATGCTCTTCTTAGAGCAGTCCTGGAATTGTGTTCCTAAGTACCAACAGTGGCAGTGTCACTAAGAACTTGATAGTAACGCAAAACCTCAGTCCCTACCCCACACCCATTGAATCCAGCGGCGGGTCCAGGTAATAGGTGTGTTGCCAAGCCCTCTAGGTGATTCTAATGCAATGCTAAAGTTTGAGAACCAGTACAGGGACCAGAGGCATTCTGTTGGAGTGGCAATCGGAGTGGCAATCAGGTCACATCTCTCTCCAGGTCAGTGCCATCTGATGGAGTCCTAGCCCCCTTCTAGCAAACAAAACAAAACAAACCCACAAAGTATTTGTCATGGCCTTCCAGGTCCACATATACCTTGGTTCCATTTTTAACTGCCTGACCTCATTTGCTCCCCCTCTCACTGTCCCTGGCACTCACTTCCCTCCAGTCATGAGGCCAGGCTTGCTTCTGCCTCAACACATTTATTGGAGCTGCTTCCTCTGCCTGGAACATTCTTCTTAAGATGTCCCCATGGCTCCATCCCTCACATTCTTCAAATTATTTCTTCTGGGAAACCTGCCCCAGTCACACTCTTTGTAACTAGATTCACCCCCAGCAAGGGAACTACCCATTCCTGTTGTCTGGTTTATTTTCCCTGTAACATTTATCAGCATATAACAGTATCATTTCACTTCCTCAAGCTTTTCATTGTTTGTCTCATTCTGCTAGAATGTAACCTCCAGGAGAGCAGAGATTTTATTTCGTGTTTTCTTATTTTGCTCATTAATATAGTCCTTGATACATATGGTGATGAGTATTCAATAAATACTTGTGGAATAAGGGGTGCCTGGGTGGCTCCGTCTTTTAAGTGTCTGCCTTTGGCTCAGGTCATGATCCCGAGGTCCTAGGATAGAGCCCCACATCCGGCTCCCTGCTCAGCAAGGAGTCTGCTTCTCCCTCTCCCACTCCCCCTGCTTGTGTTGTCTCTCTTACTGTCTTTCTCTCTTTATCAAATAAATAAATAAAAATCTTTTTAAAAAAACTTGTTGCATGAGTGAATGTCATACCAATTTTCTGTCTTTTCATTGTTCACGGACTACTCTACCCATTGTAGTCTTTGTGGCCAACTAGTTTGTCAGCTCCATTAAAAGAGATAACACGTCCTTGATGTCAGTCTTCCCCACCAGCCTAGCACCATGCTGAGAATTTAGAGAGCACAAGATGCTCCTTGATTATTGGTCTGACCACAGTGTCCCACTGACTTGGGGTTCAGGACGAAAAACTCATGCAGTGCCCCACAGACATCTGGAGCTCCCTCTCTCCGCCACTCCCTCCAACACACAGCTCGAAGCTCCACACTTGCTCCCTCTCCCTTGTCCAGCTATAATTTCCAGTCATTTCCCCTGACATGCAAAGAATCCGCCTCTCATTGGCTGCTCTCTCCACCCCCAGGCTGTGCCTGCTCAGGCAGCCTCCATCTGTCCCTCACCCTAGTTCCAGAGACCCAGCATGACAGCTGAGATCTATAATTTATTAGTACCCTTCTGCTGGGCCTTTTCTTTCTTCCTTTTTCTCAGGCACCATTGGTACACAAGCCTTAGTCAGCACCATCAGAGGGGCTGCAGGTGTTTGAGAGGCCCCCAAATGGAGGTAATCTGAATCAAGCGTTGGGCTAAGATAAGCAATTTGAGATTCTGGAACATGCTGTGCAGAGGGAAAAAGTCTTTATTACTTTAAACAGTGTCCTGGAATCTCTTTACTACCCTTCTTATTTGCATTTGACTGAATGTGTAGTAAAAACCACATTTTGTTCTTTGAAGAAACATGTATATTGATTGAGGCTAAGAGCCTCTGAGAGAGGGCTAGACAGCACGCATGAGTTGTCTTCTCAAACCTCAGTAGGCAATATGTGTTTTTAATAATTATCTGGTAATTAACAGCTGTGATTCAAAGCCTTTCATTTGGAAAAAATAATAATAATTTTACTTCCTGGTGCCAGGAGCCAGATGGGCAGCCAAAGAGAGAAGCCTCCAGCTCTGTAGCAGACAAGTAGAGAAGGTGAGGTCCATGAGCTTCCTCCTCACCCTGCAGCTGGCACAACATCTGGACAGGAGACAAAGCAACAGCACAGATACCTGTGCGCCCACCCTCCCAACACACATGCTTAGTGCTAATTACAGTATTGGTTTGTAATCTCTGTTACAAAAAACCCTAGTCCCTCCCTCTGCTTACTTGTTCTAAATGACCTCTTTTAAAAGATCCACTACCTGATAAATAATGTCGAACTGGGAAATTATTTTTGAAATATCATAACCATGAATTTGTTATTTAGTTCAAAGAAATTGCACTGTCCCTCAGGCTGTCTTGATGCTCACTACCACCACCTCAGCCATCTTCCCCTTCCCCTGCTGATCCTGGAACTTCCGGGTCAATGAAGAACAAACTATCTTCCCCAAATCATGTGTTAATAGCAGATATATTCAATATCTTCACAAATATCTCTCTCTAATACACACACACACACAAACAATTTCTTTGCTGATCAGGAGAAGGAAGATTAAACAAAGGAGAAGGATGACAAAAAGCAAACAACCTGTATATATTTTCATTACATTTCTCAGTAAGTTCCGTTTCTGGCCTCACAGAGGTATGGGGTGTGAGGACTGGAGTTGATCTGCTCTGCTGAAACCATCTCAAACTTGACATGGATTTGAGGACTCTGTTATTCACACAGAATGAAAGAGAGGAAGGGTGGGGGGAAGAAAGAGAGGGAAGGAAAGAGGGAGAGAAGAAGGAAGGAAGAAAGGGTAGGAATGGTCTTCTATAACCTACCCCATTTATACCTGTGTTTGTTTGCTATATGTTTGACATGAACCTGTCATGCGAGAGATACCATACACAGCACCAACATGGAAAAGACTGTATTCCAATCCAGCAGTTGTATTATCCACAACACTCAAGTGGAAGAGGATCAGTGGTAAGTGATTCTTGGCTCTGCATGATTCCATCCATCACCAGGAACAGTGGCAAAGCTGCAGTTGCCTTTCCAATCCCGCTTTAAGGAGCTTAATATTTTAATGGTTGCCATGGCAAGCAAGCTTAAAACACCACTGGGTGATATGGATGGCAGAAGATAATGCTTTATAATGTTCAATGGACATTCTGAAAGGAGGATTTGGGTGTCTTCATTTTTAAAATGTATTTTTTATTTTTATTTTTTTAAGTGTGTTCCATGCCCAGCATGGAGCCCAACACGGGGCTTGAACTCATGACCCTGAGATCAAGACCTGAGCTGAGATCAAGAGTCTGAGACTTAACTAAGTGAGCCACCCATGTGCCCCGGTATCTCCTTTTTTTTTTTTTTTTTTTAATAATGGGAAGAATTACAAGTTGAGGACCAGAAGAACTGGATGCCTATTTCAGATCTGAATTATATAGCTATGTGACCCCAGAGGATATGTCACTTAGCCTCTCTGGGCAGAGAGGTTCCTGTCCTGAAAAGTGAAAAAATAGTAGCAAATGCTAACTATTGGGATTTTAAGATAGTAATAACGTAAGTTATGGTCAAACGGTTGGAATCTGGCCTTTCCTCTCTCTTAATCAACTGGGAGACTTTAAAAATTTCACTTAACCTTTCTGGGTTTTCATTCTTCATTGAGAAAATTAGAAATTAAAGATGCACACTATAGATACTGCAATTGTGTGAAACCAGCAAGAGATAAAGAAAAGAGAGTATCTCCGACCAGCAAATCATGGAGAGGAGAAATAGCTCTGGTGGGCTTGAAATGATCTTATTTAGGGCCTACTGACTCTAACTGTGATCCTAACACTCTCTAGTGGCCCTGAAGCTCCCTCCAAGTTGGTTGATGCTAAACCAAACGAATCAGACATCACACTGTAATGATCACTGTGATCCTCACTAGTAGACTCTATTAGAAAGTACAAAATAAAACATCAGCATCAGCATATTCGCTTCCATCAATACATTACCCTGCATCTTCCTCCTTCACTCTCTGTAAGGGTTAGCCAAGATTTTGAACTCTGTATGTTTCTAAATTAAAATGTGTATCCAATTATGCATGTCTTGGAGAGTTACCTCGGAATTTTGCCTTATAGTAAAAAGTCCATATCAACAGAATTTCACCAAAGTTTTCCTTTTGACAATCAGGCAATAAGCATTCCGTCCCTTTCATGCTGAACCATTCACTTTTCCTGGTTATGGTTTATGAGGGGGAAAATGACTGTCTGGACATCCAGAATACACTGTTACCAATGTTCAGGGAGCTGGTGTGCACGTCTACAACCTTGGAGAACTTTAGTTAAGCACATAATGATATGGACACAATGGAGACCAGATGATTGAAAAAATAATGAGAGTAATTATAATTATACTTGCATCTGTTATTTTGTATTGAACATTGTATGCCAAGCATTGTGTTTGATGCTTTGCCAGCATTATTTTCTTTACTCCTCACAACAACACAAAGAGAGAGGCAATACAATCCTCACTGTACATATTAAGAGACTGAGAGGAGGTTTAGGGATGTTGAGTAACTTTCAACTTGGTAGATGGAGGTGGGATTCATGTTCAGGCAAACTTTATTCCAAAGCCAGTGCTCTTAGCCACTGTGCATACATAATAGTTATTGAGTACTTATAATGTGCTCAATCTATTATAAACACTTTCATTTCATGATCACAAAATCCTAGTGAGGAATTAGGATTATAATATCTCTATTATAGATGAGAAAACTGGAGGCTCAGAAAGTTTAGATAATTTGCCCAAAGCCACCGAGACCCAAACTAGAGGAATGAGGAGTATATTTTGTCTCTTTGCCCCAAAAATCATGGTGCTAAGGTGAAATTTGAGAAAGACAGGTACAAAGGAAAAATAAATCCTGCAGTCTCCTGAGATCTAGTAATAATTCTTCTTCTAATTAGCTGGGATATTCTGGTTTCTTAGGGTCATTTGTCTTAATTGAGCAGGAAGAGTTTTTTGGGGAGGGTAACAACAGTATGTATTTTTTTTTTTTAGGATTTTATTTATTTGAGAGAGAGAGAGAAAGAGTATGAGCACGGGGGAGTTGTAGAGGGAGAGGGAGAAGCTGACTTTTCCCTGAGCAGGGAGCCTTACTTGGGGCTCCGTCCCAGGATCCCAGGATCATGACCTGAGCCAAAGGCAGACCCTTAACCAACTGTGCCACCCAGGCGTCCCAAGAGCAAGTACTTTAAAAGATATTTTCTAGTGTTCTTTCGAATTCTAAAATCATTGATTAACATTGCTCTAGTTTTTATATAGAAAAGAAAAACATCTTCCATATCTAAAGTATTTTTGTGTACAAACTGGGAAGAAACAGATGGTCACAATGGTTATTTAAGTACTTTCAGTGGACTAAGCATTCACCCAAGTGCTCTGCGCATTTAAACCTCACAAAACCCCTATAATGTAGGTACTACTTATTGCTCCCATTTCATCATTAAGATGTTCAGACAAAGACAGGGTACATAATGTACTCAAGATCTCTTAGACAGTAAGGAGCAGAGGTAGGGCATGATTTCCGGTGGCTTATTTCATAGTAAATACTTTAAACCTCTGTAATATACTCTGAAGTCAAAATTGTTCATTAGCTTGATGGCAGTCAAAATGATGCAAAATTATATCAGCAATGCAAGACAATGTTGCAGAAAGAGTTTACGCACAGATGATAGGCTAAATTGAGTTTGAATCTCCACATAGCCACCATCACTAGGCTTCCAGTTTTACTTAGTTAAGAGTTCAGTCTATCTATTTCCCCCACCCCCCTCATAACACCCAGGACGTATCTGTTGAATGAATGAATGAATGATTTACTGGCGGGAGGGTGTTGAGCCAGCCTTACAAATATTATATTGTCTGATTCCAAAGCCTAAGAGATTTATTTTTCCAGAATTACCTTGCAGAATAAATTAATGCAGATCAAACCAAAGCTAAGCATTCTTCACGCTGTGTAAACAAGTAGTTTGATATTCAAAGGTAGACACACTGCATTTAACAAAGTGTACGGCCTCTCTGAGTCTCCACTTATGTCTCCATGAATTTGAGATCATGTTGTCACACGTGCTTGTGAGAATTCAAAGCAATAACTGTCAAGCACCTAGCACACTGCCTGGCATAATGTAGACATACAATAATGGGCAACTTCTCAAATGTCTTTCTAAAAAAAAAAAAAGTCAACTGAAACAGTAGTATCTGTAGCCTGTGTTGGTCATCTTTTTTGAATCATAATGTTTCTTTGTTCTAAGGAAACACCCACTGAACACCTGGGCAAGGGCCTATGTTTCCCCCCATGAAGAATTTTTAAGACAACTTACACCAAAAATATACTCAAGGTGAAATGAACATGAGTGTGAGAATGACATCTTGCAGGAAAAAAACAAAAAACAAAAAACAGCCCACAATCTGAGCATATTTAGAACACAGCGATTTCTAATTATTTGCAACTTGCCCCCTTATGAGTGTCTCCTAAAGTTGAAGCTTTTTTTACTTTTCCATTTAGATCTTGAAGAGTGAATTTCCCAGCGGATGTAACGCGTGATGATTTGGCTCCTCAACCCCCGTTTGTATTGATGGAGCACAACAGGATGCTTAAAATAAACAGGGTCCCCTTGGCCTCCATAAATGCCTCCACACTTAGCAAATAAGTAGCACATTTTAGCTTGGAATCACAGGCATGAAACGGCTTGTTGTCAAGTTTCTACAGCACTCAAAGGACCATTCAGAAACTTATTATTTCTCTGTCTTGGGCCTCTTGAGGCAGAGTCCTTTCTACCATATTAAGCCTGCAAGGCTATGGGTTCTCATGCTTCCGTTGTGAGCACCCTCCATGTGATCTTTGCATACTTTATGGCGGCTTTCACTGCTATGGCTTATTAGGAGCTCTACCTTTACCCTTTTCCCTGAACGTGCTCTCCAGCATTATGTAGCTGGCACAGCCAAAGAGCTGTCTTTCCTGGGCTACACTGCGTGGATTTCCTTAGCTTCAAAAGCAAAGAGCTGACTTCTGCTTCTGGCTGAGAGGGAGTGACAGACACCAGATTACCCTCCTATCTGAAACAACAGTAACACCAGCAAGAAGCACAAAATATACGGGGCATTGACTTTCAAGACACTGGAAATCAGGCACTGAAAGATAGTAATCCCTGAGAGATGGAAAACCAAATGAGGTTAGCCCTACAATTGCTCCAGCTCACCGTCTGGAGAGAGATCCCAAGCACATTGCAGGGAGAGAGTAATCAGGGAGGCAGAGCCCAAAGGACTCCCTAAATCAAGCAGGTAAGAGATCAGGGAAATGGAAGCAGAGTTCTCAGAACAGAATACCAAGGAGGAGAATACCTGCCCAGAGAGAGAACTCCAGAGACCCATAGAGGACTGCTTTGAGTATTCAGAGTAGTCAGTGCATGGGTGGGATGAAATTCTCAAAGTCTGCGGAAAGAATCATGAGGAGGATTGGAGTCAACAGTGTCCAGCACTCATAAAGGATCAGGTATGGTGTCTTTTCCTATCAGCCATTTGAGAAAAACTACGATTCTTGAGCCACTGAATCAAGTACTCTTAAGTACCTTGCCTTAGTGGGGGGTGGGGGGAGGTGCTCATCATTTAACACTGCATTGATCTCACCTAACAAATCTTAAAAGTAAGATCCAAAAGAAACTGAATTTGTAGACAAAAACTATCCCACCAAAAAAAAAAAAACCACACACACAAAAAAACCCAAAACAAAAACAAAAACAAAACAAGCAAAAAAAACCCAAACAAAAAAACATGTAAGCCAAGAAGACTTCATTGGTGAACTTCACCAAATATTTAAGGAAGAATTAATATCAATTATACACAAATTCTTCCAGGAAATTAAAGCGAAGAGAAAAATCCCAATTTATCCCCTGAGTCCAGCATTATCTTGACACCAAAACTGTAAAAGGACATTAAAAAAAAAAAAAAAAAACTGCAGAACAATACCCCTCATGAACATATATGCAAATCTTCTAGACAAAATTTCAGTAAATTAAATTCAGTAATTTATAAAAAGGATACATCAGGACCATGCAAGTTTTATTCCAGGAAAACAAGTTCGGTATAATATTAAAAAAAAAAAAAATCAATGTAATCCACAATATTAATAAACTAAGAAAAGCATATTATCCCAAAAAATAAGGAGAAAAGCATTTGACAAAGCTTAACATCCATTCCTGCTTAAAAGGGAAAAATCTCAGCAAATTAAGAAAACTTTTTCTGATAAAAAGCATCTGTGAAAAACCATTGGTTATCAGGATATATTAAAGTATAAGACACAATGTTTCTCTTGTAAAATCAAAGACAAGGATGCTTATTTACATGATTTCTATTCAACCTTGTACTGGAGGTTCTACCCAATACAATAAGGCAAGAACAAGAAATAAAACCCATTGAAATCAAAAAAGGAGAAGTAAAACTTATTTGCAGATGACATAATTGCCATTGTAGAATATCTGATGAAATCTATAAAAAAGCTATTATAACTAATGAGTGTAGAAATGTTGCAAGATGAAATATTCCATGCAAAATCAGTTGCATTCCCATATGCTGTCAATAAATGATCTGAAATTTAAATTAAAAAATAATACCAAGATGGAATTGGGAGGGAGGCAAACCATAAGTGACTCTTAATCTCACAAAACAAACTGAGGGTTGATGGGGGGAGGGGGGTTGGGAGGGTGGTGGGATTATGGACACTGGGGAGGGTATGTGCTATGGTGAGTGCTGTGAAGTGTGTAAACCTGGTGATTCACAGACCTGTACCCCTGGGGATAAAAATATATTATATGTTTATAAAAAATAAAATTAATTAAAAAAATAATACCATTCAAAAATGTTTTGACAATTTATTTATTTATTTTCTTTTAAAAAGATTTTAATTATTTGAGAGAGAGAGATGGAGAGAGAGAGAGCATGAGCACGGGGGAGAGAAGGAGGGAGAGGGAGAAGTAGGCTTCCCACTGAGAAGGGACCCACCCCCAATGAGGGGTTCAATCCCAGGACCCTGAGATCATGACCTAAGCTGAAGGCAGACACTTAACTAACTGAGCCACACAGGTGCCCCCAAATTGTTAACAATTTAAATACTTAGGGCTAGCTCTGTCAAAGGATACCCAAGACCTGTGTATGAGGATTATAAAACATAGCTGAAATAAATTAAAGAAGACCTAGATAAATAGAAACATATACTGAGTCAGTCACAGACATTACTTTTAAGATGACAATTTTCTCAAAATTAATGTAGATTAATATAATCCCCAAATATTGCTAGTTCTTTTTAGTAGTAATTGACCAACTGATTTTAAAATCTACATGGACATACAAAACACACCAAATTACCAAACAATTTTGAGGAAGAAAAAGTTGGGGCTTAACATCACCTGATTTGAAGATCTGTTACAAAGTTACAGAAAGCAAAACAGTGTAGTACTAGTAAAAGGACAGAAAAATAGATCAATGGGACAAAACAGAGTCCAGAAATTGACTCACAGTTATAAAAGCTGACTTTTTGTTTTTGTTGTGTTTTGTTTTTGTACAAAAGTGCTAAAACAACTCAAAGGAGAAAAGATACAATCTTTTGTACAAATGGTATAGCTTTCAAAAAAATTCAATCCTTTCTTTGCACTGTATACAAAAATAACTCAAAATGTATCAAACACCTAAATGTAAAATCTTTAAAAAAAAAAAAAAGCCTAAGAAAAAAACCTTTCTGACCTTGGGTTAGGTGATGATTTCTGAGATGGATGCCAGAACACAATTTATAAAGGAAAAAAATGACACATTGGGCTTCAGCAAAATTTAAAATTTCTCCTCTTTTAAGGGCACTGTTGGGAAAATGAAAAGATAAGCCACAGACTGAGAAAAAGTATTTCGAATCATATATCTGCTAAAGAACTTAGATCCAGAATATATAAAGAACTTTCACATTCAAAAGTAAGAAATAAGGAAACTCAGTAAAAACAGATTTGAACAACTATAATACCAAAGAATATATACAATTAGCAAATAAGTGTACAAAAAGATGCTGAGCTTTATTAGTCATTACAGAAATTGAAATGAAAACCACAATGAGATACAATTACCTCCTTATTAGGATGAATATAATTCTAATTATTTCACTAATAGTGAACCAGACACTTACTATATAGTTGACCAATTCTACTCCTAGTTATTTACTCAAGGGAAATAACAGCGGGGCACCTGGGTGGCTTAGTTGGTTAAGAGTCTGCCTTTGGTTCTGGTCATAATCCCAGGGTTCTGGGATCGAGCCCTGCACTGGGCTCCTGCTCAGAGGAAAGCCTGCTTCTCCCTCTCCCTCTGCCTGCCGCTATGCCTACTTGTGCTTTCTCTCTCTCTCTCTGTCAATAAAGAGATAAAATATTTTTTTTAAAGGAGAGAAATAAAACCATGGACCATACAAAGTCTTGTTTATTCTTGCAATGAAACACTACTCAATAATCAAAAAGAATGAACTATTGGGGCGCCTGGGTGGCTCAGCAGGTTAAGCCGCTGCCTTCGGCTCAGGTCATGATCTCAGGGTCCTAGGATCGAGCCCCGCATCGGGCTCTCTGCTCAGCGGGGAGCCTGCTTCCTCCTCTCTCTCTGCCTGCCTCTCTGCCTACTTGTGATCTCTCTCTGTCAAATAAATAAATAAAAAATCTTTAAAAAAAAAATCATTTGTCACGCTTAAATATGTGCAGTTTATTGCATATCAATTACACCTCATAAAGTGGTTAAATGTACATAAAAATAGCAAATAATGGTCGGTGGAGGAAATAGCCTGAAGTGCTAAAATAAATCTTCCTGCTTATTTGTCCTATTCACCTTTGATCTAGGTTTTTCCCAAACTCTGCAAACTGACTTTCTTTTGGGAAATATTGCTGGATTTACTACACAAGGAATTTATGCTTTCTCCAATGCAATTTTGGTGTACATGGGAAAAGGGATTCTTAACAGTCTCCATCTTTGCACTGCCTCTTCCCTGTGAACCTGTCCTTTAAATAAAATCGCATTCACTGCTGACATAGTGTGCAAGGTACTTCTAATAGCTCCTGCAGTGAGTTGAATTATGTCATGTTCAAGTCCTAACCCCAAATACCTGTTTATGTGATGTTGTTTGGATATAGGACCTTTTCAGAAGGAATCAAATTAAGACTTAGTGTTATATTTTATTGCTTTCCTACAAAATCCATATGTGGAAGTCAGAACACTTATTGCCTCAGAGTGTGACTTTATTTAGAGATGGGGCCTATAAAGAGGTGATGGAGTTAAAATGAAGTTTTAGTGTGGACCCAAATACAATATGATTATATTGTATTTAAGAAGATAATAAGAAGAAGAAATTTGGACACACACACATATAACAGGGGTGTGCTCAGACAGGAAAGGCCATGAGCACACAGGAGGAAGGTGGTCATCTCCAAGCCAAGGAGAGGCGTGTCGGAAGAAAACAGCCTCCTCGCAACCTCTGATCTTTGATCATACTGGATTAGAGTGGTCCCTACACACAATAATGGGTATCTTCATATAAGAAAGGAGAGGGAGATTTAGATAGACACACTAGACAGGAGAACACCATCTGAAGACAGACAAAGATACTGGAGTGATACAGTGATATGTGCATAAGCCAAGGAACACCAAAGATTACAGGCAACCACCAGAAGGCAGCAGGAAGATTGGAACAGAGGCCCCCCTCAAAGTCTCCAGAAGAAACCAACCCTCTCAGCACCTTTATTTTAGACTTCCAGACTCCAGAGCTGTGAGAAAATAAATTTCTGTTGTGTTAAGTCCCCCAGTTTGTGGTAATTTGTTACAGCAGCCACAGAAAACTAATACAGCCTCCAAAATACCTCTTTCTTTTAGTACTAGAAACCAGTTCTTGATATTTGCAAATCATGTATCTGATAAAAGGTTGCTATCCAAAATATATAAAGAACTTATACAACTCAATTACAAAAAAAAAAAAAAAAAAAAAAAACACAGACAATCCAATTAAAAAAATGGGCAGAGGATCTGAATAGACATATTTCCAAAGAACACATACAGGTGGCCAACAGACGCATTAAAACGATGCTCAACATCACTAATCATCAGGGAAATGCAAATCAAAACCACAATGAGATATCACCTTACACTTGTCAGAATGGCTACTTTTAAAAAGATAAGAAATAACAAATGTTGGCAAGGATCTGGAAAAAGGGAACCCTTGGGCATTGTTGGTGGGAATGCAAACTGGAAAACAGTATAGTGGTTCCTCAAAAAATTAAAAATCAAACTACGGGAGCGCCTGGGTGGCTCAGTGGGTTAAAGCTCTGCCTTCAGCTCAGGCCATGATCCCAGGGTGCTGGGATCAAGCCCCACATTGGGCTCTCTGCTCAGCAGGGAGCCTGCTTCCCCTACTCTCTGCCTGCCTCTCTGCCTACTTGTGATCTCTGTCTAACTTGTGATCTATGTCTGTGAAATAAATAAATAAGATCTTTTAAAAAAAAATCAAACTATGACAGGATCCATCAATTCCACTACTAGGTATCTCTTTGAAGAGAATGAAAACACTATTTTAAAGATTTTATTTATTTATTTGACAGAGATCACAAGTAGACAGAGAGGCAGGCAGAGAGAGAGAGAGAGAGAGAGAGAGAGAGAGAGGGAAGCAGGCTCCCCGCTGAGCAGAGAGCCCGATGTGGGCCTCGATCCCAGGACCCTGAGATCATGACCTGAGCCGAAGGCAGCGGCTTAACCCACTGAGCCACCCAGGCACCCGAAAACACTATTTTAAAAATATATGTGAATCCTTAAATCCATTGCAGCATTATTTATAATAGCCAAGACATGGAAACAATATACTCATTGATAGATGAACAGAATACTACTACTCAGCCATAAAAAATAAAAAAAACCTTGCCATTTGCAAGATGGTAGACACACCTTGAGCATATTATGCCACGTAAAATCATTCAGAAATAAGACAAATACCACATGATTCCACTTACTTGTGGAATCTGAAAAACAAAACAAACAAAGAAAACAAAATGAAACTCAGATTTGTAGGTACAGAGGAAAGATTGGTGGTCAGAGGGAGGGGGATTAGGAGAGTTAAGGGAGGGTGAAATGGGTAAGGAAGATCAAAAAGAACAAACTTTCAGTTGTAAAATATTAAGTGATAATATTGCGATGTACAGCATGAGGAATATGGTCAATAATTTTGTATTAACCTTCTATGATAACAGGTGGTAACTAGACATCATGGTGATCATTTTGCAATGGACACAGATGCCCAATCATGTTTTACATTTGAAGACAATATAATATTGCATGCCAATATATAATATTATATTATACTTCAATGAAAAAGAAAGAAACTATATCTCCCTATTTCCTATTTTAGTTGGGCAACTGCTATATGCTTACAGCCTACATTTCCCAGTCTTCATACAGTAGGTATGGTCATGTGACTAAGTTTGAGCCAATGGCATATAAGCAAAAGAAATGTACATTGCTTGCTCTATTTTCCCCTCCTCTTTACTAACTGGGAATTGGTGAAAATTGGAAAAATCATGTAGACCAAGTGTTGGAGATGACAGAGCAGCTGTGGGGCCTTAGCCTACTTACTTCCGAAATGTCAAGTGAGAGAGAAATAGAATCCTGTCTTAGTTCAGGCATTGTATTTGAGAGTGGTCTGCTCCCTAGTTAATGACCACATATTTCATAATTACCCTTTCATCTGTCTTATGCCATTAGCTCCTAGAAACTAGCATTTGTTGTGCATTTCCCTGAACCACGTGGCATAATTTCATGTATAAACAGATCTTGCTTCTTTGATCATTGAAAACATTTATAAAACAAATATGGTTCTAGGACTGATTCAGCTTGTGAAATTAAGGAGCTGGATTCAATAAATGTCAATGAGCATAAATCCAGTGAAATAGCACCACTCAGACTACTATGCCTTGTGTCTCGGCCACAGGAAATGGCAAAGGCTGGGGAAGATGGACAAGAGCAATGTGGTATCAAATGTGTCACAGACATCATAGGGTGACAATGTACTAGAGAGCACTAGGGAAAGGCAATGCTCTATGAAAATATAAGCCATGTGCCCTACATCTGCGCTATTCCTAATTGCGGCAGTTAATTCTTCCGTATTATGGCACGTTTGAATTCCTTCTACAGTGAGGGGAGTGGCCCTGAGTAAGACTTGGAAGCACAAAGAGAAGAGGGTATGTTTGCCTACCTGTACCTACCTGTAGTATACACTTTCCTGGGGAGAAAAGAGAAAATACTCAGGAAGAGAGAATTTTTTTTTTTTTTTTTTTTGAGACTAGTTCCCTAAAAGAAAATAATGAATTGGGCCTAGGAAGTTAAAAAAAATCACTCCAGACACAATTGCTCCTTGTGGCAGGAAGTGTTAATGAGGCATTTAACATTTGGACTTCACTTAATAGCTGAGGCTAAGTTGAGACAGACTAGGCTGAACCATGTAGATAGGAGGAGGACAATAAAGTAAATGGTTAGAAACAGAACTTTATCACAGCTAAGTGGCAACAATACCCTTTTGTGCTTAGCCGGATTGTTATCTTTTCTCTCTCTCTCTTTCACTTGTATGCATGGCATTGTGTAGTTTATATTTAGAACATGTACTCAACTATTTTCTGTTTTGTTGCTCTAAAAACTTCCATTTCTTTATAATTATACACCCAGGGTGCAGCATGACATTCTTGTTTTCCCATACAAAGACTGACTAAATTCTTAGCCTCATGCTGTCCTAAAGAGGTGTCAGAATGGCCTGGAAGCCTTATAAGCCACAGGCACTGGCCCTGCCCCCAGAGTTTCGGATTCACTGAGTCTGGAGCTGGGCCATAAAATTTGCATTTCTTATAAATTCCCAGATGCTGTTGATGGTGCAGGTCTGGGGATTAGCCTTTGAGAACCACTGGATTAGTGGATTAAGGGAAATAGGCTGAATCTTATGTTTGGGTAGATGGTGGCATGACACTGAGTCTATTATATGGTGTTATATGGTCTATTCAACAAGACATCCTGAGCATTTTCCTAGGTCATTGAGTCGTTTTTGGAAACAGGAGTGATTGTAGAATAGTTGTATGTTGATAGGAGTGATCCAGGAAAAGAAGAAGATTGATGATATGGGAGAAAGAGCTGAAAATTGTCTCTGGGTTAGTGAAAGGAGATGGCTTCTGTACACCAGCGATGAGTTAGTTCAGACTTTCTGTCTCCAATTGCCTTCCTCTCTGTCACTCTTTTTGCCCCCACCACATCGCCACTGTTCTTGTCAAGATCACTAATGGCCTCCACAATGGTTGACCTTGTGAAGATCATTCCTAATGACCTCTACATTGCATCCAGTGTTGAGTCCTCACGACACTTGACATATAGCAGCATTTCATATCACTGATCATTTTTTTTTCTTTACAGCACACTTTCTTCCCTTGTCCTCCAGGATACCATACTCTCCTTTTTTGTTTTTGCTTTTTCCTTCTATCTGAAAGATTACTCCTTCTTCGCCCCCTTTCCTGGTTCCTCTGCCTCCTCTACTCTCTCCATGGTGGGATTCCTAAGGCTGACACTCTGGGTAGCTGCTCTTTTGCTTCTATACTCTGTTTTGTGATCTCACCCAAGTTTACAGCTTCAAATGTAATGTATATGCTGATTATTCCCAAATGTGTCAATCCTGAGAGACTTCTGCCTTGAACTGCAGACTCATGTTACCAACTGTTTGTTCAACCACTCTACTTGAATGGTTAACAAATGCCTCAAAGTTCAACATGTTAACTTCCTTGACCAACATTTCCCACCTATGTTAATGGCAATGTCATTATTTCAGATGCTTGGACCAAAAACTTTTAGGTCAACTTGAGTCCTGTCTTTCACTTACAGCTGTCAACTTACCCTTTAGGAAATCCTACTTCATTTTCCTTCAGAATAAGCACTGCATCTGTCCTACCACCTCACTGCTTTAACTACCATCCCTTTTCTTGGTTTATTGAAAAGAGTCTCCCTGTTTCTACTCTGGCCCCTGAAATCTAAACACAATAGAGAAAAAGGAACAATTTTTTGAAACATGTCATTTCATGCTACTCCTCTGCTCAGAAATTGCCAATGGATTTTCATTCACATAGAATAAAATCAGAAGTCCTTACAGTGGCCTTCAAAACCCAACTCTTAGGTAGGCACCTTTCTTGCCTCCTCTCTGCCTTACCTCATTGCCTCCCATCCTCCCACCTGTTCCACACTGGCTTCCCCACAGTTCTCAAACACACTAGACAAGCTCCCATTCATACCATTTGCAGTATCTTTTCAGCTATGCAATCCTTGTTTAAATTATTTTATTTTTAAAAAGATTTTATTTATGTATTTGAGAGAAAGTGAGAGAGAGAGAGAGAGTGAGAGAGAGAAAGAGAAAGAGAGAGAGAGAAGGAGCAGGAGCAGGGGGAGGGACAGAGGAGAGAGAGAAGCAGATTCCCAGCTGATCAGGGAGCCCAACCTGGGGCTCGATCTTGGGACTCTGGGATCAGGACCTGAACCGAAGGCAGACACTTAACTGAGCAAGCCAGGAGCCCCTGAAATCCTTTCTTCCCCCCTGAGATGTCTACAAAGCTTACTCTATCATTACCTTCATTTTTTTGTTCAAATAATACCTTCAAAGTGAGGCCAACCACGATAACCCACTGCCACCTCAATCTTTGTCATTCCCCATCACCTACTCCTCTGTATTTTTCTTCTTAGCACTTACCATCTTCCAGCATTTGCTATAACTTATTTATGTTATACTTTTTATCTATTTTCTCTCCACAGAAATATAAGCTCCCAAGGGCAGGGTGTTTTGTTGTTTGGCTCACTAATGCATTCCCAAGGTTTAAAACCATTTTGAAAACACAGACAGTCCTCAGTAGATTTTTGATGAATAAATGAAACATGTGACTTCATAGTTTTCATCATATTTACTGATATAACCATTCTTTTAAGGCTGGGCAGTTAGGTTGTTTTTACTCTTGTTGTTTTATAGAACTGCAAAAAATAGCCTTTCATAAAAACCTTGTATTAGTAATATTTTAACCACCCCAGGATATAATCCTATAAATGGCAACACCAAGTAAAATGGCATAGGTATTTTAATACCTTTGTTGCATGCAGCCAAACTGCTTTTCAGCTTATATCTCCAATAGTAGTGTTCGAGCATACCCACTGCTAAGAGAGTTAACATTTTTCTAACCTTTGCCAGTTTGTGAGGCAAAAAGAAGCACATCTAAACTGTAATTAATTTGAATTTATTTGATGAAAAGTGATCAGAGGTTTTTGTTTTATTTCTTGATCATTAACATATTTTAACTAGCTTTTCAGTCTTTGCTTATTTTTCTATTGAAATATTTATGTTTTTCTTATTGATTTTTACAGTTCATCATGTAGTAAAGACAGAAGAGTTTGCTGTGTTAAAAATATTTACCCACTTTGTTTCCTTTTACATTTTTGTTTGACATACAGAAAGATTTAATTTTAATGTTACTGAATGTATTAGTCTTTCCTCCCTAATTATGTCATTGCATTTGCACATAGATATTCTCCATCCAGTTAAATCCATGAGATTTACTCAAATTCGCTTCCAGTTTTAATGATTTTGTATTTTACTTGCTGCTCTGTAGTCTAATTATAATTTATCTTGGAGTTGGGCTTTATATAGATTTTTCACTATTAGAAAAATCTACACTACTTATTGAATACCCCTTTCTTACCTGATTTCTGAAATTGTCATATTCATGCAAAAAAATTTTACATTTTGTAACAGTATTGCTGGATAATCAATTATGTTACATGTATCATTCTATTGATTCTCATGCCAGAACCCCACAGTTTATATTACTATAGTTTTTTTTAAATGATTTCAAATAGGCAGAGCTATGGTGGTTTCCCATAGCCCTGGTCTGCTAAACCTTGTGATCAGGCTTTTTCTGCCCCGGCATTCCTCATGGAACTGCCAAAGTTGGCAGGTCCAGGTAACCCACACAAGTGCTCCTTGAACCCTTGGCTCTGGTCACTGCAAGAGGGAAGATTCTGTTTCTGGGTCCCATGAAACTGAAACAGTCAGAGAGACAGTTGTTGGCCAGCTACCACCCCAGGGAACTTCCCAGGTAGCAGACTGAAACACACCCCCAGCTTCCTGTGATCACTCCTTCAAGGATGGATGAGGCAACTCTTTTACCTAATACGTAGAAACAAACACTGAAAGTCAGGCAAAATGAGAAAACAGAGGAATATATTCCAAGTGAAAGAACAAGATAAAACTCTAGGGGAGGGGAAGGAAATTTAATGAAACAGAAATAAGTACTTTATCTGATAAAGAGTTCACAAGAATAAGCCATTAAGGTGTTCACCAGTCTCAGGAGAAGAATGGATCAACACAGAGAGAACATCAACAAAGGGACAGAAAATGTAAGAAAGTACCAAAGAAAACACAGAGCTGAAGAATGCAATAATTGAACTGAAAAATACACTGGAGAATTCCATAGCAGACTACATGAAGCACAAGAAAGGGTTGGTGACCTGGAACACAGAATAATGGAATTAAGCCAAAAAGAGGGAAAAAAAGATAAAAAGAAAAGAGAAATTAAAAATTAATAAATAAATAATCATGACAAGTGAAGATAGTTTAAGCGACAACATCAATTGGAACTACATTCACAGTACAGATGTGACATAGATGTGATAAGCAAAGGCTATACCAAGAAATGAAGATAAGAATTACGTAGCAATGAAGGGGTCAATCCAGCAAGAAGATATAACATTTGTAAATATTTATGCACCCAATATAGAAGCACTAAATACATAAAACAAATATTAACAGACATAAAGTAAAAAATGGACAGCAGTATAATAATAGTAGGGGACTTTAATACCCAGCTTACATCAAAGCTTAGATCATCTGGAAAGCAAATGGATAAGGAAACATCAACCTTAAACAAAACATTAGGCCATATAGATTGATAGATATATGTAAGAAAGAACATTCTATCCAAAGCCAGCAGAATATACATTCTTCTTGAGTGCACATGGAACATTCCCCAGGATAGATCATGTGGTAGGCCACAAGACAAATATCAATAAATTTAAGAAAACTGAAATCATATCAGCATCTTTTCAGGCCACAGTAGTATAAAGCTGGGAATCTCACACAGACACACACACACACACACACACACACACACACACACACTGGAGAAATAACAAATAAACCACACGTCACTGAATAACCAATGGGTCAACAAGAAACAAAGGAGAAAATAAAAAATATCCAGTGACAAATGAAAATACAACATGCTAAAGTCTATGGGATGCAGCAATGCAGGCCTTCCTCAAGGAACAAGAAATTCTCAAATAAACAATTTAACTTTAAACCTAAAAGGACTAGAAAAAGAGGGGAGAAAATGAAGCCTCAAAATTAGTAGAAGGAAGGAAATAATAAAGAGCAGAGAGGAAGTAAATGAAATAGAGGCTAAAAACATGGTAGAAAAGATCAATGAAACTAACAGTTGATTCTTTGAAAAGATAAACAAAACTGATAAACCTTTAGCTAGATTCGATAAGAAAAAAACAGAGATGGTTCAAATATATAAAATCAAGAATAAAAGAGGGGAAGTTAACACTGGTACTAAAAAATACAAGGATTGTAAGAGACTACTTTGAAACGATTATATACCAAACAACAATATTTCAAGGCTGGGTCATGAAGAAATAAAATCTATGTACACTTATTATCAGCAAGGAGATTGAATCAGTAATCAAAACTTCCCAAAAACAGAAGTTCAGGACCAGATGGCTTCATTGGTGAACTTCACCAAATATTCAAACAATATTTAATACCTTTTGTTCTCAAACTCTCCCAAAAAAAATTGAAGGAGAGGAAATTCTTCCAAACTCATTTTATGAGGTCAGTGTTACCCTGATACCTAAACCAGACAAGGAAGCCACAAAAAAAAAAAAAGAAAGAAAAGAAAAGAAAAAAGGCCAAAGAGGATGAACACAGATGCAGAAATCCCCAACAAAATATCAGCAGACTGAATTCAACACTGCATTAAAATGTTCATATGCCATGATTAAGTGGTCTTCATTCCAGGGATGCAGGGATAATTCAACATCAGCAAATCTATCAACATGATATACCACATTCACAAACAGAAGGGTAAAAATCATAGGATCATCTTCACAGGTGCAGAAAAAGAAGTTGACAAAATTCTACACCCATGTATGATTAAAAACTCTGGGTGAAGCAGGAACAGAGGGAATGTACCTCATCATAATAAAGGGCATACATGCCAAGCCCATCGCTAACATCATACTCAATGGTGAAAAGCCAAAAGCTTTTTTCTAAGATCATAACAAAGATGCTCACTCTCACCATTTTTATTTAATTTAGTTTTGGAAATCCTAACCAGAACAATTAGGCAAGAAAAAGAAACAAAAGGCATTGAATTTGAAGAGAAGGAAATAAAACCTCCACTGCTTGTGAAAAACAGGAGTTTATACGGAGAAAATTTTAAAGACCCCACCAAAAAAACTGTTAGAACTAGTTTGTATGAAACCACAAGAATTCCTGAATAGCCAAAGCAATCTTGACAAAGAAGAACAAAGCTGGAGGCATCATGCTTAATCTCAAACTGTACTACAAAGCTATAGAATCGAAACAGTATGGTACTAATACAGAAACAGAAAGATAGATCGATAGAACAGAATGGAAATCCCATAAATAAATCTATGCATATATGATCAACTAAGTTGCAACAAAGGAGACAAGAATATACAATGGGGAAAGGACTATCTATTTAATAAATGGTGTTGGGAAAAGTAGACAGTCACATGAAAAGGAATAAAACTGGAGCACTTTCTTATACCATGTAAAAATTAACTCAAAATTGATCAGAATGGAGTATAAGACTAGAAATCATAAAATTTAGTATAAGACTAGAAATCATAAAACCCCTAGAAGAAAACATAGGTGGTAAATTTCTTGACATTGCCCTTGGCAATATATTTCTGAATCTGACTCCAAAGTCAATGCCAACAGAAGCAAAAGTTAATAAATGAAATACATCAAATTAAAAAGCTTCTGCACAGCAGAAGAAACCATCAACGAGATAAAAAGGCAATCTGCTGAATGGAAGAAAGTATTTGTAAATGTTGTCTCTGATAAGGGGCTAATATCCAAAATATATAAGGAACTCAAACAACTCAATGACTAAACAAACAAATCAATTAATAAAATTTTAATTAAAAGTGGGCAAAGAACTTGAATAGACATTTTGTCAAAAAATACATGTCAATGGCCAAAAAGCACATGAAAAAATTCTCTGCAACCATAATCACCAGGGTAATGCAAATCAAAACCACAATGGGATATCATCTCACACCCGTCAGAATGGCTATTATCCAAAATACAGGAAACACCAAGGGTTGGCAAGGATTTGGAGAAAGGGGAACTTTTGTGCACTAATGGTGGAAATGTAAATTGGTACAAAAGCTGTGGAAAACAGTGTAGAGGTCCTCAAAAAATTAAAAGTAGAACTATTAGATAATCCAGTAATTCTACTTCTGCATATTTATCTGAAGAAAATAAAAACACTAATTTTAAAATATATATATATATGCACCTGTATGTTCATTGAAGCATTATTCACAATAGTCAAAATATGGAAGCAACCTAAGTGTTCAGGGATACATGAATAAGGAAGATGTAATGTGGATATATATATACATTGTATATATACGTATATAATGGAACACAGACACACACACACACACACGTGTGTGTACATGTATGCATGTATGTATGAATATATATATATGAATACTATTCAGCCATAAAAAAGAATAAAATCTTGCCATGCAAAACAACATAGATGGTCCTTGAAGGTATTATGCTAAATTAATTAAGTCAGGCAGAGAAAGACAAATACCATGTGATTTCACTTACATGCAGAACCTAAAAAAAATCCAAACACGCAAACAAAACAAAACAAATAGATACAGAGAACAGATTGGTGGTTTCCAGAGAGGGGGTTGGGAAGTAGAGGAAATGGGAGAAGGGGGTCAAGTGGTACAAATATTGAGTCATAAAATAAAGAAGTCATGGGGATGTAATGGATAGCATGGTGACTGTAGTCAATGATATCATAATGCATAGTATGAAGATTCACATGGTGACTGGGGAAACTAGCCTTAATGTGGAGATCATTTTGCAGTGTGTACAAATATTAAATCATGCTGAACACCAGAAATTGTTATAATGTTATATGTCAATTGTACCTCAATTAAAAAAAAAAACATACAGGGCTGTTTGCCCTGCCCTCCATTCATTCAATTTCTCTATTGCAGTTTTCTTGGCTATAGCTAAAAATGAACATTATTCTCCCCTAACAGCTATACCAACAAGATGAAACAAAACAATTAGTATTTCCTTGGAATTGCCTTAAAACTAGAAAATCTCTTAGGAAAAACTGACATCTTAATAGTATTCAGTCCTTTTGACAGAAACAGTTTATTGTTCCTTTCTTTTTTTTTTTTTTTTTGGTTTGTTTTATTTGCCATTTGGTTGCATTACATGTCTCTTATTACACACTTTTCAGACTCTGTAAAACACTCTTCCCTTGCTTTGGAATTGGAAGGCCCAGGGTTCTAACGCCAGCTCCATCACATGGTCACTGCATGACCTCAGACAAGATACTTGACCTTCTAAATATATAAATTCATCTGTGAAATGGAGTTATACATTATCTACTGATTAGAAGGTTTTAAAGATTAAATAGGAAAATTACGTTAAAAGCCCTTTGTGTGGAATTAAATAAGCGCTCACTAAATACTGGCTTTCGAAAATAGCCCATTTTTATTGGTAGCATCTTTAGTTTTTCAAGAAAGGGAGGAAGAGTCATGAGAGAAGCAGTGACAGATAATTGAGGGGCTCAAAGAAAACATGGAGTCCCGGTGAGGGAGAGATCAGAGATGTGATGTTGGATGTTAACATGCATCTGCTTCTTAAGTAATCTTCAGATGCTTGAGTTGGGTGAAGGGTTAAAAAGCAGCTCTGGGTGAGGAAGTAAGTCTTGGCTATATATAAGCATCTGAGGGGAGGCCACAGGGACCCATGGGAAAGAGAGCTAGGTCTTCCCTACTAGGGCCAGCCTCAGAGGTGTGTGCCCCATGCAGTCCTATAGGATGCCAAACTCAGAGGGCCCTGGGTTTGGCTTGTGCTCTGCTGCTGCCATCCTGAAATGTTTAAAAATTTTTGACTAAGAGGTCCGCATTTTCATTCTGCACTGGGCCCCGCAGACAATGTAGCTGTCCTATTTCTACCCCTTCCATGCCTTGCCTAGCCTTCCACCTGAGGGGGTGAGGACAGCCCTGTGTTTGTTTAAGCCATTTTCCCCACGGGCCCAGCTGACATACCATTAAATTGGGAAATGAAAAGGCACTAAGCCCTGTATTTGTTCTGAAGAGGGAAAAAGAGCTAGAGAATGTCCTTTTTCAGGAATGTGTGTATGGAACATCGGTGTACAGTTAAAATATAGATCATAATTTATAAGCTAACTCCATACTCAACTTTAACTACCCCCCCCAAAAAAGGATATAAAGTGAGAGAGATGGGCATGTCAGAGGCACAATTCTTGTCCATGATTCTGAACCTACACTTCATGGCAAAACTGACAAATCTGCTGAGTGGCTCCCTCTTTCCTTCCCATCCACCAGGCCCAGATGATTTTCTGGCAATGACTTGTTTTCTTCTTAGAAGTGGATGAGAGTGTAGAGCAGCAGTGATTGGAGGAGAAGGGGAATAACATTTACTGAGTGTCTATCACATGCTAAGTGTTAAGCGAGGAGCTTTGCATAGAGTTCTCATTTATTCCTCACAACGGCCCTGTGGATGGGTAGTATTATCTCCATTTTACAGATAAAGAAACTGAGCCCATTGAATTAACCAATTCGATCGAGTCACACATAAAGTAAGTGGCAAGAAAAGGATATAAACCCAGGTCACTCTGTCACCAAATCACGTGTTCTTTTTAGTGTAATATACTGTCCACCAACTGGAAACTGAGACAGATGAAGAAATATTCCATTACTGTATTCCAAGCACGGTTCTAAATGTATTACATGTTTTAACTCATTTAATTCTCACATTGAGAGAGGCTCATGAAGTTTAAGTAAATTCCATAAGGACTTGTAGCTGTTAAGTGTCAGAACCAGGATTCAAACTTAAATAGTCTATCTTCAAAGCCAAAACTTTTAGCAAACCCATAATGCTACTTTTTCTTAAAAAAAGGGGGCGGCGGTTAGGGGAAGGGCAAACTTGGTGACTGAATATAGATTGAACATGGAAACATTTAAGGGTGAATTCTAGGTTTTATGTTTGAGTACCTAGTGGGAATGTTCTGATGGTATCATTTAGTAAAATGTGAAATAGAGAAAAAATGCGGTGCAGATTTCAGGGCAATGACTGTGACATTGCTTTTAGATATGCTGGGTTCGGGGTCCTTGGAAGGCATCCACAAAGATGCTATACAACTTTAGTACCTTCCTTCCAGGGTTGTGCAGAGTGCTTAGAATGGTACCCGGCGAAGTAAGTGCTAGGTAAGTGTTTGCTGCTATTACAGCCCAGTACACAACTGGGTCATTGCCCGGCTAAGAAGATTATTATGACCCAGTAAGCAATTGGGTCAAATGGAGCTAAGAAGAGAAATTTTGGCCTGAGATATAAACACTAGAGTTCTGGACTTACAGATGATAACAGAAGTCATGGACAAAGAGGAGATGTCTTAAGGAGAAAAGATAGGAGAAGAGAAGAAATCCTTAGGAAGAATGCATCTTGATAGACATACAAATCATCTGAGGTACTGAGTAAAGGCTTGTCATTTGGAACTTACTGAAGTTTAAAAAAAAGGGGGGAAATGTTTATATATGCAATAAAACATTGAGTCTCTGGCCAAGAAAGACCATTCCTTAGATAGTAAACCATACAATCAGAAAGAACAAGTGAGGTAACTTTAAATCAAACTCCTAGAGAGAGGGGACCACAGCTAACCAAACTGCTCCGTTCCACCACAAGAGTTTGTGCCCCTCATTAACAACCACTGGGGATTTCCCAGCTCCTCAGTTAGCTTCCAGCCCAAATGTGGTCTCCCAGCTTTATGTGGTGAAGAGTTCTGGTCTTCGAGAGCTATGAGCACAAACACACACACACAGACCACCCCCCCACACACACGTATGCCTATGCTCAGTCATTGATTTCTGCTTTCACCAGTGATCCTGGAGGATTCCACTACCCACCCCACCCCCAGCCCCTCCTAATCTCTAGGGCTCATTATGAGCTTCCTGCCAGAAGCATTTTGTGCCGTTCACCTGGGCTGGGTGCTTTCCTATGGCTCCTTACTCTTGCCTCTATCACAATGCTTATCCACTAACTCTTGGAACTTCCTACTTTCCTATTTGACTGCAAGGTTTTTTCCAGACGGTTTTTTTTTTTTTTCATAGCCTCAGCCCTAGCATAATGCTTGGCTATTGTATGTGTTCAAGGACTCTGATTTTAAAACTTTATTCCTGGAAAATGCCTTTTTAATTTCAGCATCTTCTGCATAGTCCAACCCCACTTCTGTTCCTAGATAAGACTGAGACTCTGTGAGGATTCAGTGCCCTCCTTGTTTAACATGGGAGACTTTTTTTTAGTCCATTTAGTAGAGATAAAATTTACAAATATTTCCTTACATACATTTTAAGTGTACCAGCTGATAAATTTTAGCAACTCTATATACTTGCATAACCACCAGGTAATGAAGGTAGAGATCATTCTCAACATCCCCAAAGGTCCCCCTATGTGTTTCCCTCTGTGGTCCCAAGTACCATACTATGGGCTGGAAATTTTGATGTGTAGAAAGATGTAAACAGGTCAATCCCAGGTTTGATGAAGGAAAAGAATGACCACTGATCAGAATGCCATATAGGAAGTGGAATACATGGTTTGGCAGCAAATTAAAGGCAAAGAGAAAGATACCTCAAGTGGAAATCATGTTGGCAAACTCAGGAAGGCGGGAAGTTGAACTGGGGGTCATTTGTTTGGAGCAGAGCTTTGGGGTGAGAGCGATGAGAAGGGAAATGGAACAGGTAGAAATGCAGGTTTCCCACACAAGTGGGGGATATTGGTGATATCGCATGATTCTCCTAGCATTTTCTCCATGTCCAGGGAGGGATAAAGGTATTCATGGACTCTGGACTCCTACCTACTCTAGTTACGCAGCCTCAATAAAGGAGCCTAGAGAGCTGAGAACATTCTCCTAAGAGCTGAAGTCACTTGGCCACTCTGGTTGGTTCTTTGCCTCCTTGGACTCAGAAGCGTGCTCTTTCAGACATTGTCCTACTCTCTCCTGCCTCAAACCTGCCAGATCCCAAAGACAGCTGGACTCCTAGTCCTACCCTTTCTGTCTTGCCCCATCTCATGATCTGTCATCTTCATGAATGGAGAGAGAAGCCTTCAGTACAGAAAGATAGTGGAAAGAGCCTGTGTCTCCCTCTTGCTTTTAATCTCGATAATAATGGTCAAAATCTGCCTATAACTTTTGACTCCATCCAGACTTAACTATTAATAGCCAACTATTGCCTGGAAGCCTTACTGATACATAAACAGTCAATTAACAGCTATTTTGTGGGTTATTTGTATTCTTACGATAAAATAAGTTAGAGAAAAGAAAATGTTATCTAGGAAATCATAAAGAGGAGAAAATATGTTTACAGTATATTCTATAAAAATTCTTCATAGTAATGGACCCGTAAATTCAAAACCATGTTTTTCTAGTGTCAACTGTAATTTCAAAGCATAATCCAGAGGCCACTTAGTTGACTACAATAGAGTTCAGCAAATAGATTTCTTTTTTTCAAAACAACTCACATCAAAGGAAGGCACACGCATCACCCCAACACCTTTCACAGAGACATGTTCAATATGTATTTATAAATCTATCTGTATTTGTGAGGTACACCCTCCTCAGAAGACAGAAGTTAGCAGCCAAACTTTTTTTTTTTTAGTCATTCTGTGAACTGGGCATACAATTTGTTTTCTAATCTCCCAATACCAGGATTGGCTAGAAAGTCTGCAGCGGTAGAGTGATCTGAGACAAGAGACCAGGTTAACCCTCCTGAAAAAGATGCCATAATCGTCCTCTCAGATTTTCCTCGGCAAATCAGAGCTTGACTACCATGTAAGAAATAGGCAGAACTTCATAAGAGGAACACTCTTAGCAGAGAAATTTGACACTGGGCTGAAAGTGAAGGAGTGAAGGTGAAGAAGTGGCTGGTTCTAACTCTGATAGGACCTGGTTATGTGAACCCTGGAATATCATTTTCCTCCATGACTGATTCTTCATCTGCTTCTATAGAATTATATTCTAAATCTTTAGAACTTTCTTTTCTTCCAAAGGGGAATACTCGTTCTTTAAAGGAAAATATCATTTTGGGGCGCCTGGGTGGCTCAGTGGGTTAAGCCGCTGCCTTTGGCTCAGGTCATGATCTCGGGGTCCTGGGATCGAGCCCCGCATCGGGCTCTCTGCTCAGCAGGGAGCCTGCTTCCTCCTCTCTCTCTGACTGCCTCTCTGCCTGCTTGTGATCTCTCTCTGTCAAATAAATAAATAAAATCTTTAAAAAAAAAAAAAGAAAAGAAAATATCATTTTATCATCTGTAAAATGGGGATAATTGTAGCATCTGCCTCATAGTGTTGTTATGAGGGTTAAATGAGTTCGTTCATATAAAGCAATTAGAACAGAGCTTGCATGCAGTGTAAGGGCTCAATAAATGTTAGCCGTGATGTGAGGTTGCTAATGATGATGATGATTACAAGAAAATAAGGGGATTCTCCAAGGACCAACAACAAAGAGAGGACTTAAAGTAGAGTGGGGAGAGTAGGGGCTAGTGCTCCAACTGCCTAAGGCTGAGGGAGGGAGAGGGCTGCTTCTCGTGTTGTAACCTAAGTGACTGAGTCTTAACAGTAACCTGGGAACAGAGGCTGGGGACCCGCTGACATTTCCATATAAGGCTGGAGTCCTCGGGAGTCTCCGAATGTTGGATTAGGAAAAAAATTCCAAAATGTGCATAAAGATTATAAAGAACCATGTCTATCCTGCCCTGGGCTCTGGATGGAACAGCTGTGTCTGTCCAGGGAATTTGTAATTCCAGGAGTGTGCTGAAAGTGGGTCTGGGGTTCAGATGCATCTTTCCCTTGCAGATTATCCCTGTGGGTGCTGGCAGAGGCAAGCACAACTGCTCTCCCCCCAAGCCACACAGAAGTTCCCATTCCCACATTACCTACTGAAGCTGTGTTCATAATCCAAAATGACCAAACACATGAGGAAACAGCCACATCCTCTCAGCCCCCTACAAACTTCAAGGAATCAAATAACATAATGGAGACTATGGCATAATTCAGTTTACAGTACTTTAAAAAATCAGGATTCAAACGTAAGAAATTGTAAGACATTAAAAAAAAAGAGGTGCCTTAAAATATAAAGCTTTTAGAAATAAAACAAATGAAGTCATGAAAACTTTAAAATCTCAATGAATGGATAAGCACTGTCTGAGAAGAGAAAATGACCAAAAAGGGAGATAAATCTTAGGAAGTCGCTAGAAATGTGGAAATGAAAAATATGAAATAGCAATTTTGAGTGAGAAGACCCAACACATGACTAATAGGAGTTTATGATAGAGAAAGAGAGAGCTCCAAGAAATAATATTTGGAGCGATAATGGGAGGTAAAAAATTCTCCAAAAATCACTCAAGGATCTAAGCACCCAAATCATTCAGCCAACATGTAAAACGACGTGAACTACTGTCAAAGAGGCTGCTGTGGCGAAGCCAGCCATACTCTCAGAAGGGCCAGCATCCTCAGCTGTAACTCAGAGACTGGAGCAAGACAGCCCCCATGGCTCAGGACTGATGCGTCCCCATTTTCAAGTTCACTCCAAAATTCCAAAGACTATGATCTGTGTGTTTCCCACATTTGCTGCCATTTTGCCCTGTATCCTCCTCCTGAAACGAAAGCTGAGAAATGAACAAATCCAGAGCCTGACAACCACGCGGCCAGCTGCTGCGTCCCCAGCTCCCTCCTGCTAACACCCGCCATCTCCCCTGCTGAGCACAGATTGTCTGCTGCTTTTCTCCACGCACTCAAGGCTATTCCACTAACGTTTTCAGGTTCTTGTCTTCAGTGCCAGGGGCAAGGTGACATTCCTTAAGATTTATTATTATTGTTTTCCATAACCTGAGGAATGTCAGTCCTCTAAAAGCCTCTGCACCGTGTTGATTTTCTAAGTTAACTCTGACTTAGCATAGATTTATTGGCAAGGTTTGTAGTTTGCCCTGTGTGTGTGTCTGCATGCAAGCATATGTTTGAGACACAAAGCAGAAGGAAGGGAGAAGCCCAGTATTTATTTAGCTTTAATATGCACTATCTCTGGAGCTAACTGCTATCATAGATGCCCATTCTTTCCATTCTCACAGTAATCAGATAGGGAGAATATGATCAAGCTCGTTTATCACAAGAGGAGGAAGGCTCTGAGAAGTTAGGGAACAGGTAGGGTCACTTTCCTGGGAGTCTAATCCCATGGGGGAAACAAGGAGAACAACAAGGGAGAGATAAAACTATATGCTGGACAGATTCCAAATCCATATGTAAGTAGAAGTACAAACTTGTGTGGTGTGATCCAGGTGTGTGGGGCAACTGGGAGGTCCACATCCATTGGAATGTTTTCCTCTTTAAAGCCTAGTAAGAGACTGTGCATCTAACCAGTGTCTCCCAGACAGTCCTCACCCAAGAAACATTAGGCCTTTTACGCAGAGCCTTTTAGGCTGCTTCTAGCTGCATCTGCAGGCTTGTTCTCATGGGCTTGCATTCCACTCCCCTCTCCCAGGGTCCTGGGGTTGCATGCTTGGTGGGTCCGGTGCTGTGTTCTATCACTGTTCTCTCATGCCTCACAGTGACAGTGAGCAGCCAACACAACCCCAAAACCTCAGTTTTGCAGAGGAAATTTGTCTGTTTGTTCTGAGGATGATAGTTCTTTTTATCCCAAATAGAATTAGCCACTCTCACTTCAAGGGGCCAGCTTTCTCCTTGGTTTCTGAGTATCACAGGACTGCTATATCAACAACACTTTGTCTTAGGAAACTAGTTTGTTAGAATGTTAATTTGATGTGCACCTTTATGGGCCACAAATCCAGCCTCCCTAATGAACTTCAGTCCTCCCCTCCGAGGGGGCTCAGAAACTGTGGCTTCTGTCCATCTCAGGGCAAGAGGGGAACAGATGAGCAGCGGTGGGCATGTGCAGACCTCTGTTGCTTACTAGCTGAGCTGCCTGGGCACATGTAACCTCTGTGAGCCTCCATCTCCTCATGTGGAAATGGGAATAATAATCCTACTCACTGGGTTGCCCCAAGAATTAGGTGGGAAACATCCATTGAAACAACTCAGTTAAACATTTTGGATTCTTCAGCCTGATCTGGGGCAGGCCCACCCTTGGTTGTCAAGGTCAAGGTGGATATGCCTATTAGGCTACTCAAACGCACCATCCACAGACTAACCAACTGTTAAGTAGAAAACCTCACATTTCAAAGGACAAAGGAGAATGCAAGGCTGTGGTGTGAAATAGCAGGAAGGGTCTGAGCTCTTGAATCAAGACCTACTTCATTTCCTGGCAAATCATGTACCTTCTCTGAATTGCATTTGTAAAATGTTAATATGTGCCTTATAGGGTTGCTCTAAGGGTTCAATAAGACGATGTATAAGAAAACACATGTAGACATAAGAAATCATTCTTTTAGGAAGGCGTGAGGCTAACCCAATTCAATCTTTCACATCACCTCAGGGGGGACTGACCCGTGGGCACCATACTACAATAAAAACGAAACCAGAGGGGTGCCTGCAGTACCATGGGTACCCTGGCTTCTCAGACAATTCCAGCACATATCTTCTCAGTAGGATCACTCAGATTTTTTTTTTTTTAAACTAAATCCTTGGCCTGACCGTGCCCCAGAACATTTTAAGGTGAAAATGTCCCAGACAACACATTTGGCATTTCCTCTAGCAGACAGCTCCCTGCTCTGCCCTCCCTGTGGCTGAACCTGGAGGAGGCACTGCCTGATCACAGCCCTTCTAACACTGCCCTCTGGTGGTAGCAGTTTGCAACTTCATGGATTTTTTGGACTCCCTGCTGGTATTCTTCTCCCTGTCCTTCATACACTCCCGGCCCCCAAAGCTGCCTACCCTGAGGAGCATCTCCTCAACTCTGAGAATCCAGTGGTACATATGCATTATTTGTTTTCACTTACCTCCTTAAGGCAGGCAGTTTCTTTGCAGGCTTTGGATCTTCATGCTGTCAGCCTGGCTGACCTTTCTGCTCCATTCATATCCCATCCAATTCAGAGTCTGGTCCAGCAAATCTGGTCCCCTCACTCTTTGTTTATGTTATTTTTTTTTTTAATTTTTAAAATATTTTGTTTTATTTGTTTATTTAGAGTGAGACACAGCATGCACTGGTGGAGGGGGGTGGGTAGAGAGCGAGGTGGTCAAGGGACGGAGGGAAGGGGAGGGAAAAGATCTCAAGGTTCCTGCTAAGCATGGAGCTCTTGACATGAGGCTCAATCTCACGACCCTGAGATCATGACCTGGGCTGAAACCAAGAGTCAGAAGCCTAACCGACTGAGCCACCCAGATGCCCCCATCCCTCCTTGTTTAAAAGCATTTAGGAGTTTTCACTGCCCTTCAGGAAAGTTCATGATGTTTGGCACAAAATAAATATGCTCCTTCTATTATATCTCCTTTGTTCCCATATCCAGTCTCAAATCTGGAGCCCCTGACTTCAGGGGTACTGTGTGATCCTGCTCCTTGTCCTGCCTGGGGGTATTGCTGACAGAAATTCCCACTAGAATGTCCTTCCCTCAAAGCAACTCAGGAACCCTTTTAAGCCCCAATGCAGATGTCACTTTCTCAACCAGGACCTTCTCCAGCTCCCCAAACCCTCCATTCCAAGTTAGGTGCGTGCCTACACCCCCTGTTCTCAACTCCATGACATGCCTTCCCATCAACTTTGTGCTCTCAGACCTAAATGCCACATTTTTTGCTTGTGTTTTAAAGATCTTCCTGGCCCCAGGATAGAATACAGAGCCTGGCTTGTATGGAACTTGCTTAAAGAATTTTGAATGCACAACTTTATCTAGCTTGGGAACCAGAAGAATAGCGAATACTGCAAGGGTGACAAATAATCATAATTACTTATATTTGCATACTACTAATAATGGTAGTTAGGGAGCATTTATTACATGCAAGACACCGTGAAGTGCCTTAAATTTATTTTCTCATTCAATAGGCACAGTGAGCTCCCCCCACTTATACTATCTCATTTAATCTTTACAACAACTCCGGCAGGTGGGAGGAGAGCAGGCATTAGATCTGTATTTCAGATTAAAGGAAAAAAAAAAAAAAAAAAAAAAAACCTGGGCTGGAAGAGGAGCCAGGGCTTTAGCCTAGTTTCTGCAACCTCTCTCCCAGTGACATGAGTCTGCTATCCCTTATTAATACTCTGCCTCTTCCTGACAGAGGCAGGTCCCAGGAGATGAAGCCAAACACAGAAATGTGCTTTGCCTGCAGACCCAGGCTGTAAAAGCAATCACAGCCTCTCCTCTCCCACCTCCAGTTCCTAATCAATTATGGAGGAAATGACAATGAAGAGAGAGGGGAGAAAGATTCAGGAGTGACTGCAGTTCATTGAAAAGCTACCAGAGGCTTTGTTTCTGCAGCCGCAATGCCCGGCCAGGAGCACTGGGGCACACAGACGTAGGGTTTAGTGGATGACATGGAGACAAAGGAAAAATGACAAACCAAGTGAATTAGTGAAGGTGAAATAAATGGTACTCAGCAACAGATGGGGCTGATGCTGGGTAATTTTCTGCTGTCACCTCCCCTCAGGTAATAGATAATCCCGCAGCTGTGGGAGCTCCCGAGCAGGCGGGCATGGATCCTCGCTCTCCTTCCCGTTCAGAAGCTGTGCCCCCCATCCCTTAACCTGTCTCGATGATAAAAATCTTAAGAGCCAAACTTTTTGCAAGACTTATAGTGGCGATTTAACTCAGTCCCAGCTAAGGTTGCTATCTGTCAGGCTGTCATGGTGACAGGCAGATTTGTAAATGCTCCGGCTCCAGTGTCAGGTTGAAGGTGACATTTTTCAGCAGGAGATTTTTTTTTTCCCCATCCCTCACTGAGACAGAACGTCTCGGAATTAGGAAAGCAACACCCTGAATAAGCCTCTGTCACACTCACCACCACCCTGGCTGGGGCCGTTGACCCCTGAGCTCTGGGATTGTCGCTCAGTTCCCCAGACCCTCCTCTGCCCTGACCTGGGACACTCAAAACAGAGTGATGCCCTGTAAGGTCATGGCCCTGGACCCCCACCCTCTCCCTGGCCCATCCCCTGACTTCACCTGACTCTCCTTTACAATGATTTGGATGGTCCCTCTGCCATTACTATTATAAATACTTACCTAGATTAATTAACCACTATATAAAAACCCAGAATCTCAACTAAATTCATTTAATGACCTGCCATACTATTGCTTGGCTGAAGCCTCTAAAACTAACCCTGAATGCTCAGTGACATTCTTCCCTTTGATTTCTTCCTGGAATCACTAAGCCTTAATCAAGTTTCTGCTTTAACCCCTCTTTTTCCAGGATTTTATTCTCAGTGTATTAACCCTATGGGAGCAACACTGACAAGGGGTGATTTGGTTCCTTAGCTTCCCGCCTTGTTCTCAGCATTCATCTGTCTTCCTTTATGAAGCTTGGGAAGGCAATTTCTGCTCTGATGCCACATCTACAGTGCAGCTAAGAGTTCCATGTGTCCCCACTTCGTGGCCCAGATGCCAAAATGGAGATTCTCCATCTCTCTCTGTCTGTCTTTCCCCTCTTTCTCTCTTGGTTTCTTTAAGGAGGAACTAGTGTGTGTCTTACAAAGGGTCTGCAGGGGGCAGGGGCCAGCACTGGCCTAGCACCACCCAGAGTCAGCAAAGGGAGGGGTACCTTGGAGACATGGTCTCCAGCACCAGCAAGGAAGGAGGAGAGACACCAGCAGATGGTGTAGAACGGCACAAACATATCCTGTGACCTCCCACCCTTCCTTCCTCATACGTTCCCCCTGCTTCACATTCTGTTTGCTTAGGGGTGTGAGGCTTTTGCTCACAGCTCCCACACACCAGCCCCTGACCCAGCCTGGGAGTTCTCCCAGCCCTTCTCTCCTTCTTGACCAGAAGCAAGGGCATTCCCTGGGCTGCCATCAGTTGCAGGAATTGAGTTAGACGAGTTGCTCAAGTATCTTTATCTTTATTGTCTTCGTTTGAAAAGAAAAGTCCATGCTATCTACGTTGTACAGTCGCTGTGTGTGTGTGTGTGTGTGTGTGTGTGTGTGTGTGTGTGTGTGTGTGTGCGCGCGCGCGCGTGAAAAGCTCCTAAGACCCAGTGAAAGTTTGGTGACCGCGGGCCCACCCTGCCCCAGCGGGCTCCGGCTTCCTTCGTCTCCAGCACGACGAGCGCCACCTAGTGGCGCAGGGCGTGCGCTCAGCCGTGCGCTTCACACCCCCACCGCTCCGTCTGAGCAGGTGCCGGGGTCTCTGCGGGTTGGGGTCTTTACACTGCCTGCCCTCTGGGGGCTCACCATAAAGAGGGAAAGGGAAGAGGAGAAAGAGAAGACAGTGAGAGGTGGGGGCCGGGGGAAGACTTCCAGAGAAAGGAAGGTAGATGGAGTCCCACGCGAGGGGACGTAGATTGGAGGGGACAGGCCCATCTGTCGGCCGGGCTAGGGTGGGTCCCTGAGTTCCCCTGGGAACGAGCTCCTTGTGGACCCGCTGCCGGACAGGAGCAGCCCCTGAGAGGCCGCCTCCGCCCTGGGTGGAGGAGCTCCCCCAGCAGTAGCAGGAGGATCGCGGAGAGGCAACGGGAGCTTCCCGCAGGCGGGGAGAAACCAGCCCAGGCGCCGTGGCCTTCTATGCCTCGGCCCCTTGGCAGAGGGGCTACGTCTGTGAAGGTGACAGGTGGAAGGAAAATCGCTCCTGTCGCTGAGGGAGGAGACGAGGCAGAGCCCGGTGAAGACAGCTGGGCGCGTAGGGTGCGCCGGGCGCGCACCGAAACCATGCCGGGTCTGCGAAGCTCCGGAAGGAGCCAGATGCTCGTGAGAGGAGAGACGGAGAGCTCCGTGGGGACAGTGAGGAGGGTCCTGGGGCGCGCGCAGCCTCACCTCGGCCCCTCTTAGGCCTCCACCTCAGCTCCAGGCTTGCACCACCCTCGAGAAAGCAAAAGGCCTTCTCCTTAGCACCCACCTCCTGTGACCCTGCCTGACCTCTTCAGGGGGGAAATCGGAGCGTTCCTTCCGTCAAGCGCCATCGTCTCCCTGGCTAGGTCCCATCAAAGGCAGATTCCGTGTCCCTTTCACCCCTCACGTTAAACACCCTAGAACATTTAAAGAGTCGTCGCACTGCTTCCCTTCATATCCCCACTTGGTAGATGTGCTCCCTGCTTCTCTCCCTTTCCTTCCTTCATCCCTTCACAGCCTCAGTGCCAACCCCAGGACAGGCCAAGGGGTGGATTGAAGAACACCGCCAGTCCCCTGGGCTCTTGCCAAAGGACAGGAGTGGCCAGTTAACCCAGACAATTTCATAATGTGTTAGGACAGGGGTATCCTCATTAGCCCTGAGGTGTGGGGGTCTCATCTGGGCCCAGTCAGGCTGTGGGAGAGCCCTGCCATCTATCTGTGAGCAGGCAGGAGACAGCAGCTCGTCTGCCTCTTTGCCTCCTCAGTTGTCTCTCTTGCATCCTATAGAGGCTCTGGGCACCCCAGCAGCTGACTTGGCATGGGAACACAGAAAGCCTAGAAATTCAGATGATGTCTGGTGGGTAGGATCAGGAAGGCTGGGCCCCAAAGAACCCCTTCAGGTAGGGCTCCTTGCCAGCATCTGCCCCCCAAAACTCCTTTCCCTCAGTTTTTAAACGTCATCCTCATCTCCAACTCCTTAGACCAGGTGTATCTATCCTGGGAAAAGAAGTCCTCATTGCATTACCTATTATTTTTGCTTTCTATGTGATTGATTTTTCTTCTTTATTGGTGGAAGGGGAGGGTCATTGCCACCTCGATTAGGCAGTTCATTGGCTGCATGTATCTTTTAATTTTGCCTTCAGCTTGTGAAACACCTTATTCTAGAGCTTCTGGCCTTGGGGGTCCAGCCTAGATGTTAGCATGCCCTGTCCATGCCCTTGGGATGATAGTGGGAAGGGTGGTCTGGGGCAGCTTGCCTGCTGCCCAAATGAAGGGTAGATGTAAACCTTGGTCCCAGTCCTCAGAGGTGTTCAGTCCAAGCCTGGGGGAGGGAACGATGAGGAGCAGGGGAGAGAGACTGGGCAGGGCGAACCCAGAATCCACGTCACTCTTGCTGGCTTCCCTGTCATTGCCCTGGGTGTGTCTGGATATCTGTTTCAGGTACATTTCGTCAATGGAACACTGGAAAGCAATAGAATATGGTCTTCCTTTATTTCTCAATGTACTGAGGACACACAAGAACCATGGTATCTTGCCAGGAAGCATCTTTCCAGCCTGTCAGTCCTTATTGGAAGTTTCTAGTGGCTTCTGCTTATGCAAGAGCCCAGCCTACTGGTTGCAAGCACCGGCTGGATGGGAGACCTAGCTCTGCCCCAAGTGAGATATGTAACCAGTAACAACTCATGACTTCTCTGTGCCTTAGTCTCCTCATCTGTGAAATGGGGGTGATAATGGCACCCATCTCCTAGGATAGTTGTGAAGAAAGGAATGAAATGATGAAATGTAAGTAAAACACTTAGCACACCACCCACAAAGGACCAGTACTCAATATCTAGTAGTTTAGGGAGTTAGCTGTGTTATCTTTTGTGATATGAAAGAAAACAAGAGTATAGCATGCCAGTGATGTAGTAATTTCCCTCCTTTCCTACCTCATCTCTTTCTCACAGGCAGAAGTGGGTGTCCAGAGAAAGGCAGCGTGGCTGAATCATGGAATTATAGGCAAGTGTCCTGGAAGAAGACGAGTATGGTATCTAATGGAGAGAAAATGCTTTCTGAGCATCTCAAAATGCAGGCAGGCGAGCCCACCAACGTGCTGCCTCCTGGCTGCCTGGAGGAAGGCAGAGCAGAAATGGGCAGCTGAGGTCTCCCTTGTGATGAGGCCCCCCATCCTCTCCCCACTTGGGGCCTTGACCAACCTCATCCCTCCCAGGAGTGTACCACCACCAGGCCAGCCCCTCCTCATGGACTTGGACTCCACCTGTCCTCAGAAAGAATCTGAACTTTCAGGGAAATGAGGCTAAAAACAACAAAATTCCACAAGATAAATCTCTTAAGTCTGGCCTAGAGACTGAGCTGGGCTTTGATTTAAGAGCCAGAAAGTTAAAGAAAAGAGTTACGTCCTGGGCTGGGATCTGCAGGGGCATAAATTCACACCCACCTGCTCCTTTTCCCATTCTGCCATCCGGTCAGAGTTACTGGGTATCTGAATGCCCCACCGGGGAGGCTGAAGCAGTGCCAGGACAGCCCCCCTGCTCCCTGTGTTCCCACCTGCCTCTGGTCTGGGCTCTCCCTCAAACCTCTGCAGAGCCACAGGCTATGTCAGAAGAGAAAGTCTCGGCTCTCCCAAGAAGAAAGGCTGGCTCACGGTCAGAAGTCTGCCTGCCATGTTCCTTCCTTCTTTGGACACCCGGATTGCCAGGGATTTTTCTTAACAAATGTCCAATGTATATGCCAGCATTTGCTCTTATGGATGGGTACCTCACATAAAATTAGAACTAAATACATTCTTTAAAAGCCCAACTAGATAAATAAAATGTGCCTTCCAGTGTTCATGAGTGGTTTGGGAATCCTAAAGTAAGATGTACTGGGGTTTACAGGCCTTTGAGATAGGGGGAGTCCTCCTCAGATGAGTCTGTGCATCTTTTCTGATCCCATCTTTTCTGATCCCAGATGGTGTCATGTTGCCTAGGATGGGCAATTTGGTTGTCCTATTCAGGGGGTAGCTGGGACCTTCTGCACAAACTGCATGAACACCTCAGGAAACGCAGTATCAGGTTCAACACAAACATGAATTGCACACACACCTGCTATGGGCTACATACTGAGGACACAAAGGTAGGAAATCAGGTCGCCGTGCCCGCTATAAGAGGACCCCCGGGGCAGGGGGAAACAGGAGGTGGGTGAGGATGGGTACTCCACCCCAGCCATGCCCACTTTGTACCACACGTCCCCCCAAGAGAAGCAGGTGGAAAGGAGGAGCCGGAGACTATAATTGTTCCTGGGGTTTTGGAACTCAACTCACAGGCTTCCCCTAAAGAGAAATGATACATTCAATCACATTCTGGTGTGATTCAAAAGCGTTTTCCATGGGCTTTTAGGACCATCATTAACATGAAGGTTTCCGATTTAATGATGTGAGTTATCTACCCTCCTTCCAACCCTCCCTGTGTGGTTGGGCTTGCAAACCATTTTAGGAAATTCAACTAGGGGCACAGAGAGAGAGAACAGAGCCGATGACTTCACGTCCCTGTACAGAGTCTGCTAGGAAGAGCCCTCCCCAGTTCAACATCCTATTAGTGGGGGAGACAGGCTGTTCAGGCGGCTGCAGGAGCACAGGAGTGCCCTCTCGTGGCCATCCTCTGGAGCTGCAGGCACCACAGCCAGTCCTGCATCTGCAGGCTCCCCTATCCAGATGTGCAAACTGGCTGCCAGTGCACGTCCTACCCCTTTGGGGTTTATTAGCCTGCTGTAATGTCAGCGCAATAATAGCCCCGGGGAGGCCATTACACCACTATTTCCATCCAGAGGAAGGCTATTCCATCAACTGCTCCAGAGGCCTGCTTGGTAAATGAGTTTTCTTTTAAAAATACATTGACTTGATTGCTTTGTTAGAGTGCATTCTGCACCAGGGGACGTGTGTGGGGTGGGAGGACACAGGGTGAGCTGGGAACTACCCAACGATCAACAGCAGAGGCCAGGAGAGGCCAGGTCATCACCCCTCCCACTGCCCAACTCAGGGAGCCCCCTCCTCCCAGAGGCCCTCCGTCCCTCTCTCCCTGGTAACACTTTGGCTCAGTTGTTGGGCTCCTTGAGAAGATTCCTCAGCCCTTTATCTCTGTGCCCTCATACCCCATCCCCCAGTCCCCTAACTGCAGTGTCCAGGCCAGGCTTTGCAGGGGATTGTAGAGCATTAATTCCAGTGAGTCCTGCCGCCCCGGTTCTGTGCTTACTCTCAGGAGACAGGGAAGACAGACAGTGGTGACTCCGGGCTGGATGTTGACAGAGTCCCTTCCCCCTGTGAGCAGCATGGCGAGGGGTTTGGGAACAGAGACCTCCCAGCAGACTGGAGGTCCAGGTCACAGTGAGAGGTGAATGCTTGTCCTCCTTTTACCTCTCATTAGGGTCACTGAGTGGCAGAGCAGCCCCAGGCAGAAGGGGCAGACATTTCTGTGGACAGAAACATCTCATTCAAACAAGTACAGTGGGAAGGGACCCTGCAAGAGGGTTTGGACACCTTGCTCCCAGCACGTCAGGGGTTCAGCCTTATTAACTACCGTATTTCACATTCTGTCCTGTTTCATGTAGTCTGACACTTGTGACCCTCTCCTAGGACATTGGATTAGTCAAACTGTTTGTCACTGTGCGGGAACCAGGAGGTCACACACGAAGGAGGGGCTCATGGAGACGGGGGCCTGATCTGTCCTGAGCTGGCCTACAAATAGGGAGTGTCCGGATCCAGGGTCCCCTCCACAGCTTGGCCGCCCACCAACCCACCCCCGTAGCCCTCTGGCCACCACCCTGGAGCTCTGGCTGCTTTGCTGAGGTGTGCCTGCCCTGGCAGGTTAGGCCGGGGTATAATTGCTTCTAATTAGCATCCCCACAGATGGAACAGCACCCAACCCCAGGCTACAGCTAAGTGGTTCTCATAAGAGGACAGAAATTATTTTCTGCCTTTGAAAACATCAAAGGAAATCAAAGGAAATTAGTTCATTCTCATCTGTGCCTCTTAGCGAGCTTCACTGTGGCATCAGGTGGGGCCCAGCCATTAGAGGTAAAGAGCGAGGTCTCGAAATCAAACAATCCTGAAGCAAGTCCCCTGGCCGGGCCTGCTCTCAGTTGCCCCCTCAGAAAGTGTGGGGCCCACCGTCCTCCTGCCTGTGGCTCTCTCTTGCTGGAGTCTCTCCCTGGGCCCTGGATATTTGATACCTATGTGTACTCCTTCCCTCTCCCTCGTGATAACAAAACCCCCAGGGACAGGGCTCAGTCCAGACCTCTTTGTAAACATTTACACAGTACAGTAGTATGGGACCTCTGAGTTGGAAAAGAATCCCTTGAGTTACCATGACTAGATTCCAAACTTAGCTTATTAAGAGCCTCCCTCGTGCCAGTGTTCTAGACACTGTGGACAGAGATGTGAGCAACATCTCTGATCAGATGGAACTTTAATTCTAGTAGGGAGACCTTAAAACTAAATAAATCAAGTAAAATAGATAATATTTCAGGTGTTAGAATATAAGAAATCTAAAGCTAAGAAAAAATGGTCAGTCAACGTAAAGAAAAAGCATGGTACAACAGTTTTTCAACTATGTAGTGTAATTGGGATGCATGTCTGAGAAGGTGGCAGTCGGTGAGACACCTGAGAAAAGTGATGAAAACAGTCCACTCCGTATGTGGCCATTGCAAGTACAAGGATAGCCAAGTGCAAATGTCCTGAGGCCAGGGTGTGCTTGGTATGTGAGAGGAACAGCCAGGAGACAAACATGGTTGCAGTGGAATAGATGGAGGAAGATAAGAAATGAGATTAGAGACCTACCAACTGGTAACAGCACAAATAGAGTCTGGCTGGTCCTGGGAAATCCAGGAGCTACCGACTGCCAGCCCAGCTATACATTCAATACCTGGCTATTTCCTCTAGATGTTGGCTGGGGGCTCCAGCTTGAGCATGAGTATTCCAGGAAGAGGGCGTGTGAAGGACTGAGTTGGACTGGACAGTCCTAGTCCTTCTCCAGCTGGGGGACCTTGTCTGGTTACACAGATGTCCAGCTTCTGCTTCCTCTGCTCTAAAACAGCCATTATAAATCCCTCCTCACGGGGAGGTGGTAAAATCTAAATGAGACATCTATATGAGGCACCAGAGAAAAGTTTACCTCTTACCTTATAGCTTCTAGAAAGCTCTCTCTTGGGTCAAGCTTTCCATCTTAGATGGCCCTGGTTCTGGTCCCTGAGCAGCACAAAACTGATCCTCCCTCTGGTCTTAGCCAGAATTCTGCAGACATCATCTTTCTTGTTGGTCCTCACGGGAAGCTCAATAACCCTCTGAAACTCCCTCTGGAGTTTCCCCACAGCCCAGGCCCATGCCCCTCTTTCCCACCTCAAAATCTCTTTTCCCTCCTGCATAGCTGGGCACAGTCACTGACTGAGTCTCAGAGAGAGACACGACCTGACCCGTTAACTCTCCCAGGCCGTCATTTGGGATGCACTTCAAACCTCTGCCTCGGGAAGTCTCCCTGCCTCTGGGAACACAGGATGTGGGGCCACACAGGCTCCTGCGAGGTGTGGTGGAGAGGCAGGAGGCAGGAGCGAGAGACAGAAGTGGGAGGGCCTCAGAGCCCCAACCTGAGCTGGGCCCAGTTGTCCGTCGTCAGGACTAACGTTGAACTAACACCCTGCATACAGAAAGCTAGTGCAGCTGCCTGAGGACAGGAGCCGGGCCCGAACAGGGCCTTGTGGGTGGAGACCATGTCCACCCTCCTGCTCCCTCTTGGCGTGTTGGATGCCGTGGCCCAGGCTGGAGCGGGCATGGCGAGGACATGCTTCCAAGTACTGAGAGGCTGTGGGGAGAAATTTTCTTATGCAGCAACCATCAGGCTGCATCTTTCCTGGTAGAATGGGGAGCACCATTTTCCTGCAGTTTCTAAGGGGAGTGGGGCTGGGCTATAGTCCTGTGATCCTGAGTTGTCACTGGTCACCCAGCCAGAACGACCCTCTGGGAACCCCTCTGGAAAGGCTGGTGTGGCCAGAGATGGCCACTGTCCTCACATCATGCTCATCTTCAAGTCCACTGTCACTTCATGCCTCTTTCTATGCTGGGCCTGTGGTCGACGCCCATACACGGCTCCCTCCCTTCTCAAGACCAAAGCCAGAGATGAGTAGCCAAGTTTAACTGATGGCAAACAGGAGGAGGGCGAGGTTCAGTTAACTCGAATGCCAGGTGGCACAACCAGCTGGTAGCAGCGTCTAGAACCCAGTCCTGTTAACTCCAAGACAAGAGGCAATCTGTTCAGTTATTAGGACCTCCATTCACCGTGACCTGACCTTTATCAGGGACCCTTCTAAACTCCCCATGCTCCCAGTGAACCCTTTCTTTCCCAGCAACTTGGCACTGGGATTGGGAAGATCCAGGAGAAAAGCTGGCCTGGGAACCGTCAGTTTTGATGACAATGGAGAATCCAGACGTTTCTGCCTCCAGGACCTTCCCATGAAGATCAAGCTACCTTTTCTGTGACCATCTCTCTGTGACCCCCCCCAAAATGTAAACACCGTCTGCCTTAGGATCTTCCCACTTCCCCTAAGAGCTCAGTCACGTCTCTCCATACTGACAGTGACATTATTTCTTGATTCATGTTCCAGCTGGACCCCAGGGCAGGTAGGCTACAAACCCGTTGACAGAGGGACACTCTGACACCTTGGGCATATCCCCGCAACACCGGGGAGCTCACCATACGAGAATGTGTGTCACTGACCCCATCGGCACCTCTCACCCATTTCCACCTGGTCTTTGCCCATAAGGCATGTACCTCCTCAGGCTGTTTTTCATCGCTTCCTGAGAGAGAGAATATCTACCAGTGCTGGAGGGCAGGGGTCACATCACTTCCTCCCTCTACACCCTGCACTGTGCCCAGAACACAGAATAACCTGTCAACGCATCTTAGGTGACACACACGTCCTGGGTGCCTTTCCTGGCTTACTTCAGAGGAGCAAAGAAGTGGGAGACGAAGTCGGGGAGCTGCTGGAGCCCCGGGAGCAATGCAGCTCTTGTGGGCACGTTAGCATCTTCTTTTGATTAGGAAAGAAGGCTGCAGACCTTCTGGTTGGGTTTAGCGGGAAGGAAGGGAAGTTGTACTTTGTGAGCGAAAGTTCGGTTATAATGAGGTAGAAGAGCTAAGCAGACGAGTGTAGGAGTTATTTACACTAGCAGAATATCTAGAAAGCTCTGTGAACTTGTGTCCCTGCGTCCCTGTGCGTGTGGGAGAGAGAGGGAGAGAGAAAGCAGGGGGAGCAGGGGTTGGGGTATCCATGACATTTACGTGCCTTTTCTAAGTGTGCGGGGCAGACCTGGCTGACAGGTAAAAAGCACAGAGTGAGCTGTGAGTACAGAGTCTTTCTGCACCGACAGAGTAGGTGTGGGGCTGCCAGGAGCCGAAAGTAGCCAAATCCCAGAGAGGAAGGGAATGAAGAAACAGGAAACACTTCTGACGGGAGAGATAGCCAATTTCACATAAAGCTGCCAGAAAATGAATGAAGTTCGCGAACTTTCTTGTAGATACTGAAAGTGCGCTGGCGCAGAGGGGCTCTCCGAGTGGAGGGAGAAGCAAGGCCCTGATCTCCTGAGTCTGGGCATCAGGACAAGGTGGGCGGCAGGCCCTCCCTTCTCCAGACCTGCAAGGCTAAGGGCCTGCAGGATCCGGAGTCGCCACCAGGGGGCACAGTCTGAGCACGGCAGGCAGAGAAGATGGTGTCCTTGCTCTCTGGCTCTCAGCACTTGCTACCGCCTGGAGTAGGGAGGGAGAGCCAGCTGCGGCAGTGAAGAAAGCAAGAGGACTCTGGGAGAAGCTTCTGGGCTGTTTCTCCACAGTGCTTGCAGAATGCCCTGAGAGGCAGAGCTCAAAGAGCCTGTAGATTCTTAGAGAAGTCCTTACGATTACTTTTGGAGACAGGTATTACCCCCATTTTCCAGATGAGAAAATGGAGGCTGCTCAGATATAGAGCACGCTAATGGTAATGCATCCATCTCTCAGTAGCCGACAGGGGGAAGATTTGAAATCAGGAACCTGCTGATGGCATGCAGAATTTAGCCCGCTGTTCCTCATGACCAAAAACATGTCTCAGCCGTGAGACAGGGCCACTGCCCGTGAAACCAAGTAACAGGTGTCCATTCGTGTGGAGGTTCTGCCTCCAGGGCTGGGGTCTGGGCCCCGATGATCTCTTTCCAGATATATCCCCTGAAATGGGAAGGATGGGAGAGCTCAACCTTCTTACATGCCATTTCCCTTGGTTCTATGGTTGTAGTGTGCAAGGAGGGAAAACACACACGCACATACAGACAGGCATGCCCCCCACACACAAATCCACACAAATGTTAAGTATGCTCATTTCCCTCTAATAGCCCAAATGTGGATTTCTCTGATTCCTTCCAGTGCAATCGGAAATGCCAGTTCCACGAGCCTGCGCTGCCCAGGGAGAGGGAAGGCAAGGTTATGTGGGGGCCCTGACGGGGACGTAAATACCACAGAAGGATGGAGGGTCAGGTGCTCTGGAAATGTCTTTGTCTGGGTTCACATCATGCTGTCACCCAGGCAGCTTCATCCTCCCCCCGTCCAGGAGGGATTTACTGAAGCTCGATAAAATCTGCCCCCGAATATTGCTATAAAATATATAGGTCCTCTCAAGAGGCTTCATCCGGAGAATCCTAAGCCAGCAGACTCACCTTTCTGTGACTTTGTTAAAGCAGAGAAAGGAGTTAGTCAAAAACCAGGACTAGACTTTGCCATTCACCCCCTTGTTACACAGTGGTCCTCAGGGGTGAGTCTGCATCAGGGTGACGTGGGGGGCTGACCACACATTCCACAGATTACTGAGTCTCCCCGTAGAGACTCAGTAGAGTCGTAGAGACGTAGAATCGTGAAGTCAGTGAAGATTTTGGGTTCCTAAGAAGTTGCAAGTGATGATGATACTATAACATTTTACATTTCTTAGGACCTTAGAGGGGGAACTAACGGCCCCAGAAGATGTCAAAAAGCAATGGGAAAGGTTGGCTACAAATAACAAAAGGAATAACATACTCAGAGGTACCAGAGGTACAGACATCAGCTTCCAGAAGGCTAAAGCCCAGTGCTTCTCTTCACACTCCCGTGACAGGCGTTGCCCATCAATCAAGGACTTCTTTCTTGTTGAGTCCAGAGTTGGCTTCAGAATCTTTTTCAACCTACTATTCCAGAAAGCCACTAAAACCCATTGGAATCAGTAGGCGAGATGTAAACCCTTTGCTGTATTTGATCTCGAGTTTGAACTACAGTCTTGTGGACGCCCATCCCCATTGCTCATTCCTTCTCTCAAGCATGAAATTTCTTCCAAGCATGAGGGGCCATCTGGACCAAAAAATAAATGAGGGGATGCAGGAAGAGCCCAGAGGGAAGGTGTCCTAAAGCAAGAGGGAGCGGATGGAAGAACTTGGGGGATGGGAGTCACTCTCATTTGTGAGCAGCTTCATGGAGTCCACAGTCGTGCTCTTAGCGGCATCCAGACCAGGAGCAGGAGCAGAGCACACATGGAGATGGTGGAGGGGGAGCGGCTGTTCTTGAGCACTTTCTCCAACAATGGAATATTTCCTATTTTAAAAGCAATTATGTAACATGACAGCTGCAGTAACTATAATAAAAGGATGTCACAGGAAGCTGTGCTCCTGAAGACAGGGACACATTTGGAGAAGGTGTTCTTAGGGGCCTTGGGAACGCGTTCGATCTCCGTGGGTGCACGCCCAGCCCTGGAAAGCCCACAGCCCTTCTGTTTCAAGGGAGGACTGGAGGTCAGAGACGAAGGGTCAGTAACCGAAAGCAGACAGAGCCAATAGCAATCCCTCCCCCAAACTGGAAAAAGAACAGGGATTTGAGGGTTCTTGATAAAGAAAGAGATGGAGATGAGGAAGAGAGCAAAGTCTTTGAAGAACTCTGATCTGAAGAGGCATCTGGACAGTAAACTATCCGGAAACGAGTAAGCCCCCGGCTAAGTCTTTGCAGCACAAACATGGGTTCAGGGTGGGGTGGGAAGGAGAGAGGGAAAGAGTGTGTGTTTCACTGTTTCCTCTTCCTGGGCCATGCTCCTACAAGACTCAGAGACCCTGTCCTTCCTGGCCTCAGTGTGAGCTAGAGCGGGAACTGGGGATGAGGACGGGATATCAGTGTGTGCCCGGACAGGCAACACGATTTAAGGGTGAGCAGAGCCTGAAGGCTGACAGCCCCCCTGGCAAACGTCAGGCAGTCTGCTGGCCAACTGCATTGCCCAATAGCCGCACGTTTAAGGTTTGGTGATTCCATAAACCCTGATGGAGTGTCAGCTTTGTGGAAACCAGCAAGAGGACAACCAGGGAGGGCCTAAGGCGTGCACCACAGAAAGACGTCCAGAACCTCAGTCTTGCCATGACCCAGAGCACCTGAGTTTTTGGTGTCCCCTGAGTCCTGGTCTGACTCCCAGGCAGGAGAAGGGAGAGAGGAAGCTCATTCCAGCTGCCCCAGAAGGTGCCATACTCACGAATGCCTTAGACAATATTCCAGACTCACATCCTCACAAAGTCAGCAAATAAATGGAACTCAGAAGGTCATCAAGAGACTTGTGGAACCAGAGCTTATTAGCATATATCTGCATATCAATGAAGAACTACGGTTGATAATTTCCAGAATCAAATAAACTCCTTCCTTTAGAGTAGGGCTTGCTGACAAGCTCTGTGTCACATGGCTCCATGTCACTGTGCCACCAAAGATGTATTGGCAAGACTGGTGGGAACACAGTCAACACACACACACACACACACACGTATGCCCGCATGCACAGCAATGCCTCTGCAGGTGTTGGAAATTGGCTTCTTGATTCCAACATTTCCTATCTGTGACTTTGAACAACATAATCTTTCTGCAGCTCTGCCTCTTAGCCTAGAGATCAGAACACCTTTCAGGATTCCTATGAGAATTTAGGCTTCTCTCAGCAAAGCCTCTGACCATGGGTAGGCACACAGTGAGCTGTGGTCATTACTAGTGTGAGAGCCTTCGCAGCTATGCGCCGAGAAGAGGCCCCACTTAACCCCCAAGAAAAATGGGAAATCCACGTCCAACTGCACATCAACAATCCCACCTCGACCACCCGCTTTTCTTTTCCTCTGTCGCATTTTACAGACATGTCCATTGCACTGTGCTGTTCTCCCTCCAGGCTGCCTTGCCAGGACATAAATAATAAATTATAATACAGTGCATTGGTCTAGCACTTTGCTGTAGTTTACTAAGCACTTTTACCTACAATGTGCCACTTAATTATTACTGCCACGGGAAGCCCTCGCTTCAGAGAGGAGGGAGCCGAGGTTAACAGGAGGTGGGTGGCTTGCACAAATTCAGATAGCAGAACAGAGTTCAAACCTGGGGCATCTGCCCCTGGCACCTGCTGCCTTTAACGTAAGTCAAGCTAGCCAGGTGGGCCCGGGCTTTGGGGCCCATGGCCTTCCAGTTCACAGATGCCTTTCCGTTCTGCTAATAACACTCATTAGATATTAGGTACCAGACTTGGAACTCTCTGCTGGTGATTTGAGCAGCATTTGAAAAGCACCCAGTGTGCCAGTCTGTCTGTGGTCTTCAAAAATGTCAGGCTAAGGCACTGTGGCAGATGAAAGGAGGTAAAGGACCATGACAGCCGAGTGGAGTTAAGTGGATGGGATCAGCAGTTGGGGGAAATGGTGAGAAGGGACGGTATTTGTACATCTGGGGAAGCTTGAATGCAGACTGTGTACTAGAAAATAGCGTTATATCTGTGTCTGATTTCCTGAGTTTGATCATCGTCATGGTTATGTCAGGGGATGCCTTGTTCTGAGAAGCTGGCCGGCAACTACGGGGGAGAGCTCCTCAATATGCTGTTCTTGTTACTGTTTGGAAGGTTGGAAATTAAAAGGAAAAGAGTGCACCAGGCAAATTTCTTGAGCAAATACATCTCTGATAACTAGTGTGTTGCCTGAAGGCCTACCTTAAACATTTAAATATGGAAGTCCAGAAAATATGGAATTTGTAAAGGTCATCTGATTAAATCCATCTTCTAGTCGCCCCTTCCCCTGTATGCACACACGTGTGCACGCATGTTCACACACACACACACACACACACAGTGCTGGAAAAACCACCGTAGCCTTTTACTTCTTTGGGCATCTCAGACCTTTACATTTATTTTATTTTGAACTGATTGTTCCCAATAATTTAGGCGCACCGCTCTTGGTTTTGCTTTATGGGATCATACAGAAAACACCCCCTTCCTTCTGCACTAATTGGCGTTTCAGTATCCCAAAACGCTCTCCTGTTCACAGAGCTCTTCTCTTTCAGTTCCTCTTCCATAAATTCACATATTTTAAAGCCAAAATAGATCTCTGAGTCTGCTGATGGCCTCCTGTCAAAACTCAAACTCTCCAGAGGAGAAAGTCAAGGTTCTTCCTTCCAAATTGGGCTAAGTGTGAGTCCTCTCAGACAGGGTGATCACAAACCAGCTTGGTCAAGTTTCTGAGATTCAGAGCAATAGACCAAATTTCTGTCTCTGAGCTTCCCACACCCCCTGCCCCTGCTCTAAATATCCAAGTCCTCAAAGATCCTCGCGGACTGAATCTGGGCCGAAGAACACAGCTCCTCAGGTGAGCCAAACGGAGATCGGAGCCTTTCCCCTCCTCTAAGCACAAGGCTGTTCTCTTTAGGGGCTCAGACTATGTACCCTCTGTTTCAAATTTTGAGTCACCTTCACAGGAAAGGACACATAAAACCACAGCTACAATGCTGGCCGGTGTACCACCCACTGAATCAAGACCCTGAATGGAGCGTGAGCAGAGACCTGGCCCCGGAGCTGAGCTGGGTGTGAATTCTGTGTCCTCCAGGGTTTGGCAGCTGTGAGAACTTGAGTGAGCCACTCAGCCTCTCCAGGCTTCAGTACCTTCGTCTCTTAAAATGACATAATACAATCTCCCCTCTGGGGCTGCAATGAAAAATAGAAGGAATAAGTTGCCAAGCTATGTGGCCCTTAGTAGGCCCTCAACAAGTATTATGTATTTGCGTGGCCACCTTTGAAAAACATTATCATGATGCCTTTGGCAAAGGTCTACTCTGTGGCTTAGGCTTTGCGAGACACAAATTAATTTCAATAATAACATCAGTGAAATCAAATCATAGTCGGTAATAAAAATTTAAAAAGGGAAATCAGGGAAAACAACCCCTGATATATTGGGATGGAACCAAGACAAGCAGTCGACACACTGTGGCCACCAGACGAGCGGCTCTGCAGTTTAATACACTTAATAAAACAACGCAGCTTCCTGAAAGCGCCGTCTTGCTAAACAGAAACCCCCCAAGGGTTTAAACAGAAAAGATAAATGACTCTGTTAGCCTCATACAAGAACTGAAGTGGATGTGAGATTGGGGTATTGGAGGTGCATCTGGGAGCAGGAAGTGGGGTTGGTGAGTGAGAGCTGAAGTCTGCTCACACGGGTTAAATATTTGAAAAAAAAATGAGACTCTTAATATGGAGGGGTAAATGCAGAAAACGGTACTTTTCAAAATTTTTCTTTACATGTCCCGCATGCTGGGGAGTTTTCTCTTCTAGCAGCAAGTGAGTGAACTGTGTGAAGATTCAATTGCAAGGGAAAAATTTAAGACCAAACAACCACTAACTGGGAGGCCCACATTTTGATCCCCAATTCAGAGCTCCAGGTCCACTCATGAGCCTGCTGTGGGTGTCCATTTTGGAGCTGGAGTGAGGTGAGGTGCCCAGTAATCTACATCCCCAGGGGAAGGACTTCTTTGTCGTTTGTTCCGGAGAGGCAGCGCGACAGTTACCAGACAGGGAAGGCAGGCTTGGTAATAACAATGGCCATATTCTTGTAACAGTGAATGGGAACAATGCAGTTGGTTCTGTGACACTGAGCTAACACCAGCCTCATCAGAGCTAGAGAAAGGCGGTAATAATAGCACTGAATGAGTGTAAATGCAATGAGACGATCCCTACAATGAGTTCCCCCACCAGACTAGCCCGTGATTTGCCAGATCTCTGAGATTCCAGCGTTCTCCAAGGGCTTCTGATACCTAACAGAATATGTTGGCAGGAAGGAACTAGAAGCATTGTCCATTTCAAGTTTGTCACTTTACAGGGTATAAAACTGACACCCGCAAAAGATACGTGGCTGATGAGTCACAAAGCCTAAGCCAAGCCCATGGGTTCAGTTTTATTCCTACTCTACCTGTCTCTTCTCTTCTAGAGGGCCTGCCAACACTAGGAGGGACAACAAATGCCCTGTGTAGAGAAGGGGATATGTAGAGACATGAACGGCTCTCCTTTTCAATCAGCTATTTTGGTTTTATTTCAGGCTGTGCCCAAAGTCTCCTGCAACCCTCCTGCTTCTCTGGGAAAGAGAGAATGGACCGTGGCACTGTTTCTCGTGGCCGCTAGAGGGCGGCAGTACCCTATGCTAGGGACTCCTCTTCCAGTCTACCTGATCACCCATACAGCATGTGTGTATTTATTTTCAATGAGGTCAGGAGTATCAAGGTTGTAAAATAACATATTTTCACTTGTTTTCTTCCTACATCTCAGACATAGCTTTTCTGAAGTCAATTATCTCCCTGAGTTGCTGTTTCCCCCACCCCCTTCTTCTGCACTGCCTTTCAACACATCAGAGTCTGACACCAACCGACAGAGAAACGGGGAGGTGGGGGGTGGGGGGGGCGGTGAGTAAAAGGCAACTTTTTTCTTTCACCGGAGATGTGAAATCCTTGTTTTCCTGTTCTGGCATTTTGTTTGAAAAGGTAGTTTGCAAACGTAAGGCCTCTGTTCTCCAGCCCCATGGAGGAAAGCACAGACAGGGTGTGGGGCTGAGATGCCCTCTGTGGAGGTTTCAGGGGTGGGCTGGGAACTCTGCCAGGGCAGGCGCCTCCAGGATCATTTCTCTAGCACTGCTCCTGGGGAAGGACAGGAGGATATTTCTGGAAAGTTCTCTGTAGAGGAGAAAATTCGGGCAGCATGTGGGTACCCCAAAGCGTATCATATCAGTATGTGATGCTGTTTTTAAATGGAGATTTTTGTCCACAGGTGTGTGACCAGGATGGCAAGAGGATTGGAAGGAAGAACATGCACACACACACACACACACACACACACACGCAACAGAGACAAGTTTTGCAGCTCCTACAAGTGCAGATCTGGAGCCTGGCAGAGGCTCCTAAGCTGAATCAGATTCAAAGACCCATGTGCTTCTTCCAAGGCAGCCATACCCTCCTGCTCAGACAAGGCCATGGCCCTCCCTGTGCCCCCTAGGGCAGGAGTACCAACAGGTCAGGAGAGAGCCTCTGGGTCAACTACAAGCCCCAGCCCGGCTCACTCAGTAAGGGGCTCTGGGGCAGGCCCCGGAGTGAGCATCAGCAAACACACCCCACCCTGCAGTGCCGCTGGCTGGCAGCCAGGAAGGATGGTGTAGTCACCTTCTCTTCTCATCACTGGCCTCACAATTCACCACCAAAAATATCGGTGGATTTCTTACCCTCTGGCCTGTCTAGGTTTACTTTTATATAGTTCTAGGCTTCCAACGAATAACACGGGAGCTTCTTCCCCCAAAGCACGGTGATCTTCACTGTTCTAAGGGAGAAATTAATCACAAAGCCTTCCTTTTGGGGCTGGGAAGAAGCAGCCATGGCCAGTCTAAGAGTACTTCAATTCCATCAACCTGTACGAAGCCCCGACTGTGTGCCTGGAGAACTAAAACCCTAGGTGAGCTCATGACCCTTTCCTCTAAGTAGTGGTAGTCTACGTGGCCATCTGATTGCTGCCTTCACGGAGCTGGAGAAACAGGAGGGCGGGGAGGAGGCGGGCCAGAAGAGAAGGCGCAGAAGTCCCAGGAAGGCTAGACCAAACAGTTCAAGCAAAGACATGTCACAGCCAGAGTCCTGGGTGCTTGACAGGGTGGGGGACAGAAACCGTCTGGGGTGTCCAGGGCCCCCAGCATGGTTTCCACAGGGTTGCAGAGCCCCATGGCGCTCAGCCCAAATTTGGCACAGTCGTCTATCTGTGTGTCTTGTGAAGGAGTCTTGCGGTTTAAAATACATTTTGAAAGGCTTTTGGTGAGTCCTGTTTGCTCTAGTCTGTGCACCTCCCCCTCCAGCCCTAGGCCCTCTGCCTCACTCCAGGAGGGCTTTGCTCATTTACATCCCCTGCCAGGCTCCCGCAGGCATTTGGGACCACGTGCTGTTTCAAGGGCTCCCAAATGGAGGGCACAGATAGTGTCCTCTTGATATCATGCTCCCAGGGCTGCTGATGGGAGGAGGCGGGATTCCAGTGCCAGCAACAGTCAGACACACTTCTCCTGCCTCTGCCAAGGAGGCCCACCATCCGGGGGGCATGGTGTCAGAAAGTCTAGTCCACTCCAAAAACAGACAATTTGTTTGGAAGGAGAGAGAGGAATTGGGGCATGCTGAGTGGAGTACGGGAAGTGCCCATCACATGCCCTCGCCATCTGCTGCAGGTGGAGGTACAGGTGGGGGAGCAGACCCTGCAGGCTTCATGCTCTGAGGCAGCTGGGTACAGGAGAGGGGCCCTTGCTACCAAGCCGACCCACTGCCACTGTCAAAGGGTACCGTATTCCGAGACCCCAAACTTTGCCTTGACCTTCAAAAGGACATTAAGCTCCCAAGCCAAGAAACAGTATTGCGTCCACCAGGTACCAGGATGTAGGCTCTGGCGTCACCGTTCTTTTTGCCATTTTTTCGGTCATGCTTTGGATCAACTCTTGTTGGCTGACACTTTGTCAAACTTGGGTGACCTGCAGATTGGCACCAGGCATCAACTTCTCATGCCTCTGACTCTTGGCTGATCTTCATAAAGCTCCAAGCCTTTTGCCAGCTAGGCTGAGTCCCAGGTATGTGCAGTCCAGGGAGGGGTCCAGGGAGGGGGCCGGGGGAGGGAGAGGGTCCTGCTAGGTCTCCTCCCACCGTGCCACCAGATGCAGAGTTAGCATTGATTTAACCACCTTCTCTGAAAAGCCAGAACTAATAAGGCAAGTGCGAGCAGGAGCTATGAATTAATCCCCTTGAATATGCAGGTGATTTAGATGGAAGGAGACAGGTGCTGCTGGTCCTCCATAAATAAGTTGTGCAGTGATTGGTGGGCTGGGGGTGGGGAGAATGGAGGCCAAATAGAGCCCCAGGGAGCAGAGGAGGTGGAATCGGCTTTCCAGGCTGATTATGGCTGCCCGAGGGGGACAGAGATGGCTCCTTGACAGCCATAAAGTTGCTGAGTGTAGAACATACCTAGAAAGGCAAGAAGCCAAGAGCCACCTAGCATATTCTTGAAGCAAGCCTTCTGTGGAGGGATTCCTGGTGCTTTTATGCAAGTGAGCCAGCAGGGGGAACAGAAACAATGAGAAGAAGGTGATGAGGGGGCAGGAACAAGGAAGATGGGAGTGAAAAAGGAGTAGGAGGAAGAGAGGGACCCGTGGGAGAAAGGTGAGCGGGGAGTGAGAAGCGCCTCATGGGGAAAACTGAAAGGGAAGGAGCTAGGCACTGGCCTGCATGGGGCCTCCAGGCCCTTAGTCTCTAGGAACTAGCTGGTCTACATTCCCCGGCCTTCAGGGAGGGGACTGAGGGGGGCCACAATCTCCACAGGAAGGTTGCCCCACTCCTCACACTGAGTGGCTTGGTTGCATTCCCCTACATATAAAGACCTGCTACATCCCCAGTGACTCAGGAACCCAACGTCCCTGGGAAAAGCGATGGCCAAGTCAGAAGATCGGGCTGTGCCCCTGGACAGCCCTGTGTCGGAACAAGGACACCTCGCGGCCCGCGCAGGTCCACCCATGCTGCTCCGAATGGCAGGATTCCCTTCTGTGTGAGGCTGAGTGACACCCCACGGCTTGTCTACATGCTACGTCTTTGTTATTCATTCACCCATCTACGGACACTTAGGTTGTTTCTTCATCTCAGCTGTTGTGAAAAGTGCTGCTATGAACGTGATGCTAAGTGAAAAGAGCCAGACACAGAAAGACAAATCCTGCATGATCACTTGGAAGCTGAATCTAAACTAGTTCAAATTCAGAGAACCAGAAAGCACAACAGTGGGGGAACGCGGGAGCTGCTGGTCAAAGGGCACGAAGTTTCAGGGTCGCAGAACGAGTAAGTTCTGGAGACATGGACAGCGAGGTGACTATCCTCATGGTACTGTACTGTGTATCTGCAGTTTCCCCAGAGGCTAGATCTCAAGGGCTCTCATGGCACACAAAGAAAGAAAATGGTAACTAGGGGAGGTGACAGTTATGTTAATTAGCTTGATTCTGGGGATTATTTAACAATGTATTCAAATTGCCACGTTGTACACCTTAAATATATATAATTTTTATTTGTCAATTCTACCTCAGTAAAGCTTTAAAAAAAAGAAAGAAAGAAACTCTGCTCCCCGACCCCTTGGAGCAACAAGAGGCAAGTGGGGCTGGGTTGGGGAAGAGGTCAAAGTGGCCCGGTAAGGCTTTCTCAAGTCCCCTCCCCTTGGTCCTGTCTGGCCAGGCTGTTTGCCCGGACTGTGTGCAGGTCCACGCAGAGCCTTGGTTCTAGATGGGCAGTGGATGAGCTGACACCAAAGTGGCCCAAACTCAGCTGAGCCCTGCCCCCCCCAAGCAACCTACCTACAGTCCTGCCCAAATGTGAAGGAAACCAATGCCACAGAATAACTAAGAGAGGCATTTGGTTCTCAGCAACAAGAAAAATAGATAAATTCTGGCAGCAAGGGTTTTTTTTTTTCCCCGCTATTTTTTCCACATTTGGTTCATTTTGGTTAAAAGCCTAAGGCCTGATTTGGGCCCCAAGGGAAGAGGCTGGAGAGGGAGCTGAAGAGAGGAGCACTTTTGGGGTGCCTTCCGTTATCATCGAGCGATTGCTTAACAGGGAATTCATTTTAATCACCTACAAATGAGAAGTCAGAGACAATTAAAATTCATTCCTTATTAATTGTGTTTTTTTTTTCCTCTTTCATTACCAAGAGTTGCCGTTGAGATAACAAGAAAGCCTGAAAAACGAAAGCGGGCCGTAGCCTCCACTCCAGATACAACTGGAAGGAGGCTGCGTTTCAGACTCCCCAACGCGGGTGCCTCTCCCCAAGCGAACAACTCCCGACCCCCGCGTGGTCACGAGAGAGCTCAAATCTTTAGGGGTTGAGGAAACTCTAAGCTGTGAAGTCACGGACAAGTTTATTACCAGGATGCCGCCAAGTACTTTTTTTTATAGTTTTTAATTCCGGTTTATTTACTCTCCCGAGTAATAGCCTCAGCAACCATGTTTATTACTGATTCAGCCTTCCCTACTTCACTTCTGAGTGAAATCCTCCTCCCTCTCCCCACTTCCCCTCTGGGCTCCTACCAAAGGTCCAGGCAACAAAGCAGCCTGAGATGACAGAAGCTCAGGAGCCTGCAGCCAGGAGGCCAGGTGCTCGCTCCCCCCGTGTGACATTGGCGGGATGGTAGCTCTGCCCTGTCTCACCTCCCTCATCCTTACAAGGGAACTCGCTCTGGTGCCCCAACTGCCTGCCAGCTCTATAGTCTGAGCTCTACAGTTTAAAAAAAAAAAAAAAAATCAATGCCATCCACTGAATCCTTAATAGGTGTCAAGCATCTTCCGTGTGCAACCTTACTCGTCCTCATTAACAATCCTCTTAACCAGATACGTCCACTCTTACCCGTTGTCCCACGAAGAAACAAGCTCGCCCTTTCACACACATAGAGCCAGGATTTGAAGCTTGCTGATTCCAGAGCCTCACCCCTTACCCTCCATGTCCTCCATGGTTTTGATCTCTGGCCCTCCTTTTAGGATGCTGGAGGTCCTGGCACAAAACAGGGCCTTGTGCTTTCTTTTCTGGATGGAAGAGAATGTGCCTGTTGAACTCCTGGCCTCACCTGAAACTAATGACCAGGCATGGACCGCATCAAATAAGGAAGCTGGAGAGACAGCTCGGCTGCAGGTTACCGAGGCTGGGGCCAGGGAATGGGCCTGAAACAAAACTTGGATCACACAGCTGGCTTCCAGGAAAATCAAGAACATCCCCTTTTGAAAACAGAGCTGGTTCCCATTGCTCCCACCATCAACGAGTCTCCCGGAGGTTAGAGCTCTCACTGAGCCTTGACTTTATTATTATTGTTGTTGTTTGAAATTCTTCATAATAACTGGGATAGATTTCTTAGGAAGCCAAATAATGCGATGCATTCCACCCTGGCTTTATAATTAATGTTTGCATCATTTATCTTTCGTGGAAAGATTATTCTGACTAACGAGGTTCTGGGCCACTAATTCATTACACTGCCTTGTCACTTCCTGCTCCTTCTTATTACCCAGAAATAGACTCATTAGTCAGAGTTCAATGACAGGGAGAAATTGTGTTCGTTAATTTAATTCCCTCACTCATTTCTGGGCCCCATGTTTGTCCAAAATTGGGGATTAGAAGGGGAAAATTCGTTGTCTTAAGTCTTTGCTTCTGTCTCATTATACCTTCCACCTTATTCCTGTGCAACAAGAAAGGGCCAGCGCAGCTCAGAGCAGTGACCACAGGGCCCTTGCTTCAACTCTCAGGATGTTGTACCACCTGGGAATCCCTAGGGATGCTGGGCAACCCCAAAAGTAAATGCCCTAGGAGATACAAGAATGGAGCTGAGAAGCTATACTACCCATAGGCTAGGCTCTGGAATTAGATAGACATGAATTCAAATCCTACCACTTCATGTGGTAACTGTGCATCCATTTCAGATGCTTGCTCTCTATGGACTGTGCTTCCTCTTCCACAAATTAGTAATGCCAAGGGCTATCTTTTGATATTATGAGGATATTATGAGGATTGAGCTCACATGAAGCACCAGAAGGGGTTTGCACAGTGTGCAATGACAAGAACTTAAATAAAGGTGCACTTGGGAGTTGAGCTCATTCAAGCTCATGCAGTGGGAAAAGGGATGTTTTCCAGCAGGAGCTCCTGAGCCTGGCTACACATAGAAACACCTGAGGAAGATCAGACCCACCCAGAGAGTATTTGAGTGAGAACCTCATTGCATGGGGCAAGGGCACTACTGTTTTTAAAAGCTCCCCCAGTGATTCTGGGAAGAGGTCAGAGTTGGGAACTACTCAACCTCTTGAGGTCTACAATGAGTTCTTTCAACCTCAGTCAAGCATGGACAGGAACCTAGCTGTGTCCTTTCTGAAAGGGTTGCCCAGAGATGTTTCACTCCTGATCTAAGCCTGTTCCAGGAAGAAATGCACTGCTGTGGGACAGGAACATTTCATCGAGTCCCTCCATAAGCAGAATTAATATCTATATTGTTCCAGTTGTTGGGAAGACCATGGGGAGCAAAAGCAGCTCTAGTACCTGCTGTCATGGGGCTACTGGTCTTCTACTGGGCTGGTGTCAAATCACCAATGAATACTTTAGTGTCCATCAAAACAAATGCACTGAGGGAAAGGGGCTGATCCAGAGGCTGAATCCCCAGCTTGGGGACCAGAAGGCTTTCTCAAGGAAAAGCCTTAGATTGAGTTATAAAGGATCTTCATCCAGGTAAAGAGAGAGCAGGAGTGCTTTCCAGGCAGAAAGACCAAAGACCAAGGCAAAGACCTTGGCCTGCAGGTTCATGAATTCAGCCATCCCAGCGCAGACAGACTTGTATGCAATCACCAGGAGGAAAGAGGCCAGATTAAAGGAACTGCCCTGGATGAGACTTCTGCACAATACCTACCACACACTGAAAATTGTGTTTATCCCTATCACTATTAAGAGAAATAGTAAGAGTTAGAGAACTGGATATCGATACTTAGGACCACAGACTACGAGTCTGACAATATTTGTTATTCCTTATCTCAGCTAATCCTCACAACAGTAGTGAGATATATATCCTGTATCATACCCATTGTATGGATAGGGAAACTGAGCATCCAAATGGTAACTTGCCAAAAGTCAAGCAAAATATGGCAGTGCAGGGATTTGACCTGCAAACCTGCCTTCTTTCTGTAGCCCACAGGAGCCTCTGCATGTTCCCAGACAACTCACATCAGTCTTGACTCTATCCCTCCACATAGGCTGTCATAACAATCTACAGCAGGCCAGGAGGTTGAAACAACAGAAATTCATTTTCTCTTAGTTCTGGAGGCTACAAGTCTAAGGTCAAGGTGTCTGAAAATTTGGCTTCATGCTGAAGCCTCTCCCTTTGGCTGATAGATGGTCATGTTCTCCCTGTGTCCCTATGTGGTCTTTCCTGTGTGGGTCTGTGTCCTAATCTCTTCTTATGAGGACACCAGCAGAGGGCCCACACCTATGACCTTAATTTTCCCTAATTTCCTCTTTAAAGGCTTTATCTCCAAATGTAGTCACATTCTGAGGTACTGGGACAAGGACTTCAACATACGTATTTCAGAAGGGACAGAAGTTGGCCCCACCACAGTGCCCTCCTCGATTAGATGAAGCCCTTTATCCTTCATTTGCCATGGGATCTACATTTGGCTTTTCATGTCAATGTAATCACTATGTACCCAAAATAGTTTTCACCCTGCTGTACAAAAAAGGTTTTTACCATGAATAGTTGGGCAAATGTCAGGATTAAGATAACTCACTCCAGAGATGAGGTACAGAAAGGATGGGGTAAGACAAAGCAGCTGTCAGTCTTAAGAGGAGATCCTCTCTTAATTTCCCTGAGGGACAGGAGGGACCATGTGAATGCCACCGGCAAACACAGGAAGCATTTAGAAAGTTGCTTTCCCTAGTACACATGCTGTGCCCACACAAGGCCCCCAGTGCCCCACAGATGCGTGCACAGCCTCCGTTCCCGGAGCTCCCCATGAGCCACACAAACTCCAAGAACACGCCGGCTGGCCCTAGTTCCTTTGTTCGGCTGCTCATCTTTTAATCTGCCATTAAAGGATGGTGGCCACTATAAGAGAGTAGCTTTTCAATGCTGCTGGAAAAAGGAAAGGTTGCAATCCTAAAGCAAGATGTGAGAGAGTACTCATCACCTTCTCCTTAACTGCATTTGATAAACTTTGGCCTTTGGGGATAATGAATTACATCTCAAATCTACTTGGTTTTTGCTGTTCTAGTACCACAATCAAGGGAACATCAAGAAAGGAGACATGGGAATGGAAACTGGGGCCTGCATGTTGGTTTGGGACGTGGCAGGCAGGGGTGAGCAGCTGGGGAGACGGAGCATCTCATTTCCTGGGGCCCCACGTGTTTCTGAGTGGTTGGCAGGCTCATTCTGCTCCCCTCAGACCTGGGATTGAAAGGAATAAAGGAAGCCTCAGGAAGCTGCTAGAAACCATTCCTTGCTTTTGGCAAAGATTATAGACCTCAGCAGAAAAATCAAGAACTCGACTTGGAGATTTGGGGAGCCAGAGTGAAAGGGGCCTTTGGGTAATGACAGGAAGGACTTTCTTGGGTAAGGTTCTCTGATTTGGTCTCCTATTACGCTTATGAAACAGTATTATAATTCATATGCCTATGTCATGATGTTGGAGGCTCAGGGAATTAAATGAATTGCCCGAGGGCACACAGCAAACTCATGGCAGTTACACATCTCAAGCCCAAGTCCTTCTAGGCCTGCGTCCAGTTCTTGAAATTACATCTACTGCCGGCTCCCCCACAGGCCTGTCCAGAGGCTGCATACAGGGCTAAGAGTTTGCCTGATGGAAAGAGTGAGAAAGCAGCAAGCCCAATGTGGCTGAAAGACTCTCCTTCCCTGTTACCCTCTGTGCTTCCAACAGAGGTGGTGTAGGTGGAAGACAGGAGGTTAGGAGCAGGGATAGCGGAGTAAGAGAGGTACAAATTCAAATTCAGGCTTCAAGGTCAAGCAAATTTAGGCAAATTATCCCATTTTGTTAAGCGTTAATTCCCTTGTTTATAAAAAGGCGATCATAAAACCAACATCATAGGATTATTTTGAAAACAAAATATGTGTGTGAATGCGTGCGTGCGTGTGTGTGTGTGTGTGTGTGATTGGTTAACATCCTGTTTAAAACTCAGTAAAGGTTAGTTTTAAAGAAATAGAACACAATGTTCCTTGCCTGAAGAGTGGGGATTTCAGCAGTCCCCAAAGCAGGCTTTGTGGGGGTGGCAGAAGGCTGGGCTTGTGGAATTTGATATATCCTTTGTTTCAGACTGTATCACCTCACACTCCCTGCTGTTTCCAGAAACCCAGAGATCCTGGTGCCCAAGAAGCACAAATTTCATCTGAAAACCTGCCCCTCTGTCCAAAATCCAGGCCCAGACAGACAGAAGAAGGGTCAAGGAAGAGCACAGAACCAGGAATGGAGATAAAAACAGAGGAAGGAAGATCAATGTTGAACCCCGCATGATTCACTAGGCCAACCAGGAGCACAGAAGCTGGGGAAGCTGCCAGATCGATGGATTCCAAAGCAAATGAAGAACCTGGTGCTTTCGGCCTCCAAGCTGTGAAGTTAAATACGGCGACTGGGCAAGGCGTTTGATAAATGATGGGGGAATGAAACAGAACACCTATCTCCACCTCTTGGGAAGCAATAGTGAGAGGGCAGATCTGTTCTGAGAAAGGCCTTTGGTCCTTGTTACCTTTCGACAGCAAAATCTCAGCTATGCGCATTTGCATCTAAAAATAACCATTTGCGTGCATGAGTACTTTCAAGCGGTGGTGTGTTTTGGGATAGATGTGTGGACAAGCACTGCCCATTTTTCCTCTTAGTCCACGGGGCACAGCTATGCTGGGGAATGTGTTGTTTGCAAAGTAGGTGCAAATAGAATTTTATTCTCCTGGTTTGAGAATCACAGCCTACTAAAATGAATCAAACCTACCCATGCACTTACTTATATGCTCTGTGGAATTTTTCTTGTACAATTAACATACACCCCGTTACTTCCTGATTAATAGGAAATTCCAAAGCATCGATTTCATCTATTACAATAACAGGCCCTGGCAAAGCTCCTGCCTCTGAGCGTACAGGTCAAGCTGTGGTATCGAACAGGGGAGCCTGGGAGAGAAAGCAGCCCCACCCCACCTGCCTATCCAACTCTGCCATCTGCAAAAAAGAGAATATCAAGACAAGGAAAAAATTATATCACAGTCCTTATTCAATCAATGAATTCTAAAACCTGATGAATTTTCCAACCAAGTCACTAACCTAATCAGTCTCGATCCAAAGGTAGCAAAGAGAAACCTGCCCTTTATTATATTCAAGGAGCTACAGAAAGCCCTCTGGCTAAGAGCCACACCTTCTTCTTGCCCACCTGGGCAAAATTCTAGGAGTGCTTCTTGGGTGCGGAATTTCTTCGTTTTCAAAGCAGACTGGGGGTGTGTGGGGTGTTCTCGTTTGGCCTGGGACCCAGCTACATGGCAGCTTTGTTTCTCCCTTTATGCAGGGCAGAAAACCAGAAGCATTCCCGGGCCTGTCTGACGCCATGAAAATGTTAAGATGAGTCACTGTGTATTCAGTGAACATATAATAAAAGACCACAAGCTCGGGTACGACATCGTGCAAAGAGATGAAAGAAAGGTTTTGTGATTTTCCAAGCGCAATGGGACTTCTCCCATTTCAGAGGAGGAAGTTGTGTTTTTGAGCTTTTATCCTCTTTGTTGAAACTGACGAAAAGAGAATTTAAAGAACATCTGTGTATCCAAGTTTTAGAAATGGAATTAAACACCTTTAATAACGAATTCTGGTAATTTTGCCTCTAAAATTCCCACTGTCTACAGATTTGTTTCTTTTGTGTGGATGAGATCTTCTCCTCTGTGGGCTTTGGTACTGACTGGAGCTGTTTCTCTCTTCTTCCCCTTCCTACCAACCCATCCTCTAATCAATTGTTTAAGTCCCTTCATTGGACAGAACAGAGAATGGCACATTTTAAATATTTTTATTGAATTGAGTTTTATGTTCCCCGTCTAGATTTATAGACTGCTAAATAGAATGTTTTACATTTCTTTCTCTCTCTCTCAAGGAAAGTAACAAGTACAAGAGGGCAGAGCCATCAGTCAATTATCTCAGTGGCTCTCTTGCAAGTTACAGGAAAAATAAAAGCGCTTCTGCTTTACTCTTCGGGGAGAGCCGTGGAATTTCAGAACAGGAGAAAACCCAAGTGAGTCTTCTTGAACTTCAAAATGCCTTCCTTGAGTGGTCAAGAAGAAGTAAGGAGATTATAATGACAAATTAGCCCCTAGATTTAGAAAACCACTCTGTTTCATGCTGAGGAGAAAGTAAGTGGTGTTTTAGCCTCACTAACCTGGCAGGCATAGAAAAACACGTCCACAGCAATTAGACAGGCCTTAAATTAAGTAAATGATTCATAATGTACCAGAAGACCTCAATTTCCCTACCAGTTCCACACATCTCCTTTCCATCCAGAAATTTCCATACCACTTGCAGTCTGATCTTGACAAAAACAATCCCCTTCAACATTCCTAATGCTGGGTGGTTTCATCCGTGCCTCTCCAGCTATAAAGACGTTTTCTTTCCCCTACTTCCTCTACCACCAATGCACAGAGAAGCAGCTGATTCATCGCATCAGACAAAAAACCCCAACTCATTTCAGAATCGAAACTCCAGCAGAGAAAGACCCCTTGGCCACCAACTGCTCTTCAAGAGCAAAGGTGTCACCCCTCTCAAAAGCCACAACCATGCCGGGGACCTCCAGTCCTCAGGAAAAGCATTTGCCACCGACTCTGGGGGGGGGACGACGAGCCTCCCCCTCGCCTGTCCGTGCAAAGGATGATGAATTCAGTGGTCACCTACCTTTGGGACCCTTCGACCGCCACCTCTTCCCACCTTCCCCGTTTCTTTTTCCTCTCATTTTTTTTTTTCCACTTTAAAAACATCCAACTTTGCCTTGGGGATGAGCAGAATGAAATGTCACTTACCTATAAAAAGAGAGACAGAAGAGAAAGCCATGCATCACATTACATACAAGTTCTTTGAAATCAAGGCCAGCTTCTGACTTTGAAACTGTAACAATGAGTGAATATTATTTTTTTCATCCTACCTTTCTATATTTAATGAAACGCGAGATTTTGCAAGAAGCCCATCCCCAGGGCCCAGCCTCCCTTCGTGGTTTTCCTTTTGTTTTGTCGCGACTCTCTGCCCCTCTTGTGTGCCCTCACTTCGCACTGCCTGCTCCCCTCTTGACTGGAGAAAGGTCAGGAAGGAAGGGAGGAGACACAGACCATAGAGATCAAGGGAGCAGTTCAGGCATGGGTACTGAAGTTGCAAAGCGTAGGGAGCCTCTTTTCTCTCAAGTGGGGCCTCAGTGACCTGGGGTCAGCTCTGGGGCCAATGCCTACACAGGAGGAAGGTCACAGTCCCCACAGGGTGACTTTCTATCTGCAGCTCTGGGACCTTTTCAAATGGCCCTGGTTCTGAGGCTGTCTCCTCTCTCTCCCTAGCCCAGCTCCCCACCACTCCTCCTGGTTAGGATGAGCTCACATACCGTTTCTCTCCCCCGCCTTGTCACGTGAAGTGTGACACCTTAGTACTCACAGTTCAGATCTGCTTCTACAGGAATTGCTTGTTATCACAATATCGTAAGGCCAGTGTGACCAGACCTGGGTCATTTTCTCTGTCTCCTGCCTCAAAGAAGGATGCAACTTGGTTCATGCTTGTTCTAGGAGACCCTCTGTCTGAGAACTGCAGGATTCTGGGTCCACACCTCGCCTGGCTCCTGGTTTTGAAGGCTCGCACCCTTCACACTGCAGAGTCCCCACAGTCCAGTGGGTCCCCCGCCTCTCTCTGCTGCAGGGGAAGCTGGGCTCCAGCTTTCTACATCAGGAACAGACCCTTGCTGTGCTATGTACCAAATCCCCTAACGTGCTAAATAGTTTAAAATTGATTTCAGTGGCTTGCCAGTATCTTTTTATTATGCCTGAATAACTCAGCTCTTTTAGCCTCTTCTTAGGGATTTCAGTTTTCTGTTTTGTTTTGCTTTTTCTCCTCCTCCAAGCTTCTCTGAGAACTACTATGGAGGACACCCCAGACCTGAAGATTGAATCCAAAAATAACCACATACCCCCCATTTGGCCAGGTTTAATGCTGAATCCCCCAAAGAGATGCTCACTTAGGATGCTCTTTCAAAGAAGAAATCCTGGTCAAATATTTTCAGGAACTGCTGCCTCCTCCTTCCCCTCCTGGAGATTCATGACCATATTCGAATATTAAAGACCAGAAGAATGTCCACAGCTAGGGGCCATGGTTAAGCCGCTCCTAAAATGATTTGACTTGGAAACTTCTCTTCCTACATGCAAATTAAAACATCCTACTTCAGAAGGATGGTGATCTGTGGTTGTTTTTTTATGTCTGCTACATTAAGGTAACTGATTTGATTTTATCACTGCTGGGACAAGGGCATCCTGAGGGCGAAGCCCCCTCCTCCCAGGACCCATAGGAAGCCAGGCCCAGGACTCAGCATTCCAGCCTCTAGTTTGGCTCTGCCCCTCATCCAATGTGAGAAGTCCCCCAGCTGGCTCCCCCCGCCTCTTCTTTGAGATGGAGGGATTTCTAAACACTGGGCATACCCACTGAGATGTTGCAAGGCTGTAGCAATACTTTTTTTTTTGTAATATTTTATTTATTTATTTGAGAGAGAGACAGTGAGAGAAAGCATGAGCGAGAAGAAGGTCAGAGGGAGAACCAAATTGCCGTGGAGCTGGGAGCCCGATGTGGGACTGGATCCCGGGACTCCAGGATCATGACCTGAGCTGAAGGCAGTCGCCCAATCAACTGAGCCACCCAGGCGCCCTGTAGCCGATAATTTAAATGCACCTTGTAAACTGCAAATAGCAAATAGTTTTCAGGGCTCGGTATTGGATACCGCTGTCCTTGGGCTGCACTCGTGGAAAGAGACAGAATGCTGGACTTCAGCTGCACAGGGCAGCTGGGAAAGAATGTGGGGCTTTTGTCTTCCCCAGTGAATGAGAAGGCAGGAGCTAGTGTGCCTTGATTACTTCCCATCCTCTGAGCCCTGAGGGAAGGAATTGATCTCGTAGGCCTTTTTCCGTCTTTAATATCTATGCCTACGTGTTTCCCTCTGTTGCACAGGAATGATTTCTCTGCTTTCTCAGTGTTTACACCTTTCAAAGCTTGTAATCCTGTTCTGTCTCTGCTCTGCCGCTTTGCAACTGGGCAAGTTTCTCAGCAGACCAAGAACCTCTGTGTGGGGGCCGGAAAGTGAGTGGCGTTGAATCAGATCTGAGGGGAGTGATGCCTGTCTCCATTATCAATCTTAAGGAAGAACAAACAGGCATTAAAATAATGCCATGTCGACGTAGGTACATGAATGGCAGCCAGCAGAGGACTCTGGCTTGGGGCAGTTGGTATGGGAGGCAGAGTATGTGGGGAAAATCTCTGTACTTTCTGTTCAATTTTGCCAGTACCTAACACTGTTCTAAAAATCAGTTTATTCATTAAAAAAGGTCACACACCTTAAGTTTCCATTTGTTCAAGAAAATATTCTTGATCACAATCTATGTGCAAGGCCCAGAATGATTTCCAGTGGAACAGGGGACTTCTGGGAGATGACTGCATTTGCTTTGAATCATCCCCAAAGTAGTGCTCACAGCAACTTTTAGGGGGGACTATGTAGAAAGAATGGGAAAATAGCACTCAAGTCTCAGCCCTGGGAGAGCTTGAAAACTTGGAGGGGAGAGAGGAATATAAAAAGTTTGGAAAATCTTAGAAAGGCATGAATGCCATCCCACGTGCATCTCCCTGTCCTACCCCCTCATCTTTAGGAATCATATCTAACTTTTGTTTCGTTAAAGAGAGCAAGAGCAGGGGTGAGGAGAGAGAGAATCTTTTTTTTTAAAGATTTTATTTATTTATTTGACAGAGATCACAAGTAGGCAGAGATGCAGGCAGAGAGAGAGGAGGAGGCAGGTTCCCTGCTGAGCAGAGAGCCCGATGTGGGGCTCGATTCCAGGACCCTGGGACCATGACCTGAGCCGAAGGCAGAGGCTTTAACCCACTGAGCCACCCAGGCGCCCCTGAGAGAGAGAATCTTAAGCAGGCTCCATACTCAGTGCAAAGCCCGCCGTGGGGGCTTGATCTCATGACCCTGAGACCATGACCTGAGCCGAGTTAAGAGTCAGTCGTTTGAGCGACTGAGCCTCCAGGCGCCCTTCTATCTAGCATTTAAGCTCAGCTTTAGTGCTGCGCCCTCTGAGGCCGGCGTGCTTCCGTCTGCGCCCATAGCTTGCTGCTTACAGTGGCTTTTGGCGCTTCTTCTGTTTTGCCATTTATTAGAGATCTGTTGTTTCTATGCTACCACGTTTTGACTTTGCAAACTCGACAACACCTAACCCAGATTTTACTGCAAATGAGACATAGCAAACTTTAGATTTTTCAGACCTTTTTGAATTTGGAATTGCAGATAAGGAATTGCGGGTCTCTGTACACCAGATACTGTCAGAATGCTGAGGCTACAGAGATGAAAGATATGATCCCTGCCTTCTTACAGTTTAGAGGGAAAACAGATGATGAATCCTAAATCCTAATAGGGCAGCAGCACTGACACAATTGGCCAGGCATGGGGTGCTCTAAGAGGACAGGGCACCGGTGTCTTTCATTTGGGAGCTGAGAAGAATAGAAAAGAAAAAATATGCCCTGGAATTCAGTGGAGACTATCAGGGAAAACTATCAGAGAAACTATCAGAAAAACTATCAGAGAAGAGGCTGGCCATTTGAGTGGCCCTTGCTGCAAGGATGCATTAAAACTCTGCTGACCACCGTCTGTCCCCCGTCCTTCCAAGGCAAGGACAAGATGGCCTTCGGTCCCCGCCGGCATACAATGCAGAGCTTTCCTGCCATGGAATCCTGAAGCTGTCCTGAAATCTGAGGCAGGGCTCTGATGCTCGCCTTTCTGAAGAGTTGAGAACCCAGACACTGCAGAAGGGGCTGACTGGACATTCAGTCCCCACTCAAGGCACGACAAGCCTGATCCATTCCAGTGACTTTTTTGGCTGCTCTTTACAGGGCCGTCGTAAAATCACAAATAGCAACAGTCTACCTGTGCAGCATGGTTTCAACTGAAGAGGCTCTCCTTCTCCATATCTCCACTCCTGACTATGACAGTGAGTATGAAGGACAAGCCAGGAAACCCCTTCCGTCCCTCAGCCGGGGATATTCTTAAGCCTTTGAGAGATAAGAAGCATTGCCCGACATGGAGCACAAAGGACTAGGCAAATTCTAAATGTACACATTCCAAATGTAGTTCAAGTATATTCCTTGGAAGTGGGTCATCTTCCTGGAGAAGAGCGTGTCTGTGTAAGGGGGTGTGGGTGTGTGTGTGTGTATAAACTCAATGCCCAGAATGGGGCTTGAACTCACAGCGCTGAGGTCAAGATGCTCTACCAATTGATCCAGCTAGGGACTCCCAAAGGAAAGGCTTAAACTGACAGTTGCATATTTCCTCCAAACTTGGGCTCTACACTGGTTCTGATCTTGAGGCAAGGACTACTTTTTCTCAAACTCTCCCTTTGATGGCTTCTGGGCCTTCAAGGAAAGAGACAGGATGCAAAGTCAAGTGCTCTGGTCCAGGGCTCAGCAGTGTCCTTCCTGCCCTCCCCTTAAACACACAGTCCTCCTCTGTGTAAACGGGGAATCTGGAAATCCACCCACCAGAGCCCTGATGCCACATCTGTGCTCTGTGACCTTCAGCAGCATTCTGCAACAGGACATGTATGGTCTGTGTCATCTCCCAGCTCTACCCATGCCACTGGGGTGATGATGCCTACAGACCTGGATTTAATCTCTTGATTCAGAGGTATACACCACGCTCTATGCTATATTGCTGGAAGGAAAAGAAATGAGGATTTCTTTTGAGTCTCTTCAGGTAGAAAAATAAAGTAGGATCATCTAGCGGTACGGTATGTTTGGGTAAGTGTTCTAAAAGGCAGTGGGTTGGATTTAAAACCTCTTCTCCAGCCAGCATTCCAAATAGGAGGGAAGTGGGTGGAACCTCTCAGACCTTTTTCCATGTTCTCTTCTTCTCTAAGGCAAAACACTGCTGAAATGCAAAAACCTCTTCCCTTTTCTGTCCACCTTTTCTCCAAACTCCAGCAAGAGAGGTCTACTACTAATACTCTGTTAGTCGGTAAGAAGAGGCCCAGAGAGCTGTCAGCTAGAATCTGATGAATGCAGGGCGGGTAATGGACAGTCTCTGGCTGTTGGTCTTGTGCCCTCTAGTTCTTTCCTAGGATATGGGTGGGAGGTGTTCCAGGAGCTAGGCAACATGTCCAATGGTGGGATGGGGCAGATGCCAAGATGGATGATGATCTGGTCCCAGCACGTCAGAAGGAAACTGGCTTTAGGCTGCTCTGAGGTTTCCACTGGAGACCAGCATTTCTCTGAGTAATGCTTTTCCTTTCCCCTCCTGGCTTCACACAGAGCTTGGCTGGGGAGATTTTTCTTTTCTTTCCAGTGAGTACATTTATCGATTTTCACAGACACCATCATGGGCTAAACATCTAGGAAATCTTAATTTTCTTCCCAGCCAACCCCGCCCTTCATTCTCCACCACTCCCAGGTAGGGATTTCGGGGGGACAAGGAAGCAGAATCAGGGGGGAGGGTCTGAGATGAGCGCAGCGGGGCACCCTGCCCGCTGCATTAAACCTGCAGCCCCCTCTGTGACTCTGACACAAAGGGGTAGAGAACAGCCACCTGTGTGGAACCAGCTGCGCCAGGCACTTCCCTGTGTTTCCAGGAAGCCCCGGGGAACTGCCGCTGACCTCGCCTCGCTGCACATTGCCTATTTATCTGTGAGATGGCTCCAGAAAGGAAGGTGAGAGACGCCAGCTTAGATGCTACTAATTAGCATCTTTTCCTTAATAACTCTGCAAATGTCTGGAAACTGCCAGGAATTCTAGGAAACCAAAAGCATAGCAGTCAACGTTCTGGCCTAGGGTAAGGATCCGAGGCCCCTCTTCTCCACAGTAGAACCTCCAGCCTCCTCCACTGGTTCTCCACTTTGAGTGAAACTTAGATTCACCTGAACAGAATCCTGGTTTCCCAAACTTCATCCCATCCAGTGAAATCAGGATCCCCGGAAGTGGGATCCAGGCATCAGTGTTTTTAAAAAACAGCCCAAGTGATTCCAATATACAACCACATCGGAGAACCTAGGCCCCCGGAGGGCTGTGGGAGTGCAGGCTGTTGAGCTCCTCCCATTTCTGATTGAGTAGGTCTGAGGTAGAGTCTGAGAATCTGGATTGCTGGAGTTGTGGAGATGCTGGAGTTGTGGAGTTGTGGGTGATGCTGTTGCTGCTGGTAGGGGACCAGACTTAGAGAGACACTGCACTGGATGGTCTCTAGAGTTCTCAGAAAGAAAAATGGCCTGTAGGAGTTATTTCCTATTATGATGGCAGTCTGGGGGGACTCCAAGGTCTCCTCACCTTCTACTAGGATGACCCAGAGCAGATATAGGGGCTCTGACCCTGCCCTTGAGCAGGGAGGTCCACTTAGCTTTTCCTTGTCTTCCCAGGGCTATGCCTAGAAAGAAAGCTTTCTGTGAAAGACACTTCCACAGCAAAATAAAAAAAGAGAACAGCATTCCCTTCTCTCACCTCTGCTACTGACAGAGGATTGACTTTATACCTCTCAAAAGGAAGTTTGTGTGGGCGCCTGGGTGGCTCAGTCGTTAAATGTCTGCCTTTGGCTCAGGTCGTGATCCCAGGGTCATGGGATCGAGCCCCGAGTCAAGCTCTCTGCTTAGCGGGGAGCCTGCTTCTCACTCTTCCACTCCCCCTGCTTGTGTTCCCTCTCTTGCTGTCTCTCTGCCAAATAAATAATAATAAATAAATCTTTAAAAAAAAAAAAAGGAGGGAAAGAAAGAAAAGAAAAGGAATCCTGTGATCCAAGAAGGAGTTTGCTGAGGACACGAAGGAGGTTATCCTATTGTACCATCCCCTAGTACAGTTGTGTGCAAAAGGAGACGTGTGTTATATGTTTGTTGTGTTAATCAGTGAATGAACAACCCATTTTAGAGGCAGGAAAGAAAAGAGGCTGCCGCATTGTTTTCTGGGGGGTGAGTGAGGCTTTATATGCTTAGTCAATGACTATTTAACAAACACCTCTGTGAGCACCACAACCACATTTCTGAAAAGGCTGGAGCCTATAATAACCTAACAGGGTTTATTTATTTGTTTGTTTATTGATTGATTGATTGCATGGACTTTTGTAATTTACAGCCTCCTCCCATCAACATTTATCACCCCTGCATCCCATAAGCCATTCTTCTGGAGAGCCTAGAAAGAGGCAGAGGAGTCAGATCCCAATGAGGGGGCTTCTTGGGTGTGCTCCCCACCTGTGTCCTACTGAAAGCTGCTCCAGGATCCTCTGTGTGCAGGTGTCTCTAGGTCTTTGCCCCAGACGTTCTGGGAGGAGCCAAGGGCCGGCCCCACCTTCCATCTTGCTCAGTATGGACCACTTTCTGCGGATGAGGACTGGGGGCAGCTGCGGTGGGGCTGTGTTGGTCGCCCAGCACCTGCTGTCCACTCTCTGTAGCACTGCCGGGTTCAGGGCAGGCCCATGCCCGGGGCACAGAGGTAGACATGTTTGCCCGAGCCCTCCAGTCCGCTACACTGTGGCAGGGGAGGGAAAGAGTGGAGGGGCTGCATTCTCTCCCTCCCTCTGAGCTTGTTCATATAGTCAAACACAGAAGCCCCGCTGTGACTGTTGATCACGTCCAAAGCAGAGGCAGGTTTTGAAATTCATCAGAGATTTCTCCCACAGCTGCAGCCAGCCAGGCCTGAGCCTCGCCCTCCCCACGGCCCGCCGGCTGCTGCCGGTCCCCCAGTGGGAGCCGACAACTATGAAGTTGTCTTTCTCAAGTCCCACATCTGTTTCTGGAGGCTAAGAGAGAGAGTGGGTGGAGGAATATATCTGAAACTGAAAGAACAAAGAGGGAAAGAAAAAGAACCCCCTCAGAAAAAGATCCATAAGAAAGGGAAACTTAAAGGAGAGACTGCCGGGAGCTCTTTCTTCTTTCCTTCCTTCTCGGTCTTTCTGGAGCCGGTTCTATGGTCCACACGCTGTTCGTGGGTGGGGACCTGGTGACTGCAGCCGGCTTCCTCCAGCCCCTGGCTAGTAATTGTAGAGACTCATCATGCAGGCTGGGGCTGTAATAATGCTGGAGCCTATGATCTATGGATTTTATGGGGATTTTTAGGAGATTGGTAATAAGGTTGCTCCAGTAAACAGTCTGGCAGAGCAGTAAAAGATGAAGGCAACGCACAGCTTGCATTCCAAGTGGCTTTCTGAAGGCGGAGTGACTGTCAGCAGCTGCCACATGTTCCCAGATTCACTTCCTGCTCTGGGGGTCTGGAAGCCCCTGATTTGCTAAGATTCCCACCCCAATGCAGGGAAGAGCAAACAGGTGGTGTGCAGCACCTTCCTTGTTGGCTTGTTTATTGATAATAAGTTATTGATAAGATATATTCCTTCCTCTTCCCTTCAGGGCCAAAAGGAGACTGAGCAGCCAAGGGCGGCAGGTATGTTGGGGTGAACCACACCCCAGAGTTTCTAGATACAGAATTCTGACTCCACAGAACACCTAAGGAAGTAAGGGAAGTAAAGGATGGACCTCTGCTCAGCCCAGGACCCATTCTGGCTCTTTCTACAATTAAGGTAAATCAGCGGCCATCTTGTTCCAACTTGAACTGCTGCCCATTTGGCAACACCGCCTAGGAGCAGTCTTCCAAAGGGATTAAAGGGAGGGTGGGTTGAGTGCTTGGGAAGGTGAGCTGTCAGCCGTTTGAACGTGGGTCTGGGCCATCCCAAACAGAACCCCTTCTGTTTTGCTGCCACTGGAAATCTGAGTGCTTTCTGGATACCTAATTCCCCCCAAATGCATTTGGTTGCCTCATCAGACTATATTATCCCAAGCCTTTGCTCACTGGGAAAACATCACAAGAATAGTGTATCTATTCACGGGCTGAACAGAGTAAGCGATCCTTTCATGTACATTAGCATAGCATCCGATACTCACATGAAGGCTTCTGAGGTCAGTATGCTTTTACACTCCCATTTTACAGAAGAGGAAACGTGTTTAAGAGGTCATCATTTGCCCCAGATCACAAATTGTTAACTCCTAAATCTAGAACTGCGGGGCAGACCCCAATTTCCATACCCATTCACTAAGGGTTCTGTTAGAAGGTGTCACCTTCCTGGACAGGGGCAGCATGGCTAGAGACCACCCCTAGCCTTCTGAGGCCTGCAGCAAAGAGCTCACTGAGCTCCCTGGAACAGCACAGCTGATGAGCTGACCTCAGCATTCCCTTCCTACTAGATTTCAGTTTGGCTTTTATGCTTTCTTCATTTATCCCCAGGAAGCAAATGTTTTAAACTTACTAGCCCTGAGCTGAATGTAGACCCAAGAATCCTACTGATATCAGTGAATAAAATTTATCCTTGGCATTCAAAGAATGCCACTAAAAAATTTACTATTGAATCCATCCAACTGATTTGGCTGCAGACAGTAACAAGTAGCTTATTTAATCACTGGTTAGTATTTACTCAATTTTTTTTTCTTGACGAAATATATTTGACTAGAGTTTATATATGGTGGTTGCTGTGTGTTAAATGAAAATCAACTGATTATCAAGGACATATTTACTGAGGATTAATTCTGCAATAACCACCTACACAGAACCTATCAGAGTAAATCCTCATTAAATGCATATTCTGGGAGCTTAATTTAAGTTGTTTTCACAAAGCAATCTTAAAGAAAATACTTTCAAGAGAAGTTGGCATTTGAATGACCCAGAAGCTAGTTTCTTGTTCTGTTAACTAAAAAAAAAATGACAGCACTCTTGGTCTTTCTTATCTATGAGTTATAAGCCACATATATTTAAAAAAAAAAAAAACAACAAGAAAAACAAGAAACAAACAAAAAGTTAGGATTCTAGATCAGTAGATTTAAATTTGCATGTAATTTATTAATGATTCATGGTAACTAAATGCCTGAAAACATTTGGAGCTGGTACTGGAGTGAACTTATGACCCCAAAACAATGACTCTTTTATCATCCCATAAGGGAGGCAGAAAGATTTTTAGATGTCTCCTTGGAATTAAATAATAATTAAACAATAATTTTATTTTTTAAAACTTAGGTATTTCTTTCTGCTGTACTTCTAGCTCATTTCTTTTAATGGGGGCCTAGCAGTGATGAGAACTAGGCAGTCTCTTGTCTCCTTTCATCCCTTAGCCCTGCTTAAACCGGTGATGGTGATAATGACTTCATTGGCGATGATGACTTTATTGAGAACTTTCTAGGAACCTGGCACACACTCTCACTTTTCCTCATAAGCATGCTTTTGGTGGTTTTGTAATGTTTGCTATTTTCCAGTCTTTACTGAGAAAAGGGACATTGAGATCTTCATGTAAGACTGGAGTCTTAGAAGCTACAGAGAAGAGGGAGGAACAGAGTTGGAGGTGAGGGTATGGAGGGAAGAGGACATGGGGCACCAGCACTGAATGAGGACAAAAATGCGGAAGCAGCAAGAACCCCTGGACCAGTTTAACCAGTATTCACCTTCCATGTGTGTGGACGTGATGCCCCAATTAAAGATGCTGTTGTTCATAGCACGTTGGGGAAGGTAGAGAACCCATTTCCTGAGAGTTGCTGCCTCTAGCTCCTGCCTTTCCCTGCCTTCAGAACCTGATCTTTTAGTGAAATCGACCTTGGACTAGCTCATGGCTCCTTCCTCTGTGAATGACCTGAGGAACTTGGCTAGCACTGCACCTGCCTGACCCTTATTTCTCTCATTAGAAAGACTTAGGAGACTGGAGGGAGCAATGTCTATGATTCCTTCCTATGTAACTATCTACAGTTTGCCTTACTGGGCCAGTAGGAAAGAAGTTTGTTCAGACTCTCAGGCTGTCGCCCTGTACCACTACTGACCTGTAGACCGCCTACTTGAATCATACAGGAGCGGGGGTCAGTCTGGGGAATGTTAAATTTACAAAACAAACCCATTTCACTATCACTGATATCCCGGACATTTGTACTCCAAAAGTCAAAAAAGGAAAGCATAAAAGCGTAGATATTCATAAACTGCCATCCACTTTTCTTTTGCCTACCTGGCCATCTCTCTTGTCTTGGAATTTAGAAAGATTTAAAACATAGACACACACACACACACACACACACACACACACACACACCCCAGTTTCTTATCTATGTGCTTGTACTGAATGAGGTGATTAACTCCTTGACCTTACGGAACACTAACGTAACCTCGGAGAATAGATAGAATCTTGTTATCTTGTAATGAGTTTTATGGCTTATTTCAGTTCATTTCAGCCATGTTTCTCCCATGATTAAGACAATTATCAGCCTATGCATTTCAGGATTATGAATTATGGAGCTCTCTACAGGTACTGAAAGGGTCTTGGGAATGCTCAAAACGCTTCTTATTCCATAATACGTATTCCCACTCTCCCTCCCCCCGACACACAGAAGCGACTACTGCATTGTTTCTGGAAGCCCTATACTCACCTATGGTTATCAAATCAGTGCCTTTTCGATTTGCTTGATCTAAGGAAATTATCTGTTTACCGTGAACTGGTGCCATGCACGGTGTTCTAATTACCATCATTGTTACTCAAATCTAGACAAAGACATCTTTCCCTCTTCCACGATGATGTTATAGAGCAACTGGCAGTGCTTAACAGAACACTTGTGGTTGTCAGCACAACAGCCCGTCACTACGCTCCCGCCGTGTGACATGATGAAATGAACAACCCTAGACACAACATCGGCAGACGTCACGGGCCCACTTTTGTCTCTGGCTCGTGCTTCAATATTTGTCAGCTTCTTTTGGCTTCCGTCTGAATTCACGCAACTCAGAGTGATTCTTCTATTTCCTCTTTCTGGATGTGCCACAAAAAGTAGTTTGTGAATCCAAGAGAAACGTGCGACGAATCTCAGGTTCTACATCCTCACACCATGTAATGAAGTATAATGAGAGAGAAGAATATGGGGATTCTCTCCCATGCTTCTGCCTCCTTCTTTTCCTAGTATGATCTTTATCTTGGTATTATAAAGTGATGGGGCAGCTGTGAGTATATATTACAGAAAGAAATTAGGTCCTAAGCTATACTTAGCTTAGGATGTACTATATGCCTGGAGGAAATTACTTGAAATGAATATTAAAATCATCATGTGTAGTAGGTTAAAAAAGAACCCTTACCTACAAGGTACACAAAGATCAACTTTTTCTCTCAGCTTTGGTCATAGAAAGAGCTGGGCACAACCAACCATACATGATATAGTGAAGAGTCAGATGTGAATTTCTATCCAGTTCCACTATTAACAACCTAAATAAACTTTGGGCAAATGTCTAACTCTGCTAAGGCTTATTTTTTTCATTTATTCAATGCACATGATTTATAGATTTCAGACATGTGGGAAGAATCAAATGAGATCACATATTAAAAAAATAAACCTAGCAGACTGGGAAGCTCTTTGGATGTCCGGTTGTTTACATCTCCATTTGTTTTTCATAGCTTACCCTTTCTTATCTAGGAAACTAAGGGGTTCTTCTAAAGGCCTGTTTCCTATAAAATTCTGCATCATAGCTCACAGTGTGGGGTTGCCCTTTGTGATGCCATTCTCAAAGGTTGGAGATGCACTGTTCATGCCCAGCACAATTTCATAGCTGTTGAGGGCTATCCATGCACTTAGGAATGTTCTTACTGGTGATACTCTCAAGTTTGAAGAAAGTTGTGAGTTTCTTTCTTTGCTCAGGGCTCATATTTTCCCCAGATCAAATGCCTCTGAGTCTCAAGGACTTGCTTTGCTATTTCTGGACACTTCTCCATGATCCACTTGACCTTTTGTTAAGGAAGGTTGGTAGGGGATATAATCCCACTGATAAATGTGTGAGATTTCAGATGCATTAACCCAGAGTGTTCAGCTGGTGCTGCTTGGGTGTGAAGGGTAACCTCTTTATGTATAGCCTTGGGTCGGGGAGCCCTGCCAGGCAGCTTACCAGTTCCGTGTCCCCTTTCACGTTTTCTGTCTCCATATAATTCTGGACTGAGGGCTATACACACTCCTTAGTGAACACATTATGGTGTGAACATGACCCAGAAGCAGTGAGCACATCCTTGTATTTCTTCTATAATATAAAAATCAATACTGAAAACCAGGAAATATGTCATACTGGGAATAGCAGGTTAAAATTGAAACAAAACTCCAAAAGTTGAAAAAGCGGAGATTGAAATCCCCTCTAGAGTTCATTTCTTTTCAATTTCCCACTATACATTTCTGGTTGGAGGTGTCAAGAACTTCTGATAATGATCACACCTACCCCAGAAATTCCTGGCCGAATTGCAGGATCTGGCAAAGAGATTCTAAGTGTGAGACAATGCACAAATAATTTCTATACCATTTATGTTAAAATGTACTCCGGAAAGGTAAAGTACAATAAAAAAAAATCTGGAACCTCATGTACAACCTGCACCTAAGTAGACCATGGCACTGAATATCGTGAAGAAATGATGGGCTTGCGGAAATTAAAGTTGTGGGCATCTTTTCAAATCGGTATGTATGGCAGGGAAAGAAAATGGGTTAAAGTATGGAGGGGGGAGGGAGCTGGACTTTCAGAGATTTTTCCATGTGAAGTTTAGAAGAAAATTGTATGTATCAAAAATAGAAGCAGAGAACAGGGCTACTTTGTAAATATTTAGGCTTTGGGGTCTGTTGTCTGTGCCTTCCTACCTGATTCTGTTGTTGCGGTAGGATAACAGCCCTAGATCATATGCAAAAGTGTGAGTGTAGTTTCTTTAACACTTTATTGTAGAAACAGGTAACTTGGCCAGATTTGGCCCAGGGGCTATAATTTGCTGACCCCTGTCTTAGATAATCAATTGTGTGCTTGTTCTTGAAGCTTGTTCATAAAACATACTTCCCCTCTTGTCCACTTCTCTGCGCTGACCATGCAAGTACACTTTTTTAGACTTTTGCTCACATACCTCTGTATGTGTATATTTATAGTTAAGATTGGTCTTGGGATTTCATTCTCTTCATAGTTAGATTCTAAGCTTTCTATTTCTGTTTGCAAAAGCCAAGCATCATGGATATTTCTGATGATATAGAATGGTGTTGGGGTCATGATCCAGTCCCCAACATTAATTTCTACGCATTCTGGGTGCTCCATGTAATCCAGTATCTCCAGACCTACCCAAGAACCAATGGAAGAATGGTATCAAAGACAGTGTTTGCCACTTCTCAAGGGCCAACGGGAGCTCTCATACAGTGGAGGAAAGAAGATATATGTGAACATAGATAGAAAGGTAGATTCAAGAACACCTATAAAACCAGCTATGTGGACCTAAATGCCTAAGAACTAGAAGAATACCAAAGTAAATCACTAGAAGAAGGCTCCATGATAGAGATGAGTGTTAAAACTGGATGAAATTATAAAAAGCATAAGTCATGGCTTGACGGTAGAGAAGAGAAAACTGAGCAGAATTTGGTGAAATATATAGATTTCCTTTCCCGTTTGGCAACTAAGGTCTGAATGTGGATGTTGAGATTGAAATGAAATGCTCTTTTTCACACCTGCCCCAGAATGCCCGTAGCTTTTACCCTCTCTCTAACCACTGGGTTCTGACTGAACATGGTTTCATGCTTTGTAGAAAGGCTGAGAATAGGAACCCCATTTGAGAGGAGCAAGGAGGCTCCCCTCCAGAGGGAGGGCCTACAGAAGCAGCAGGTGGATGGGGTTCCCAAGCGTATGACCTTGTCATTGAAACTAGACCTCACTACTTCCTTATCACCATGGGTGGTTACTTCTCTGTACCTCAATTTTTCTAACTATTAAATGGCTAATGATAATATTTGCTTCATGATTATGGTGAAGGGTGCTAACTACAAATGAAGAACTTAAAGGAAGGCCTCACTCCATGGCACCTTTCTATATGGATAAGAACATAGAGACCCCCAGACCTGAGTCTGGTGAGGCTAGGCAGAGTCCATGTTTGGCAATGTTTTAAGCCTGTGCAATACAGAAGCAGTATCTGATAACAAAGCACAAGATGGGATAAATGAGGAAGTCCCAGATCCCATTATGAAGCACCTGGACATAGATGGGTTTATTGCCATCCTACTCTTTTTTTTGGGGGGGGACATTTATCTTCTTACACCAAATGACTAAAGGGAAATGTACCTTTCAATCTTCTTAAGAGAAATCTACCATGCTGATAAAATATTTACAAAAAGAAATTGAGAAATCCTATAAACTAAGCCACTTGTAATAATTCCATTCCTAAAAGAAATAGACTTTTCTTTTGATGAAAATCTACATATGAAAAGAATGTACTACACAATTATCTTATATAGTATTTGTACAGTAAACTTTCATAGCAAATAATGAATTTGGGTAGTCCCTCAGCAAGAGCTGGCTAAGTAGTAGAAACCCCTTCCTGCTGGTACTTTGTAGAGCAGGACGAAGGGGCCATCTGGCTAATAATCAGTCATGCAAATTAAACACCTTGGCACAGCATCAGTCACAGGCCCTAGGATGACATTTCCCAATGTTCTATCATGTTTTACTGGAACCAGAATTTCAGGTGGTCACGTAGATCCCATGGCCAGATATTATCGCATATGTTCCCATGGATGCACATATTCTGTGTGGTTAGATCAATGGTTAAGAACTCAATTCGTCGGGGCACCTGGGAGGCTCAGGTCTGCCTTTTGCTCAGGTCATGATCCCAGAGTCCTGGGATTGGCCCTGCATCGGGCTCCCTGCTCATTGGGGGAGTCTTCTTCTCCCTCTCCCTCTGCCTACTGCTCTGCCTACTTCTGTCTCTCTCTATCTCTCTGTCAAATAAACAAATGAAATCTTAAAAAAAAAAAAAGAACTCAATTTATCTGGTCTCTTAGAGCATCTTTGACTTCCATTCACCCCTTTTCTCCACCCCTCCCTACCCTGGACAGCACCACTCTTAGCTGGGAAGCAGAGAAGGGGGAAGGCTGAGGACAACAGGAAGAATCTCTCAGGAAGCTTGCACCTGGCCTCTTACACGTTGGGCCAGAGTCATAGCACCACATTTCCAGCTCCTTGGGCTCTGAATCAATTCCCCTAACCCCAACTTCCACAGAGTTAGTCTTAATGATAAGAAGTGCAGAATAATAGAAATACAAAATTCCCATATGTGATTATGTGACTATGACCATACTGAAAAAAATCCAAGCCAGACCCATTTGAGGCAGTGTATACCCCCAGGATATACCCCTGGTCTCTGAGGATCCCCAGGCGTCCTTTATGCAACTCTCCTGCACATGCTCAGGGTGAGTTTGTACACGTGAACTCTCAGCCTGACCCATGTTCTGTGACCCACAGACGTACAGGCTTGAAGACAGTGCCCGTGTCTGTATTTTGCTATCATTGGAGCTCTAGCAGCTAGACACAGTCTGGAATATAGCAGGAAGTCAGTGAATGGCAAAGTGGATAACAGACAGCACTGTTGGGTTGGGCCAGAGTCCAGCACTTTCTTAGGGAAGATCGTGCTCCCTGCAGTCTCAAGGTGAATGTGCCCCCAAGTTCCTATGTACCATAGTCCTTAGTGAAAACCCCCCAGGAGTGCCCAGGCAAGACATAAGGCAGTAGTTTGCCAGCCCTGGAGGAAGAAGATACAATGGCACTAATGTCATTCATCTCTTGGGTCTTCTGCCTTCGTGACAAGCACACGGATCTCCAACGGTGCCCACTTCCAGTTGCACAGGTACCCTGTGTTGCAAGTGTCAGCAGCCTCCCCCCAGCCCACGGCAGGCACAGCCAGGACAGACCAGGCACGTGGAAAGTGTCAGATCAGCAGGTGTCTCCTGTCGATAGAATCATCCCTTAATTCACTCTGAGCTGTGCCATTTAATTACCTTGATCCATGCTTTGTTTTGCTAAAGTGAATGTCACAGATTGAGTATTACTTGCCGAAAACAGAAACAGAGGCTTGAAGGTTCTGTAATGGGAGCTGAAATATGATCTCTCTTTTTCCCTGGACCATTTTCTCATTCTGCTCTTCTCAAGTTCCTTTTCAGTATTTTTTTTTTGTTTCTTTTAAGAGCAAAATGTAAAATATTAATTTTGAGCAGAAGTAAAATTAAGCCCTCTGGAAATGATTCTGGGAAACCGAGCCATAGCCTGACTTAATTAGGAAGCGATGATGCTGAAGAGCCTATATTAAGGCTTCACGTTTCTGGTACAGACAGAATCGCTTTTAGAGAAGTCAAGTTAGGCAGCAGAGGGGGACCGAGGGAGGGGACGGGATGTTAATTGGATAGATGAGAAAAAGCATTGTTGTTGTAGACCTGATGACAAAAATATATAATAGTGGAGAAAATGTAAATAGGCTTGGCGATTTCTCAATACCTTTCTTTCAGGAAGATCAAGATGAGAACATGGACGCCCATCACTGTCATTCAAACTCTTTGGACCACTCCAGGGTGGGCCATCTCCTTTCCTCTCCCTACCCCTCCAACTCAGGTGTCTGAAGAGGCAGGGAAATGGGCTTGTGTGTAACAAAACTCCAGGGAATGTGGTTAGCCCCCTGCTGCTCTCAGGATGGCAACAACTAATTAGCCCCACAAATTTATGGGCTCCAGGGATGTGAGCAGATGGGTATTTAAGTTAACAGCAGAGCCAATTTGTCCTCCATTAATTCCAGAGTGACACCTGAGTTTACCGGAGTTTTATACGGTTTCATCTGCTTCAAAGTCAGTTCTGCACTTCCCCACATTGTTATTCTTTTGACAAGCGACTACCTGGCTCTCTCTTCAGTTTCTAGAATGGTGACTGACTCAACTCTGGATTGCTTTGACTTTCTAATATGGGCCTGATGGGCCTTCAGCCCGGAACTCTCTTCCCAACACTTCCCATTTTTCAGTCTCCGTTTGGAATGAGCATCACAGTTACTCAGCACGGTCAGTAGTTCCAGAGTGGCTGCACTTTATGCCAGGCAACAGTCGTGTTGTAAAAATCACCAGAATTTTGATGGGTCTCTCTTATTGTTCTCTACTTAATTTTAAGAGATACTTTAAGGAGCAAAGTCTTAAAATCTAGAATATGGGAGCTTTAAAAAAAAAAAAAAAAACAGGGATCACCTATTACAGTAAATCAGCAGTTAGGGTACTACTCACGACCACCACCGACTCCCATCTCTGCTGTTCTCTCCCCCCAAAAAAGAGGGGTTGACATTGGAAAAGGTAAACAGACTGATGGCTTGAGGCACCCAGACTGACCTCAATCAATAAGATTCAAATCTCCTCGCTCCTTCTGAGCTCAGCAGACCAGAGGGCTCATGGTAGTCTCAGAGAGACCTCATAGTCCTGGGACTCTGTTTCTACCATCTAACCCCTGGCTGCAGCCAGAGACAATCCCTTTAATCTGTTTTGTTTAAAAAAGATTCTACTGTGAAATACCTTTTGAGAACCACCAAGCTGGTCTAACTCCCTTCTTTTTATAAGTTAAAAAACCCATAAGACTCAATAAGGTTAGTGACTTGTCCAAGGTCACCCCTTGTCCAGGGGGTGGACTATCAAATAATACTCCTGATGCCCCTTCCAAGACATGTCTATTACTTCACTACTCAGTCTAGTAAATTGGGAAATCATCATCATCATCCTCACCATAATGTCAATCTGGATACAGAATATAAGTATGACTAGAGAAATTAACAGATAGTTCCAGTGAGGAGGAAATCCATTTATTGTCCTCAAGTGACAAATAAGCACGAGGGTTGTGTAAACCAATTTCTGGTCTATACAAAAGGATATGTATTAACATCTAACATACAGTGCTGATTTTAGCATCTGGAAAAAAGCAAGAAACTCATTTAGTACTATAACTTGGCAGGTAAAAAACAAGGTAGGCACTAGTGGCCTCTGGTCAGCAATGAGGAGAAACCATGTGACAGTCATTCTCAGCTTCAGCTGGGCATCCAAATCACCTGTAAAGATTTGAAACAATATTGCTCTCTAAATCCCTCCTGGGAGATCCTGGTACAGTAGTTTTGGAGAGGGTGAGCAAGGGCATTTACAAGCATGAGAAACCTTCACACTAATTTCCATACTGAGCTCACCTGAGGCCCCTGGTTTAGGAGTCCCCATTGCACTTAATTGAAGTCTCCTGTGGAGTGTGAGGTCCTACGGTCTGGCCTCTGGATTCATATTTTATGCTTTTTTCCAAAGCAGTGGAGGTAGAGTCAGCCTCATTTAACAAGACAAGAATTGGCAAATTAGGTCAACCCTGTGGTTCAGGCAACAGCCAAATATGGCTTATGAGAGCCTTCGAGGGAGCCGCTATTGGGAAGGGTGATTATCCTCTCTGAGCTCTACTTTCAAAGCACCAGGCTGAGCCAAATACCGCACATTCTCTCTTGATAATCTGTTTCAAGATATATGTATCTAAAACTTTCTTGAGCCTGTTTTTGTTTTTAGTCTTTGTCTCTAAACACAAAATTAAGTTGTGTATGTTAATCCTTCCAGCATGTGGAAGTCTTGTCTTTTTCCACATCATTTCATAGTCTTTTCAGGTGTAAGGAAGCCCTTTGAAGTCTATATTCTTCTCAAGTGCCAGGAAGGTGCGGAACAAGCAAAAAATAAACAGGAAGACATCATCAGAATTGGAGAATCTCGGGGGAGGAGTCAAGATGGCGGAGAAGTAGCAGGCTGAGACTACTTCGGGTAGCGGGAGATCAGCTAAATAGCTTATCTAAAGATTGCAAACACCTACAAATCCAACGGGAGATTGAAGAGAAGAAGAACAGCAATTCCAGAAACAGAAAATCAACCACTTTCTGCAAGGTAGGACTGGCGGAGAAGTGAATCCAAAGCGACGGGAAGATAGACCGCGGGGGGAGGGGCCGGCTCCCGGCGAGCGGCAGAACAACGGAGCAAAATCAGGACTTTTAAAAGTGTGTTCCGCTGAGGGACATCGCTCCAGAGGCTTAACTGGGGTGAAGCCCAGGCGGGGTAAAGGCGGCCTCAGGTCCCGCAGGGTCGCAGAAGGATCAGGGGTGTCTGAGTGTCGCAGAGCTTACGGTATTAGAACGGGGAAACCGGCTGCAGAGACAGAGCCGAGGAGTGACTCTCAGCTCAGGGTTGCCTTGAACCGGTCGCAGGCTCGGTCAGCTTGGAGCGCGGCCGGAGGCCGGGAGGCCGCCATCTTTATTCCCGTCCTCCAGACTCTACGGAAAGCGCTCAGGGAACAAAAGCTCCCGAAAGCGAACCCGAGCGGATGACTCAGCGCGGCCCCGGGTAAGGGCGGTGCAACTCCGCCTGGGGCAAAGACGCTTGAGAATCACTACAACAGGCCCCTCCCCCAAAAGATCAATGGGAAACCCAGCCAGGACCAAGTTCACCTACCAAGGAGAACGGCGGAATTCCAGAGAAGAAGAAAGCAAAGCACGGAACTCATGGCTTTCTCCCCATGATTTTTTAGCCTTGCAGTTAATTTAATTTTTTTTTTCTTTCTCAATTTTTTTTTCTTTTTCTCTTCTTCTGCTAAATTTTTTTTAACTTTTACCGTTTTCTTTTTTTAACGTTTTTTAAATAGTTTATCTAATATATATATATTTTTTCCTCTTTTTATATTTTTTCTTTATCGGCTTTCTTTTTTTTAATAGTTTTTTTTTTCTTTTTTTCTGAACCCCTTTTTATCCCCTTTCTCCCCCCTCACAATTCAGGATCTCTTGTGATTTGGCTAAAGCATATTTTCCTGGGGTTGTTGCCACCCTTTTAGTATTTTACTTGCTCCTTCATAAACTCTTATCTGGACAAAATGACAAGGCGGAAAAATTCACAACAAAAAAAAAGAACAAGAGGCAATACCAAAGGCTAGGGACCTAATCAATACAGACATTGGTAATATGTCAGATATAGAGTTCAGAATGATGATTCTCAAGGTTCTAGCCGGGCTTGAAAAAGGCATGGAAGATATTAAAGCAACCCTCTCGGGAGATATAAAAGCCCTTTCTGGAGAAATAAAAGAACTAAAATCTAACCAAGTTGAAATCAAAAAAGCTATTAATGAGGTGCAATCAAAAATGGAGGCTCTCACTGCTAGGATAAATGAGGCAGAAGAAAGAATTAGCGATATAGAAGACCAAATGACAGAGAATAAAGAAGCTGAGCAAAAGAGGGACAAACAGCTACTGGACCACGAGGGGAGAATTCGAGAGATAAGTGACACCATAAGACGAAACAACATTAGAATAATTGGGATTCCAGAAGAAGAGGAAACAGAGAGGGGAGCAGAAGGTATATTGGAGAGAATTATTGGAGAGAATTTCCCCAATATGGCAAAGGGAACAAGCATCAAAATCCAGGAGGTTCAGAGAACCCCCCTCAAAATCAATAAGAATAGGTCTACACCCCGTCACCTAATAGTAAAATTGACAAGTCTTAGTGACAAAGAAAAGATCCTGAAAGCAGCCCGGGAAAAGAAGTCTGTAACGTACAATGGTAAAAATATTAGATTGGCAACAGACTTATCCACAGAGACCTGGCAGGCCAGAAAGAGCTGGCATGATATATTCAGAGTACTAAATGAGAAAAACATGCAGCCAAGAATACTATATCCAGCTAGGCTATCATTGAAAATAGAAGGAGAGATTAAAAGCTTCCAGGACAAACAAAAACTGAAAGAATTTGCAAATACCAAACCAGCTCTACAGGAAATATTGAAAGGGGTCCTCTAAGCAAAGAGAGACCCTCAAAGTAGTAGATCAGAAAGAAACAGAGACAATATACAATAACAGTCACCTTACAGGCAATACAATGGCACTAAATTCATATCTCTCAATACTTACCCTGAATGTTAATGGGCTAAATGCCCCAATCAAAAGACACAGGGTATCAGAATGGATAAAAAAACAAAACCCATCTATATGTTGCCTACAAGAAACTCATCTTAAACCCGAAGACACCTCCAGGTTTAAAGTGAGGGGGTGGAAAAGAATTTACCATGCTAATGGACATCAGAAGAAAGCAGGAGTGGCAATCCTTATATCAGATCAATTAGATTTTAAGACAAAGATTATAATAAGAGATGAGGAAGGACACTATATCATACTCAAAGGAACTGTCCAACAAGAAGATCTAACAATTTTAAATATCTATGCCCCTAACGTGGGAGCAGCCAACTATATAAACCAATTAATAACAAAATCAAAGAAACACATCGACAAGAATACAATAATAGTAGGGGATTTTAACACTCCCCTCACTGAAATGGACAGATCATCCAAGCAAAAGATCAACAAGGAAATCAAGGCCTTAAATGACACACTGGACCAGATGGACATCACAGATATATTCAGGACATTTCATCCCAAAGCAACAGAATACACATTCTTCTCTAGTGCACATGGAACATTCTCCAGAATAGATCACATTCTTGGTCCTAAATCAAGTCTCAACCGGTATCAAAGGATTGGGATCATTCCCTGCATATTTTCAGACCACAATGCTCTAAAGCTAGAACTCAATAACAAGAGGAAATTTGGAAAGAGCCCAAATACATGGAGACTAAACAGCATCCTTCTAAAGAATGAATGGGTCAACCAGGAAATCAAAGAAGAATTGAAAAAATTTATGGAAACAAATGATAATGAAAACACAACGGTTCAGAATCTGTGGGACACAACAAAGGCAGTCCTGAGAGGAAAATATATAGCGGTACAAGCCTTTCTCAAGAAACAAGAAAGGTCTCAGGTACACAACCTAACCCTACACCTAAAGGAGCTGGAGAAAGAACAAGAAAGAAACCCTAAACCCAGCAGGAGAAGAGAAATCATAAAGATCAGAGCAGAAATCAATGAAATAGAAACCAAAAAAACAATAGAACAAATCAACGAAACTAGGAGCTGGTTCTTTGAAAGAATTAATAAGATTGATAAACCCCTGGCCAGACTTATCAAAAAGAAAAGAGAGAGGACCCAAATAAATAAAATCATGAATGAAAGAGGAGAGATCACAACGAACACCAAAGAAATACAGACAATTATAAGAACATACTATGAGCAACTCTACGCAACAAATTGGACAATCTGGAAGAAATGGATGCATTCCTAGAGGCATATAAACTACCACAACTGAACCAGGAAGAAATAGAAAGCCTGAACAGACCCATAACCAGTAAGGAGATTGAAACAGTCATCAAAAATCTCCAAACAAAAAAAGCCCAGGGCCAGACGGCTTCCCGGGGGAATTCTACCAAACATTTAAAGAAGAACTAATTCCTATTCTCCTGAAACTGTTCCAAAAAATAGCAATAGAAGGAAAACTTCCAAACTCATTTTATGAGGCCAGCATCACCTTGATCCCAAAACCAGACAAGGATCCCAACAAAAAAGAGAACTACAGACCAATATCCTTGATGAACACGGATGCAAAAATTCTCGCCAAAATACTAGCCAATAGGATTCAACAGTACATTAAAAGGATTATTCACCACGACCAAGTGGGATTTATTCCAGGGCTGCAAGGCTGGTTCAACATCCGCAAATCAATCAATGTGATACAACACATTAATAAAAGAAAGAACAAGAACCATATGATACTCTCCATAGATGCTGAAAAAGCATTTGACAAAGTACAGCATCCCTTCCTGATCAAAACTCTTCAAAGTGTAGGGATAGACGGCACATACCTCAATATTATCAAAGCCATCTATGAAAAACCCACCGCAAATATCATTCTCAATGGAGAAAAACTGAAAGCTTTTCCACTAAGGTCAGGAACACGGCAGGGATGTCCGTTATCACCACTGCTATTCAACATAGTACTAGAAGTCCTAGCCTCAGCAATCAGACAACAAAAGGAAATTAAAGGCATCCAAATCGGCAAAGAAGAAGTCAAACTATCACTCTTCGCAGATGATATGATACTCTATGTGGAAAACCCAAAAGACTCCACTCCAAAACTGCTAGAACTTGTACAGGAATTCAGTAAAGTGTCAGGATATAAAATCAATGCACAGAAATCAGTTGCATTTCTCTACACCAACAACAAGACAGAAGAAAGAGAAATTAAGGAGTCCATCCCATTTACAATTGCACCCAAAACTATAAGATACCTAGGAATAAACCTAACCAAAGAGACTAAGAATCTATACTCAGAAAACTATAAAGTACTCATGAAAGAAATTGAGGAAGACACAAAGAAATGGAAAAATGTTCCATGCTCCTGGATTGGAAGAATAAATATTGTGAAAATGTCTATGCTACCTAAAGCAATCTAACATTTAATGCAATTCCTATCAAAGTACCATCCATTTTTTTCAAAGAAATGGAACAAATAATCCTAAAATTTATATGGAACCAGAAAAGACCTCGAATAGCCAAAGGAATATTGAAAAAGAAAGCCAAAGTTGGTGGCATCACAATTCCGGACTTCAAGCTCTATTACAAAGCTGTCATCATCAAGACAGCATGGTACTGGCACAAAAACAGACACATAGATCAATGGAACAGAATAGAGAGCCCAGAAATGGACCCTCAACTCTATGGTCAACTCATCTTCGACAAAGCAGGAAAGAATGTCCAATGGAACAAAGACAGCCTCTTCAATAAATGGTGTTGGGAAAATTGGACAGCCACATGCAGAAAAATGAAATTGGATCATTTCCTTACACCACACACGAAAATAGACTCAAAATGGATGAAGGATCTCAATGTGAGAAAGGAATCCATCAAAATCCTCGAGGAGAACACAGGCAGCAACCTCTTCGATGTCAGCCGCAGCAACATCTTCCTAGGAACATCACCAAAGGCAAGGGAAGCAAGGGCAAAAATGAACTTTTGGGATTTTATCAAGATCAAAAGCTTTTGCACAGCAAAGGAAACAGTGAACAAAACCAAAAGACAACTGACAGAATGGGAGAAGATATTTGCAAATGACATATCAGTTAAAGGGCTGGTGTCCAAAATCTATAAAGAACTTAGCAAACTCAACACCCAAAGAACAAATAATCCAATCAAGAAATGGGCAGAGGACATGAACAGACATTTCTGCAAAGAAGACATCCAGATGGCCAACAGACACATGAAAAAGTGCTCCATATCACTCGGCATCAGGGAAATACAAATCAAAACCACCATGAGATATCACCTCACACCAGTCAGAATGGCTAAAATGAACAAGTCAGGAAATGACAGATGCTGGCGAGGATGCGGAGAAAGGGGAACCCTCCTACACTGTTGGTGGGAATGCAAGCTGGTGCAACCACTCTGGAAAACAGCATGGAGGTTCCTCAAAATGTTGAAAATAGAACTACCCTATGACCCTGCAATTGCACTGCTGGGTATTTACCCTAAAGATACAAACATAGTTATCCGAAGGGGCACGTGCACCCGAATGTTTATAGCAGCAATGTCTACAATAGCCAAACTATGGAAAGAACCTAGATGTCCATCTACAGACGAATGGATAAAGAAGATGTGGTATATATACACAATGGAATACTATGCAGCCATCAAAAGAAATGAAATCTTGCCATTTGCGACGACGTGGATGGAACTAGAGGGTATCATGCTTAGTGAAATAAGTCAATCGGAGAAAGACAACTATCATATGATCTCCCTGATATGAGGGAGAGGAGATGCAACATGGGGGGTCGAGGGGGTAGGAGAAGAGTAAATGAAACAAGATGGCATTGGGAGGGAGACAAACCATAAGTGACTCTTAATCTCACAAAACAAACTGAGGGTTGATGGGGGGAGGGGGTTGGGAGAGGGGGTGGGGTTATGGATATCGGGGAGGGTATGTGCTATGGTGAGTGTTGTGAAGTGTGTAAACCTGGCGATTCGCAGACCTGTACCCCTGGGGATAAAAATATATGTTTATAAAGCTGTAAAAAAAAAAAAAAAAAAAGAAAGAAAGGATGAATCCCCAAGTTTTGTAGCAACTTGGACGGGACTGGAAGAGATTATGCTGAGTGAAATAAGTCAAGCAGAGAGAGTCAATTATCATATGGTTTCACTTATTTGTGGAGCATAACAAATAGCATGGAGGACAAGGGGAGATGGAGAGGAGAAGGGAGTTGAGGGAAATTGGAAGGGGAGGTGTACCATGAGAGACTATGGACTCTGAAAAACGATCTGAGAATTTTGAAGGGGTGGGGGGTGGGAGGTTGGGGGCACCAGGTGGTGGGTATTGTAGAGGGCACGGATTGCATGGAGCACTGGGTGTGGTGCAAAAATAATGAATACTGTTATGCTGAAAAAAAATAAAAAAAAAAATTAAAAAAAAAAAAGAATTGGAGAATCTCTGCTTCTACCCTCTCCTGGGATGGATGCTCCCATTTTTCCCAGGCTCACTAAAAAGGGAAGGGGAATTTGGCCACCCCTCCCCTTACTGAAGAGCTGTCAACCTCTCCAGCGAGGTGCCCGAATAGGTCTTTGCATGGCGGGAGAGGGGCAACATTTGTGGAGAGAGACTCTTCTACCTCTTGGCTTAACAATAAAATAGTTAGGTCTTGTGACTAGGTCTGTGTATCTGAACTACTAGCTAGGATGTCTGTGGTTGAGGTGAAAGTAGCACATGTCCTTTTTTTGGACTTCTAAGACTTTGTTGAAAGTAGCTTTTCTACTTTGATTACCAAATTCTACTTGATAAATAGTGATTTTTCCTTGTAAAGTAAATACTATCAGCAATGAAAAGAAGGGGCAGTCAGCAACTTCTCAGGAAATGCCCCAAGCCAGGAAAGAAGGAAAGAAAAAAAAAAAAAAAAAACCTTATTATTTTGCATTCCAGATGATATGACTGCAATTATCTCCATGCTAACAAATATCTTAACATTTTAGAATACTTCTTCATGTACTGCTGTGACTCCCACCTTCCTAAATTGGTTAAGGAAGCCATATGAGAGAGGGGGGCCAGCATGGGCTCAGATGGCTTAACTTAAACCCCAGCTTTGCCATTCTTGAGTTGTGTGACCTTAGGCAAGTTAGTCAGCCTCTCTGTGTCTCAGAGTCTCATTTGTCAAATAAGCATAATAATAGTAAGCACCCTTTTAAGGTCCCTGCAAAGATTGAGTTAATTCATGTAAAAGTTTTCAGGTCCCATGGTGTAGTGGTTAGCACATCTGCCTTACATGTAAAAGTTTTCAGAAGAGTGCCTGTAAGTACTTCAGGAGGCTGAGCTATCACTGTTGTTAAATTTTCTGAATTTTAACTTTAAAAAATGTTTTCAAATGGCATATATATATATTTCTCCCTGCATATATATATATATATATATATATATATATATTTTACCATTCTAGAGATAATAAAACTACTACCAAAGAGAATGTTCAAGATCCTCCAACCACGTAGTGGAAGAACGTAGAAGTAGCATCTACCTTTCCTAAACACATAATATGGCCTTCGAGTCTTTCAAAAGGAAATACAAGTGTGATCATAACAGATAGGACTTGAAGCCAGCCTATGCCTATTAGCCAGAGAAATTCTAGAGTAATGTCTTCTTTATCTGATTTACTTATCATTAATAGAGCATTATCATATCTTTATTTAAATTTTATTTTATTTAAATTCAATTAATTAACATATAATGTATTATTAGTTTCAGAGGTAGAGTTCAGTGATTCATCAGTCTTAGGTAATACCCAGTGCTCATTACAACACATGCCCTCGTATCTTTTTCTAAGCCCACTTTTGAATAAGGTTTTCCTAAGCGTTTTAAATTTAATAGACTCCCATCTGATTCTCCTATGATGATAACACTCCTAACCTTATTAATAAGGGCACAACTTTCCTGTAATTGGTAATTTCCACAAACCAATACATCTATACTCTTCCTCCCAGAAGCGTTTATACTGCATGAGAATAAGTGCTTGTCAAAATCAAAGGATCTCCTTAGATTATAGGGTCAAACTGTGGAGGTGATGCCAGGTTCAGGCAGCCAGTGTGACCCAGTAGGACGTAGCTATTTAGGACAGGACCATTAAGGGTGACTGTACTTGTTGATTATCAGTACACAGTGAAGCTGAGCTACAAGAAGGAACTGGAATCCAAGTCTAGGAAGAAATAGAAAATTCTACAATGTTTGAGAGCATATTTGCTCCAAGAACTTTCATTGTTGGCTCATCTTTATAACATCTCTGCAAGATGCATTCTCTTTCTCACCTCCAGGCTAGCTTGGCTTCTGGGAGGTGAATTTTCATGCAAAGTAGCTACCTAAGGACAATGTTCTTTTTGCTTGGGCACTAGAACTGGAAAGGGGTTAGGTGGTGGCAGAGGTGAGCAGAGAACAGGATTAGGGGCAGGTAAGACTCACCCTTAATTAAAGTCAGAAGAAGCCAGTTATCTATTTGCGGCTCTACAGCCTTGATTTGGGGCCAGGCTTTCTTCTCCAGCAGGAGACATAGGATGAGTAGTAGGTAAAGCTGGTGGCATGGTAAGAGCAGAGACAACCTAAACAGCATGGCATGGGTGATGGGCCAACTGCAAGGACATGAGAATAGAGGTGGGGCTTGTGCACCCAGTCTGGGAAGCAGGGACACGATGTAGCTGTGTGCAGAAGGCTGAAAGCATACGTAACCTGCACATGCTATCCTTTGATATTACTGCCCAAGCAGCTGGAGTGTCTTTCCTCCTGCTATTTGGCTTTTTAAAATGTAATTCAATTTTTTTCCATGGAAAGTGACTCAGGCCTTCCATGAGAAAAAGAACAATAACAAATAGCTTCAGGAGTAGCAATCTCTCTGGACTTCGGTGTTTGTTTGCTTGTTTTGTTTCTGTTTTAATTTTTAAGTAATCTCTACAACCTTCGTGGGGCTCGAACTTACAATCAGGAGTCACATGCTGTACTGACTGAGCCAGCCAGGTCCCCCTGGATTTCATTTTAGAAGGGAATGAGAGCAGTGCTGTTGGAACTAACCAGGAGAAGACTGAGGGACGGCTTGAACAGGCACACCAGCATCTGTCGCCGTGGACAAAGAGAAAGATGTTTCACTCAGAGGCCGACAGGTGAGTAGTGGACTATTTCTTCAGAGGTGAAAATTGCCAGCTTTCATGGGCAATCTAGAGTCTCACCTGACCTCAAAGATAACTATCTAGCTACTCCTGAAACTACGGAGAAAGTAATGTCAAAGTCTAACTCTGCCTAAAACTAGACCAATGACCATTGGAGAGGAGTTCTGGAGACAACTAGCATGGGTTGGTGCCTACCATGCATGGGATCTCAGTAAAGTCTCTTCATTACACTGTGAGGTGTTAGCATCTCTGTCTGATGTAGGAGAATATAGGGCCTCACACAAGACAGGCAATAATGTGCTCCGTTACACAGCCCATGGAAGGGGAGTCAGGGAGGGCCCAGATCTATGTGATTCTGAAACTCATTTTTGGTCCAGTGGGCTCTGGAGCCAAGCAGAGACAGTGTAGTTGCTCTGACAAGTGCATATCGGAGAAAAACTTACACAGGACAGATACTCTGCATAATTTTATTTACCACAACCTAATAAAATATATAAAGTTATTACTTCAATTTCACAGATGAAAAAAATTGAGGTTTAGAGAGGCTAATAATATTCAGGCCAGGATTATAGCTGTAGTCTCTCTGAATCCAGGACCAGAACATTAAGCTTCTCTTCCTGGGTGGGGCTAGGCGTTTTCTCCTGATTGTCCTACATGTTCCCTGGCTGTAGTTGTGCAGAATTGGGCAAATATTTGAGTAAAATATGAATTTATGAATGGCCACATAGACTTTATGTATATATACACACATCCATATATAATTTCTAATGTGTTGAGTGCCAAGGATGTACAAGATACTGTCCACATAGTTATATCATTTCTCATATTTACAATAACTATACAGAGCAAGGAAAATTAGATTATATTATTAAATTCTCTTTGCAGAGATAGAGATAGAAATGGAAGCTCAGGAAAAAAAAAAAAAAAAAGAATTGCCAATGTCACCAAGTTAGTGAGGCCAGAGCAAAGATTCAAACTTAAGGCCGTTTGATTACAAAAGCTCATACTTTTTTTTTTTTTTAACTTCTGTCTTTGTGCAAAATGATCCTAGAGCGACTTCAAAGAGAAGCGATAAGACCTCTCTGGCATAAAGGCTCGGGAAACATATTACAAAGTAAGTTTACGAATGTTCAGTATCAATTTTTTTTTTTTTTTTTTTTTTTGGTCAGTGTATTCAAATCACAGAAAAACTAGGTTAGGCTTTGTTTTCATTACTTCATTATGCAGAGGAAGAGTCTCTTTGAGAAAGTGCTTTTTTGGGGGGGGGGCTTGAAATTTTCTCTGAGCAGCTCTTTCAAGAAGAGTTATTAGAATTTATTTTCAATTATACACCAGAATAAGCCGTCTGCAGTATAGTTAACTTTCAATTCCAGCCAATTTTCGACGCATTCAATCATAGATGCCTCAGTGATTAAGAATCTATGTTGCAAAACAATTCCCACTTTGCAACAATGCAATCAAACAGATCTACAACTCATAACATATTATCCAATGCTTTTTCAGCTCACTGGTGAAGTGAAATAGAATTTACCAACCATCCTGGTTTACCCAGTGTGCTCCAAGCTCATTTGCAAACAGTTCTGCAATTCAAAACAGTTCACAAGGGGGTTTTGGTTCAACACAGCCTTGAAGAGACAGAGGTGGGCTGCTTCCGAGATTCATGACTTTGGGCCACCTCATTTTCTCTTTCTGTTCCTCATGTACATTTGGCTGAACATACAATACCATGAGGAACAGAATCCCTCCCTTCAAGATTCTGAAATTGCTCTCCATGATAGAAGTAGATTCATTAAGAAGACCAAAATAGGTTTTATGTCCAGCTGTTTGCTCTTCTCAATGGCATGGCTATTATGTGGGGGTGGGGGGTGGGGTGAGAAGTAGGGGGAGCAGAACCTCAAAACCTTGGGTAGAAACATGGACAGAACTATGCAGCAAACTTGATCCCCCCCCCCTTTTTTTAAGTTTGGAAGATAGGGCTATCTTAATAGATGTATAGAAAAGTTTGAGTTTCATGGATTGAATCAAGCCACAGTAATCACTTAACACTGGGCCTCTCTTTCAATACAGTGCATCCCATATTAAGTTCTGTTTGAAGTCCCTGGGTCGGAAGAGATTGGTAACATGGGTGAAAAGGAAACAGAATAACCTCTCAAAGAGGATTGGCTTCCTGCTGTCCGAAGCCAAGTCTTCAGAGTTGCAAAGTAAAGTACTCTGAAGTTCAGGGTAAGCCCCCTTGGGGTACATCTAACAAAATATGAGAGGATAAATCAGACCCCAGTTATTAAGACATACTTCAAACAGACTCATTTGACCTCTTCCCCTTGTTGGACCCTCAGGCTATGGTAAAAGTGAAGGAAAACAGCAAACTTCTGGCTCTCAGAACAGGTTTTGGGTGCAGTGAGAAGAGAGTATTGGAACAAATAGATGGTCTAAACAATGCTGCCCAAGAATAAACAAGATGAAAGGAAGTACGGAGACAAGATGCAAACATCACAGAATAAAGGAAGAAGGACAAATTAGAAATAAGGAAAGGAACTTTGCTTGCAAACGTCAATGAAAAATCCTGTTTGGACAGAATTCCAACTTGAAATGCGTAAGAATATTGTCTCGGAGTGCTTTGGTCCATACCATGACGTGACAAGAGCATGAATGCAAAATAAAATAAGAATTAGAGAAAAGATTAAAAAACAATAGACTGACAACACACGTAAGACACTCAATATTATGATCTTCTACTCTGTTCGTGCCATGAGGGCATGAATCATAATAAAAAATTATCTAAGTTGGTAAAAAACAAAAACAAAAACAAAAACAAAAACAAAAAAACAATAGACTGAGATGAAAAAGTAGGACTATGGCTCTAAGAGCCGAACTGAAGATTCTACGACTAATCAATCGGGGGTCAATAACAAAAGGGGGGACAGGATGGCCAATTCAATTAGTGGCATAAAAGAAAGACTTGAGATACTCTTACCAAATGTTGAGGAAGAGAGTATGGTGGGAATCAAGCATAAGAAAAAGTGTCATTCCTGGACCAAAAGCCCTAATGCATATATACTGAGAAAATATTCAAAGTAGGCAAGATAGGAGTCTGGCCCTGAAACTGAGGAATGACTGAGTCTGTGAACACAGGAGCCCTCTGTGCTCCTTGAAATATTGTTTCAAAGCGATCTCTGCTGAAATATACCCTGCTCCCATGATAGAACATGGAGGATAAAGAATTATCTGGCACCTAGGAGGAAAAAAGAGTCACTAGACAAAAATGAGTGAACACAAATTCATCTCAGACTTCTGCAAGGTAACATCAATGCCAGATGACATGACAACAGTGTCTGCCAAAATGTGAGGGAAATACAATGTGCCCGCAAAATATTATGGCGGTTGGGTTGCTTTTTAAAGGCATGAAAGAGACATCCTCAAACATGTAAAAATGCATGAACCAATCAAAATGGAGAAAAGGTAACGGACTCTTAGGTTGTGGGACTCTAATGCATTTAAATTTATAATTAGGACCAAACAATGATGAAAATTGCAGTAACAAAAGTGAATGACAATGGGAAATAATGACTTAATTAAGGGGAAAGTGAAAGTATTACAGTGCTTATTTCCACAGCCTTTTTAGCTGTGAGTCAACTGCTACTGTCTATAGTGAAAACATGTAGTTTAAAAAAATTCTCCAATCTCTTAACGGTTTTAATCTCTTTTACACACATTAGAGGGAACTTCCAGAGAACAATATATATTGTGATTTAAAAATCCATCCGGCTTTGAAAATACCTAACAATAACACAGGCAGGAAATAGAAGGAAATTGAGAAGTTAGGCTGATTGAAAATTTTATCAGTTGGGGTACTTTCTGTGGTTTGGATGGTTTCCTCTGTCTGGGAACTTTAGGCAGTAAGTTCATTTATTACACACACACAGACACACACACACACACACACACACTTTTATTGAACAGTTAGTAAGCTAAGCATGCTTTACACACTGTCTCATGAACTTCTTACAATGCCCCACACTACGTGTTATGTGGTGACAGATCTACAAATCAGAAAGGCTAAGCAAATTGTTAGTAGGGGCCAGAGCCCTACTAAAACCCATATGTTTCCAGATGCATCCCTGAGTTACTTACCACCATGCTGTACTTCCTCAACTATTCCATGTCACTCTGATCAATAGAACAGAGTTTACTAGGGAATATTGAGAAGGGGGCTACCCACTGTGGAACATAGAGGACCACAAAAATGGGAGGAAACTATTGGTTTCTGAAAGCATGGTTTTACCTTCAGTGTTTTTCATTAAAACTGATTCCCTTGCTCTGAAGAATAATATCACAAAGATACCATTAAATATTAGCTTTTTAGAGGAAAAAAATTCTAAATCCTTAATAAACCCTAGTTAAAATTTCATATAATGTGCCAGAGATATGGAGAAAAAAATATTCAATAAAAGCCTCAACCTGAAATACAGATCACTAATTAACCTCCAAGAGATCCCACGGCAGAAGGTGATTATCATGATCTATCCCGGGGGGATATAACAAAGAGAAAATGTAGATTTCTAAAGTTGTCTATTGGATCATGTTTGGATCATATACTAAGAGTCCTCAACTCTTGACTTATTCTCTGACTATAGATCTCATTTCCATGACTAGGCTCTTTGGTCTATGTATGGAGGATGAAGGCTAAGGAATGAGAATAATTTGAGAAACAAATCATTGGAATTGGCAAACCCTTACCACATAAGGATTTATATTCAACTCAAGTGAAGTATGGAAAAGGTAACACCAAGAATGTAGAAGGGTCAAGCAAACCTGCAAACTTCCAAGGCTTTCCCTTAGATTCAATTTAAAAGGGCTTACCCAAATCTTTGTAGTTAAGATGAATCATGAGAGATTAAATTGAGCCTTGGAAGAGAAAAAAAAAAGCATTTTGAGAAGCATCTCCTTTGGGGAAAATCTGATTTTTGGATAATAAGTGTAATAGATTTCTCCTGATCCAAAGTGGAGATTGCTAATTTCCTATCCCAATATCCAATATTATTACTGTCATAAAACCTCTAGAATTTAGTGGAACATGTGACCCAAACTCCTTTGCAGTTGGATGTAGCCCTGCGGTTAAGTTCTAGCCAGCAAAAGGCTCAGTGGAAGTTTCCAAGAATTGTCCTCACACATAGTTGGTTCATGCTCTTTGACCTTTCCTCTCCCCTTTGTTCTACTTGGAAGGTGGATTACATGATGGCTAGACCTCTGATGACCATGAGGCCAAGCATCACAGTCTGGCTGGAACGGCTCAGCACTGGTCCTGGCTGGTCTACAGAGCCATCGAGCCAGCCCTGGGCTGCCTGTCTTTAGAATATTATGAATGCAAAATGGATTTCTATATTATTTAGGCCATAATTTTTCAGGTTTCTATGACTTGCAGCTAGACCTAGTCCTAACTGATACACCTCCTTTAGCAAAATACAAATTTGGATCCTTTATTCTTGTACACAGATTGTGGGTCTAATGGAAAACAAATGAGGTTCTATCCTCTGCTCAGCCAAACCAACCAAATGTAAATACTCCCATTTCAAAATCGTGTGCATGTATCCATGCATCCTCCAGGGTATTTCTTGTAAGTTAGCTGCTTTCTTCCTGGGGCTTCCATCAGTAGAAGCAATTTTAAGCAGATAAGTGTGAGCAAGAGGCAACAGAGTGTCCTATTCTCCCTAGTCAGCCAATTATTCAATGTATGGATATCTGCATTGGCACATGCCCTCACCATAGAGCTGCTTGTTTCCAGAACTCTGCTCTCTCTGAGCAGGTGTCCCTAGGTTAGGATGCAAACCTTGTCCACGCATCAGGGGCTGGACAGCCACGCAAACCAGGACGGTGGAGGGTAGGGAAGGATAGAGCTTCCACGGGCTTGGTAGAAAAGGGGTTCCACCCCAGCATAACTAGAAATGATCAGACCGAGAGAGCCTTGGAGGAAATGACTTAGGCATTCTGTACTGGTTGTAAAGCTAAAAAGAAAAAAAAAAATCTTAAATGTATTTGCAGCCACATGGCTTTTCCTCTTCATTGATTCCGTTATTAAGTCCCTGGGAAGACCTCTGTCATCTTCATTTAAAGGAAGGAGAGAAAAAATTCCCCAAACTCCCAGTAACAAGTTTCACAAGGGCACAGCTCATGATCTCTCTACTTCTGACCTAGGAGCCTAGCAGAGAGCTGAGCGACGGACTGGGCACTCTGTCACTCACAGACCACGCACAAGATGCCTCCCAAACCTGAGTCCACCAACTGGCCCTTTGCAGGACCTGTGTCCTTCTCTTTTACTCTGCTTGCCTTTGTCCCATAACCCTAGTTCTTAGGTACCCACTTCTGCATTCCATCCGGATGCTTGCCCCTGCACCAAGGGCACAGCAATTCCTCAGGGCCATCTTTTGATTTTTAGGAACTTTGACAATACTTCAGCCTACTCTTTTATTTTTATGTCTCCAGCGAAAGACGCCCTTCCCCAGGCTTCAACTCAGGTAGTAGCATTTGGTCTGCGTGGACCAGCAACACTCCTGACACATAATGAGATTCCGACAGAGGCAGTAATTTCCTTAGAGAGCAGCATAATTGGTATTGAGCATGAGGATGAGACGTGAGTATCATTTGGGTGCCTGACTCTTGGCTACCAGACATGCCCCAAATAAAACTGATGAGCTATTAGTTCTAAAACACACACACACACACACACACAAACACAGTCCTACCTAAAAGCTTTTCAAATATCTATGTGCTTGGGCAAATGGCCCACAAACGCTTAGAATATGTTTGGTAACAACCATGTTTATTGAGCATTTACTGCATGCCAAACCCTGTGCCAAATACATTATTACATTAAAGTACTATCTGTGAACTATTAATAACTATCATTCTCCACATTTTGCAAGTTAAAGAACAGAGTTAGAAATGTTAAGGAACTTGTCCACGTCTACACTGCTCTTGCGTGGCCAAGAGTACTTCTTATGCATGGCCAGTGACACCAAGGGTCCCTGAGGGGCGGCTTAGGTGTGGATGGGGCCATGTGAGGAGCATCCCTGAATAAGTTAGATGCATTTCTTTTAATGTCTTGCTGATTTCAGGTGTGTTGAGGTTGAGAGATTTTTCCCTCCTCTTCCTGTGCCCATATCATGTATTTCCTGAAGTTTTTCAATTCCCTCACCTGGCTGGGAGACTTCTCCAAGCTTTGAAAGTCATCTGGCAGCCAAATTAAAGTTCCACAGCCTTAAATAGCTTGCATTGTTGGCAAACATGGCTATTGCCATGGATGTCTGGGCTTCAGGGGATTTAGGGCAACAGCTGTCTGCAGTGGGAATATGGGATTCTTGTTCTCCCCTGTGGAGGTCATATTTTCTTTTGTCCAAGTGCTAACTCATTAGGACTTGTGTTCCTTTCTGAGGGTGAAATCCTTATTATGAAAAAGACCTCTGGGGGCGCCTGGGTGGCTCAGTGGGTTAAGCCGCTGCCTTCGGCTCAGGTCATGATCTCAGGGTCCTGGGATCGAGCCCCGCATCGGGCTCTCTGCTCAGCGGGGAGCCTGCTTCCTCCTCTCTCTACCTGCCTCTCTGCCTGCTTGTGATCTCTCTCTGTCAAATGAATAAATAAAATCTTTAAAAAAAAAAAAAAAGACCTCTGATGGTACCTGGAAAGATGAGACTTAATTTGTGCCCCACAAGGGGACTTTGTCTCCAATATTCATAGAGGTGGCATAGTGTAGCAAAGAGGGGATTGCCAAGAGACAAGTTTGGCTCCTTCATCACATTTTCATCTGGCCCCAGTTACACATTTTGGGGGGGGGCACCTAGATGTCTCAGTTGATTGAGCATCAGACTCTTGATTTTGGCTCAGGTCATGATCTCAGGGTCCTGGGATTGAGTGCCACCTCGGGCTCTGCTCTCAGAGGGGTGTCTGCTTGTCCCTCTCCCTCTGCCCTCTACCAGTCTGACTGCTCTGCTCCAGTTCTTTCTATTTATTTGTTTTAGAAAGAGAAAGAGAGTGAGCATTCAAGTGGGGGGAGAGGCACAGGGGAAGGAAACAAGAGACTCTTCAGCAGATGCCCCGCTGAGTATGGAGCCTGATGCAGGGCTTGATCCTATGATCCTGAGATCATGACCTGAGCCAAAACCAAGAGCTGGGTGCTTAACTGACGGAGCCACCTGGGTCCCCCCTCAGTTACACTTCTAATAAAATCAAGCCAAGTTCACTTTGCTCAAATGTTGGACGTTCCCCAAAGGGGTCCTCCCGACACTCCCTTGCTTCCAAACAGGGCACTGTATATTTTCTTCCCACTCCCACTTAATCCCTCTCTCCCCTCCCCCTCAAAACACAGTCTGCTTTATTTCATGCACAAATAGCAATTTTCAACTACGAAGAAACACCTGGGAGAGTCAGGGCACTCGTGGTACAAGATAATTAGAGATTATTATAATCGAAATTTCATTGCCACATCAAACTGTGTCTTTTAGCATTAATTAATCTCCAATCCCAGCCCCTGAGCCTCTCAACTCGCCTGCTGGAGCCACCAGCTTGTCAAACACACCGGAGCCTTGCATCTCATTATCTTATCACTGGGTGCAGGGGAGGAGATAAGCCCAGATTCCTCAGAGCTTTGGCCCAAGCAGCTGTAATTCACAAGGTGGTTTCCCTGGGAAGAGGCAGGTGGGGGAAGCAATTTGGGGAAGGAGAGCTGGGCTCCTTATTTATTTATTTATGCTTTCTCAGCAAACTAAGAAGCAGAGGATGAAAATTGCTTCCACCAGGAGAGTGGGGCCATGGAAGAAGGCGATTCATAGGTCACAGGTGGGGAATAATTGTAGCTTGGCGAGGCACCTTTGCCCTTCTGCTGAGTCTCTGATTCTGTCCTGATCATTTAAGTGAGTGTAAAGGTATCTCCCGATTCGTGGCTGTCTTCTCCCTCTGCTCATCACCTCATTTTTTTTTTTCAGTGTTTGCTGTCACTCTAAGCCTAAAAAGATTCAAAACCAACATTTTAAAGACTGTTTCTTACTGACGAACACTTTGCCTGTGTCTGGGCACTGCAAACTGCCACCTTTTGGATGAATGGCCAAGTGTCCGATAGCTGGGGTTCAATGACTAATATGTTTTTCACACATTTTCCTACTCATTTTGGTAACAAAATAGAGCTCTTTACCTAACAGGCAAGCATTAGCAGTTATAATGATTCATAATTCATACCCATTTTGTAGTATTGCTCACTGTTAGCACTGTAGCTATGGGTAATTGTCACAAAGAATTACTCGAAGAAGTATAAAAACCTCAGTACAATTAGATGTCTTTCTATTATTCTCTACACGTATTTGAAGTGTGAAAATTTTTCCTCTGTGATATAATAATTACCACATCCACACAGTGGAATACTACACAGAACTGAGCAGGGCAACCACAAATTCAGGTGCTAGTACAGATGAATCCCACAGTACAATGTAGGACAGAAGAGACCAGCCACAGGGAGGACATTCTGGAGGATCCCAGCATGTAGGTCAAAAGTCAGGCACCCAGACTTAAGGTGTTGGGAGATGGGCTGGAGAGGAACCTCTGGGAGAGGAAGTTGGGACAGCAAAGGGTTTGGGGACTCAGGGGTGGGGTGCTGTGTTCTCTTCCTTCCTTAGCCTGAGCACTGACTATGTGGGTGTGTTTAGTTGGTGACACTTCACTGAGATTACGTTCTGTGAACTTGGCTGTATGTGTGTCATACACAAAAGCAAGTGGAAAAAAAAAAAAAAGTATGTGAAGCCCTCTTTCCTGACTCCTTTCTTTCCTTCCCCTTCCCTCTTTCTTCTTCTCTTCCTCCGTTCCTCCCTCCCCTACCCAACTGCACGTCTCACTCTTTTCTGAGAAGTCTCCATAGGACTAATTTCTATGAATCCCAAGAAGCAACTGTGTTGTCCTCTGCGCCTTTGGTCAAGACTGAGTCCTGGAAACTCCTGTTCCTTCCTCTGCAAGTTATAGGAATAGAACAAGAAAGTCACTCTGCCTACATCGGAGACTCCCTATAGCTCACCAGAGGAGGACCTTATCGGGGTGACCAACCACATCTGCAGCTCGGACTCTAATATAGCCACATGCTTTGCCTTTTTTTTTTTTTTTTTTTTTTTTTTTTTTTGAGGGACAGGGAGAGAGGGAAAATGCATGAGTTGGGGTATGATAGAGAGGGAGGAATGAGAATGCCAAGCAGTCTCCACACCCAGGGAAGAGCCTGATGTGGTGCCAATCTCACGACCCTGAGATTATGACCTGAACTGAAATCAAAGAGTTGGGTGTTCAACTGACTGAGCCATCCAGGTGCTCCTCCACATGCATTTTTAAAAAATTTAATTAGTTTATTTATTTGGGAGAGAGAGAATGTCAACAGAGTGGCAGGGGAGGGGAGGAGCAGAGGGAGAGAGACAAGCTGACTCAGTGCTACGTGTGGAACCTGATGCAGAGCTTGATCCGAGGACCCTGAGATCATGACCTGAGCAGAAATCAAAAGTTGGGCCTTGACCCAACTAAGCCACCCAGGCACCCACCCCACCATATCCTTTTGAAAAGACATAAAGAATTAGGGTGTCTCGGTGGCTTAGTTGATTGAGTGTCTGCCTTCGGCTCATCTCATGATCTCGGGGTCCTGGGATCAAGCCCCGCATGGCGGGGGGGGGTGTCCCTACTCAGCAGGGGGTCTACTTCTCCCTCTTCCTCTGCCTGCCACTCTGCCTACTTGTGCTCTCTAACTCTCTATCAAATAAATAAAATCTTTAAAAAAAGGGGCATGAAAAATTAACACTTAAAATAGAACATAAGTGTTTTTAGAAACGAAGTGGTTTCTTCCCATGGCTGCTTTCTGTATAGGAGAGGAAATGAACTGCACAGGTTGAGCAAAGCGTCTAACTCCTTGGCTCTTTTTCTAGCGGGAGGACAGGTAAACATAAGGTGCACGTTACCATGTACACACCATCAAGCTTTTCAGGTTACGGAGATCTCTCTGTACTTTGAGTCATCAATATTTTCTTTTTCAAAGGAGTGAATACTTCAAGCAGATCAATGACTAATGCCCACTGAAGCTAGAAGCCTCGGCTGCCTGGCCCCTCATACCACGTCCTAGATTCCTGGCATGCAGTGGGCATTTGAGACATGCTTAGGGAGAGGAGGAATGAATGCATACAGCAAACTGAAATATAAGCCAAAGAAAGGGTGGCTTTCCCTCTGCACAAGCCGTGAAGTAGTTCCCGATGAGCACGGATGGGTGTGTGGGCTTCACTCTTGCATTGTTCAGGAAGCAAAACAGACTTGGGTTAACAAATCAATCATTCGTTAAATACCTACCCTATGCTCTGCAAAACACTAAGTGCCACGCATGGTAGAAAAGTATGTGTGGACCTAATTCCTGCTCTCAGAAGCGGGCACTCATGAAATAGTAAGTAATATAAATAGCTTGCAAATGGTGCAGATATGCAACAAGGGTCCCATGGCAATTTGGGGAAGAATAGTTGAGGGTGGTGGATCGGCCAAGGGAGACTCTCCAAGGTTCGTAGTTTCACCGGTGACAGACCTCGTCTCAGCCCTGGGTTTGAACTACTGCATTTAATACTCAGAACTGCTCTATGAGCTGAATAGCACTGGATTCATCTAATGCGATGGGCCCACAATCACAGAGCTGGTCAGCAGTCTTCTAACTGCAGAGTGACAATGCCTGCTGCCCCTGGAAGATGCATTAGGGGAGTTGGTCCTTGAACAACAGGCTGGATACTGATGCATAGGAAGCCTAGACCAGACCTTACCATGGTACCTGCCAGAGAACTGTCCCTGTGAGCTGGGAAGATGGAATGGTAGCCCTGCCATCCACAAGCACAAATGGGAGGGCTTGGCCTCTAGCAGAGCACAAGGTGCCCCAAGAAAAGATGGGGGCAAGGATCCTGACATGGCCCCTCAGCTCTTTTCACAGAAAAAATTAAGAGTCTTTAGCTACCTTTGTGAAAGCAGCTGCTTTTGTTCTGTGAGAGTGGATGTGGGGACTCAAATTCTGAACTTCTAGGGCATGTCCTCCATTCTGTCCTCTCCAAATGTAAGGCAGCCAGGAGGGTTTTCCCCTGGCTGACAGCAGAAGAAAAGCAGGACAGAAAAGGGAGACATTAAACATGCAAACACAACCAACTCCTCCCTGCTCCCTACAAACACATTAGGTGCTTAATTGCGCAGTGTGCTTTCTTCGGCGGGAGGGGGAGCGCCCGGCCCAGAGGGTGACGTGCTGGAGCCAGAGGACCATCAGCTCTGATTGCTCTCAGGCTGGTGTCCCTGCAGGTGTTCCGCGTTCTCATCCGTATCGAGGCCTAGTCCATCGCAGATCGTTCGTTTATTTATTTGCTGCTGTCTCACTGCAAGCGTGCTGCCATCCAAATGAATTTTCATTTAAATATGCAAACAGTGGAAAATGGAATTTTAAAACAGAAGGACTTGGGCTCGCTAACGTGATTTGGTGTAAAACAGAATTCGGTATACAGCATGGTGTTGGTCTTAGGCTTTAGCTTTTAGTTATGGAAAAACCAAGAGGCGCTCATTTTAATGGTAACCAGTATCATACATGGCTTTGCTGGGCCCCAAGCTTAGATTTTTACCTCTATTTTCATTTGATCCTCAAATGAGTCCTGGGAAATACTACTGTCATCCACACTCAAGGAGCTGAGGCTCAGAGATGTGAAGGGACTGTCCCCAGGCCACCCAGCTATCGCATGGTAGAGTTGGAAGTAATCTTCCATCTTCTGATTGCAGGTTTTACACTCTTTGTACTGAGCCCACACCATCACTCACCTGGGGCTCTGTGCTACCTGCTGGGCTCATCCTGAGGGAACTTACAAAATCAAATTCCAATTAGAGGGGTATCTGGGAACTCATGGACCTCTCCCTCACCATGCCAGGGGTATCTTGGGCCCATGAGTTTTTTAAGAAAGAGAAGTCGTTTCTTCAGAGCCATTTCCCCTTTATTTTATTTTTTACCTTCTTTTTTTTTTTTTTTTCATTCCAGAGAACTGCAACTTGAAACCCCATCACCAAAAAGAGCACCTAGATAAAAGATGTCTTGGTGACAGACTCAGATAGAATTTTATGACATGAACGCCAACTGACTGACAATCGTGGGAGAGCCAGTTAGGTTTCTCAGCTTACCAGGGAAAGGGGCCAACACAGAGGATCCCCCATGAGTTACTGGGGTACAGATTTCCTAGGGGAAGCCATGACATCTTCTTCCCTAATCATCCTGTGTGCTATTGAACACAGAAAGAGTCGGGGCTCACAAGTTGAGCTGAAGCCAATGGATGCCCCATTTCCCTCTTTTTACCTTCAGTGATTTTTTTTAACTGTGTTGTCACAGAATAGATACATCAATTTGTATTCTGTTTGTGCAGCAAAATTTTGGCTACCGAATAATGGCTAATTTAATAATCTAGTCAACTTAGAGGTAATAAACAAAATATTAATATAAATGAATTAACTTTTCAAGCAAGAAATAAATTATTTGTTCATTCTTTCCAAAAACGGTTTTGAGTATTAGGCAACATGAAACATACAAAGGAATGGCTGCCCGTGTGCGATGCACTTGATGACCGAGCACGGACCTGCATTGGGGATCTGAGTCCCAGCTTGCAGGCTTGTGTACCCGAGATTACGCAAACTATGGGATAAATAAAGCGCACATTCACTTATTTTAATTCTATTATCTTTCCTCAGTCTTTGCCAGCTTGTGGTGCCATGAGAACATGTTATTTTTTTTTCCCAAAGACTTGTTTATTAATTTTAGAGAGAGAGTGAGAGAGCATGTCAGCAGGGGGGAGGAGCAGAGGGAGAGGGAGAGACTCTCAAGCAGACTCCATGCTGAGCATGGAGCTCAATGAAGGGCTCAGTCACAGAGCGTTGAGATCATGACCTGAGCTGAAATCAGGAGTTGGATGCCCAACTGACTGAGCCACCTAAGCACCCCATGTTATTTTTTTTTTTTTTAAAGATTTTATTTATTTGTCAGAGAGAGAGGAGAGCAAACGAGCACAGGCAGACAGAATGGCAGGCAGAGGCAGGGGGAGAAGCAGGCTCCCTGCCAAGCAAGGAGCCCGATGTGGGACTCGATCCCAGGACGCTGGGATCATGACCTGAGCCGAAGGCAGCTGCTTAACCAACTGAGCCACCCAGGCGTCCCACCCCATGTTATTTTTAATAGGTAAAATTGGCTGGCTTTTTACCCTGCTTATGTAACTACCTGGACTTAATCTCCAGTCATATCTTCCCCATCAATTGATATGGATTCCCAGAAGGGTCCTCTCCTGTCCTTATCCCTGGCCTTTTGTTAGTGTCTCTCTCCTGCAGGTGGCTGGGTCATGGCACACACCATGCCCACAGCCGTGGATGCTCTGCTCAGAAATCAGCTTTCCTGGCTAAAGTGCCATTTCTTATGCTTCCAGTGAGAGATGGGAAGGCCATTTTGTTCCTGACTCTATTTGATCTGTAGCCCCCCTGTAGACACAGACTGTGTCTCACAAAGCCCCAGGTGGAAACACTCTTTTCAGTGCCTGCCCATAGCTCTCTTTTCTATGGGAGTAGGAGGGATGAATCTTGATCTGTGGTTTGCATTTAGGGACAGAGAGACCTTCTCCCTTGCATTTGCCCATGACTGTCTCTCAGATATGCACTTACAAAGCTCCTCTCACTGGTGTCCAATGAACATCTCTCCTTCCTCCTCTGCATCTCCTGGTCACCCTGTATACTGTTGTACTCACAGGTGTTCCCCAATTATTGTCGTATTAATACACCTGGTCTTTCCAATTAGAATTATTTTTGTAGAGGACAAAATCTCACTGTATAGTGTAGACAGGCAAAACTCTGGCCAGGGAATATAGGTCTACACAATATAGGTCTACAGATCTAAACAATAATTTAGGTTGGAACCACACCTAATGGTTATGTGAACATTGATAAATAAGACATTTCTGGGTTCCAATATCTTGACAGAGGTGGGCTTGATTAGCTTTAATCCCCTTCATATTCTCAAATGTCACATCATTTAAGCCTGGGGTGTTCTTGCATCATACTCATTATGGAGTTTTGTATTCTGGCAGCATCTAATTACTGTTACTGACTGGTATCCTTCATTAGCATAGTTTCTACTTACGATTCATTAGTTCATTCATTTCCCAAATAATTATTGAACTTCTACTATGTGCCAAGTACTCTTTTAGGCGGTGAGGATATATTAGTAGACCAGCAGACCAAGTAGTCTGAATCTCACAGAAATCGCATCTTCATCTAGGAGGTAGATCATGTGTAATAAATATATCCAAAGTCAGTTAGTAATGTGCTATGAAGGAGGACAGAGTATGGCTGGTGGAGAGGATGTGTTACACTGGGAGGTAGCACATGTACCTAGAATGGTTATTGAGCAACCATGTGGGAATTTGGGATGAGAGCATGTCAGGCAGAAGGAACTACAAATGCTAAGGCCCTGAGGCAGTGCATGATCGGTGGGTTTGAGGAACCATGAGAAGCCCCATGTAAGGGGCTGAGTGAGTGAAGGGGAGTGATAGAACGGCAGGTTGTGGAAAAGCCAGGGGCTGGATCATGACAGCCTTGTCAACCATGCTAAGGTATTTGAACTGTATTCTACATGAGACGAAAAGCCACTAAGAGATTATAAACAGGGAGTAGCATGATCTGATTTATGTTTTAAAAGGATGACTCTGTCTGGTGAGTGGTGAATAAGAGGGAAGGAAGGGCAAGGGGGTAGAAACAGGAAAATCAGTAAGGGCTTTTTGAAGAACTAGATGGATTTTAGTAGTGAATATGGGTTTTAATAATGAAAGGATTTGAAAGTGTTTTAGTGGACAGGAAGAGATCCATGGTACAATGGCCAAGAAGGAGGAGATGTATGTAAAGAAAACTTCATTTCAACTAATGCTGCTAGGTCTAAAAGTTACAAGTTTCCACAACTGGCAGTTATAGAAGTTAACCTCTTTGAGTAAAATCTCATATTACCTTTATTTACTACCTATGGTCTGTGCTTTAGTATACAGATGAGTGAAGTAGAAATATTACTTCTATACAATGCCCTATTACTTTCCTGGACACAACATCTACAGTTCTTTCTATATTATACCTGCTGTCCTCCCTGAGATCTAATGTAACCATTTCTTCCAGGCATTTTTCTCCTTTTCCTACAAGTTTTGCTTTATGATCTTCTTGACTCTGTCCAAACGTATTCTTCTCTTCTTCATGGGTGCATTCTATCTATTGTTAACTACCCACCTTTTTAGTCTGTTGAACTATGGGTTCCAGAGACAAAATCCTATGTTGCAGTACTAAATACATAATGACTTTTTTTTTAATCTTCCTCTCTTCATCTTATTCCTGCCCTTGAAGTACTAGAAAAGGTGAAAACTTCATCTGTGTTTTCTCCCCTTGTGTTTTCTTGCCCCAGCCTTCAATGCTACTAGACATGTATTATCTCCCAGGTTCTTCCTTCTGTGCCAAGTGTTTTAATATAAATCCAGAATGGGAGCAGATGTAGATTGGTAAACCTTGGCTGCATATCTATATTATTTCATGGTCCAAAAAGCAAGAAATCTTCATCTTTTTTTTTTTTAAGATTTATTCATTTATTTGGGGGTGGGTGGAGTGCAGGAGAGAGAATCTCAAGCAGATTCCTTGCTGAGTGCAGAGCCTGATGCGGAGCTCCATCACATGACCCATGAGATCATGACCTGAGGTAAAACCAAGATCAGGTGCTTAACCGACTGAGCCACCCTGGCATCCCCAAAGAAGGAAGCTTCTTCAAAAACCATGTCCCGTCTCCATTTGATTACCACCATTTTTAAAAATTAGGGTATTACCAACCACTGCCAAACATTTCTGATCATCAGAGGTGTGTGGCCTGTGCGTGGTTTTTTGAGCTCATTTCATACGGTGTCTCTTAGAACGTCCACTCTCTCCAAGGGGAAAACTCTTAACATCTTCCTTCCTCCCCACCCCACCCTTTTCTTTTCCATACCTCTTTAGCTCACCATGAATTCTTCCATTCTCAGCATATGTTTATCTGCAGGATTTCTGTCATTTGCAATCTCTCTTCATAGGCTCTAAAAACATTCCAGATAATTATTTCTTCCGTGTCTCCACTATCACTTCCCTAGGAATACCATCTTGCATTGGTAGCACAAAAACTTGGTGACTAATATATATGGGAAACCATATACAGCACTTAATTTCAAGCTCATTAGGACAAGTTTCCTTGTATCCATGCTTGGAAGATGTTCTAAGCTATCTGTTTCTGGCACATACTGTTTTTTGTTTTTGGGTTTTGCTTTCCTTTGATAGTCGCTTCTCCCTGAACTTGTTACAGTGCAAGTCAACGAAGGAATGCTCGTAATTAACAATTAAATTCCAGTTTCCTTGTCTCATCTCAACATCAGGAAAGCTAAAGTCAGGCCCCCATTTTGATACTATCAGGAGCAAAGATTTCTGCCCACCTCTCTTCTTTGAACTAAAAATGTTGCTCCCACTAGAATGAATCAGAGTCAAATAGAAGCCCCGAGCAATATCAAACTAATTTAATTTGGAAAGCATGTCACCAGAGGGCACAGGAAAGAGGTATATTGGCACATTTGCTGACTAACTGACTGCTTTTGAAACATCTGTATCCATCTTGGATTGCACTTGGCCACAGTCCAGAGAAAATTTGGTTCTTTTTCTGCTAAGCTTTGTTTTGGTACCAGTGCATTAGGGAGCACATGAAATACCCTTCCTGAGAAATATTTAAAACGAAACGCCATTGTTCTGGAATGGTTGTGGGCACAGACCTGCTTAGGGCAAGGGGTGCACTAAGTAACCTCTGGGGCACTTTTGAGGTCTTGGATCTGCTGAATTTCCACTGTAACCAGAGTTATACCGAACTGCTTCTTCTATAAAAATCCCTCCCAAAGGTCTCCCTTACTGGAAGAGAAGTGAGCAGCAGGCAAATGAGCAGCCTCAAGCCTTTCTGGGATTATTGTTTTGGCACCAACTCCCTACTTCTTTCTGTGCCCAGCTCTCATCCCAAAAGCTTAGTCCTGGGCCACACCAGAGCAGCCAACAGGGTGGCTCCGTGGACAGCTCTCTACTTTCCCTAAGATGGCTCCATCACTCCATCTGAAGGTCAGATGGCACACGGATGTGCCCCCCTGTCCCCACTCTACCGCCTCTCTGCCTCCCGGTCTAGATTCGCCTCTCTCATCTACAAAAGGCATCTGGTTGTCTTCGCAGTGATCTGTTTCATTGCTTCAGCCTCAACAACCGCAAAAACCCCTGGGGAAAAGGGCTTAGTTGCAACAATAGTTAGTGTAGTGGAAGCTGGAAATGGGTAGAGAACATTTGAACTCTGTTGACATGAGCCTCTCTATGGCCAGTTCAGTCTGTGAACAATGTAGGACTTGGACACATTAAAGCAATGAAAATCGAAAATCGCCTTTAAATTAGAAATTAGACCTGGCACCTACACTCAGACAGCAGCCTTCAGTACGCACCCGCTGTACTCTGAGCACCGCAGGAAGCTCCATGTAATTCTGCTCTGCTCCTGCTTTCACTTTTAAGATGGTCGCTTCATGGCCAGGCACATGAGGGATGCTCACCCAGTATTTGTTGTCTTTGACTCTCCTACATTGAAACCCCTAAACTGCGATCTCAGAGGAGTAACACTGATATTTTAATAACAGAGAAGACATGTTAGGAGAGAGAAGGGTCACTGCCTAAGCAAAACTGAGATAACCTTCATACACATAGGCAGGATATACATGTTGATTTCCATGTGAGCACGCATGCATGCACATAACATACTTTCTTTCCATAAAGGATACTCAGTTCACCTGGGACATGTTAGATCTGGGAGAGGAGCTTTGAAGCCAAGTAATCCTAGATCCTTACAGTCCCCGACCCCCACCACTCACCACAATTCCCAAATACAAGCCAGCTTCAGCCACATACACATACACGTGCATGCACACACACACACACACACACACAGACACACACACACATACGTACACTCGAAAAGGAGAACCAAGGCAACACAACTGTCTGCCACACAGCTGAGGTAGCCCAGTCCTTGCCTGGGTAGCATCCGGCCCCAGAGCTCTAACTTTGCAGATGAGGCTGACATACTGTTGCACCACTGCCCCCTCCCACTCCAGATTCCTATGATGGAACTGGTATCTGCTGAATGAGCAGTCTGCATTCCAAACCCAGCATCTGGGGTGTAAGAACTCAGATCCTGGAACTTATTTCAAGGTCAATTTGCTTTAGAATCAAAACCCATTTACCATAAAGTAGAGATATGCTAGAGAGAGGAGGAGGGCCTCGGGAAGGGAAGGCACGTTCATTAAAACAGCTGTAGGAAAACCAAACACCATGCACGCGTGTGTGTACACACACACACTCCCTCACCACCTGTGTCTTTTTAAAACACTGTCTCGATCTGCGTTTTTTTTCCTCCACATTCCCTCCACCGCTGTGGCTCCTGTGAGTTGAAGAGCTCAACTGCCAGAGGAGAGGGGCTGGGGAAGAGGGCTGTTTCCACGTCTCATCTTCTTGGGTTAAAAACAGGCAAGATCTCCCCTAGCTCAGCTGCAGTCTTCCATCTCATTCCGAGTCACCAGGCCATTACTAAACTATTACCAGTTCCTTGCAGACATTTTCCGGAGCCACTGACAGATTTCCTTGAGCCCATAAGGAAAGCTCAGGGTGTCAGGGAGAATTGGCAGTGGCAATTTTCACCTCATTGTCAAATTGCTTCCTCTGTTTTATGATGGCCTGTCTCTCCCCTTGTCCTCTGTCTGTGGTCATTTCTTATTTCCCAGTTTTGAGGAATAGTTTTTCCTCTGTCCGTCAACTCCCAGATTCTGTGCCTGGGCAATGGAGATCCTCACTGAGCAGTTTGCCCTGAGGCTGTCATGGTTAGCTGGGGGGGTCAGGAACCTGGAGCGGAGAGGAGGATGTGGGCAGACAGGTATATCTGTGCTCTCCTACAGACGCGAGCCATTTAGCCCTGCCCTCTTTCTCCTGAGCCCCGCCCTCTCTCTCCATCAGTATTGGTAGATGATTTGCCGTCCTGGTGAAGAACCAGCTCTGTAAGTGAAGGAAGCTGAGGGAGCAGCTGAGAGCAGCCAGGACCACTGGTTAGCTCATTCTGAGGATTCTACCGAAGGCCAAGCAAGAAAAGGAAGCAAAAGCCAATTTGTTGAATGTGCTCACCCAATGCCACTCTCTTGATCCCCCGTGACTGCCTGAACCTGGGGTCCTGCACACACCCTCCACCTTGGCTCCTGTGAAAGGCACGTGCACGAGGCATAGGCCATGGTCATGTTTGTTCATCAGCTGGTCTAACAGTTACTCCATGGGCCCCTGCTGCATACATTCTCAGCACCACGCAGGTTCTGGGAGGCCTACAAAAGAGGCTTGCGACAAAAATCCCAGCTTTCCAGGAGCCATGAGCTTCCAGCAGATGGGTCGACACATCTTGGAAAGGCCACTGGGGCTACTGTGAGTCAGGGTTGGTGCTAGCTTTTAACACTGGCCCCTCCGCTTGTGAAATGGCTGTTATCACCAACCCCTTGTTGCTGAGAACCCCGACACTGGGAGAGGTTAGTAACTTGATCCAGTTCCAGAGTGAGCAGACTTGGGAGAGTCAGGATTTGAACCCCGCTCAGACTCCTCCTCAATCCAGGCATTTAACCAATGTGTGTGCCATCTCAGGAAGTCTGGTGATCGCTTTGATGGGAAATCTGTCTGGTCACCCACACTTTGTGACGCAGAGGCAGATTCAAGGCGAAAAAGCCTTCTCTGGCTGTAAGACTCTTGGCTTTACCACCTCCCAATGTTTAAGGGGTGAGGGAGGCAGGGCAAAAGGAGGGCCACAGCCTGGGATCCAGTTGTAATAAGATAAGGAGCTGGAATGGAGCCGGCGGGGGCCCACAGTGATGCCAGTCACATGGTAGGAGATTATCCAGCATCTCACTTTCAACGAAGCAATTTCAAATCTCAGCGTGTTTTCCAATTTCATAGTCTTGGTGGACAATACGCAGCAGCAACAGCTTTTTGTGCTCTGAGACCTGGGACAGACAATGGCAGTTTCGTAACCCAGGGGACCTTTAAACAAGAACTGACAAAAGAGTGACAATCTCAGAAAAAGTCGCCCAGAGCTAGACCCAGAAAACTGGGCCAAATTGCAAGGAAGAGCTTCCGGCCGGCTCTGGCCTCAGGGGAAAACTTCGCACCTCCCTTGACCACGGCTTCAGGGGATTCCTTTGGGTCTGCTCTCTTTCCTAGGGCTGACAGAACCGGCAGTCGACTCCAGGTCTACATTGCAGGAGCCAACCATGCCTCTGTGCTGGCCTCTTCACATCTTGGGGGAACGTCAGCAGTTTTGTCCCCCTTGGGAAGAATAAGAGATCAAAAGAAAAAGAACTGACCCATTTTTTTAAAAAGTGTGTATTTTCTGGCATAGATCTCCAGCTGCTAATAATAAAGCTGGAGTGGGCACTGGGTCGCCAGCAAGTGGGAGGCAGGAACTTACCCTTCTGGGCGTCATGGCACTTACAGGAACTGCTCTTTCTGGCCAGGTCACACCAGGGACAACTAGAAATAGAACCATGTGTCTGCAGCCCTTTCAGAGGCTTACTCTCTGCACTGTGGGAAGGGAGCACACAATTCGAAAAGCAGCTCCTCCAAATCCCTTCTTCTCATTCGAGACCAGTGGTGGGCATCACCCCGGATCCTGGTGACACCTTACGAGCATTGAGGTCTCCACATCTTGGTGCATGGTGGAATTAAGAGGCCACGCTGTGTCCCTTCCTGATACCAATATTTGAAGTCTTCTGCAAAACAGGGAGGGAACTACACCATGTGTGTCTGTATGTGAGACATGGAATTTCAGCAAAGGTAATGAGCCTAGGGCACAAGAAAGCAAGAGCTAAACTGCTGGTGACCAGAGCCCACTACTTCCTCAGCTACAAAGTCAAGGATGGGACACGAAGGTCACTAAGGTGAAAGGTCCATGCACCTCTAAGTAGGGGATGCCATGGACATAAAAATACCTCAGGTCTCCCAGGCTGTGTGGTTTTGGGCTAAACAGTTAACTTCTCTGAGTCTCAGTTTCTTCTGTGACCCAGGAATGGTAAAAATGCCTCCGAGAGGTATGGTAAGGATGATGTGATCATGGATGTCACCTTCTTGGCATGATGCCTGGCTCTTGATCAATGCCCAGTGAGCGGAAGCTATAATTATTAATTTTCAAAGATTGGACAACTCAAGTTGAGTTGTGATAAGGCTCTAATTTTTACTAAATTTGAAAGAAATGCCTGTTCCATCATGGATTCCATCCTCAGGCTGACGTTTGATAGTCAATGTCCGAAAGGAAGGAACAACATACCCCGGAGGAGCATCCTGAGGAAGGGGGCCTCGAGATCCCAACGGAACCTATTGCAAGAAATGTGTTCTTCACAAGAGGCCAAGGGGACTTCAGAATAATTGAAAAGAAAGATTTCAGAGACCACAGCATGAGGGTCCAGGCTTTGGGCAAACGAAGATATATGGCTTATATCCATGGTTAGTGGGATGGTGAGTAAGGCCCTCAGAGTTCTGCTAGTAGGAGCTGACTTATGAGTGTCAAGGTCAAGGACAGTGCTCAGATGTGCAGGCCAACAGCTGGCTCCCAGATAAAAGCACCCAACTGGAATCTTTCCTGCAAGAAGTGGGTCAGATGGGAAAGCAAAAAGGCATTCCATTCCCTTAAGGGAAGTGGGGAGTGAGGAATGGAAGCTTCAAGGAAGACCTCTTGCAGAGGGCCAGACCAGCTTAGGCTCTGTGTCCTCCCATGGGCTTGATCCCAAGGCTGTAGGGCTCAGCCTAGGGAAATGGCCTCGGATATGGTGAATTTCACCTGCTTTTACTGAGGTGAGGTTGAATCGGGGGTGTCAGAGAAACAGACTCCTGCAGCAGAGGCCGAGGGAGAGGATGACCTCCAGTCCCCTGGCGAACACGGACGGAGCTAGGGCTGAGCTTCCTGCTGTTTTGTGCACGGGCTTCAGCCAGCCAGAAGCTGCTATTCCTATTAGTGGGGCTCTGCTGCACACCTTTTTGTGGTGTGGCTGGGTAAACTTGTGTTCCACCACGTTAAGTTTAACCACAGAAGCGTCGCTCATACTGCACTGTTGTCAGGAGCTCAGCTTTTGATAAACATGTGAGGTGACAATGTAAAGTGCTTCATCTGTAACTATCTGCAATTTCAATTCAATTTAATTCAATAAGCACATGTTTGACATCTAATATGCATCCATTTCTTTTCCTGGGCTCTGCTTCCCTCCATGAAACTTTGCACACTTTTGGACAGACTTTGGGCTGAAAACATTTGATTCATAAATTTCAATAGCTTGGTGATGCATTACCACAGCCAAAATATCTTTCACATTAACATTGAGATGAGCAGTCGAAACAGTTCTAGCACATTTTGTATGACTCTAGTGTATTAGTTATTTATTGCTGCATAACGAATCAGCCCAAATCTGAGTGGTTCAAACCGCAATGACAGTTTATGATCTCTCACGGTTTCTGTGGATCAGGAATTCAAGAGCAGCTTGGCTGGCAGTTTTGGGTCAGGGTCACGTTTGAGGTTGAAATCTGATGCAGGCTGGGGCTGAAGGCCTTTGTAGGCTTGGCTGGGGCGGGAACCGCTTCCAAGGCAGCTCTGTCACGTGGCTGCCATGCCAGTGCTGCTCTTTGACTGAGGGCATGTTTTGTGTGCTTCAGATATGGGAGAGAGCTTTCCCTCCAGCAAGCGATACAAGAGAGCAAGGCAAAAATGGCAATGCCTTTCATGACTGAGCTTCTGAACTCACATACCATCCCTTCCATAGTATTCCATTAGTCACATCGGGCCAGCCTGGATTCTTTATGGAAAGAGGCGATAGAGATGTGCGCACCAGGAGGTAAGACTCACTGGAAGGAAACTCCAGGATTGGCTACCACAGCTAGCAATTGGTATTTGCAGTCTGCTTTTGGACTATCTTTAGAAGCATATGTCATATGCACAGACATGCACATAGACAATTCTAGCTCCACATGGGAAAAGCCTAGCTTTTCCCACCTCGGTTGACATATTTGAGTGTATGTCATTGGCTCTGGTGACTTCCGTCCCACCACCCAATTCCAGTTCAGTCACAGCACTATGCCTCTGTCCTAATGCCTCTCTTTCATCTTGAGTTCCTTTTCTGTTTCAGGTGCCGATTCCTTGCAACCAGCAACTGGGCTGGTGCATGAGGTCAGGTCCTTAGCTCAGTTTGAATTAAAAACCTTTTGTCTTTCCTCCTTGCTTTTTCCTCTTCCCTTATATAAGTGGATTCCCCTTTGATCTATTGTTATTTAAGTCCCAGAGCAATAGGATTCCACTCAGAGGAGCTGGAGAGGCAAGGAGCCAGAGGATTTATCCTGTAATTACCAAATTCATGTACATAGGCAGAGTGTAGCATATGATTATAAAATGTTATTGTACACGCAGGAACCAGAACTTATTTCTGCACAGACCCAAGGTATCATTTGAAGTTCAAGTTCTAGTTGAGTTTCTCCACTAACCTGTGCTAGGACCTCCGGTATGCCCTCCTACTTAACTTATTCAAGTAAAGCCAAATGCATCATGCCTTCTGAGGTCAGCTCCCCCTGTTGACTCACATTTTTCTATCCATGTTTCCACATAAAAAGATGCAAAGGCTAAAAACTTAAGCATCCCCTTAGTTGACATGATCTTCTTTGTCCCGTATAAACATACAGTGACAGGCTGACAAGTCTCTCTTCTCCATCCTTCTTTTCCATTCCCCCTAACCACATTTTCCAGGTGCCTGTCATTTTGCCACACATTATTTGCACCAGTATCCTGAATCATCTAGCCACATCCAATGCCTCCAAGTCAAATGGTTCTGCATGCTTTGATCAGACCAATTATTCTTTTTTTTTTTTAAAGATTTTTATTTATTTATTTGACAGAGAGAAATCACAAGTAGGCAGAGAGGCAGGCAGAGAGAGAGGGGAGGAAGCAGGCTCCCTGCTGAGCAGAAAGCCCGATGCAGGGCTCGAACCCAGGACCTGGGATCATGACCTGAGCCGAAGGCAGCGGCTTAACCCACTGAGCCACCCAGGCGCCCCAGACCAATTATTCTTAAATGGCATCCTGGTCATTTCATTTTTATGTTCAAAGTACCTTCCAGTTTTTCTCCACTGATGTCAGGATGAAGTCGAAACTCATTGGCCGGGTATATAGTATCCTCAACATTTTTTCCAAAGTAATTTCTACTTACTTTTCATTCCCATCCAACCTGAAGCTCTTACCACGGGCTTCTACTCTATTCAGGCTCTTCTCTGCCCCAGTACAGCCTTGCCCCTCCCATCCAAATTACAACCATCCATACTCCCCGCAGCCCCATCACAACAGCTTTGTGAGGGCTCAAGCTCCTCCTGGGCTCTGCCTGTTTTAAACTCTATCGCAGGTATCGTCCCTGATGTTCAACTGCCCTGACGTATAACCTTGTATTAAAATCAATCTCTCTTGTTCTGGGTGTAGAAATCCTGAAATAATAGGCTTCGTGTAGACAAAACTGTGGGTCCTCTCCAGCCACCTGGGTTGAGCACACTGCTTCACATATGAGAACTACTCAAGATACATTTACGGATGAATTCTATGAGCCAGAAACCCTAATGCAAGCCCCAGGAACAAGGTTTTTAATGGCTCCCTTTCTTCCTCTCTGGCTCTAAGCTACTTTGGGTGGAAAGAGCTAGATTTCCTATCCTGGTTAAACCCAAAACAGCCCCTCAGTGAGGGGCATGGCAGAATCCTGCCCAGCAGAGGGAACACTCCATTTGCTTTGCTGTTTCTGATTCCCCAGTTTTGCTTGCTTGCTTACACTAGGTTATTTTCTCTCTCAGTTTACCCTGTTTATTGTTTGACAATTTAACGATTGTTTTTGGTGCCAATGGCAAGTGTCCTATATAGGGCTACCCACTGTGGGAAGCTGGAGTAATTGCACTTGTACATTTTTGTTTTCCACAAGATGCTGCTAAGGTGATAGAGCCAGGATGGTACAAATGACTGAAACAAAGAAATGTATTTCTCCTGTCGCCAAGGGCAGAGACTCCCACCTCCTTTGCTAGATGAAGGCATGGAAGCAAGAGAAAGACAGGCATCCTGAGATCTGTTGTCTTCTGGAAGAGGAAAGCCTCTCCTTGGTGTCTTCTCCCTGACAGAGAATAATGACCTTAAACCCACATCCTAATTAGCATTTATATTAAGTGAACTAGGGACTGGGTAGAAAGGTTGAAGACAGAAGCATGTTTTGGCTGTTAGGGAGGAGTGAATAACGGGGAGTAGTTATTTACTCGTCCAGCAAATAAGGATCCATTAAGTGCCAGCCCCAGGGACTGGCATTGTTATTTGTACAAAAAAACACCAAGAAATAAATCCAGCTCAAATGCAAACCACAGTCTGCCTTTTTGGTGCCTTTTCCTCATCAAGGAGTCTTTGATCTTCTCTGGATTAAGTCAAAGGCTGTCGATGGAAACCCAAACTGAGTCGCAGTCGGGAAACCACACAGCATGAAAGCAGCGATGGAGGAGGCCGAGGTCATAGTTTCCATTACTAAGTGTGGGCAAGGTGCTTCCCTGCCGTGTGTTCTCTCAGACTTGGCCTTGTCTGGGTTTAAATGACTTTAATAATAGAGCTTTGACCATACTGCAATGCCCCACTATTAACCGGGGCATAATAATAGTGAAATAATCCACCATGCCAAGCAATTTAAGCCTAAACTCTCAGTGTGGCTGAGCGAAACCAGATTTGGAAGGGCAGGGCCAGTGTGTCTCAGGGAACGTCACCAAAGAAGCCACTGTTCACCGATGCAGAGCATGTAGGACCGAGGCCCATAGACCACAAACCTCCACACAGGGCAGCCTCCTAAGGAGCACAGGGGAGCTGAGTAGGTATGGGTCCTGTCCACGCCCTCACCTGAGCACCTCTGCTTTTCTTGGTTTTAAGGGTTGAGGATGGACATTAATTTATTTTGATAACAAGAGCTCCCTTGGTTTAAAAAAAAAAAAAGTTTGAGATTATTATTTGAACAAATAATTCCAGCTATTATAGATAGCATGACTATAAAAGAGCCAGAAAGATCAAGGGTGAAAAATTTGATATCTAATCATGACTTTGTCCCCACCTTTATGGGACACAATTAATCCCCATTGTCTAACAATATGAAGCAACTCCACCAAATGGCGTTAGAGAAGCCTTCACAACCCAGACAGGAGAAAAGAGATAGAGACATGGAAAGAGGGAGAGAAAGAAGAGACAGAAAAAGAAAGAGGGAGAAATGAATAACTGACAGGCTTGAAGGGGAACCGGAAATGGTATGGGCACACTTTCTGGAGACATTCCAGGGAACAAGGTCTGGAGACAAGGACAAGGTCTTCATCTGCAGCTGATCAAGGCCAGCAAATATTAGATTCTCAGGGCCCATTGCTTTGAAAAATGGTGTGATACCCACACAGAGAAGGCTCAAAAGAGGGAGCTTTCTCTTTAACTGAGATTTTTGTATCCGCCAGTCTGTAGACAGCATCTGAGAAACATCCAAACTAGCAAAAGGAATCATTATTTTTACAAAAACTTACTACGTCACCTTGAGCCTTGAGCACTTTCCTGTCACTTCATCTCATTCACTGATTTGAAAATGTTTACCAAGTAAATGGAGTGGACTTGGTTTTTTAAGTACTAGAAACAAAGCAGAATCATTTCAGGCCTCCATAGAGTCTATAGTCTAGTTTACGGAATAGGTTGGGAGAGTGACAGTAAATAAATAAATATAGTAAGGTCCATTCTATTATCTTTTAGTAATTGCTACATGAGTCTTCAATCTTCATTTCATAGAAGATGGGACTATAAATGCAGAGGGTTCAAATATCTCATTCAGCATTTTGCAGCTACTGATATCAGAGGCAAAATTTTAGTCAAGGTCTGCTAACCCCGAACATAAACTCTCCCTACCGTATATATTGGCACTTTTCCACCCCCAAGAGAGAAAGGTCAATAGCAGCAGAAGGAAGAAATGGGAAACCAACAAAATTGAAATCATGGGTCATGTTACAATGGAGGTTGACTAGCCCAGGAGAATTAACACTTGCTCATCAAAAAGTTCAAATGTGTAATTTGGGCACTAAAGCCACAAAAATAACATAGCAGAACCAGGTTGCTATGAAAGCAAGGAAACCAGCAAAGTAAACTTACAGGAAAATCAGTATCAATACAGCAACAGAGAAGTGTGGGCACCATTTCTCCTCTCTCTGAGCAAGTGAATAGAGAATGGCAAGGAGCCCTCCTAAGTTGTCCTCAAAGGTAATTCCACTCACAGTTTCATAAAACTTCCAGCCATGAATGTGTCTTTTTTGCCAGCTCCTGGCTGTTTGCAAGCTATGCAGACATTTGTGTGAGATATACAAAGCCATTTCAGCCGCTCAAAAGCTATCAGCACTTACATGCTAGGTTTGAGCAAGACAGATCCTGCAGTACTCAGGACATCAAAGGGGATTACCCAGAAACCGATAACAGATTTTAATTTAGATGATCATGATGGGGGCTCAGGAGGAGGAGGCTGAGAAATGGACAGATTTAACTGCAGGGTGGTAAAGGGAAGGCGATGAAACTGATGATAAAGGAACTTTTGGAGGTTTATTTAACCAGCCACCATGTGGTCTCTTATGCCATGGCCTTTTCTTTGTGATACACAGCAGGCCGGGGTAGGAAAACACCCCAAAACAGGCTGGCCCAGTGCCTAGGATGCTGGCCTGCTGGGGAGACTTTAATAGCTATTAGTGCCCTTTGTTACTCTGGAAAGAAACAAAGCATCCTGTTAAGACCCCAGACTACTGAACACAGTATATACTGGTTTCTGGGTGGGGTAAGAGGGTGTCCCAAGTTCACATAGCTCTTTTTGCTCTCAGTTCCCACATGCGGACTCTGTCTCTCTCTTTTCCCCCAGTCTTTCCTTCTCTCCTTTGTCTTGGCCAGTGTTTGAAAACTTTCATGTAAAAGTGTTTCTGCTATATTCCCAATTCATTTCTATCATTTCTAGTTAAAGGCCGATGTTCTGCTTCTATCTAATGAGTGACCACTTAGGACCTATTTCTATAGGAATCTCATTCATTGACTAATTTACTCAATTATTCAACAAATATTTATCAATTGATCAACTGCCATCTGCCAAGAGCTGTGGTAGATGCTAGAAAATGCAGCAGTGGACACGACAGACTTGGTCCCTGTCTTCCTGGGGAGAATTTCATCGATGCGATGGTTATAAACAAAGAACAAGAACAAGGATAGTGAACAAATATTTGCAATTTCTGGTAAGTAATATTAAAAAATTAGTAGAGAACTGAAAGAATGATTGTAAAGCTGATTTGAATGAGATCATCGAAGAAGGGCTCCAAGGCAGCTGGGGTTAGAAATCCTAAGGAAGGATAATTTACGGTGACTTAAAATCAAAGAAAACACACTTACATAATAAAAATAGTTCAAAAAAAACCTAGAACTAGAAGGAAGCACCTCATCCTGATAAAGGGCATCTACAAAACACCCATAGTTATCATCATACTAACCGAGCTTTCCCCCTAAGATCAAGAGCAAGACAAGGGTGTCCACTCTTGACACTCACATTCTGGTTCTATCCAGGGCAATTAAGCAAGAAAAATAAATAACGGAGATCCAGGTTGAAAAAGGGAGACTTAAAAGTATGTTTGCAGATGACATGATTTTATCTAAAGAAAATCCTAAGAACTAAGAAGCAGCTTCAGCAAGGTTGCAGGATACACGATAACTATATGAAAATAAAGTGTACTTTTGTAAATAAACAGATATAAGCATACAGAAATAAACATTGAACAATCTAAAGGTGAAATTAAGAAAATAATCCTATTTCCATAGCATTGAAAGGAATAAAATGTCCTGGGATCATTTTAACAAAAGACACGCACAACTTACACTCTAAAAACTACAAAATGTTGCTGAAAGAAATGTAAAAAGACCTAAGTAAGTGGAAAGTCATTCTATGTTCATGGGTTGAAAAACTTAATATTGTTAAAATGCTAAACTTTCAAATTTATCAATAAATTCAATACTACTTATATAAAAATCACAGCTGCCTTCTGGGGGGAAGAGGGCAGAAATTGACAAGCTGATACTAAAATAAATATGGAAACACAAGAGACCTTTGTGGAATTATGGAATAGTCACAACAGTCTTCAAAAAGAACAAAGTTGCAGGACTCACATTTCCTGATTTTAAAACCTACTGCAAGGCTATATATAAATCAGATGTCAGTGTGGTATGACATAAGGACAGACATATAGACCAATGAAATAGAATAGAATGTCCAGAAATAAAACTCTCACATTTATGGCCAATTAGGTTTTGACAACTGTGCCAAGAAAATTCAATAGGAAAAAGAATTATCTTTTCGACAAATGCTGCTGGGACAGCTGGATAGCACATGCAAAACAATTAATTTGGACTCCTGTCTCACATAATATATAAAGATTAACTCAAAATTGATCATGGACTTAAATGTAATAGCTAAACATAGAGGTACATTTTTATAGCATTAAGTTAAGAAATGGCTTAATGATTTCCATAACCATTGTTATATGTATATGACAAACAAACACTACTGACCAAAGAAAAAAACAAGTAAATTGAACTTCATCAGATTAGAATTTTTTGTGATCCAAAAGGTACTATCAAGAAAGTGAGAAGGCAACTCAAGGAACGAAAAGAAATGTTTGCAAATCACATATTTGATAAGGGACCATTAGCCAGAATATATTGAAACCTCTTACAGCTCAATAACAAAAAGACCAATAATCTACATGAAAAAATAGGAAAAGGATCTGAGTAGACATTTCTCTGAAGATACACAAACAGCATATAAGCACATGAAAATATGCTCAGTTTCACTAGTCATTAGAAAAATGGGAAGAAGGGGAGCCTGGGTGGCGCAGTCAGTTAAGCATCCCACTTTAGGTTTTGGCTCAGATTGTGATCTCAGATTTGTGAGATCAAGCCCCAAGTCAGGCTCCATGCAGAGTGTGGGGTCTGCTTGAGATTCTCTCTCCTTCTGTCCCTTCTTGCGCTCTCTCTGTCATTCTCTCTCAATTAAATAAAGAAATCTTTCTTTAAAATGCAAAGGAAAACCACAGGGAGACACCACTTCACACTTGTTAGGCAGGTTATAATAAAAATTACAGATAATGACAAATGTTGGAGAGTATGTGGTGGAACTGTATCCCTCTGGCTTTGATGATGGGGTTTTGAGATGCTGTGGCCATTTTGGAAAACAGTTTGAAAGTTTCTAAAAACCTTAAACACAGAGTATCCTATGACCCAACAAACTTACTTCTAGGTATATATACATACAAAAGAAGTGAAAACAGATGCCCACACTAAAACTTGCACATGTGTATTCAGACCAACATTATTCATTATTGCTAACTGTGAAAATAACTGAAAAGACAGCTAATAAATGAAGAGACAAAATGTGGTATGTCTATATAATGAAATATTTGTTGTCCATAAAAAGGAATGACAGATTAGTACACATACAACATAGATAAATTTTGAAAAATTATGCCAAGTAAAAGAAGTCAATCATAAAGATCATATATTGTATAATTCTGTTTGTATACACTGCCCATAATTGGCAAATTTATATTTGCCAATTGACTGAACAGTAAACTAGTTGTTGCCTAGGGCTGAGGGTGAGGAGGGTGTCAAGAGTGACATTTAATGGGTGCAGGCATTTCTTTATAGGGGAATGAAAATGTTTTAGAATTGACTGGTAAATGGGCACATAGATTTGTCAATATACTACACAAAATTGAATTATACAACTTAAATTGATGAAGTGTCAGGTATAGGTATATCTTGTTTTATTATGCTTTGCTTTATCGTGCTTGGCAAACATTACATTTTTTTCAAATTTAAGGTTGGTGGTGACCCTGCTTCAAACAAGCCTATCCATGCCATTTTTCCAACATCCACTCATTTTGTGTCTCTGTGTCAAATATTGGTAACTATTGCAATATTACAAATTTTTTCATCATTCTTATATTTGTTGTGATGAATTGTGGTCAGTAATCTTTGATGCCACTATTATAATTGTTCTGGGATGCCATAAGCCACGCCCATATAAGATGGTGAACTTAACTGTTAAATATGCGTGTTCTGAGTTCTCCATTCACCAGTCTTTCCCCCATCTCTCCCTCTCCTCAGACCTCCCTGATCCCTGAGACACAGCGATATGGAAATTAGGCTAGTTAATAACCTTACATATAGCCTCTAAGTGTTCAAGTGAAAGAAGAGTCACACATCTCTTACGTTAAATCAAAAGCTAGAAATGATTAAGCTTAGTGAGGAAGGTGTGTCAAAAACTGACACAAGCTGAAAGTGAGACCTCTTACACCAAACAGTTAGCCAAGGCGTGAATGCAAACAAAAGGTTCTTGAGGGAAACTAGAAGTGCTCTTCCAGTGATCACACAAGTGATAAGAAAGCAAAACAGCCGGGGCGCCTGGGTGACTCAGTGGGTTAAAGCCTCTGCCTTTGGCTCAGGTCATGATCCCAGGGTCCTGGGATCGAGCCCCGCATCGGGCTCTCTGTTCAGTGGGAAACCTACTTCCCCCTCTCTCTTTGCCTGCCTCTCTGCCTACTTGTGATTTCTGTCTGTCAAATAAATAAAATCTTAAAAAAGAAAGAAAGAAAGGAAGCAAAAAAGCCTTATTTTGGATATGGAGAAAGTTTCAGTGGTCTGGAGAGAAGATCAAACCAGCCCCAGCATCTCCTGAAGCCAAAGCCTGATCCAGAAAAAAGTCTTAATTCTGCTCAGTTCTGTGAAGGCTGAGAGAGGAAAGGAAGCTTCAGAAGCAAAGTCTGAAGCTCATAAGGCTTAAGGACAGAAGCCATCTTTATAATATCAAAGCACAGTGAAGGAATCAGTAAGTGTTGATGAAGAAGCTGTGGCAAGTTATCCAGAGAAGGTGCTGCTAAGATAATTAATAAAGGTGGGTGCATTAAATAAACAACAGACCTTCAATGTAGATGAAACAGTCGTATTTGGGAAGAAGGTGACATCTAGGACTTTCATAGCTAGAGAGGAGAAGTCAATGCTTGGCCTCAAAGCTTCGAAGGACAGGCTGAATCTCTTGTTAGGGGCTAATGTAGTTGGTGACTTTAAGTTGAAGCTATTGCTTATTTACCATCCCCCAAATCCTAGGGCCCTTAAGAGTTATGCTAAATCTACTTTGCCTGTGCCCTATAAATGGAACACCGAAGCTTGGATGGCAGCACATCTGTTTACAACATGGTTTGCTGAATATTTGAAGCCCACTATTGAGATCTTATGTTCAGGAAAAAAGATTCCTTTCAAAATATTACTGCTCACTGAGAAGGCACCTGGTCACCCAGGAGCTCTGGTGGAGATGTAAAAGAAGATTAATGTTGTCTTTATGCCTGCTAACACGTCAATTCTGCAGCCCATGGATCAAGGAATAATTTCAACTTTCAAGTCTTATTATTTAAGAAATATATTTCATAAGCCTATAGCCACCATAGATGATGGTTCCTCTGATTCATCTGGCCAAAGTAAACTGAAAACACTTTTCCCAATGTTATAAAGAACATTTGTGATTCATGGGAAGTAATCAAAATACTAAATTAACAGGAATTTGAAAGAAGTTGACTCTCGCCCTCATGGATGAAGTTGAGGAGTTCAGGGCTTCAGTAGAGGAAGTCCCTGCAGATGTGGTGGAAACAGCAAGGTAGCTTGAATTAGAAATGGAGCCTGCAGTTGGGCCTGAATTGCTGCAATCTCATGTAGATTCGAATAGATGAAGAGTTGCTTCTTATGGATGAGCAAAGACAGTGGTTTCTTGAGAAGGAAACTGCTCATGGTGGAGAAGCAGTGAGGACTGTTGAAATGACAAAAAAAGATTCAGAATACTACATAAGTTTAGTTGATAAAACAGTGGCAGGGTTTAGGAAGATTGACTCTGGTTTTCCAAGTTCTACTGTGGGTAAAACGCTGTCTAACAGCATCACATGCTACAGAGAAATCATTCGTGACAGGAAGAGTTAATCTATGGGGCAAACTTCACTGTCTTATTTTAAGAAACTGCTACAAACACCTCATCTTCAACAACCACCACGCTAAATAGTCAACAGCCATCAATATCAAGGCAAGATTCTCCACCAGCAAAAAAAAGAAAAGATTATGAGTCACTGAAAGCTCAGATGATGACTAGCACATTTTGGCAATAAAGTATTTTTAAATTAAGGTATATATATTGTTTTTGTTAGTCCTAATGCTATTCCACACTTAATAGACTATAACCCAGTGTAAACATAACTTTTATATGCACTGGGAAACCAAAAAATTGATTTGACTTACTTTATTACAGTACTTGCTTACTTGCCATTGTCTGGAACTGAATCTACAATATCACCAAAGTGTGCCTGTATGTGAATTATACCTCCATCAAGCTTTTTAAAAATAATTGAGGAAGAGTTAGTCAAGCAAGAAACTGGGACAGGAGGAGTACAAACCCCTTCTACTCAAATTGTGATCCACAGACTAATGGTCAGCACCACTTGGAAGACTGTTGGAGATGCAAATTTTGGTCACCACCCTAGATCTATGAAATCATATTCTGCATACTGAGAAGTTATCCAGTTATTCATATGCAAATTATAGTTTGAGAAACACTGATCTAGATAAACAGTGAATGAGGGTCAAGACTCTGTCGTGGGAAAGATACACCAACATATTATTATATTGGAGGGACTGAGAGAAGCCAGTATTGTTCATCATGGAAGAGAGGGAGAGACAACATGGGGATTAATGGGGAGAGATAAACATAGAGCATATTTTTCAGGGCCTTATAGTTAGAGTATGAGGTTTGGATTTCACTGCAATTTCGAAGGATCAAAAGTTTAAGCAAAGGAGGGAAATCACGACACTGGCTGCTATGTGGAATATTAATTGGGAAGAAACAAATGTAGAAATTCAGAGACCAGTTTGTTGTTAGGCAGAAAGGTGTCTGTGCTTTGAACTAAGACAATGGTAGGGGAGTAGAGAGAAAATGATTATAAGATATATTTTGAAGGTTCACAAGGCTTGCCGATGATTAAATGTAGATGGTAGAGGAAAGGACTCCTGGGTGTTCAGCATGGACACCTGAGTGTATGCCAGTACCATTTACTGACAGTGACGACTGTATCGGATGGGGAAGAAGCATAGAGTACAGATCTCAAAGAGATAGATGGATGTGTGAATCCAGAATGCAAGGTGTTTGAGCTGGAGATATAAATTTGGGAGTCATTAACACAAAGATGTTATGTAAATGAGATCACCTAGGAGAGTGTAAAGAATGCAAAGCATTGTTAAAATAACCAAAAAAGGTTAATTCACTATCTGATTGTTAAGCCAGAAAAATGCTAGCAATTCTATAGAGAGTAGATATCTATTGGCACTTATCTTCTAGGAACCTGGAATCTAAGGAAGCGTTGATATAGACTTCACTGGCTTTGGGGGAAGGGCATAATTCAGCATATTTAATATTTGGTAAGGTGCTGACACTAACCACAAAGGCCAGGCTCTGGCTGTGACACTGTATGGCTCTGGAAACTCCCCTCCTACTTCCACTGTCTAGAAGGGTGGGTAAATAAAGGAAAAGTTGGGGATGGGTGGGTTCAATGTAACAGGGCAGTAGAGGACACTCAAGGAACTCAGACAGAGACTATTCAGCAACCCACATAGAAGTATTTCAATATTTTAACCACTGGGATAGCCATCTGGGAGCAGCCTGGCTGAATAATAATCAGCTCTTAATACAGAGGAGGGAGAGAATAAGAAAGCACTTTAATTAATGAAGTGGCCTAACAAAAATGAACTATAGAGATGCTCAGTTAATTTCTTTGTAAATCTAAATCATAGTTTTTATTAGTAAAAGATAGTTTGTACCTCTGTCGTCACTCTCCTGTCCTGTGTTTTGAACCGTAGCACATTGTCTAGATGACTGTTGATCCTTCGAGCAAGGACCACGTCTTACAACTGTTCTGCATGCAGGCAGTAAGTGTAGCTCAGCAGTCCACATGCATTGCATGTACAATTATCAGGGAGGGTTTGTTGGATAAATGGATAATTAGCTGATAACTCTGAGTAAGTAGGTGTAAAACCGAGGCCAGATGAAGCCATCCTCTCATTCCAACTACTCAGAACCAGGCCACAAGTTCAATATCAGAAACTTAGAGCTGGAAGAGAACTTGGATATCACCAAAGACATTGGTTTTCACACCATACTCCCAGGACTCCCTATGGAATCAGAGCTCCAGGCTTCCTGGGGGTGGCCTTAAAAAGCGGGAGGGAAGGGATGCCCAGTGGCTCTGTCTGCTAAGTGTCCCACTTGTGACTTCTGCTCAGGTCATGATCTCATAGGTTATGAGATCAGGCCCTGCAGTGGGCCCTGCATCAGGCTCTGCACTTATGGGGAGACTGCTTGAGATCCGTTCCCTCTTCCTCTGCCCCTCCCCCCACTTGCTTGCATGGGTCCTCTCTAGCTCATTCATAAATAAATAAATAAATAAATAAGTCGTAGGGGGGGAAAAAAAGAGAAATGGGAAACTGGTTTGAGGTTTGAGGAAATTTGATCTCCTGATTTTTACCCAGAGAAACAATTTTATCTGCTCCCAAATGAGATTTCATTAAAACAAATGATGTGATTATCTATTTGAAAAAATAAACATTTAGGTTAAAATATTAAAAATCATGACCTCATATAAATTGCTCTATTTTTCGTCATTACACTGAGACCCAGAGAAGTTGAATAATAATGGCAAAATTACACAGGCAGTCAGTAAGAGGTCCCACAAGCATCCCATCCATCTGACTGAGAGGCCACTGGGCTATAAAAGCCGTCCAAGCTGACTCAGAGCTTGAGGTTGACAGGATGTGTTCTATCCCTCTCAGATCCCATCCTGTCCCTATAGACTTACCCAAGTTACCGGAGAAACTTAATACTGAGAAAGAATCAGAGAGCTGCTCTATCCCAAGTCCCAAACTCAAAGCTATTATAAGCCAGCTCTGAATTTTACTGGGCGTGAAGATCTTCAAAGAGCTCCATCCTGCCCAGAAGCTGATGGGTGAGTCAGATGATCCCTGATCCTAAGTTAATCATTATTCAGAAATATAAACCATTTAGAAGTATGCCTCAAAGTAACTCCTGATTTCACAGGGAAAGCTTGGTGAATGTCTGCTTAGAAGAGTAGCCACATTTTGGGTTTGGCAGGGATTGCAAGCCCTTTAGACTGAGGCGCTGTTTCTCCTTGTGTCTGGACCAGCAAATGCATTTCCAACCCTCTCTCCTTTCAACCCATGAGTACTGGTCAATGGTCAAGTTGCTTTCTTGGCAATTAACATAATAAATGTAGGCAGGATATTTACATTCCCTATGATATGTTTTTAAATTTCTTTGGCAAAAGAACCATAAATGCAAAGCAATAGTATGACTGGGAGGCAGGGGGCCATAATTAAAATCCCTTTTTGTTTTTTAAATGGCTTATTAAAATGCTTGGGAAACCTGCGACACAAAGCAGCAGCCAAAACCCCTTTGCTGCTAAATGGAATGAAATGGATTTTTCAAATGTCACACTAGTATCCACTTAATAATACATTTTCCTATAGACAGGACAATAATATATATTTTAATCACTTTTCTACAGGCAAATAGACTGCACAGGAGCTGCCCTTCACTGGCACTTGGAAATTATGAATTTTTCAATAACCTTTTCTATTATTCATCCTGTGTTATTCCGTAACATTTCTGCATGAAGAATGTGCTTCCCAGACACTTTATGAATCTCTTCTATTATTTATTAAACAGCAAGGTGTCCCCCCACAACCCTCACCCCAATCCCCCAGGGAAGGATGTTTGGAGGAGGGGACCAAACATGTACATCTACATCCTGGGTTATTAATAATTTCATATCTATAAGAGATGCAGATTGAGCAGCTTCCTCCATGTAGTTCAAGTTGGGCCACCAGGGGTGTGTTGGCTCAGAGAGGAGATATGTACTAGGCGGGAAGAGGCAAGGAGGATAATTAGCCTAAGACAGTCCCTGCTTACAATCGGTTTCTATAGTCCGGACTCCTAAACTGTCCTTATTCCAGAAGGAAGACCGCCTGGACGTATCACTCTGACCAGGAAGACGGGATTCCTGGGTTTCATTCTCTGCTACACATACAGGATTTGACTTGGAGAAACCTCAGTTTTTCATCATTCCTCCCCCACCCCACCACCAATACTTTCTTGGCCTGGATAACTTCGACTCCCTGTACCCATGAGCCCCTCCTACCAGGTGCTTCCATGGTGTGTCTTTCCTATTACAACATTTGTCACAGTATCATTTCATTGTTGTGAGTCATCTGAAGGAGAGACAGTTTCTTTCTTACTCTCCATTATAATGCCAATGCCTAGATATATGCTTGGCACAAAGTAGGTATTCAATAACTATTTAGAACGATTGTGTAGATATATAAATGACATGGCCAATCAAATGCCCCTCTCCAAAGTGGCTATTAAGAAGGTCTAAAAGATGCTAAGGACCTATATGGTAGACCTACTTTTTGCTCATCCAATATCCATAGGCTTCCATACATTTTTCAGTCCTTCAAAGTTAGGGAGGACCACAAGACCAGTTCTGGCCAAAGGATGGGCATAGAAATGGCATGGAACAATAGTGAGGTATGAGAGCCCAGCTCTCTCTTCTGCTGCTGTGGTGATAGTGGAGAACATGTGTTCCAGATAGTGTGGCTTCAAGATGGCAGAGTCTCCATCTGCTTAGATTGCTTGCTGAGTGGCTAATGTTGAGAAGAGCTCCCCCACACCACACATGTGTGCATGTGCACTCACACACACACTGGCCTTTGTTGTGTTAAGTCGCTGGGATGTAGATGTTAATTTGTTACTGCAACATAATATTGACTAAAATAACCTACATATAAACAGAATAGTGCAGAAAGAAAAATGTGGTGAAGGGGATTAGTTGTGTCATTACTAATCTATTTTCTTTATTATTTCTGGACCCCTCTACTCTGAAACATTTACGAGAATGTTTCAGGACTTTACCAGAATATTACCGTCTGATGCAATAGCTAAGAGAGAAGGGGGTTCTGGAAATGCTTCCAGAACTCTGGCAATGTGACACACCCCTACTATTCCTTTGAGAAATCTCCTACAATAATAATAATAATAATAATAATAATAATAATAATTGCTAAGGTAATTTTTCTGCCTCCAATAAACTAGTGAGTTGTCTGTCCCTGACATACTTCTTTCCTCAAGTCACAGCCTGGAGATGGCAATGTTGAGATCAGCCCCAGCAGAAGGTGAACTTGTCTCATCAGTGGTGCTCCAAAGAGCAAAACTCAATCACAACCCAATGGGGGGAAGCACAGAGTCCTGAGACACCCAGGTTGGCAATGTGAGAGTTTTAACACTTGTCTTTCTGGGCCATTTCTTGATAAGCTGTGCATTTTTTTTCCTGTATCTGTGCAAATGGATGCTTTTGACTTTATTTGAATGTTGTTTTCCTAAAGCTCATGATAAAGGATATCAGTAACGATGTGGCTACTTTATAACAGGAGATTTATGTTTAGTTAAGTCATCATATGTCAACCTGAGGAAGCAAGACTTTTTTTAAACTTTTTAAAATATTCCATTCATTTATTTGACAGACAGAGATCACAAGTAGGCAGAGAGGCAGGCAGAGAGAGAGAGAAGGAAGCAGGCTCCCCGCTGAGCAGAGAGCCTGATGCGGAGCTTGATCCTAGGACCCCGGGGACCATAACCCAAGCCGAATGCAAAGGCTTTTACCCACTGAGCCACCCAGGCGCCCCAGCCAGACTTTTTGATGGAATATTTATGCTGTTTGTTTTCTTGCCTCATCCCCTTCAATCTTGGAACAGCATGAAACATGGAATAATTTTTGTGGAGACCACTGAATGTAAAACTCAGGAGACTAGAACATTACCTTCAAAGTTGACTGCTGCTGAAGGAAAGGGTGCAGAGTAGGGGCAGTTCATACAGAAGGAGGAGACATGACTCCCTGACCTTAGGACTGGAATGTCCATTTGGGGTAAAAGAGGCTCCCTTCCTGGGGAAAGGAGGGACTCAAGTCACTGGATGGTCTGGGAAGAGCTGAGGGCAGCCTCTGCAGATGCTTCACCACAAATCTGGATGGGAAGGCAGTGACAATGGAAGCACTGAGAAGCATAGAGAGAAGGAGAGAGTGAAAGGGAAAGGGGAGATGATAGAAGTGAAGGGAAGAGAGAAGAAGAGAGAGCAATAGACAGCTGAAACCTCCTATGTGTCATTAAAGGGGCCCCTAAATTTCCTGAAGACCCAAACTGAACCTCAAATCAGCCACGGTTCTAGCCTCAGGGGGAAATTGGATAGAGTATTGGGGTAGCACCTTAAGGTTGCCAGCGGAAGACCTATGTGGGCTTACCCCTCCTTGGTGTCCCCAGGCATCTCTCTTATTCCCATGGGTTTACCAAAACCCCAAATGAGTGCCTTAAGTGAGAGTCCAGGGATCAATAGACATTTTCTCTGAAGAGCCAGTTTGTGAATATTTTAGGCTTTGAGGCCATAGGTCCCTACTGCAAATACTTAACTCAAGGGGAGCATTGTTCCCCTTTCAGCTAGCAGAGCATAGGGGAAGGAGAAGGAGGGAAGAGCATGTGGAGGTAAGCAGAGAAAGAAAACCCAGATGGAATATGTCAGGGTGAGCACACTATGGCCCTTGGGCCAATTTTTGCTTGTTGCCTATTTTTGTAAATAAAGTTTTATTGGAACCCATCCATTGTCATTTATTTACCTCTTGAGTTAAGAGGTAGTAGAGACCTATAGCTTCAAAGCCTAAAATATTCACAAACTGGATTTTCAGAGAAAATTTCTGTTTATCCCTGGACTCTCACTTAAATCATAATCTTGACTTTTACTGAAGAAGCCTTACAAACGTCTATGTGCACTGAGTATACTTGGAGGCACCTGGATCAAGACTTCCTACCATCCAGGGAAACAAGGAGTTGGGGTCAAGATCACTTCAGAGTTCAGCAGAGAGAATCCTATTGTTCAATTTCAGGATGGAGATACAGTCACCAAGTGGTCCTCTCCTCTCCTCATGATGGGGCTGAGGCTCCAGGAACCAGCAGATGGTGAAGGCAAAAGGACCTAGCTTCTCAAAGAGGCATGTCCATCACATCCAGGTGTGGTCTCCAGTGCAATTGCCCCAGTGAAATTTTGCTCTCCAGGATGGGCAAGACCTCCTGGTCCTAGCTTCTTTCTACTGCTTGTTGTTCAGCACAAGTGAACCACATCTGTCAGTTCCATTTCTGAATCTTCTTTGAAGTATTTGGGGTCTCCTTTTGAGGTCTTCCTGAGCTACTCCGACTTCCTCCCAGCCCCCTCTTTCTAGACAGAGTCCCTGCGTTTCAAGTAGGAGACACAGAGTTTTGATGTGCCTCTCTGTCACTCCCCAAACTCCATGCATGCATACCCTGTCCTAGGGGCTCATGCAGGGGGGTGTCCTGGGAAACAACACATCCCTCTGTTCTTTCATCTCAGCCAAGCCTCCTCCACAGTCAGCAGCTCTCTAAATATCATTTATTTATGTGGGCTTCAGATGGAGGGGGGAACACAGTCACTGGAGATGGAGATGTCATTTGCAAAATAATAATAGTGTCCTCGCAGATGAGAGGCAAACACCCCCAGGGTCAATCCTGCTAAATGATACATCTTTTTTAACTATTTAGCTTGTGAAGATATATGAGCAGAGCACTTAGACTAATTTCAGGGTCTTTTCTTCCCTCTGTATGAAATGCTCAACCCTCTTGAATGTAGAATCTGTATTCCTAATTGGATCTCATCAAAGCTTTCTCGTTGTCTTCAGCTGGTGGCGGCACATTGAGACGTGGCGGGTGGGGGTGGTGGCAGATACCAGCAAGTGATCAGCTGGTGGACTGTGTCTGGGCCATGGCTCTGGGAGCCCATCTGCCCCTGCAGAGCCTAAACAGAACAGTAAGTCTCGCGCTGCCACTCAGCTGCAGCTACCCACCCTCCTGCAAGTTACTGTCCTTACTTTTAAAATATCCAAATAGCAATGGTATTAAGAACCCCCTTCAGTTGAAGGATTATTGTGCATTAGACACTGTGCTATAGACTGCATACATTTTGTGATTGATTTGAGTCCAGTAAAATCCTCCAACTTAGAGGAATCATTAGCCTAGTTTTATAAATAAGAAAATGGAAGGAAGCACAGAGGGGTTGAGCAAATGGTTCAAATACACACAGCTAGTGAGTGTCTGAGCAGGGACAGAACATCAGAAAGAGGAAGAGGAATGTTTAGAGTGTGTAATGGTCTTCCCTTCCTGCAGCTTGCCTAGGTCTTCATGAAGATTGACAAGCCAGCTCATTCCATTCCTTCTACTCCCCGTCAGAACAGTGTAATATTTCCTCAGCAAGAAGACTGCTACCTGTCTTTCTTAAACTAATAAACATATTTTCTGTTATAGATGGAACATAAGAACATCTTCTGAAACCTGGAGGGAAAGGACTACGAGGACATCCATTCCTAATTCTCCCCCTAACACAAACACTATTAGTATTAGGACAGGTAAAGGACAACTTTGGGTAGATGGCAAAAATCTACAGGACTTACCAGAATTTCTCTCCTAAATCTTTCGGAGTGCCAAATTAAACATCATGTAAATGGACTACAGGTATGATTTTTTTTTTCCTTGAATCTAATTGTCATGAGATACATATTCTGAAGTGTCCTGCTTTCTAACTTTGTCTAAAACAACCAGAATTATGTATCTAAAGGCAAAGAATTGTCTATGTTACTCAGAACAAGAATATATAAGGTTGGGGCATAGAACTTCGCGGTCGCCAAACAGCAACCTCGCTGAGAAATATCAACCCTCCAAATACATTTATTCTTAACACATATGTGTGGAAGATTCATGAGGCGTTGGGCAATATGCGAGGTGCCAAAGAAAGAAAAAGAAACAAGACATAAGCCCTGCCCTCAAGGATATTACAACCTAGTAGCAGAGAGACGGATAAACAGATGATTGGGAAACAATATTGGAAGTGCAGAGTGCAGATTGCGTGTGCCTCAAAACACAGACAAACGTGCAACACCCAATAAGATACAATGGGGCTACATAGTGTTCATTTTAAACCCTAGCTTTCCCCGCATACCACCAGCTGGGTGACCTTCATCAGGACACTTGGGTTCCATTTCCTCATCTGCAACACAGGGATCATGGTGCTTCTTTGCAGAGTGATAATGGGGATGAGGTCATGTAAGGCGTGTAAATTTCTCCGACTGGTGCCCGACAAGGATTAGCTAGGTCTCTTTCTGAGCCTGCTTCAGATACACCAAGTGACCTTGGGGCGGTGTGCTCTGGTGACACCCAGCTCCCTGCCCTGAGGGAGTGCAAGCTGTCTTTGGAAGATCCTAGACACCCCACCTGTAGAAGTGGCAAAGAAGTGGCTTTCTTGATTGTCCTCCACTGATCTCCAGTCTTGCTGAAGCAAAATCCAAGCTGAAGCAGGAACCCCCATGGCTCCAGGAGCTGGAGGGAACAGGGAAAAAGAGCTGCGGGGTGGACTGGGGGGGGGCCGCAGGAGGGGCCGGTCTGCTCGTGGTCTATTTCATCTCTTGAGTGCAGAGGGATAGAAAGAGAAATAAATAATAGTTTGTTTTTGCTGGATTTTGAAGCACATTTCCTGCCAACAGCACCTCTCACAAGGGCAACTGCTTGACACTTAGGCAAGGGAATGTGTGGGGAGAACAGGACAAGATAAAATTACAAGTGACAGCATAGCCTGTGTCTGCAATTACAATGCATTGTAAACAAGGGGGATTGCAATTCCAGCTGCCAGGCATGGCCAGAGATTGACAGGGACAGCACGCCGTCCGAGGAGATGGCAGGCTGCTGCACATCTGCTTTGAGCCAGGGAGAGTGGGGACACGGGGACAGGGAGAGAGGGCCTGGGGGCTGCAGCATGAGAAACATTGCAGTCAAGGGCTGGCAAGGAGACCAGGAGGGGCCAGGGAGCAAGAGCTGGTGGGGTGGTGCCAGAAAGTCAAAAGAGCTTGTGTACGCGTGCCGTGGGGGTGCATGGGAGAGATGAAATCAGATGCTGGTTGCATCACTCCGACCACCATTGCAGGGCAAAAGAAACCAGCTCTTTTGAGAAAACTACAGGTTTTTGAGAAACCTTAATATAGAGTATGACAGGGGGCGCGATCCCAGAATCCTGAGATCATGACGTGAACTGAAATCAAGAGTCGGCTGCTTAACTTACTGAGCCACACAGGTGCTCCCTTCATAAGGCATTTTAAATGTGTTATTTCTTTTAAAAAAAATTTTTAAAAAAGATTTTATTTATTTATTTGACAGAGAGACACAGCGAGACACAGAACACAAGCAGGGGGAGTGGGAGAGGGAGAAGCACACTTCGTGCCAAGCAGAGCGCCCAGTGTGGGGCTCACTCCCAGGACCCTGGGATCACTACCTGAGCCAATGGCAGACCCTTAACGACTGAGTCACCCAGGCGCCCCTTACATGTGTTATTTCAATGATCTACACCACAACCGTTCAAAAATTGGCCTCTTACTAAAGAAGAAATTTTTGAGCATCTGTGATTTCCAGGCCTGGACTAGTCATTATGCATATGAGATTAAGTGGATAGAGCAAGTGACACTAAGAAAGTAGGTGCCATCACCCCATTCTCCAGATAAGGAAATTGACTCTCAGTGGGGTTAAGTTACATGCCCAAGGATCCTCAGCTAGTAGTGACAGTGCAAAGACTGAAGCCAGCATTCAGCCCACTCTACTACATATTTTATGAATAGGAATTCTAATGTCCTCCACTGTTGAAGCCATTCTTTTGCTTTTATCAAATATTAATTTACATAGGATCCAATGTGATGAGTTCATGATAGATGCCTAAGAAAGGATAGTTTTCTTCTGCTCATCAGCAGCTTGACCGATATCGGCACCAATCACGAGCAGCATCATTGTCACACCTGACCCCAAAATGGGACCGGAGCAAGTAAGGGGGGAAAAAGGGCAGTCTCCGACTTATCATAAGAAAGCCTGCTGATGGGGCACCTGGGTGGCTCAGTAGATTAAGCCTCTGTCTTCAGCTCAGGTCATGATCCCAGGGTCCTAGGATCAAGCCCCATATAGGGCTCTCTGCTCAGGGAGCCTGCTTCCCCCCTCTCTCTGCCTGCCTCTCTGCCTACTTGTGATCTCTGCCTGTCAAATAAATATATAAAATCTTAAAAAAAAAAAAAAAAGAAAGGAAAAGAAAGCCTGCTGATGACCTGGTGCTGGTGCTTCCCCAGAGCCTACAGGAAGGGCACTACTCCAGTGAAACCAGAAGGGAAGATGGGCTTAACTTGCAGCAGGAGGGACTTAGGTCAGAGACATGAGAGCTTATTTCAGCCATGAATATAATGTGCCCTCTTCGTTCAGGGCTGGTGCCCCACTGCCGGTCACATATGACTTCCCCGGTGTCTCTGATGATCAGGGCCAAGCCATCCACACAGCCCTGGTATGTGACTAAAGGCACATGTCTCTACTTGGAGGGAGACATGCCAAAGGCAGAAGAGTGGTGACGTTCTTTATTGGTGGCTTTTATGGGGACCACATCCCTGGCCTTACCTCATTCACGTGAAACTCCTGGCTCAGCTCACCCGCAGACAGTCACATTGGGTCGGGACTCCATGCATCCCTGTGTGAGGCTATCAGAAGGGATGAAACTTAGCAGGCTGGGCTAACCCGGTGGGGTGGCCAAGTGTTCCTCACCATGCATACTGCTCCCCAGGCTCAGCTGCATGGCCGGTCAGCAGCAGAGAGGCCAGGCAGATCCGCAGGGAGACCTCAGCTCTCCTCCGCAGGATCTCTGAGCACAGCTTGTCTCCACGGGAAGTCTTTGTTCCAGATCCAGCCTCCCCTAGGAGGACCTTCTCTCCCTAGGGACCTTCCATGGCTCTGCCAGGCTTTCTGGCCTGAAGATGAGAGAATGGTGCTGAGAAGATGGGAATGAGGGGCCGGGAGGACCTGAGGTATTCCAGACTCAAAGGCTGAGCTGGTAAGAAATTTCCCTAAGAAGTTGAGGCTCTGGCTGAATCAGTGCAGCTGACTCCTAGAATGAATGAACTGAAATCACACCCAAGCAGCTCCCTGGGTTCATTCAGCCTGCTTGCTACACTTATCACCTCCTACTACATTAGCCTTCTCCCAGGAGCATCCCAGGCTTACTAAAATGGAGCATAGCCCCATTCTCCCAAGCCCACCTGCACTTCAGGGCTACTGAGAGCTGTCTAAGTGGTGCGTGGACGTCAGCTAGCATTCTCACAGCCTTGGAGGTGGGTGGAGGCAACAACAATCAGTACTTAAGAGCACTGGATTGGGGGTCAGACCTGGTGTTTGAATCCTGGGGGCTGCCACTTATGGCAATACACTTTAGGCACATTGTTCAAATTGTCTTAAGAAATCTGTGTCCTCATCTACAAAATGGGAAAATAGCCTTCACTTCAAAGTGATTGTCCGGTGGATCAATTTTAATAATGACATAAAGCTAGTCCTCAGTGCCTGTCCAGGGTAAGCATTCAAAGAAGGAAAGTTATCCCTGTAAAACCTGTAATGGGCCATCAACCTACTATTGAGACATTAAGCAGCCATCCAAATGCCCTCATGCAGAGTAGGGGACACCTGGCCCAGCACTGCATGCTGACATAAGAGACCGGATTCCATGGCATTCTCTTGGAACTAGGTCTTTGGGACGTGCCTCACCCTGCTCTCTATCCTCTTCCTACTTTCCTAGACCATTACTCTCTTCCCTTGTTTGTAGCTCACACTTGACCTTCTAACCTGGCCCTTGACCTTGCCCCTCTGGCATCAACCTGCTTGCCATTTTTAGGTCCAATGAGCACTCAGCTCTTGGTCAACCCCACTTCTAGTCACCTCAAGTAACTCTGCTTCTAGTTCCATCCAATACCTGAGAGTTTATTTTTGACACATGCCCTTGGAACCTGTGTTACCATGGGATGATCCCGGCTCTGAAAACAGAGTGGACAGAGATGGTCGTCCATCAGGGCAGTGCAGAAATCACCTCGTCAGGACAATGAACCCTGCCAAGAGCAGCGAGGTCGGAGCAGGAGCAGGGGCTATGCAACAGAGTCTGAAAGTCTGCAGAATTATATTCACAGATCTTGGGAGGAATGTTTCCAGTATTGGGGTTAGAACGCATTCGCTCCTGAGGGAATATCTATATTTAATAGGATCTTGGTGCATGGCTGTGGAAGAGTGTATTTCTTGCTTATTTTTTCTTGTTTTAGTTTGATAGGACTACACTTCCCTACTTCCTGAAGTGAGAAATGTACTACTTATATGGGTTTCCACCTATCACCCTATCTTGCCTGACATCAAGCCTTATACCTCTGGCTAAGGAACTCTGGGTAGGGGCCAATAAGTTCCCTAAAAATTTGGCTTTTCCTCTCAGTTGTGAGGCCAGGGCAGTAATGCCAGTGTACTCACCTGACATCAAGTGTGTGAGATGTATGTATGAGAGAGGTGTGTGATGAGGTGTGTATGTGTGATGTGTGAGGTGTGTGTAAAATGTGTGGTGGGTGTGTGTGAGGTATATGGTGAGATATGTGTGTGGTTAGTGTGTGAACAGTGTGTGTGTTTGAGGAGCTATGAGAGGTGTGTGAGCTGTATGAGTGAAGGGTGTGTATGTGTGAGGAATGTGCAAGGTGTGTACATGTGAGGTATGTGGTGTGTGTGTGTGATGGGTAAATGTGTGTGTTTGTGTGTGTGTGAAGGATGTGTGCAGTGTAATTTGTGCACATGAGGGATATGTGGGGTATGTGTGTGGGAGGGGTGTGTGTGTGTGTGTGTGTATGTGTGTGTGTTTGAAAAAGGGGATGCAGAAAGGGTGGGATTGTGCTTCTGTATGATGTATATGTAATATTCAAAATCTAGTCCAGATGTTCCTTGCCTTGCCATGGGGTTACATCTTTACAAACCCAACACAATGAAAACATCATAAGTTGAAAACACATTTAGTACAGCTAACCTACCAAACGTCGTAACTTAGCCTAGCCAACCCAACACATGGTCAGAACACTTACATTGGCCCACAGCTGGGAAGTATCATCCCACACAAAGCATATTTTTAAATGAAGTGTTGAATATCTCATGTAATTTGCTGAAGACTGGGCTGAAAGTGAAGAACAGAATGGTTGTAAGTGTACCAGTCGTAGACCCTTGTGATCACTCCGTTGACTGGGAGCTGTGGCTGCTCCTGCCCAGCATCCTGAGAAAGAACGGTAGTACATCACAAGCCTGGGAAAATATCAAAATTCAAAATTCAAAGTACAATTTCTATTGAATGTGGATCACTTTTGCATCATCATAAAGTAAAAAAATCATTAAGTCAAACCGCTGTAAATCAGGGAGCGTCTGTCTATGGAAGAGGCTAAACACGAAATAACAATCATGAGTTGGGATAAAATAAGCCAGAGAGGAGAAATCCACACTGCTCTCGTCATCACATGTGAGGAAAGAGAGAATGAGGCAGTCTGGCTCTGCAGAAGCAGTAGCAGTCCGGGTCTGCGGTTGTGGGGTAGCGAATGGCTGTGGTTATGACCGCTGCACTAATCCAGAGGGCAGTGGTGTGAACCATCCCAAGATACTAGCGCTAGCGAAAACCTCAAGATAATCTTCCTCTATCTCATCATTTTATGATGAAAAGTGTTTGTCCTGAAGAAGAGAAATACTCAAACTCACTTAGATTATTAACAGCAGAATATTCACTAAAAATGATCTCCTGACTTCTAGCCTGTGCCAACCACGTATAGCCAGAGCCTAGACACTGATTTTCAGGTTAACTACAGCATGCCTCCCTGTACACCTCTGCTTTCTTAATCTCCCTCAATATTGTTTTCATTATGTCAACTATTTCCTCAAAACCTTCAGCACCTACCCACTACCTAAAGGGTAAAGACCACTGTCTCTCCCTAATATGCTCAAACTTTGAGACCCACACAGCATTATCTTTCTCTCTTGTGTTGTGCGATCCATGCCTCTGGAAGCACCATTCCTCCTCCTCTCTCACTTGCTCAGTAAGAACTCTTGCTCAAAACTCAAATCACAGCACATCAGCTCACAGTGATCTGTCATCTTGCAGTTAGTATCTTTACCTCATTTAGTGACGAATTACACATCACCCTGAGTTGTAGATTTATCTGTGCTGTCTTCCTACAGGACAGAGACCTTGTCTTATATTTCTTCATATACTCACAACACCTTGCCCAGTGCCCTTGCCCATAATAGATACATAAATAAGTGTTAAATATTTGGTTTAGTGAAATTCTACCAGGAGAGAATATTCATCCCCAAGATTTCCTATTCCTTTTGATTGTCTGCTCTAGTTCTAGGTAAAATGAGGTTACTAAGATGTCGGATCCCTCTGCCTACAGCTGGGTTCTGTGCCCCTGTGCCACCCAGCTCCAACACCTATGGAAGGCACTGGAAGATAAATATTCCCATTCTTCTGTTCCAATTGCTTCATGGACTTTACTTACTAGTACCACTGCATCAAACTGTACAGCCAAGGAAATTTAGACTTACGGGTAAGATGAAGGATTTTGAATTCAGGTCATACTGAATTTGTGTTTTGACCCTTTTATTTACTAGTTGTGGTTTGATATTAATAGTAATCTCTCTATGCCTTGGTTTCTTCATCCGCAAATGGGGATAATTTTAGCAGCTGTGGCACAAGGTGATTTGGACATTAAGTGAGATACTGCACACAAATCATGTAGAATAGTGCTTGGCATGTAACAAACAGCCCATAAATGTTGCATTTCTGAGTCCTCGTCTTCCTTCATCCTCGATTTTGGGTCACTTTTCTTCATCAGAGTTCTCATAGTGATTTGTTTTTTCTTTGTCTCACTTTTTATTTTCTGAACCCTGAACTTGTTTTGATCCTGGGCCACCTCTCCTTTCATACTCACAGCTACCACGTTCTCTGTGTGCTGACTCCTGTCTAATTACTCCTTTCCACTGTTTCTGATGCATAGTCATGGAAGAACAGAGCTCTGTACTAGGTGCTATGGGCACTCCTATGGGCGTGTGTTGTGACTGGCAAAAAAAAGGTCTGCATACATGGTATAGAATTTAAAATACACATTATAGTATCAAATTAATTCCTTATGTAGGTAATTCATCAATTTTTGATCAACCAACATGTGTGGGCTGATGACCCAACTGTGTTTAATAACTTGAATTTGTGGTCAAGAGAATGGTCTCTGAAGTCAGACTTCCATTATTATTAGCTATAACATTGAGAATTGTGTTTAAACTCATCATGCCTTAGCTGCCTCATCTGTAAAATGAAGCTAATAATAGAACCTACTCCATAGGAATATGTATATCCTATATGTGTATATATGTATATATCTTATATACTCACGTAGGATATGTGAGGATTAAAAGGAACACAACGGAAACCATGTGGGAAAACTCTTGCACATAGTTAGCACTATTTAGTATCCCTCTCTTTTCTGAGAACTTCCACCAGTTTCATAGGCTCCTGAGTGAGAATTTACTTATATATTTAACTCACTGAAGTTAATATGATATACAGCACTATCTGATATTTCTTTTAGTAATTGGAAGTTGCTCTAGTTTTAGATGTAGCTAAGTGTGAGATTGGTAATAGATATTCTTCCATACGAGTTAAAAACACTTAAGAAATAGCCCCTTTATGCTGAAGCTGGTCTCATATTTTCTTCTTGAGGACCTACAATCTTTTTCTTTAAAGCATCTTAAGAGAAGGATGAGTATTACAGTGGCCTGGGAAGCCAGTATACTAGTTATGTATTCCTATGTAATAAACTAAGTAGCTGAAAATAGCAAGCATTTCTTTATCTCACAATTTCTAGGGCCAGAAATCTGGTTCAAGGTCTTTCATAAGGTTACAGTCAAGTTGCTGGCCAGGGCTGTGGTCTCAACTGAAGGTGTAATTGGAAAGGAGTAAATCAACTTAAGGTCATTCACATGATTGTTGGCAGATTTTAGTCCTTGGCCAAATAAGCCTTTCTGCGGGGCTGCCTCACAATATGGCAGCTGGCTTCTCCTTACAACATGGCAGCTGGCTTTCCCCCACAACATGGCAGCTGGATTGGTGAGCAATCCCAGAGAGAGTTGAGAGAGCTTTCTTGAGATGAGAGAGCTTCAATCTTTTCAATCTTTTTATAACTTAATCTTGGAAGTGACATCCTATCACTTCTGCCATATTCTATTTGTTAGAATTGAGTCAGTAAGTATAGCTCAAGCTCAAGAGGAAAGGAATACACAAAGGTCCTGAATACCAGAAGGTGGGGATCTTGGGGGACATCTTAATGGCTGACAGCCACAACCACTTACACAAAAGGATACCTCTGGAGAGACTTTGCACACATGCAGAACCAGAGAAAAAGAAGGAAGAACTAAAATATTGTTTAAAAAGACAAAATTAACACACATAATTACCTATAATAAAATCTCCCTGACCTTTTTAAAAAAATTTTTTAAAAAGATTTATTTGAGAGAGAGAGAGAGACGGAGTACACACAGAGGCAGAGGAAGAAGTAGGCTTGCAGCTGAGCAGGGAGACTGATGCAGAACTTGATCCTAGGACCCTGGGATCATGACCTGAAGCAAAGGCAGATGCTTAACCAACTGAGCCACCGAGGTGCCTGTTTTTGTTTTGTTTTGAAAGTTATTTATTTATTTATTTATTTATTTATTTATTTATTTTAGAGTGAGGTAGAGCACACAAGTCAGGGGAGGAGCAGAAGGAGAGGGACAGGCAGAATCCTCGATGAGCATTGAGCCCCATTGCAGAACCAGATCTCATGACCCCAAGATCCTGACCTCAGCTGAAATCAAGAGTACGATGCTAAACCGACTTAGCCATCCAAAAGCCCCTCATTGAACTTCTATTTTTTTTTAAGAATTTATTTATTTATTTATTTCAGGGAGAGAGAATGAATGGTGAGGAGGGGCAGTGGGAAGGGGAGGAGCAGACTTCCCACGGAGCAGGGCTGGAGCCCAGGACCCTGAGATCATAATCTTCACTGAAAGCAGACCCTCAACCCACTGAGCCACTCAGGTGCCTCCTCACTGACCTTTTAGACCGCAGTTACTGTCTAGGCTCTGTGCTCAATAGTTTATAAACTATTAGTTACCAAAGAGAACTTCTAGGATACAAGCCTTGAACTAGGTCCTGGTAATCAGTTAAGAATTTGTCAGGCCAGGAAGAAGAAAGGAAGATAGTAAAAACAACACAAAACCAACAAATGAATCTGGCCTGCAGCCTGGGTAGGGAAAAGGAGAGAAAATGAGAATGAATTGAGACAGAGAAGCAAAAGATAGGACTGGCCATAAATTACAGTCATTTTGGAGGAGCAGGGTTTTTATACTTCTTTTATACTATACTTTTATACATTTTGATGACATGCCTTAGTTGGAGATGGAAGAAGGGGGTGTGGACTACATGGTCTTTCAAGATGGACTTGGACTTCGACCATCAGGGATTCTACACCAAACGTCGCACTGATGACAGTGGGATACGTTCCCCACCAGTCACTGTGTGATCCCTGTGGAGAAAGACCAAGATGGCGGTGGTGGCCTGGCACCCTCCGTGGTCAGAGAGTGGTTCAGGCCTCCCCTCTACCCTCCTTCCCTCCAGGCACTAAAGCCCAAACAAGGGCCTGGGAGTGTCTCCCAAACTTCCTCCCACAAAGCCTGGGAGAACTTGTCAGTCGCAATCAGCCACCAGCGTGGGTTCCCCCAGCCAGGCCAGCTGGCAGGAAGGCTGCCAAGACAGCAGATCTGACGAAAGAATTCTCAATCACATTTACATGTGCATGGTGCAAAAAGGGAAAGGAAGGGGGGGAAACCTCTCCGGAATCCAAAAAGAAAGTCACTAACTAATCCACCAAAAAAAAAAAAAAAAAAAAAAAAAAAAAAGAAAGAAAAAGAAAAAAAAAAGAAAAAGAAAGAAAGGGGAAAAAAAGAACCACAGATTTGTCTCAGATGTTCTCAAATTGCTGTCCTTAAAAGCTCTGCTTCCCCATCTTCCTCCTCCTCCCATCCGTCCAATTGCCCAAAGAAAGTCTCTAATTTTGCCTTAATTTGTGCCTTGGTTGCAAGAACAAAACAGAACGTCACTGCAGCTTTCCCCCGGCCCCTCCCCTTGGCCCCTCAACAGCTGTGCTTCCTCAATGGCCTGATAGAGCCCTTTCTCCGCCATCATTCCCTATTCTTTACTAAGCCGGTCCTCCAGGCGCTGGGCCCAGTGGCATACTGGAGGGGGGGAACCCCGAGATGGCAGCCTTCACCACAGTACTGCTGTACATCAAAGGGTCATATTCACACCGGCGTTCCCCTTGACCTCTCTGGGAGCCAGGGGCAGTGGGCTTTGGGGCAGGGATGAAGAAAATGTGAAATGGCCCAGGAAGGGGTGCACAAAATGCAATTTTGCAAAATTACAGATATCTTAGGCATTCTGCCAGGACCCTGGGGGTAGTAACAAATTTGGGTATTTACATCATTTTTGAAATAAAAAATAAACACACACAGCCTCCTTACTTCCTCCTAATTGAATCCTTTCCAAATATCAGATGGCACATTGTTTCTCCATTGCCTACTAATGGGGACATGGGGTTTTATTCTCAGATGCAGCCCGGGCTTGAACCAGACAAGCTCTTCCTTAGAATCCTCACTCCCCTCTCTCTTGGGAGGCTAATTTAAGTCCCCTCTCAGGGCTTCCACCCCTGCCTCCATCAAGGATGAGAGTTCTAAGGAGTTTCTAATTAATCTTTGTAAATTGCTCTGCGATCCTGGGATATAAAGGCAAAGTATTATTAGAAAATGCTGGCTGGGTTAGTAGCCGGCCATAAAAGTCAGATGCTGATCAGCTCACTTTTCATGCTGCAATTATTGGAAATGGTTGCAAGTGGTTTTATGCGATGGGCACATCATAAGTCCTTAAGAAAAGCACGGAGCAGGGACCTAGGGATGTATACTTGTGACTCAGGGTGGGTGTCAGGGAAGAGAGTTTGCAGCCAGTTAATCTCTGAGCTCTTGCCTGCACAAGTCAGAGTGCAGCAGAATCCAGCAAGATGTCATGGACCCCTGTATTTTGTGTTCTGCTAGAGCAGTCCTCCTCCTCCTACTTTTCTGGGCATTTAGGAAAAAATCCCTTGTGACTGAAACGGGCCCTCAAAAGCAAGCTTTCCCCATCTCATTAGTGGGAGGAAAGCCTCCTTGTGATATCTCTAGCCAGGCTCTCTCTGCACAAGTGAATATCTGATTTAAGGGGGGAAATGAAATCATTTCTCAGGGGCTCATCTATGAGGTTCATGCAAATCAAAGAATAGAAGAGATGCCTGAGAAATTTAGGATCAAGAACCCTTGATTTCTTAGCCTCACTTGTGACTTATTTCTGCCCATTCACGAAGCTATAGCTAAAAATTCTTGCCTCAGAATTGTTGCATGATGAGAGAGGGAGGACTCTCCTTGCTCTCTTTGCATCTATATCTGCATTAATCAGATATTAATCCACCCTTCTAGGATATTTGGTGGAGTAACTAATTAATGTTTAAAGAATGCTCTTTGAACACAGAAAAGCACAGTGTCTGAATGTAACGTGCGATCACTCTTCTGAATTGCACATTTGAGAGGGTGATTTTTGTGGGAGCATATGACCTTCAGAAGAAAAATGTCCAATTACAGCAGTTTGTTTATTATTTCACGTTAAAACATTGTTAACATAGACATTTTCCCTTAATATTTTATGAAGACGATCTTGAAGACAGATTTAATATTTTAATATCTATTTGCCATGAGGGCTAAAGAATTAGATCAGAAGTATGTATTGTGTGTGTGGTGGGGGGGAAGGTTGGGTGGGAGGGGTACCATCAAGAGGCTTCAAATTTCTCTGAAATGAGTTAAATTAATTCAAAGTGCAGAGAGACTGTCTTCTCTACTCTCCTGGGCCAACGGGATGGTATTCAACTTAGGGGTCTGAATCCAGTTGGAAAACCGCAGAACATAATCCGTTCTTTTGGAACTGAGAAATCTGAGAGCAGCTTTGCTCACAGATTCTCAAGCACTATGGAAATAGGCTAGTCATGCCTTCGGGATACTCAAACAGAGCAGGAGAGATGGGTGCCCACCCTGTGACAACAGAACTTCCTCTGGACCCCACTGTCCGAAAGGAAGTCCCTCCCACTAGAATCCCTCAGAACCGGTTAGCAGGAAGCACGGGCCTTGATCGACAGAGCAAAGGATTAGCAGGCAGCGAACTGGAGACAGTAAGGCTCAGGCCTGAGACAGCGGTGTCACCAGAAAGCTCAGGAAGTCTGAGAAAGGACAGCTTTTTTATTTTTGAGGTATTTGCACAACAGAAAAGTGGGGGCTGGTGGGGGGAACACATTTACCTTGAATATTATCAATGTGTAAATTATTAACTCTGTACCAAGAACTGTCCTAAGTGCTTTGAAGGCATTATTTGATCGTTCCTCCCACTACCTCTGAGGGAAACATTACGCTCTTTTTCAGATGATAAAATGAAGGTCTGTCCAGAGTAAAAACAAAGCAAAACAAGTCAGTGGGGGGTGGGCTCAGATTTAAAATGCAGGCAGCCTAACTGCAAAGCATGGCTTAACTGCTAAGTTAACTTTAGCAGTATCTTACTTAAATATAGAAGTGCAGCTACTGCTAGGGTTCTAAAAAAAGCCTAGGGGATTCATTTACATACAGTTAGGGCTCATGGCTGACGGCGGAGGAGCTGGACGCTTTCTCCACGTTTCTCATAAGCTGGCTAGGGCCAGTTGGTATAGATTCAGTCCATATTTCCTCCTCAAGGCTATTCTTGATGTTCATTTAAAACAGATTTCGCCAACATAGGAAACCCTCTCAAAGGTAGAACTTCCCGGCAGTAGCACTTTCTGCGTTTTAGGGGTGAGTAAGACTGGCTCTTTTGCGGGGGGGGGGGGGGGTGTATGGGGGGGTGGGATATGGACGGTGGGAGTGGGAGGTGTGGGAAATGCTTTAATAGGCTTTTTGATTTTTCAGTTCAGAACTGGAACCCCTCCCCCTCCCAAGAAAAGAACAGGAGCCCAGTCTAGAACTGGATTTTGAGATCATCAGGATGGAAAGGCTCTACACAATAATGTCAAAGCCTGTGTTCTTTATGGGCAGAGCAACATCTCTGGTGAGTTAGGATGGCTTAAGGCAGCTAATTTGTCTCCCTGGAGAAGAGGAAGGCCACCAGGAGAGCGAGGGCCCAGAGAGAGCCTGTAAGTGATGGTTTTAGAAGTGTGATGTCGGATGTCTCTGAAATAACTCTCCTCTCCTACCACCATGTGACCAGCCTCTTTGGGGGACAAGGGAAAGAACAGTATTGGCATTTGGGGAATGGCATAGTGAAGAGGTGTCAAGGCTGCTAGAGGGGATGGAAACCTGGCCAGGCAGTTAGGGCAGACCTCTGGAGGTCTGTGGAGAGTTTCAGAAACACAAGAAAAATGAGCAGGCTCCACCCACCAAAGGAAGAGAGCCCCTTGGGTGGCTCTGTGAATAGAAAGAGGAAAGCATGGTCCAAAGACTGAAAATTGGAATTTTTCCAGAAGGAAAAAGCATTTTCTTTGAAAACACATGTGGCATTCCCAATATCATACACTCTTCTAGCAATAACCCTACTATTCTCTAAAATTTTATTGCCTCCCTGGATTTTCTGTTTCTCTCCTGACCAAGTACAACTCTATTACTATCCTCTTAATGGCTGCCATGACACAAAAGAGGGAATTTTTGCTGCTTCCCTTATGACAGTGGTTCCAAGGGTCTATTCACACGACCCACAAGGGACCAAATGCAATAAAACAAAAAATACATATTCTTTAATTTCTATAAGAAAAGTAATCTGACAAACGTGGCTAGCATGATGCAGAGAGTAAGAAGAAATGCTAACTTACTTTCCTGAATGCAGATATAAGATGAGGAAAATCTATGGCCCCATTGTCAGCTCTGAGATCTAGGGGCTCCGGAGAAAGGTCAGTTCAGTTACGGACTTCTCCCTCTCCCCTCTCTTTTCCTTCCATTAACTTTTTCCATCTGTCAGGTCACTCTGCCAAAAGGCCACAGTCTTATGAGCTCTCAGTCTCATGGAAGACCCTAGGCTACCCTGAATCCTGGTGGAAGTGTGCCTGGCCCTTTGTTCTTTTTCTCTCTGTCTCGTAGATCCCGATTTTCCTGTGCCTAGAGCGTGATCTACAGCTGCCCACAGAGGGCAGGGGTGGCAGGTGGGTGGGTGAGGGCCAAGTTACTGTCTGTGGACTTACAGTGCTGATGTGTAATCACAACTCAGCCATATACCGTAATGTGGCCATAAAGACCTCAGAACCACAGTATATGAGAGTTATGCCTGAAATGAAGTCCAATCTGTGATAAAGCAGCCAGCATTAATGCCACAAATATGTGACAGCGGGCAGAGAAATGACTGATTGGGGATGTTTATAAATATAGGAAGTGAGCTGTTTGTGGCATCCCATAGAGGGGGTTAGCAAAATGAAGACAGATGGCGGCCGATTAGCTCTTACATTCCTTTATGGCTGCCAACCCACACAGAGAGCTCCAGGGCTCAACTTCATGGCACCCCCTCCCAGTAGGGCCCTCCAGGTATGTTAGAGACCGGCTCCACCTCCTGGCTCGGTGTAGAACTACAGCTCGCTTCATAAAGGCTGCTTCTGCAAATGACAGCAGGCCAAGATGTGGTCCAGCACAGCCATTCCAAAGATTGCACTGACGCACTGGAACTTCAGCCAAAACCCTAGGATTTACTCAACTGACTCATAGTATTTTTCATAAAAACATTGAACACTATGTTGGGGAAGAGACTGTGAAGACCGCATCTAGTCCAACTCTCCAAGCGGTGCAGACATGCCCTCTCTGTCTTTGCCCAGCCTGGGGAAGTATGCTCTTTTCCAAGGTGAAGGTTTCCCTTTTGTCATTTTGTTGACTCTAGATTCAAGCGTTAAAGGTCTTACCCTAGAGCTTCCGTCCTCTGGTCCTTAGTAACATATTGAGCCAGGAGTAGCCAAGACAGCCCTTCACAAGACAGCCTTGCAAATGTTTGAAGAGGTCTTATGCCTGTGTATGGACATGGCTTTGGTTCCCTCAAAGGACCACTGCAGGCTCTAACGTCCTTTGTTCATGCAACGCACACGCATGCTGTTCTACCATCCTGGCCACTTCAGACCTCTGAATGTGGCGCAGTTGTTAGCATGGTACTCCGAATATGTCTGGTTGACTCATAGTAACGCATCGCTCCTAAATGTTTTTGTTCTATGTCATATGAAAGGGGGAAGGAATCCCACTCTTGTAACTTGTTAAGAAACTGACAATTAGTAAAACCAGTACATGCTTTTCCTCTTCCTTTTTCACTCTACTAAAACGAAATTCTTCTCCAATCCATTAACCTCTTCCTAATTCCCAGCCTCCATGTTTCATTGTTCCTCAGAGCAGGATTCAGACCAGAAACTGTCGGCAAAACTTTCCACCCTCCTCTGTCTCTATAATCAATCCTGATCTCAAGCAGAGGAGATTTAAAGTACATTAGCCCAATACCTGGTCCACTCCGTCAAATGTTACCTTGATTTGGACTTTGCATTTCTTTTAATTGCTTAAACTCCATTTTAGTCCCCAAATCCAGTGTGCTCCTTGTTATGTAGATGTGGTTACTGGCAGCCTTGTCTTTCTTCCTGTGACTGTGCCGCTGAGCTTCCAGGCCTTGAGATCTCCAGCCCAGGGTGTTCTGCCTGATGCTACCAAACTTCCCTCCAAAGACATCATGTCCCTCATCCCTCCTCCCTCCATCAAGCCGTGCGCCTAGCAAAGGACAGTCAAAACATCAATACTCCATGTGCATTATCAGACTGCATCTGCACCAGAACCCTAGGAAATAGGGAGCTAGAAATATGCTTCCACTTTCTAGATGCAGGAATTGGGGCACAGAGAAGTTAAGAAGCCTTTGGCACACAAGTAGCAAATAGCAGGAACAGTATTAAGCCCTCTAGTCTGAGCTGAGAGCTTGGTCCCTTAAAGACCATACCCTGAGGCCGAATGATGAGTACTTTCAGAGAATGAAAGTTATTTTATGTACCTGATTCTCTGCCACTGTTCTCAGTCTGGAATTGTTGCCAGTTCTGACCCACCACCCTTTCCTATAGACATACTCTATGGAACATGAAAATATGTTGTCCTGATGTATTGGCCTTTTCCCTAATCCCATTTTCCATTACTCAGATCTACCCAAAGGACCCTCTTAAAGATCCCCTACCTCCTGCAGTTAGCTAGGCCATGCCTGAATCTAACATGAGATATGACATAAACCTATATTTGAATAATTTGCTTTTTGAACCTAATTATACGATACTGCATTTTCCCCGTTTAAATTCCATCATCTTAGATTTGTGCCATTCCTGCAGCCTGACAAGATCTTTCTGGATCCGATCACCTGATAAATTTGCTTTTCCTCCCAATCATGTCATCTGCAAATTTGATAAGTGTCATCTTTATGTCTCCATCCAAGTTGCTGATGGAAACGTTTAATGATAGAGGACAGAGCCAATGTCCTGTGTATCCTGGCAGCCCACTGCCTGACATTGATCAATTAGTTGTTCAGCACCTGTTGGCTATAGTGTTCATCCACTTACTAATATACCTAATTTTGCTAATATTCAGCATAAATTTCTTCATCATTCCAACAAAGCTGTTCCAAAAGGCCTGTAAAATATATTCCTGAAATACCAATTCACTCTGTCTACTACATTTCCCTGGAAGAGACTGTTAAAGTAGGAAATGAGGTTTGTTTGACATGCCCTAATATTAATAAATCTAAGACCGTAAGAAATCACTATTAATCCACACTGTGCATTACAGGAGTCTAAAGAACACCCCATACCTTCAGGGCATTGGTTTCTCAGCTGTCTTTTGCAGAGTCCTAGATTTTCTTCAGTGTGCTCCAGAAGCCGCTGCAGAGGCTGAAGGAGAAAGGGAGCAGGCACCAGCCCCTTCCTCCAAAGCAGCTCCACCATTTTGTGTACATTATAAGAGCATTCTATTTTAGATCCTTCTTGAAAAAGTGAGATGCAAACTACAATTGGAAAACTATTGCTTGGAAGGAGGAAAGCAATCTGTCTGTCTAGAGTTGAACTTGATTATGCTACATTGACTGGTGCTCAGGACACTCGCCTTGCTAATAAAATCAGGACCCCATTATCCACATTCGCTCTGTGCCTCGCAGAAGTGCTATCAGAGTTGATAGATAGCCTTAGGACAGAGCAACTAAGCAAGTCCATTATTGAAATGCACACATCTAAATGCCCAAAAGAACCCTTGTCATTTTTTCCCGAGCGATCTGCTCAGCGGATGTTTCTCCCATCCCCAAACATTTATTGAATGCCTCCTAGCTACAAGGTATTTTCGAACACATAAATTTCTTCAACCTTTACAACAATCCTAATGAGAGAGATGCACATTTTCCTGTTTATCGATGAGGAAGCTGATGCTAACTAAAAAGAAGTTAAGTGAGTTGCTTACAATCACCCAGCCGGTGATCAAAAGAATCAAGATTCCAACTCAGGTTCCAGTGATCCAAAAGTCCTCAAAATTTGCCTTTAGGTCTCATGAGGTATTATTATCTGTGCACTGAGATCTAATATTTTTGAACGTTGACAATGAGCTAGCCAGTGGGCTGAGTGTTTACAAAGATCATCTCTTTTAATCTCACAATGGCTGTACTGTTGGTGATATCATTATGCCCAATTTTGCAGACGAAGATGAAGAACTTCCCCAGGGTGGCACAGAAAGAAATTGGCAAAGCTAAGATTCAAATCCACGTAACCTAACTCCAGAGACTCTGCTGTGAAGAATCCTGCTATTATTTATATCACGGCTCATCTTATTATCAAACCTGACACAAGCAGGTGCCCATTGGCCATTCTTTGAGGGGTCTTGGAAGCTGTGGCTGCTCCCCTGAGCTCTCCTATGTGAATACACTGTTAGAGATGATCTTTTTTTCTTCTGAGCGAGGCATTGTCTTACATTTAAATAAAAGCCGTCTTTGTCAGTCAGTACAGATTTTCTGTGAAGTAGAGCCTGTCCAAAGTGTCTAGTTGAGAGGAGAACACCGAAAGATCGGGGCAGAAAGACAGGTAAGCTTTGATAATCTTAGGGGTGAAGAATAGGGCAAAAGCTCAGACGATGGGTGGAGGCAGGTCTGGGCCACAGCCCCAAGAACTATGGAACCGGGCACTGTAATAGGAGGGGAGAAGGTACTAAGCAGGCTTTACCGTCAGCACGTCTAGTTACAGACCAATCCTGGTTCTTTTGAAAAATGACCCCTTAAATATCCACATCCTGCTGTTTTCTCTCGTCTTTTTCCAACTGTGCTGAAGAATAGTTGAAAGGAATGCAAGCCTGTAGAATATGTAGCCAATGTGAACAGAACCATGCTCTGAAGCAGGGGGATTTCAGTGGTGCAGCTGTTATTTATGGTCCAAGGGCTCGTTTCCCCCCCCCCTCTAATTGGCAGGAACAGAGAGGGGGGGAGCACAAATCTCAATGGCTCCCCAGCTTCCAGCCCATCTTCTTGATATCATGTCGAAGGCTGGCTTTCTGTGGACGTATCTATTTCTATTGCCTATTGAACACAAGGCAAGATAACAGTCCTGAATAGCATCAGATCAGGAATGAAATGAAATTTTAACCCTGGTAATGTAAGATGCATTACACTTCTCCTCCTTTTAGAGTACATTTGCCACTTAAGATAATTTGGTTGGAATCCACAGAGTACCCAGTGAACCAGGAGACAGCAAGAATGTAGAGGTACTGGAGAAAGGAAGTGAGTTATTAAGAGAGAGATGTGATCTAAGGGATGGTCTAACCCTAATTTCCTGTACTCTGGACTCTTTCAGAATAGGGAAAAGTTAAGTCGTCATCATCATGATCATTATATCATCATCATCACCGTCGTTATTATTGTTATTGTATAATTCATTATATTATAATGAATTAGGGAAATAGGGTGAAGGTAGGAGGAACAGGCTGGGAGTTACAGAAAAGTAGGTCCCGATTCAATTGTTGGAACTCCAAAAGTTATAGTGATTTTTTAATGAAACAAGATTATTTCATTAAATATGTTACCAAGTTAGAATGTACTACTTTATATTATTCCAATTTTTTATGCATCTGGTTGAAAAGAGCAGTACTAAGCATCTTTGTATAATATGTACTATGATATAAATAATACCATATATTGTTCTCAAGTTCCGGAAACATCTCAACTGGAAAAGAAAAGAAAACATGTCTATATACCCAAAAACATATACCTTAAGAACACTCTAGGAAAAAAAATAAGTTTTAATGTAATAGTGGGATTCCATTTCCTGAAGTTGTTTAAACCATGTCTGTATAAAAGCCCGGTAGTCTTGCCCTAATTTAACAATGTTTTCCTTGCTTCAGTCCTTCTCGAGCCTTTATATGCAAAGTTCATTGTGAATCTATCAGAGGAAGGTAGGTTTCATAATCTAGTGAAGTATAGAGCTCTCTTCCCCGTCTTTTATTTAAAGGACCTTCCCAAGGAACTGGTGGTCTAGGAAACCATTCTGGGAAACCCTACAGAAGAACATGTTCTTGCACCAAGAACAGATTGATGTTGATGCTGCCTGAGTTCTCTTCTGAGTCTGAGAGAACAGAAGCCACTGGGAAAGCAGGGATCTCTTTGGAGAGGGGCTGGTGACTGGTACAGGTTGTTGCTATTCAAATAGCCCAAAGGCCCTAAGGAGTGGAGGGAGACTTGCCTTCTTCCTTTCTTCTCTGCTGTAAGACCAATGCTGGGTGACCAAGAAGCTACTCTTAATGCAAATTAAGGAGAGGAAGTCTAGTCTCTCCCTTCTACCTTGATGGTCTCCTTTTGCCTTCTTTTCATCTCTCATCCAGGACATTATCTATCATGGGAAGGGATCCTAGCAGTTGGTACGTGAATGTAAGTACGCACGTGTGTGCACACATACACCTACTCTCTCTCTCTCTCTCACTCACACACACACACAGTTGCATTGCTTGAATCTATCCAGTGGTCCAAGGGGTATACACAGACATGGATTCTGAAGTTCCCTCATTCACACTGTATAGCCTTGAACAAAACATATCACCAACTACTCAGGTCTCAGTTTATGCAACATGGGGAGACTATGAATGATTGTCTCTCCCACGGATGTTAAAAGAAAGGCAGTAGTGGACATGAGGAGGCTTTAAAAAATACAGCGTGTAGACACTTGGGGACTGCTTTCACTCATGTTTCATGAAACAGACAATGCAGTGAAACACTTTCCTAAATCGCAGTCCCCACCACAGTGGCACACCTATAAACTAGCCAGAATAAAGTCGGCATTTCACCATCACTTGGTTTTCAAGAGGCAGAACGAGACCTGTCTCCCCAAGCACTTTATACAACATTTGCCTAACCCAGGTATTGCCACCTAGCTGCCCGCACCCCCAAATCTGAATTCGGCCCTAACATTCATGTGCTGGAGCCGTGAGGGGTAAGACACAAAATTTCATAAAAAAAGAAGAAGGGGGAAGAGAACCCACAAGCCTTTGTCGTGAAGCTGGTATGAATCTGCTGTGGTTTCCTATGACCCTACCATGTCTGGTGGCTTAAAGAAGACACCTCTGGGGATTTGAATGTTCCCACACAGAAAATACTCTGACACTTTAGAAAAAGTCTAGAGAAAGGGGTAAGCTCATTCTTACCACCAATATCCCAGAGATGATTAAGTAGCCTGTCTTTAGATTCTGATTCTTTAAGAAAAATATCCCCAGTATTTTCTTTAAAAAAAAAAAATGCTCTTGGGTATTACTGTAGTCAGGAGAGATTTAGGGACAGGATAATTCTGATGAGACAGAGGATACTTCCGTTGGCTAAAATAGTCTCTATTTTCCTTCTGGCTTCTGCCTGACAATCTTAGGAGAGGGAGCTGATTTGAAAGAAGGGGGCCTGGGCCATCCTGGAAGAGTATTAATCTACCAAGCAAGACTTTGAGAAAGGCAGAAATTCTGTTTCAAACCAAAAGATTGGAGGAAACTGAAGTGACTACTTTCAATGGAACTGAGCCCTAACCTGCTGGCTGGGAGTCCCTGCCTTCGTTTTCTTGCCATCTGAAAACACCACAAAAGCTAATTTCTATTGGCTTTCCAGCGTGAGGCACTTTGTGTAAAATATTTCGTCTGTTCCTTTCCACGGTCTTGAAAGGCAGGAATTTTGCAAATGAGCACGCTGGAGCTCAGGGATGCAATGAGAAATTAGCAGAGACAGGATTGAAACCCTGGCTTTCCTGCTTCCAAGGTGACACTTCCGGGTCCAATTTTATTTCTAGTAATGCTAAGAAAGTATCTGGGCACTAGCCAGAAGGTTGGGATTTACCAGCGGTGCTGAAGTCCTTTTCCAGCAAATCACCAAGCCGGTTGCTGCTCCCTGTTCTTTTTAGGGTCCCCGAGAGCTCTGGGAGTAAGAGGCTGCAAAGGTGGGGTGGCGTTCCCCTGACCAGCTCTAACTGAGATCTTTAGCAGGACCCGGGTTTCCTCTGCACCCCCTCATGCTGGTTGTGGAGTCCATGGGGGCATGGCAAGTGGGCAGACATGAGGTGGCTGCCTGGGCTGCCCGGGACCCTGAGCTCTCAGCCAGGTTGCTGACTGGGTGCCAGGAGCCTGTTTCTCATTCCATGTGCATCTGGGCATGTTCTCCTTCATCAGCAGAAGAGAGTTGGATATCTTGAGACACTGAAGTTTTCATCTTCTCTTGATTGGGCTCTACAGCAGTTTAAAAAGCCTTTGCCTGAAAGGGAGAATCATGTCACACCTTAATAGCCTCATTTCTGGGGCGACGGGGGTTTTTTAAACTCCCTGAGCCTCGGTGAGGATGTCTGAGCTGCTCGCTTTGTTTGTCTCCTGTGTATTTCTATTCAGGGAGCCGTCTCCGAGAAGTCTTTCATTGAGCACACAGTCCTCCGAAGGGAAAGAGAAACATGCTGTACATGAACATTAGTGGCAGCTGAAATTTGTCACACCGAAGATCAAAAAACACAGCCATGTAAAGGAAGACAAAGGGACAGAAGTAGGGATGGGGGAAATGGGAACGCCCAGACTTGAAGGATGGGTTGGAAGGGGAGTGAACGCAGTTCGGTTCTGGTATTTATCCTTCTGGAGAAGAGCAATGGGTGAGAGCTTTCTTTCGGGGCAAACCTGTCCTATTGCTCTGGGGGTCGGAGGGATCATTCGTTCTGGGCCGTACCTACTGTGAGCCTGGGAGCAGCCTGTCCCATATGTTAGGGCACTTCTGATTGGGTCAGGCTGTCCTCCCTAAGAGGTAGGCTACTCTTCATATGGCCCTGGGCTGTCTGCATGTCAGTGGACACACATTCACACACTCGCCTGCAAGCCGGGCCGTGAGTATGGTTCTTTGTGTTGGTCTCTGTGCATTCTGATGTATGTATTGTCTTTCTACCTTGCATTTTTTTAACCAAGAACATAAACCAAACAGAATTGGCCCCCTGGGACACAGCATGGTTTCTCCTGCCCAGCCTTCTCCACTGACCGTGGTACGAAGAGACATGGTGTGGGAGGGCGCTGTTATGTCAAATATCTCGGTTCTTCTCAGAAACCAATTATGGAGCTTCCCTCCCACAATTGCTTCTTTGCCGAAGTAAATGCTAAGAATGTGTCTGGCTTTGTGTGGGATTTGGTTCCGTTTCAGGCTGGATGACCTTGGGCAAGATGCTCAAACTTCCTGAGAAGTGTCAGTTTTTTCCTGGGTGGATTGCAACAGGCAAAATCCCTACTCTGCCGGACTTTTCTGGATTCGTATTAACATATGTAAATCATCAGGTACAAGGCTCAGAGGGACTGCAATGTCATTTCATCAGGAGGCTCTCCGAAACCAGGGAAGGACTCCCGTTACACCATCGATTCCTTACGCTTGTCAAAACTGTGGGTAATTGCTGCCCCAGTAGTCAATACTTACTGAGCGCCTACTGTGTACTGGGCATCATTGGGGACACTTCTTAGAACAGCCTGATGAGGCACTACTGATACCTCTATTTTAAACATCAATAATTGGGGGCACAGAGCAGCTAGGTCACTTGCCCAAGGCCACCCAGCAGGACCAGGAATTCCTGCCCACCCCATGTACTGCTATTATGGGGTCCTACTGACTTACTCAGGACCCATGTCCACTGTTGCCCTGTATGTTCTGGGGGAGCACTAACGGCATTGCTCCTGTTTGTTTCGGGTCTGCTGTGCTCAGCACATAATAAACAACCCCACGTATTGACTGAATGGTTACCATTTTTAAATAATTATTTTAGCCAGAATTTATCCTGGGGAACAAAGGCACCACAAATTCATGACCTACTAAGGCATTCCTTTAAATGTGTTTTAAATGTATTTCTTTCAAGATTCATGTAGAGCATCTGGTTTTAGATTTTTTTTTTTTTTCCAGAATTTCAAGAAGTCCAGTTCACGCTCCTCTTCAGGCATTATAGGCCTCAGTCATCTGCCCACCCGCACACACTTTTTACCCCGAAGGGTCTGAATACACTTGAGTCAGCACCGGGGTCTGCTCAATCAATTGTTTCAGTTGCTTTTCCCTGGCCTGCTTCAGGCTGACATTGTTTTCACTGGGACGTGCTCATTCAAGGTCTGTGAGACTGGGGGCTCAGCGGCATGGGAGAGAAGAATTCTACTGGGATCAAAGGCAAACAGACTCTTCTTCAAGCAAACCAGGGGCACCAGATCAGAAATGAGGTCAGATGGTTTTGGACCTTCCTGCCTGTGCCCCAGCACCCACAGGGTCCTTGACACCTCACTGTGGGCCTTGCACTTGCCTGCCCCTCTCACATATATGCTTTCCTACAGGTCTTCACAGAACTTGGTCTTATCTCTTTCAGGCTCTGCTCCCATGTCATCTCTTCTTATCTGCTCATGTGCAGGAAGAGGCCCGTCCCAGTCCCTCTCCACTCTTTACCCTTCTTGGTTTTGTCTGTTGCACTTAATACTCAGAGGATATCTTACTCATTTCTGTTTGGGTATTTCCTTATGTCTGTCCTGCTCATTGCTGTGGCCGTCTGCTCAAAGTCACACAATATATGTCACACAATATAAAGATGCAGGAAATCAAGGCATAGCTAGTTACACACCTGGATCTATCAACAGGGTGAGCCCCTGGAGATCAGGCCCACAGGTGGCTCATCTCTGTTGGCCTCATACCTCACATGCCTCAAGGACAAGAAAAACTTCGAGAGAGGAGTGAATGAATAACTGAAGCTTGGAGGTTTGGACAGCAAAAGTGGAAGGGAGGGAAGTGTTGAGCTGGGTGGAAAAGGAGCAGGCCTATCCCTGCAAGCCTGTTGGTGACCAGGGATAGAGCCAAGGAACAAAGAGGGTTTCTGGAACCTAGGTAAGGTGTGGACGAGGAGAGAGTCAAAGCATGCCACTCACTTCAAAATTTCCTAGAGCACTTGGGGAAAATGCTGATTCAGAAGAGTAGAGCCTTAGAGGCTTAGATCCAAGAAGTTTCGGGAGATCCCTTGTATTTTGCAGTGAAAGGAGTCCTGGGTTAGAGACTTGGGAGAAAAGATCAGAGAGAAAGGAAGAGTGAGATAGACAGACCAAATGACTTCTGCGAAGAATGCAAGGATTAATGAGAGGAAAATCCCAAGCGGGAAGGTGAGCTCCAGCTTGCGGCTGCGCTGCCCAGGGACCACGGGCCCATGAGAAGCTTGGCTCGTTCTCAAGAGAACAGCTCTGAGGCTGGCAGTGTGAACCCAGAGCCTGAGCCACAAAAAAAAGGCCTGGCTTTTGTGGAGCTGGAAAAGTGAAAAAGAGAAAAACCTGATACCTAGGTACAAGTGAGAAGAAATTTCAGTCAATGACAGGAGGAAACCAGGGGACACCTGAGAAAGACACATGACGCACTGACTCGTGCTACAAAACGGACAAATCCTGAAAATGTAGTGCTAAGTTCAAGGAGCCAGACACAGGACCACATACTGCCTGATTCCACAAATATGAAATGTCTAGAATAGGCATTATTGTTGCCTATCACTGCCTTCGTTCAATGGTAGTTACTGAGCACAGACCAAGCGCTATGGTAACAGCTCTGTCACTACACATATTTGTAAGAATTTGGATCCCTGGGACCTCGGTGATGTTCCATCTCTCCCCCATGGCATTCTCAGCATTCTCATTTTGATGGATGAATGGGACGGATCCAGGAAGCATCTTTGTGAAGTCGTTTGACAGCAGAAACACACATCCCTTCAGCAGTCACCCAGTCGAGTTAATGTAGGACCACATTTGCTTTTAGAATTATTATCATTTCTAAAAACATATAGGACTTTAAAAAAATGGTTAAGGTAAATTTTATTACTCATGAAATGAAAGGACTATAGGTCAGGTCTTATCAGCACTTCCAATGAGAGTTTCTTAAGGATTTTGGAGCCAGATTTTTTGAAATGCCTGGGACCAGACTCCAGGTTTTTCCTAAGACCTCTACCCCTACCCCAACCTGTCCCTTTCCTGACCCCACCCCAGACCACGTCTCTGGTAAGGAGGACACAGCCTGCTCCTTCCCGAGACAGACCAGAGCAGAGCATGATGCCTTTCTTTCAAACCTACTCCTCGTGCCAGCTTGGCCCTATCCTCCCCAACCCCCTGCCTTACCCTCCCCACTGTGAAGACAACTTCAGCTGAGCCATTTTTCCAAATCTAAAATGTGTGGCTTCTCTGAGGGACTGCTCTCACTTCTAAAGCCTCCTCCATTCAAGGTAGTACCTGGTAGGACTTCTAATCACAGGCCATTGATATTCTACTGAGCATCTTTGGAAAATAATCTGCAAACAAGAGGCTGCAGGCTATAAAAGTCTCTTTCTCGCTTCTTCTTCTCCCTCTATCTTTTTTTTTTTTTTTTTTTAAAACACAGCTTACAGCTTAATAAAAATACAACCTGGGCAAGAGCAGGAAACCTTAGCACATTGCCCAACAATATCATCTTTTTAAGAGTTTTATTAATTGGTTTAAAGTTGTCCTGCATCTGGCTGAGAGGTGCAAGGTGCTGTCCCCCGCTGACAGGACTGTCCACGCATCTCAGGAGTTGGCACGGTTGCCTCAATTAACAGAATGGCCAAGGAAAGAAGGTCAGCCTTGCAAAGCTCAAGACTCACACTGTGTGCGTGATGAGCTGAGCGGCAGCGTGGTTCTCCTGGCGTATGCCACTTGCATCTAAGACACACACACACGCACACACGCACATGTGCACACTCACGCGTGCGCGCGTGCACCCACCACGAGCAGGCACACCAAGACTGGCTCCTGGAGAAAGGAGCACAAAGGTAGAATAAAGGAGTTTCTGATTTGTTTTTATTTCCTTGCCGTTAAGGAATTTGTAATACATTTTTCAGGGAAGACTCGCTCGCTTGCAGGAACAGACAAACTCATCTGTTAATTTAGCGGCATCGTTTGAGCTCAATCAGTGTGGCGGGGAGGAGTCCCCTAAATGTTTAATTTCTTCCAGCACCACAAGGGCTGTGATAGGTCTTATCAGGATCGTATTGACTGCACAAAATGAGACACGGTGTGGAGCGCTTTTCTTGAAGGGAGAAACGTTAGAAGCACACACCAGGAACCCATTTAACAGGTTGCTAATAATATCATCTTCTATTGACACCGCATTTTCATTCCTAACCACTTCAGTTTGGGTGTGTACACACAGCTTACTCATCCCCCTCTACCACACAGTGTTTTCTAGCTGGAGGCTGATAAGACTGAAGGTAGAACAGAGGTAAGACTTCCTGAGTATGTAGATTTCTGGGCATAGGGACCGAGATTCCTCCTGGAGAATATCGACTGATAGAGCAGCCAGTAAAATGTGCCTATGGTTTTGCTGGAACAGAGTAACACCAGATGACTTCTGCAAGATGCATTAGATCACGTTTATCAGAAGTGATATGCAGAGTTCCCATGTGATTCAGGGCCCTATACAGATTTCTCAGATTTTTTTTTAGCACATATGCAAAATAAATCAAATGTATGATTAATTTTTGTTCTAAAAAATGTGGAACACAGAGGTACTTACTGGCTCACATGTTCATTCATTAAATATTTATGGACTACCAACTAAGGGTCAGGCACTGATCTCAATATACTTTTGGACTAGAAGGGGAAGGAGCCATGAAAACAAAACTTTTCCATACAGCATAGAGAATGCTAGCGATGACATCAACCCCTGAGCACTGTGGTGGCACACTGGTGGAGGCAACGGGCTCCAGCCATCTGAGGAGGGGGAGGAGGGCATGGAGCAGACCCAGGAACGTCACTGAGGAGAAGCTTGACCTGGGCCAAGAATATGGGGTGACTTCTTCCAGACAGAAAATGGAGTTAATGCTACTTCAGGCAGAAAGACAAGCATGAAGAAAGGCACAAAAGATGGAACATGATGCCATTGGGAAACAAGTAGCGTTTCTTTGAGGTTGGAGGTGGACTTTGATGAGAAAACCGCGGAGAGGTCATTCTGCTGGAAATCATCACAACAACCCGGGTGCAGCAGTCAGAAGATTCCCAGTCACTCAGACTCATTGTCCTTCTCACCACACGTGCCCTGTCTGTGTCACTTGAGAGCACAGAAGCCTCAGAGTAGGTACGTACATTCCAGAGCGTCACACGCTACAAGTGTACAAGTTACAGGTGTTAACAACCCAGCAAAGGTGAGGTTGCTGTGGCCTGGGTCGTGTATACAGCAGCTGTCCTGAAGAAAGTGAAAGATTTAGGTGACAGAAGGAGTGTGTGTGTGTGTGTGCGTGCGCGCGTGCATGTGTACTCGTGCATGTGATAAGAATATTCTTGAAAGAGGAATGTGGGAAGAAAGACTCAGAAAGGAAAATGAGTATAGAAGTTGGGAGTTGGCAGTGACATCCAGACTAGCTGCACAGAATGAAAGAAAGAAGAAGTGAAAAGCTATTTTTTTGTTAGTCAGTTTCCTCAGAAAAACAGAACGAACACCAACCTTCGAAATCCAAAAGCATGCGCAGACACAAGGAGCAGAAAGTACCGAGGGAAAGCTTTGCACGAATGTCTGCTCGTGGCTCCGAAGCTAACATGCAGTTGCAGTGTCCTTAGAGGAAAACAGACTAATGGGATTTTCCGTGGAGCCTAAGGTTCTAGGGTCAGGACAAAGCCAGGGGAGTAGGAATATGTCTGCCCCTCAGTAATGCAGCAACATAAGTATTGCAGGCTGTTTTGAGGGAAACAGCAAAGGAGAAATCCTGGGGGTTTCCTGGAGGGGCTGATGAGAACCGTAGCTGGGGGAGCCAGGCAGCCCATGAAGCCTCATGGACAGGAGAAAGAAGTGGGGGAGGGGAATGACCACCGATGCCTGCCGGACATGATTTTTATCCCTGTGGAACACACGGTCCATTGTCTTGAGGGAGGTGGTTCATCTGACACAGTAAATTCGTTTGATGCTTTTAATAGAGAGGGTGCCCAGTTATCTGAAATCAATTCAGGGATATTGAATGAAGTCTTGTTTCTTAAAAATACTTGGCATTTGGTTTCTATGCTGAGCCAAAGAAAGTGTCCAGAGCTGGAGGGCTGGCTGCAGGAAAGGGCTGTCAGTGAAACAGTGCAGGGGGGAGGACCCGACGGCACAGGGAGACCAAAAGCACAATGGGCAGAGGTGTTGCCCCAGCCCGCCCAGACTAACGCCTTGACCCCGAGAGAGAGCACAAAGAACAGGTTCAGGAGATGGGGCAGGGGAGAGGAGAGGATGCCCAGGAAAGATGGCAACATAGGAAGATTTTCTTGCAGTCTTCCATCTAGACAACACTGTCCTTGACAAACGGCCAATTTTTTACCCACTACCTGGTAAGTGACTTGGAATTAAAATTAATATTTTTTTCCTCAGAAAAGAAATAATTATTAGCCTCCACCACAAAATTGGAGTTAAGGCTCCGGTGATATAATAATAATAATTTGCACTCACACGGATTCTTTCAAGCAAAGGTCTCGGAAGCTTTGCCAAGCATTAATTAATTAAGCCTTGCAGGATCCCCCTAGGAGGCTATCTGCTATTATCTCAGCTTTCCAGATGTGGAAACTGAGTCTCAGGGAGGTGAAAGTGATTTGCCCAAGGTCACTGTGGGAATGAGAAGCGAGACAGAGATGGAAATTGCAAAGGCTGCCCCGTGCCCAGAGTTGGGGAAGCTTTTTGCCGCTTTTCCCTCTGGGGTGCTGAGGGAGGCGGTGCCTGGTCTGTAGAGGTGGGAGCAGGGGAGCTGGCTGGCGCCTTAATGCATATGAAGGACAGAGAATTTTGGTCTACTAAGCACGTTTAAAGTGGCAGAGAAAGGCTCCCCAAACTATCAATTTTCATTGGCAAGACTCAGGCGGCTATTGACTAGGTAGGGCTCTGCTAAAATTTGGAAAGGAACAGCGGGGAGAGGGTGGCTCGGGGAAAACATGACAACAAGGGAGAGTTCCATGGAACACTCTTCATGGGATTATTTATACCTGACCTCTAACTTTAGCCTCTGAAGAGCTGAAAAGTGAGACACACATACGGAAAGAGGGTGGGGGTGAATTTGAGACAGGGGGAGAGGCATTCAAGGGTGCCTCCTGGATCTCCCGCAGCCATCCACCCTGAAGTGCCCCCGGATCTGCCTGATACCCTCCAGCACTGGGTAGGAAGGCTGTTTGCAGGGGAGAACGGTGGAACCCAGTGCCTCTCTGCCTCCACGCCTGGTTTAGCAGCTGACAAACACCATCCGTGAATCCCCACCCTCTCCCCACCCTCCCATCCTGGGTGCTGCTGACATATTTTGATATTTCCTCGTGAGATTATACTTCACATAATGAATTTGATTCTTCAATTCTTTCTCTCTTCCCCTCAAAACTCTGCAGCTTCTGAGAGTTTATCTGCTGCAAGATGAATCGCCCAGAGACCCTTGGTGCATCTTTCTTTACACTTCACCTCCCCCACTACGGATGAGAAATAGACTTTTCCCTCATCCATCATAAGTCAGCATGACAGGGCTGTCGTTCCCCAGGCCCGGCTCACTGTATCATCCTTCCCTCTGTCCTGCTTCAGTGCATGGCTGGCTTGCTTGGGAACAGCCGAGACCTTTACAAAAGACTTTAAATGGTAAACCCCCAAATAATAATAATAATAACAACAACAATAATAAACAGTAGCAATAAGAGGGAGAAATGAATTTTAAAAATAATATAAGAAAAAGTTATTTGCAAATTTCTTTTCTCTGTGGGCTCTTCTGTTTAAATAGGATATGGTGAAATTCTAATAAATCCAGTCTTTTTCCTGACATGTTATCAATCTTCAAACATCCCTAGAGGGTAAAGGGCAAATCCTGTTTGCCTGAGTTTGCAGGTTGGGGAGATGAGACAAAAGGAGGTGAAGAGGCAAGGTTAGAATGCAAGGCCAAAGGAATTCGGGGAGGGAGAAGCAACGCAGCCATGGTCCCTGTGTGATGGGAAGAATGAATATAAGTAGGGTACCGACAAATTGTTCCATCACTCCACCTCCTGCCTGTCTCCCAACGGAAACTGAAAGGAATAAAAATAGATTTAGATTTTAACAGAGGAAAAAATCCATTTGTAATGCTGAAGCAAAAGGTCACTGGACTGGAAGCCAGGAGACCCAGGTTCCAGGCCAAGCTGGGATGAAAATGACTGAAATGAACATGCCTAGTCTTTAGCCTTTGGGTGGATAGTGGGCTTGGTGCTCAGGTTCTCATCTCTTAAATGAGGAGTTTCATCTGGAAAGCCTCAAAGTCCTTTCCAAATATTAAGGTTCTCAGATTTGATTCATAACAGGGTTCTAGACATTCAAAGTTACCAAGTAGAGTTTAGGAAAGCTGTTATAGTGGAAGTTTGAAAAATCAAAAGAGGCCTCCATTGTGGGCAGATTTTGACGAGGACATCTATGTAATCTAGGACAAGCCCTGAATGAGCCCAGCTGGTGGACCAGCAGCCGTCCCTATGACCTAGACAGTAGTGAGTCTTCTTTTTACCAGGACAGTGTCAGGAGGACAGCCTTCTAGAACTATGTCAGCAAACCATCAGGCAGTTCAATCTGAGGTGGTCCGTCATCCATTCTCATAGACACCATGGAAATGAGCAAGAAGCCTACTGTTAATGATGAGGGGGTGTTGCAGCCCGCTGCCATGCAAAGGGCTGGGTTATGGAAAATTCTCTTGGGGCTGCAATTAAGTGAGTGGTCACAGCTTTTGTGCCTGCTTTGGTCTCCCACAGGGAGCTCCTGAAGATTTCTTCCACTACCCTATCACTCTCTTTGCTTCATGGATAGCATGGGCAGGGTGAACCTTTGCTTCCAAATGTTATTGGAAGATTTAATTAAGCACCATTTGAAATTTTTGAATGGAAATTACCACATTAGTCATGATTATTATCCATTTTCTTTAAACATAGGGCCAACTGCTAAGCTGTTAGGCACAAGCATGGAAATTACAAAAATATTCAAATATCCATTATCTGAGACTCTGTTTGCCAAGCATCCTATCTAATCAGGGAAAGCCTGCTGGAACAGATGGGCCTTACACTGTGCCCTATAAGCCAGGAAACTTGGACATGTTAGAACTCAGTGAATCAAAGTGCCAAATGTTACCACTACTACAAAGAACTCATTTTCTCCTCCGCAAAAGACTGGTTGCCCTCATTCTTTTCAAAGAGCACACGTTTTCCACCTTGCACCAACTGCTCTGACTTCTCCGACACTGGACCAGGAAGGGAGCAGTTCCATTCCTGCGGGGCAGAGGCCCCGGGTCAGACTTCCTGCCCCTAGGATCTCCCAGAACTATTTCCAGGTGATGGGAGCATCAAGGGGTACTGGGAAGACAGATCAGCCTTGCAGGAGAAGGTTGTGCAAAGCTGCTAATGCAGGTGCTTCAACAGAGAGAAAGTGCCTTCATTTCAACTTTATATTTATGAGTAGTTTACAGAAAGCTTTGCAGCCAAAGGAAACAAAATTGGTAAACACAGTAAGTAATAGATTCAACAAATACGGCTAAGGATAAAGAACTAATTTACATTTAATGAGACAGCGATTGTTTATTAAATAAGAAATGGTTGTGTTTCTGAAGATGGCCTTAAAGGTTTTTCAGAAGAATACATTAAATACTGAATATAGCTTTTCATATTCAAAAGATGAGACTTGAGGAAAGGGGGAGGGGCCGAGCCAGGGAAATGAACTAAGAATGTAGGGAGCTGATAACTCCTGGAATACAGGCCACATACAGGCCAGAACTTAATGGAAAACAAATTCCACAGAAGGTTCCCTTCCTCAGACATTATATCACAGGCTGACTCTACGGCATTGATCTTTTTTTTTTCTTTCTTAATAGTATATCTTTTTTTTTTTTTTTTTTTTTGGTCAGAGAGAGAGGGAGAGAGAGCGAGCACAGGCAGACAGAATGGCAGGCAGAGGCAGAGGGAGAAGCAGGCTCCCCGCCAAGCAAGGAGCCTGATGCGGGACTCGATCCCAGGACGCTGGGATCATGACCTGAGCCGAAGGCAGCTGCTTAACCAACTGAGCCACCCAGGCATCCCATTCTTAATAGTATATAATTACTGATGAATATATAACATGTTGGGACATATATTCTGGTTCTGACCCCATATAATGGAGTTTTGAATCAAAATCTCTGTAACTGTGTTAGCAACTATGGAGATAGATTTTCGTTACCACTATCTTTGTAATTTCTAAGTGAGGAAAAACTAGGTTTTTCCATGTAGAAAACTAGAAAACTCTCTGACATCCTATGCCAGATAAGACCAAGCACAGAATGTGACCAAATAGCAAAGTCATTTCTGTCTAGAATTTGCAAAGACCAGCTGAATCACAGGATTTGCTGAGATTCTTACCTGCAGGATTTCTTAGAAGAACGTGTAGTGCAACAATTTCGCTCGTTTATGTTAGAAGGCAAGTCATTTTTTAAACTTGCTGTTTCATGTCTTAAATGGCACTATATGAAGAGTCAGAACACCTGAATTTGAGTCCCAGGAACCAGAAGCTAGGGGTGGCAGAAAATTCTAGTTTTTACCCAGGCTTCTTCTCTTCCTGTCTAAATAGCCAGTCTGCATTTCCTACCCACTTGTGCATTTAGGTCTGCACCCAACACTGTTCTGACCAATGGGATGAGAGCAGAAGTGATGTATTCCACTTTATGGTCCTGTGTTTAGAAGGAATACACCTGTGATTCCCTTGTTCCCTTACTCCTTCTGGCTATTTGGATTACAGATGTGATGGTAAGTGCTGAAGCAGCCACTTTGAAACCAGAGGTAAACCTGTGGCTGTCAGAATAACTCCACCAGTCTGAGGCCATCTACCTTCATGAAAGAGAAATACAGTTCCACTTTTATTAAGTCACTGTATTTGGAGTTGTCTTGTTAAAGAAATTTGGCCTATATCCTGCCTAATACAGAACTCAATTATAATGGACTTTGAAGCCAATATGCCATTTTACACATTGTGTTTCTGTTTTTAAACACACACTTCTTAAGGGTCAGGACTGTGTGTAATAAACTCGACACTGCAAAGTGAACATAGCATACTCTTCCCAGGTATATTAGAGAGAAGGAGAAGAGAAAAGTATAGGAGAAACAAGCACGTCCTTAAGTATAAAACATAAAGGCAGTTTATCATTTTACCAGAGAACTGTCAAGAAATACCAGATTGAAATACCAGGAGTAGTTGATAGGCCTTTTTGGTGTAATATGAAGAATACTATTTGTTATAGTGCCATGTTTCACTAAACAGAACAAATAGAAAAGTTTTCTATCAGGCTTTTGGGAACGTGGCTGAAAATGTACAAAAATGGAACTTGGTCTGTCAAATCCTAGTCAGCCAGAAGAAATGCTGGTCATGTGACATAAACAAAGACAAACAAACAACAGTCTTCATTCTTGCTCTGTTTCTTACATACTCTGATTTGAATTTCATAATTATCCCTTCAATTATCTCTTTTTTTTTTATTTTTTATTTATTTATTTGACAGAGAGAAATCACAAGCAGGCAGAGAGGCAGGTAGAGAGAGAGGAGGAAGCAGGCTCCCTGCTGAGCAGAGAGCCCGATGTGGGGCTCGAACCCAGAACCTGGGATCATGACCTGAGCCGAAGGCAGCGGCTTAACCCACTGAGCCACCCAGGCGCCCCCTTTCAATTATCTCTTGAATATATTTCTTATTAAGAAAATATTCAAACATTCCCAGAAAAATGATAGCATAAACTCCATACATTCACCATTCGGAATGAACAATTATCATGATTTTGACATATTGGCTCATCTGTCATTGGGCTCTCTTTCAGCAGGAGTCACATATAAGGTGAATGGTGCATCAGAAACCCCAATTCTCTTTCCTACAGGCTTAAGTTCTGGTCAGCATTTGCACAGGCACTCCTGGAAATCGAGGAAGGGGAGGGAACATCCTGACCCTCACGTTGACCACTATCCTCTTAAAGACATGGAAATGATGCCCAGTGGCCCCAGTGATACTTGGCTGACTTTCTAGTACCCTACACTTCAGACCAGGAAAGGAACAGCTTGGTTTATGAGGATACTGCCAACCTCATTAGCAGCCGATATCCTCAAAATCTCAAGGGATCTTCTTGGAAGGATTTTAATAATAGGATGGGCATATACACTAAAAGAGAGAAATCTTGACAAGTTGAGAATAAAATAGACTTGTAGCTTTAGGCAAAAGAAAAGAGGCAGCTGAGGCTTTTGGAATAATAAAATCAGTAGCACTTTTATATAAAACTTTGAGGATTAGGGAACCGACCTCTCTGTCTTTTGATTCCCTGACAATAGGAATAATCACAGGTTATTGGACAGTTACGTGTATTTCCAGTCCCTGCATTTTAAGCCCAGCAGAATGGGTTTATCAAATGTGGAGGTGGCTATGTGGAATCAGGGTTTAACACCAGGGAGAGCCACTGGGGACTCCATGCTGCTCCCACATCAGCAGGTAGAGATATTTACTGAAAGAAAGAAGGAAACTATGGTTCTAGTCTAGTCCCATTCCTCTATATAAGTGGTCTCTCTCTCTCTCTTTTTTTTTTTTTCTTTTATTTTCAGTGGCCTTAAGGCAGAATCTTTAGGGAGCAGCAATGGTAGCAGCTCCAAAAGCCAAGCTGTATGCTGCAAAGTGAGTTATGTGTTGGACTCTAGGGCTGAGCCCTTTTGATATGCCAGTCTTAAGCTGACATTTAACATTTGCTCAAAGATACAGGCTTGATAGAGCACCACTGGCTGCCCCCATCCCCACTGCCCTGCCCTTCAGCCCACCTAGCCCCATCATCAAAATGCTCCAAGAAATATCTCAATGATGAGGCACAGGGAGGCCTGGGTGGCTCAGGTGGCTGGGCATCCAACTTTTTTATTTCAGCTCAGATCATGGTCTTGGGATTGTGAGATCGAGCCTGGCATGGGTCTCTGCACTCTGTGAGTAGTCTGCTTGAGATTCTTTCCCTCTCTCTCTCCCTCTGACCCTCCCCCAACGCATACACTCTCTCTCTCTCTCTCTTTCTCAAATAAATAAATAAATAATCTGAAACAATTGGATTAGCAGCAGAATCCCCTACATTTTGGAAGGTGGCAGCCCAAAGCAAACACCCACACACTTCTATATGCCACATAACAGAGCTGATAAAACATGATCAAAATAATTTAAAAGTGTGTCTTCCAGGTGGGAGGAAGATAAATCTATTACTGACTTTAAGTCAGGGAACCTAGGCTTCCTGATGGAAGGGTTTATGGTTTTATGGGCATCAGAAGTTTGGGCAATTTTGACACTATGATTCGGTCATGACAGAAGGAACAAAATCTTCACATTCTCAAAAAGGGACTCTTTCCTTTGCGCTACTTTTAAAGGAGAAGTTTGAAGCACGGAAAGGTGAAGTGGATTTCATAAGGTCAGGAGTCAATGGGAAGGTGTAGGTCATGAATTGAGCTTCCCTTTTCATTCCTCTGAGCCAAATTACTCAATTCATGGAATGACTCACTGGTGGCAGAGCTGCCTCAGCCACAAAGACATGCGACGGAGCAGTCATTCCACCTTGACCATGGCTTCTTCCTCCCAAAGACAAGTGACTCAGACCGAGAGATAAGATTCATCTCAATATTTGCTTCGAGAGCAGAGGTCACAGTGGCAACACTGTCTCTAGACTGATTCTACAGTCTCCTGAAGCCTCCCCCAGTGCTCAGCACATCTTAACACGTCCTTACCCTGCCCCTCCATCTGGACCTGCACTTCTAGCCCCACCCATACACACACACTATGGGCTTTTACTGTGCCCTACTTCCCTTTCCTGGGAAACCCTGGGAAAACAGAATCTGCTTCAAAATGCTTCAAAACTCTAGAATGAGCTTCCCCTGCCTGTCATGGCAGATTGGTTTAAAATTTTATATATATATATATAATATATATATATAATAACAAATTACGTGAAATACCCCTTCCCAGTCACACACATGCATATATTAACAGAGTTATTCCACCATTAGCGTTCTGCCCCAGAATGGTTTAAGTATAAGCAACAATAATAGCTAACATCCACACCATGGTCCTCTAAGATATGTATATGATTTCATTTAATTTTCCAAAATTCCCTATTGTGGTAGGTAATTTTTATAGCCTTTTTTTATAGAAGAGGAGGCTAAGACACGGAGAGGTATAGTAATCTGCCCAAGGATTCACAACTGATAAGCGGCAGAACCAGGCTTTCATTTTTTTTTTTTTTAATTTAACAGACAGAGATCACAAGTAGGCAGAAAGGCAGACAGAGAGAGAGAGAGGAGGAAGCAGGCTCCCTGCTGAGCAGAGAACCCAATGCAGGTCTTGATCCCAGGACCCTGGGATCATGACCCGAGCCGAAGGCAGAGGCCTCAACCCACTGATCCACCCAGGCGCCCCCAGAACCAGGCTTTAAACCAGTTACCCTGACTTAGCCATTACTGGACACCATTTCCAGTAAGAGTATAATCTGAAGTATTAAATGATAATACACTGCCTTTAATGTAATTCATATATAGATTGCTGTTTTCCAATCTTACAGTGAATGATAATATTCCATCTACCTGTTTCACTCTATTTGCAGGTGAGGGAAGGAGGGGATAGTGACTTTTTGGTTTTAATGGCTTGATTCTTGATGTGGGAAGGTGAGTGGAGATTGGACATCAATAAGAGGCTGGTATCAGAGGCATCCGGGTTTCTAATCTTGCCACTTGTGTTGGCTTTCACACTTGTTTCCAATCTTCTATCTGTTTTCCTTCTGCCTTCAGCTCCAAGGACATATTCTTTCCATGACAGCTCTCAGAACACTAATTTCCATCCACAAGGTGCTAAACCATCATTTCCTCACAAAAGCAAGAGGCTCTCCTCTGATTGTTCCCTTGGAGGCTAGTTAACTTCCTCTTGAGGTCTCTCAAGAGCTGGAGGCTACCAGTCATCCACAAAGGTGGCATCTTTGCCCCTTTGCCATTTGTAATCCTTCCTTACTCACTACACATGGGGGCTGGGGCTGGGAGCTCCAGCACACTGTCACTCATTGGCATTTAAAAATGTTCTATTAAGTCCATTCCCTGAGGAAAGTGACTGCTCTGGAGGAACAGATGCTATCAGAGAAAGTGTGTTTTGTGCCCAATGGGGTTATTGTCTTCCTGGTGGATAGCACTGATAAAGCACCTTTCCTGCCTGGGCAAGAGCTGGAAACAGGTCTCTCCCCAGACAGCATCTGAAAACCAGAGCTGACAATTGGGCTGGGATCAAGTGATGAAAGTGAGGCAAGAGACTTGCCCAAATGTTCCTGAACTGCCTTATGCTTCACTCATTCTTAATCTACCTGTCATCAGGTATTCCAGAGGCTAGACATATCAGGGATCTGTAGGCAAATCAGGACCATTAGTTCATTATCCTGTACTAAGGGGCTCTGTTCTACAATCCATTCCATCACCAAGAAAAGACTTGGGGAACTACTCATGGGTTTCAAGAAATATGACCTTTGAAGACTGTCTCCAATGTGTGTAATCCTGAGGACCAAATGACCACCCTGTGTAATGGAATTCTGCTCCATTTATCCCATCTCTTCCTAAAGAACCAATAAAAAAGGAACCAAATGAAATGGCTTGGGGGTATAAATTGACTTTGACTACAGGTTGAGAAAAATGATTGTATTTCTCTTATGTTTATGACATGTGGAATTAAGTATATTTAATACATATTGCTGACTTAGAAAAATGTATGACTTCTTTAAAAGAGATAGTTTTTTTTTTGTATTTACTAAGCTAATCTCTCCAAGGCACCCTGAGTGGATTAATTACAATGGGCAGTTGGGACAAATGCCCTGCCATCAGTAGCCTCCATTCCCCTGCCAGGAGAAGAGCTGGGAGACAGTACTCTTCAGAAGGCAAAGCAAAGCACATCCAAGCAGATGTTCACTTCTCCAAGAAATCATGGCGGGGGGGGGGGGCGTGGGACAAGGTGGGGAGTACCAGGTGACACTGTCTGGGGGGCTGCTAAGTGTTCATCGAGCCCTCAAGAGTGGAAAAGTTCTGTATTTACATTAAGGTTTTTGAAATTTTGTCCAAAAACTGTAGAATATCAAATACCTAAAAAGTACATCAAACATGGATATGTAGCTTGATGAATTCTTGAAAATGGTACACCTTTGTCACTACCACCCAGACAAGTAAAAGGATACCACCAACAGCCCAGAACTATCAGGTCCCCTCCACATCACATCACTCCCCTTGAGCACAAGTAAACCCCATCCTAAGTTATATCATAACCACCTCCTCTGGGGTTTTGTTTGTTTTGCTGGATTTGTGTTTTGTTTTGTTACATGCATCCCCAAATATAAGAGTTTAATTTTGTCTGTTTTGAAATGTCATACAGTGTGCGTTCTGAGTCTGGTTACTGTAGCTCAGGGTGCTTTGTGTGAGTCATTCTTGTTCCCTGTCTTTAGAATTGACTAATTTTCGGGACACCTGGGTGGCTCAGTTGGTTAAGCAGCTGCCTTCGGCTCAGGTCATGATCCCAGCGTCCTGGGATCGAGTCCCACATCAGGCTCCTTGCTTGGCGGGGAGCCTGCTTCTCCCTCTGCCTCTACCTGCCATTCTGTCTGCCTGTGCTTGCTCTCTCTCCCTCTCTCTCTGACAAATAAATAAATTAAAAAAAAAAAAAAAAGAATTGACTAATTTTCAATGCTGTTTGACATCCCCTGAAATGAATATACTACAATGTATGTCTTCATTCTACAGTGATAGACATTTTCATTGTTTCCATCTTGAGGCTATTTTAAACAACATTGTCAGAAACATTCTTGCACATATCCCCTGATACACATGCGAACACATTTCTTAAACTAGGAATGTAATTTATAAAGTCAACTGTTATGCATATCTTATACTTTGTTTGAAAGGCAAACTATTTTCCAAACTGACTGCCCCAAGTTGCACCCTGACTAGCTGCGTGTGAGGCACACATTACTCCATGTCTCACCAACACTTGGTATTGGCAGGTTTCTTTTCTTTCTCTCTCTCCTTTGCCTTCTCCATTCCTCCTCTACCCTGTTTCTTTCCTTTCCCCTTCTTCCTTCCCTCCCTTCCTCCTTTACTTTTTTCCACATTCTGGTGAGTGTGCCTTAGTACATCACTGTGGTGTTAATTTGCCTCTCCCTGATACCTAATGATGTTGAATTGGCCTTTTGGGTCCTCTTTTGTAAAATGCTTGTTTAAGTCTTTTGCTTGCTGAAGTCTACCAGGCTGTCTAAAGATTTAGACTTTGATGAAAACATGTGAATTGCAGGATACTTACTTTAAAGGTATCTGTAGTGATTCTAGCCAATAGAAAGCTATGGTTCCCTGTGTTATAATGGCTCTGGATGGCCAAAGAAGTCTCACCCCTCTTCTGTTCTTTCCAGTGTGTGAAATCTTCATATGGGAAGTGAGAGTTTAATATCAAAACTTATTTATTTATTTATTTATTTTTTTGCTATGTCTTATCACCTAGCTGGCTGTAGCTCCCTGCTCCTTTTCCTCACCTGAAAACTTGGGTCTTGCTATTGCTGGCATAGCCTCTGCCATGTGTCCCTTTCTCTAATCACAAAGAGAAATCCCCACAAGGACATCTGTGGGTCCTCCAAGGGCAGGACCTGAAGCAAAGAGACTGTGGGAACAAGCATTTTATCAACAAAGCAGTTTCATGGATAGAGGATTTTTGAGCATCTGCAAGGATGTTAACAGAAGATAAAAAGATAAAAAATAGTTGATGAGTGTTGGTTCATGGTTTCATGTGTTTGAAACACAGAGGTACTGACAAAGCAAGAACGGTTTCTGTCACAAGACTTTCTGAAGCCTTCATGCACATTGAGGATTGAATTTCCAAGAGGGTGATCATAGTAGATACCATGTTCTCAAACTTCTTTGACCATTGCAATCATGAGATGTTCCTTTTATTTATGTATTTTTTGAGGAACATGTCACAGTATTTTCCTGCTGCACGTGTTCCTACCACCTTCAAAATTCGTTCTGTTTCTGTTTGTGTTGTTCTGACAGACTCACTTGGCTACCAGAGAAGTCTTTCCTTTATGAACCACTCATTGTCTTCTCACTGTCACTCTACTGTTTAAAGGTCACCTGAATCCCTCATCTTCATGAACTGGTATGGAGTATATGGTGCCAAGAAAAGCAAGGGCTTGAGAGTAAAAGGTTTAGGTCTGAACAATCCAGGCTTTGCCATTGCCAACTGGGACAACTTTGTAGCATTCACAAACTACTTTAACTGTCTAAGCCCGGTTCTCTCACTGAAAAGGAGACAGAAGAGTGTCTGTTTCATAAGGCTCTCTCTCTCTCTCTTTTTTCTTTTTGAGCCTTTATTAATGCACTTCATGTAACATGTTCAGAACAGTGCTTGGCACTGAGTAAATATTTAATAGAGTTATTTATTGTTCTTGTTATTACTCCTGCGTCTTTTGCCAGCATGGATCCCTAATTCTCCAGATCCAGAGACACAGGCTTCCCCCTGAAGCCAAGCAAGCACTTCATGGGTGCTCATGGGTCTGCTGTGAAATACAAGTCATCACGTGTTTAATTATATGAACGCAACTCACCATGCACACACATGTATGCGAGAAGGACCCTACTTTCTATTGTGTGTTGTCATTTGCAAGATGGAATCTCATCATTAGTGTTGAGAGAGGTTCATCATCTTTGGAGCAGAATTTAATTTCCTCCTGTGAACATTTTATCTCCTCCCCCACCCCAGCTTCCTGACTCTTCACTAATGAAGATTTTTGAAAAGCTGTATGGAAAAGTGTTTGAATGATCATGAATAATCTCTAATAGAATCTGTCCTTGACCAAAAACCCTTTCTCAAGTGCAAGGCACAGAAGCACATGGGGTAAAAAAGCTCGCAGTATCAAAAAACACAGACTTTGTGACTGGGGGAGAATATTTCTCATCCTTTAATCAGTTTCGTTGGTCTTGTTTTTTGTTTGGGGGTTCTTTTTCCCAAAAATTTAAGAATGCAAACACTAGTACATGGCTCACTGTGGGATAATATATATGAAATGTTTAGCTTAATGACCGACATCTTGAAGGCAGTCAAGAACCTTGACTCTCTCTCCTGTTCCTTTCTGCCTGTAGATTCTTCCACATAGAGTGTGACCCTGGACTTGTGTTTCTTTATTCACCTGCTGATGGTGAACCTAGCAGTGTTCTCAGAGGCACCATCGGAGATCCATACACAGTCCCTTCCTAATTGATTGTCTCAAATTCCATGCTTCTGGCTTCTGCTGCCAAACTCTAGAATGGGATCGGAAAATACTCCAGAAAGGGACAAAGCATCCTTCCTGAATCTGCCTCTGAACTGTTACTACACTTTTCTTGGCATCCCTTTTTGGGCACAGAGAAGAGTAGTGAATGGTAGGAATGAGGATCTTTTGTGCTTCTGAGCATCTATTCATCTAAGCTTTTAGCCATCGTATATGCACAAGTACCACATAAAAAACAAGATGCACAAAACCTGAATTCTGCTTTCAAGGACTCCCAATTTTGAGGGCAATCAGATCATTGGCTGTGAAGCCCTATATTACTGTAGCTTTCTTACTACTATCCTTTCCACGTCAGTGCTCCCAATTCCCAGTTATCTGGTAACTGATTTTAAGTTATTAGTCAGTAGTGCATGTCTGCTGTTGGCCTGTTTCTTTTCATTTGATGTACAAGGTAACTGACGGATTTAGATTATACGAAGAGGCCTGGAGGCAATGGGTGTATTGGATGGATATCACATAAATAAATAAAAGAGGTCAGCCTCTCATCTCCCCCACACTGCCAACCCCCCAACAGTCCCGCTGGATCAAAATGGAGAAGTCTGGTTGGGAAAGCAGACGTTGCTTTACCCATTCCAATGGGAATTGGCAAACTTTTGTATCTCCAGAAGCCTTGTCAGTATCACATTTAATCTGAATGTTATCATAATTATTGTAACTTTACATTTATATAGCACTGAGTCTCTGGGGAGAAAAAAAGCTCCGTGAATATAAAAGATGATCAAACTTCTCCCCTCCCTTCTAGGGAGACAGAATAAGTGGGGGTTTTTTTGGTGTTTTTTGTTTTTTTTTTTTTTTTTTTTTGGTTTGTTTTGGTTTGTTTTGTTTCTGATTATTTTTCTTCCTTCTCTTGACTGACTCCTTCAGGCATCACCTGGATATACTGCCTGGGGGCTATTTTCTTTCCTGGGTGGGTTTGACTTAGAAAAATGCAGAAGGGGAGTGGAGGCAATGCTGGTGGAGGCAAAACATACTTACGACCAAAGGAAAAAGGAAAAAGTTCTTGCAATCACTTCAGAAGGAAGGAAACTAAAATTTATTAGCTACCTAGTAAAATCCAAAGCCTGAGTTCCTTGTTTTCCATAACTAGCTGAGAGGTCACTAAAATTCCCAGAGAAGTACCACTCTCCTTATTTTATTGTTATAGAAACAGAAGCTCCTTTAAATTTGGGAACTTACTCCAGGTCACTGCATGTGTAGCAGAGGCAGAGTTTGAAACCCTTTGTCTCTTTCCAAATTTCCTGCTCTTTTTGCTGTGACCTTGAAAACAAGTTTGTGACCTTATTATCATGCCTTCTGGCTACCTCCTGCTTCACACTGTGCTAGGCCTCGTAGATTTGAGAGCAATCAATGATTTATAAATCATACCTCTCACCTTCTAGGATTTGCCAAAAGAGAAATAGAATCAGGGCACAGAATCCAAGGATGACCAATCCACATGAATTCGGGACGAAAGCACGTGGTGAGGTCTTTGGGAGTGGAGAGGATGAGGACATAAATAGGAACTAAAGTCCTAGGGAAGACTTCTTGGAAGAGGGGGTTGGAACACAGCCTCACAGACCAGAAACATGGAGCAGCAAGTGTTATGGAAAGGCAGTAGCGTGGCACAAAATCCGGAGACAGAAGTAAGGGTTTTGGGACAGGGAGACAGATCAGCCAAGGGGAGGGGCACAGGGACAGACAGAGGGTCCTGAGGCCTGGGAGATGGGTTCAGAGGAGAAAAAATATATAGCTTGAGAAGTGGGGAGATGAAAGAGGTTCTTCATCTGGGCCTCCTGCTTTCCTCACATACCCCAAGGTCAACTGGTTTCTCATTGCCTTCTAGGATCACTGGGCAGCTTCTCAGAAAGATCCGCATGGTTCCTGTCACTCCTGGTTTACTTGGCTGCTCCATTTACATTCCCTCAGTGACTGAGGCAGCTGTAGAGGCTGCTGGGTCCCTCTCGCTACCAGGGAATGTGGTGTTGCCAGACAGAAAAGCTCCAAATGACATAATGGGCTGCTCGGAGCTTCGGCCAATGCAGGAAGCTGGTTCCAAAGTCTGGAAAACATGACATGGTTGACATCGGCCAAGGTTGATAGGCAATTTTTCAGCCTTAGCAAATCCCTGCTGTGCAGAATTGTAAAAGGAAGGGTGGGTGTCCATAAATGGGATGACAGGGAAATGGGACAATTGTCAGGGACAGTGTGGATTGCTAATGCAGCGGTGGGTGGGAAACCTTGCTCCTATGGAGGGTCCCTAACCAACAGAAAAATAAAATCAACGGAGGTTACTTAGAGGTAAAATACAATGTGGTTTCCTTTGTTAAAGAAATACATAATGAGCTTATACTTAACCTATCTTAAAGTGAAGGGATGGGAAACAGAGAGCATTAGACCTGCTTCAAAAAGCATTGTCTTGCTTAAAACCTGCCTCAAAAAGGAAGAGACTTAACGCCTTAACACAGCACACGATGCCATAAATTATTAGCGTTACCTTTTAATAAAAGTAATGCAATCTCATGGTATAAAAATTCAAATAGTACAGCAGGGTGTTAGGTAAAATGTAAATGTCCCCATCTTCCTCCCCCAGCTGGCGATCCATGTGGAAATGCCGTTTGTATTTTCCCGTCACTTGCCAGGTTCCTGATCATCAAATTCAGCAGCCCTTCCCTGGATGGTTTCTCACTGCTGCCCTCCCCAGCCAGGTTAGATTACTTTCAGATGCTCAAATGTTCCAGCGCTTCACGCCTCCAGGCTTTTTTTTTTTTTTTTTAAGTATTTTTTTTTTAAAGATTTTATTTACTTATTTGACAGACAAGAAGGCAGAGAGGCAGGCAGAGACAGAGAGAGGAGGAAGCAGGCTCCCCGCTGAGCAGAGAGCCCGATGTGGGGCTCGATTCCAGGACCCTGGGATCATGACCCAAGCCGAAGGCAGGGGCTTTAACCCACTGAGCCACCCGGGTGCCCCCACGCCTCCAGGCTTTTGCTCAGGCAGCACCCTCTGCCTGCAAATCCATCCTCCCACCAGCCCCCACCTCTTGCACTCCACTAGGGGACACCTTCAACACAGCTTAATATTCAGCCCAAATGTCACTTTCTTTATGAAGTTTTCCCTGATATGACCCTGTAGTTCTGCTCATCACCTTCTTGAAACTCTCATCGTCTCTTGCATGTATTTAATAGTTTTTTGGGTTTCATGTCCTCCTCCCCCTGCTGATTCAGTATTGTTTGAGTATGTGTGTTCTTCCCTTGTTCTGAGCACGGAGCCAGGAGATTGATGCAGACTAAGAGCTCTGTGAATGTTGGTGAATGAATGAAGGGATGGATGAGCGAATGTGTGAGATATACCACAGCCAAACTGAGAAACATTTTTCGATGCCTTATTGTAATCAAAAGGAGAGGTGACGGAATGAGAATGATGAGAGAAGAAAAGAGGTCGAATAGAGAAAAAATGGAGGAAAAACTTCCAGCCACAGAAAGGGAGACACAGAGAAGAAAAAAAGAGAGAGAGAGAGACAGGCAAAAGATCCCATACATTGAAAAAGAAAGATAAGCCATTCTACCCACACTCTCTTATCTACCTGGATCTGTTCCTTAGCATTCTAGAAATGTTACCTAATGATTTTCATAGTTCTTTATATTCTCTTCATTCTTAAACCCTCAGAGAAACAGGTCTAGGTGGGTTAAATGGAGCAGCCCATCAAAGTCATCTGAATCACTAGTGGTGAGAGAAGTAAGGGTATCCTTACAGCCAGATGAGATTTCTCTAAAAGGAAGACAGGGTTAATTAACAGAGACAAAAATGACAGACTGAGAGGGTTCTGAAGTCTTGCGGCCAAAGATCTAGGATGAGATTTTGATTCCACGGTGGCCTGCTTTACTCCTTATATCGCCTCTGCCCATGCCAGATAGTTACCCTCTTAGGTGGCCGGACGTTCATTTTTACAACCTGGCTCTGGGACCACTTGGAGAGCCCACAACCTGGTGTTGATGGCCTCTCTGAGGAGGGTCTTGCAAACTCACCACATGTGTTCCTTGCAATTCCTTTCAGATGTCAGGGCCTGTTCTGAGGAGGAAAATAGTCTCCCAATTTCGACTCAGTCCTCAACAATTGTATTTAATTGCCGTAACTCCTGGAACTTGAAAAAGAAGACATTCTTTTTCCTATTCACCCAGAACAGAAGAGAATAAAATTGAGGCAAGAACTTGTAAGCAAGAGAGACGGGAGAACTCCAGAAAAGTGGACATGCCAACTAGGGACGCAGTCGTGCCTCCGGAGTAGGACTAAGGGAGGCTCTCCCTTTCTTCTTCGCATTCCTCTGTAGGACAGTAATTTTTCAAAGCCAACTGCATTACTCTGGAAATTGGGGAAAATGTTTCCAAAATAAGGGAAACAAAAAGAAAAACTTGCTTCATCCTGAATGCTGGGGAAAGCTGTCTCAGAGCCCCACGGCACCCAAGGGCCTGTCCCTGAGACCTGTGTTCTAGACAACAGAGCCTCTCCGTGTGACTGGGCTGTGTAGATCCTGTCCTATTCTCATCCGCCAGGACTTGGGAGAGAAGTCACCCGAGATACAATAAGTTGGGGTAGGGGCTTTGAGGAAGGACAGCATCTCTGCGAGAAACAGACCCAGCCTCTTTCCTAGGAAGGGAGGAGAGGCCACCTGCCTGGCGTGTTTGCTAACACGCAGGAGCTGTGGCCTGTAATCATCATTAGCTCTCTTTGGTGTTTACTGACTGTTATTAATTAGAATGAGCAAACTTGGCATTAATGTGCCGCCATAAGGATGAAGGCTCTTACTGCACAACCATCCTGCATAAGCAGCTAGACTGGGACTCATTTACCAACTGTTACAGGGATGATGTTGGAGTACAGACACTAGCTGATGGAGGTCCAGGCAGGAGCAGGGGCGCGGATGCTCCGGCCTGGATCTCTCTAGAAGCGGAGAGGTAGGGGTGCTCTGCCAGGGGGAGCGGAGCCTCTCCTTACCTCATGTGGTCACTGCTAGCAGGCTCGAGGTAGCTTCCCAAAGCAGCCCCGGCAAGCTCACATGGTTCTGTCACCAGACAGAGCTTCCCTCTTGCCCTCGACACTGCAGCTTTCTCCACAATTGGAAAATCACGGAACATAACTTCCTGCACGAGTCAGTGGACTGGTGTTCTGTTGCCCTTTGAGAGAGACTGTACCGTCCAGCGAATTTTGGGAAAGAGGTTGGGCAGGAGGGTTGCAAGGCTCTGCTTTATCATACAGTACTCATATTCTCTGGCTTCTCTGGAAGAGACATTATGGCCCTGTATTCCCACCCCTGAAAAGATCAGCTTTCAAAGAGGAGACTGCCACCATCTGGGGGAATATAGAAGACAGGAGGCAGAGGCCACGTCAGCTGGAGAGGAGGGTTAATTTGATCCCGAGTAGAGAGGCAGCCTGGGATGGAGAGGGAGCTCTCAAAGACAAAATGGTAGTTTCAACTGGCTCAGAAGTAAGGGGCTGGAGAGAGATGCAAGGTGGGAGATCAGTTAGTTCTCTCAGAGAAGTCACGCATTCTCCCTCAGCTTCTCTGAAAGACACAGAGTGATCTGCAAGCAGGAGGGTAAAGCCTTCCAGAGAAAGGGCACCAGGACCATGTTCTCTAGGCTCTTGGCCCTGTATTTTGCATGTTTTTGCACATTGCTCTTTATTCTCCCAGAGGACCTGGGAACTGGCAACGGGCCCGACCTATTTTGGGCTCACGTCTGAGCAGCTCCAGAAATGAGCAGCAGCTCCCACGCGGCGAAGGACCTGAGCAGACATGGCCTGTGTCATTATGGCCTCCTTCCTTCTCTGGCATGTACTGAGATTTCTGTGACTGACTAGGCCATGGCACGTCTGAATATCTTTGGTCCTGGGCACACTTATGCCCTTTCCTCTGACTCATGAGTGGGACTATGGGGATTGTGAAAAGTAGGAGAGCTGATGAATGAGGGCTCTGAATAGAATCTGGGTGACCTGGAAATTTGGGGAAGGGATGGCTTAAGATTTTGTGCCATCAAAGGCACTTATGGTCTCGGAGATGTCCACGGGGAAAAAAACCCTCAGGCAACTCCACACTTCTGAGATCTCAACTGCTAAGGAAGGAAAGGCCCCTTTTTCATGGAGGTTTGGACCCAGGAGGGTATCTGGCGAGCAGCACTTATCATTGCCATGGTGATCAAGTATCAAACACCTAAAAGTGCACAGTGCCGCTCTGAGAAGGGCCTCTTTCACCTCCCTGTCTTTTCAGGTGCTACTTGTTCCGTTGGAAATCTAGTCACTCCATTAGGCATTTGAAGAAATTCAGGCAGTTGCGAGGCTCCTCTCAAATGTCACCTCAATGAGGCCCTCTTGACCCTCCAAGCTGAGCTAGGTTTCTCCATTCTCTGTGGGCTTATTAGACCTTGTAACTTTCCTTGAATGCAAACAAAGCATGGAAACGGAATGAACAGTCTTTCCCATTTGGTTGTGCACTGTCCAAGGTCAATACCTGTGTTTTATTTATCCCTCTACTCCTCTAGATCCAGGGCCTGGCATGCTGTAGGTACTAATGAATGAGCTAAAGAACAAAATCCACCATGCAAAGGTCTTCTGGAAACTGTTCCTCTATTAAAAATACATGGGTGTTCACAGACAAGAAAACACATAGTTGATAAATTTATAGTTAATATTGCACCAAGGCATAAAGAGAGGAAGAATAAAACTTTTGAGGATAAATGTTAAAGTAGAGTCCTTTTGAGGATAAAGGACGTAGAGTTGAAGTAGGGATTTATTGAGCAGCTACTCTTCACCTGGTGTAAGACGAGGTCTGTAAATATGTCATCAATTTTGACCTTCACCACAGTCCTTTCAGGTGGGTGTTATGATAGCCCCGTGTTCACTCCTTAGATGGATATGGGGTTCTTACTCTCTATTAGCACAGTTCTAGGTGACTGAGTCTAGTGGTGAACAACAGAGACTGGATCTCATTGCTTGCTTACACATAATCTACAGTTGATTCTACAACTCAGAGAGGGTCGGTATCTTGCCTGGTTTGTGTATCTCAAAAGGGTTCAGCATGAATTTAAAGTCAGGTCTGTATGGTTCTAAGGTCTATTCTCTCTCCCCAATCTAGGTTGTATATATTCCAGAAGACTTGGGCCAGGAACCCTGATGTTTCCATTATGCAATCAAGAAGGACATCCTTGGGCGCCTGGGTGGCTCAGTGGGTTAAGCTGCTGCCTTCGACTCAGGTCATGATCCCAGGGTCCTGGGATCGAGTCCCGCATCGGGCTCTCTGCTTGGCGGGGAGCCTGCTTCCCTCTCTCTCTCTCTGCCTGCCTGCCTCTCTGTCTACTTGTGATCTCTCTCTGTCAAATAAATAAATCTTTAAAAAAAAAAAAAAAAAGAAGGACATCCTTGAAGAGTGATTAGTCTGGAACATTCTGGGGCCTCCAAATAAGCTTTGTTGATGTTTAACAGACCCACAGTTTCATCCCTCAGTGTTGGGCTTGGCAGTAGGCATTGGGAGGGGAAGGAAAGTAATGCCTCTCTGTCACTTTAAGTCCTAAATTGTTTTTAGGTGTTTGTTTAGAGACAGCATTGGGATGTTGCCTGCCAGGAAGGGAAGAGGGTGGACGTGGCCTCCTTCAGACCTCTCCTCATCAGAGTTACTGTTTCGAGTAACGAGGAAGCACGGGAATTGATTTGATGCCTAATGAATAATCAGCTGCCATCAATAATTGTAATCACTAATCTGGTGCAATTAGAGGCAATTATAATAAATGCAATTTCCTCCCGAGCCACTAACGAACTACAGAAATATGAATTGACTTAAGGGGGCTGGCAGTGATTTATGTGATTGTGAGATCACGAATACCATTATCTTGGTAAAGATTCTTAAAGGAGCAAGGTCCTAGTCTGATTTCGCTCTAACTAATGAGAAGCTAGAAAATACAATTCCGTAGGTGAGGAGCACAGGCCCACAACTAGCTTTAGATAATCGTAGATACCTATGCAGACTCAGCTCAGACTGTCACTTGCAGGTCTGTTCCTGTACGTTTTGCTTTCTAGAGAGAGATTCTGAGTTCACACCTTCAAGTCTTGAAGAACAAGGACTAAAGCACCCAATCAATTCTGCAAGAGAGGGTGTTGACAGCAACATCTGGATGGAGGTGGCCTTTGTTATTCCCAAGGGAGGCATGTCTATTGGCCCATTACCCTTTCCACATCCAGATGAATCCCCAGATTTCATAAAGATTTGATCTTTATGTAAATTGAAGGAAACAAGAAGTTGTCGGTATCTTACAAATGCTTAAATAATTTAATTATGTTATTCCGATTCCTAGAAATTTTGATTGACCATCAATTTTCTAGTGAAGCAGCCAGAGACTTTGGAAGGACTCCACCACATGACCCCAGAGAACTGTGACAACACTCTAGTGCGCAACAGTGAGAGTAGAAGGTAAGGAGACTGAGCCCCACTTGCTGGGGACAGAGGGTGTTTCCAGGATGCTGGCCTTTCAGTACGAAAACTGGGAAAGTCTCAGGCAAACCAAGATGAGTTGTTCCCACGGAGACACAGGCCAAGGCCAGATAATGCAGGAAGGGAGGTTGGACTCTGTTCCCGTTGCACTTAGAATGAAATCCAATCTCCCGGACATGGACTGAAGGTTCTGCAAAATCTAACCTCTGCTCGGCTGCCCAACTCCTCTCCCACGGGTGGACTCCCCCAAAACTCATTTCACATGGGCCTTTTGTTTCTTCTTTCTCAAGTGTGCCAACTTTGTTCTTGTCTCAAAACTTTCCACTCGCCTATCCTTTGCCTGGTGTGCTCCAGGACTCTAATTTTCCCACGTCTGGCTTCTCCTTGTCATTCGAGTTTTACCTCAGATGGCCTCTGTCAAATTAGGCTCCCAGGCACTTGCTGTTACATCATAATCTGGATGTGGGTGTGTGCCTCCCAGCCTCACCCTCTCTGTCTTATTCGCTGCAAAATCACAGGCCTACAGGGGTGCTGGCACAGGGCAAGGCCTCAGTCGATCTCTGTCCCACGAATGGCTGAAACCACGTTCCAGGCCCACGTTCTGCTGCTTCTGCACCTGTTGTCATGCCCATGTACCTTTTCTATATGCCATTGCCTGAACGCATCCTATGTCATGCTCCGGCTTTTGCTGAAAATGCCCTTCCCACATGGCTGTCAGATGAAGTTCTTCCAGAAGGTAACTTCAGTGCAGTTCGCTGCATGGCCTTCCCTGGCCCCTTGATCCAGGATGGTCCCTTCATGTCCTTTAAGAAGCATCTAGTGTGTACCATGTTCTGGGCATTAAGTGCTTTAGCTTTGGACCTTCATCATCTCTATTGCATCCTCTCTCTTTGGGGTCGTCACCTCTACTCAACGGTACCTTCTCCCTCTGCCCCAGCTCTGCATCACCTGCTCTGTGTTCCTGGCACTTTGATGCAGACAAATGAACAAGATAATGTGCAAGCCTCTTGCACGCACTTTACACGGAATGGGATCCCCTTTACGGAGTCAGATTTTTGACTTGAATAGAAATAGAGCCTACGTGGTGTCATAGCAGGGAATTAACTTATGGCTCTGCAGGTACAAACGCTAGTCTCGGGGCTCCCACTAACTAGGTGTTTGGCATCGGCCAGATCCCTTTATCCCCTGCCTGTGGTTTCCTTGTATGTCAAACGAAGCAACACTGGGTTTCCCAAGTGCCTCCAGCTCTCACAGTCTCCAGTTCTATGCTTTGCTGGAACTGCAGGGGGCGAGGGAGGGGAGGGGAGCCTCACGTGTTCATGTTTAAAATTTCAAATGGAGGAAGTTGTTGTTTTCTTCTCTTCTCCCTAGTGGTAGCAAACAAGCAATAAATATGGAAATCCTAAAAGCCAGAGAAAATAGTGAGTGTTCTCCATCTTGCTGACAAAGAACACAGAGGCTGCATCATCAAATGAACGGGCTTATCCCTTCACTGCACTTGCACCAATTCCTCCTGGCCCGGCACGGCTGGACCGTTCACAGGACAGGCATCTGTTGTTCTGCGAACACTGGGCCCTGGCCCTGTTCCAGCCAGCACAGCCCAGGGCGACCAGTGCAGAGTGAAGGTGCAGCATTCCTTCGCCGGGGAGTCTGAACGGACCAAATTCATGCTTGCTAAAACAATTCACAGGACGTAGAAGCTATGCAGGTGAAAGGGGAGGGTGGTTCTGGGAGACAGCGGAGGAAAAAGATAACAAAGGCAAGGCAGTGTCCCCACTGCAGGCAGCCAAACCTTCTCCCGCCAGGGGACAGGTAACCGGTTTTCAAAATTGTGCAGACATAGTCATTCACGGCTCTGCGCTTTCTCTACCTGTTAAGCTCCAGCCAGGATGGTGCCTGAACCCCATTCCCAGCAGATGTCCCAGGAAGGACTGAAGTAACAAAAGCCTTTACCAGCCGAGCTTCAGCAGCCTCTTCCCAAGATGGCACGGAGTGGAAGGCTGGTCTTTAGTGGGTGTGTTGGCTCTGGGTCCCTCCCTGAGCTGCCTCCACCCAACGCTGGGCCTGCTCCATTTGGACCTTGGGAAGGTGGCAGCTCTCCCTGAGGCCCACATGTTCCCCAACCCCCCTCCCCCGGACCTGCAGGTCTGTGGTACGTCTGCTGCTCTCCAGACAGGCCCGCAAGCCCCTAGGTCTCCACCAGGACCTTCAGAATGGACTCTCAAAATCCCTTACCTGCTTCCCAACTAGTCCCTGGAATCCCTCCTCACTGCAGAACACGCTCTTTCCTTCTCCTGTCCAGATCTTACATATTCTTCCAGGCCCAGCTCAAGCCCTGCTTCCCTACATGAAATGGTCCCTGAGTATTTTATTCCTCATGCAAGGTCATCTTTTCAGCTCCAACCAGAGGTGTGTCTCTATCTCACTGTTTAGCACTGCTTTGTAAAACACTGAGTAATTGTTTTACATGTATATGTTTTGTTTCCGTAAGTGGGATATATCCTTTATACAATCAGAAGCGTCATGTTGATGGATGGGTTGTAGATAGAGAGATAAACTTCTGATAAAGAAAATGGAGTAAAATGCTAATTGTAAGAATCTAGCGGATGTGTTAGAGGCGACTCACTGCAGAATTCTTGCCTCTTTTTTGTATGTTTGATGACTTCCGTATACACATGTAGAAAAGCATTCAAACTTATCTTTTGTTTCATCCACTGGTGCGTTTCTTTAGCATTGATGAAGCGCTTCCTACTTCCTGAGATGGGGACCCCATGTGCAGGTCCTCTCTAATAACACGGGTGAGGCTGAGAACATTTAGTGGAAGTTCCACAAATAATTGCTAAGTGTCATTCCCAGCCACTCATGTCATTTTCCACCAGCTTCTGCTTTTCCGATTTGCCATCAGTGTTGACCAACCTTCACACGGTAGGCCTGGGCGGTTTGAGGGCTCTCAGGCAACTCTCTTGGCTAATGTCCATACCTCCACACCCGCGGGAAGGAGGTCGAGCGCCCTTTGATGACTGTTGGGGTCCAAGTAATCTGTTTCCCCCAGCACTGTCTCAGGAAAGGTATCATTGAGCAAGTCCCCTCCCCCTCCCCCCCAGTTTTCTATTTTCTATCAAGGAGAAGGGTGAGCGCTGCCACCCAACCACCCAACCTATACATTTATTACGGGTATTGACTTTTTTGACACTGAGTTGTTCTTTCCCGGAAGGCGTTGTCCACACCTAAGAGTTCTGCTGTAGATATCAGGCGTGTTTGACAATAGTCATGCATTAAGTGAACAGCATGCTATCAACATTCAGTCAGCCATGTTGGAGAGTTGTTTCTGCATGTCAATCATAGTAAGCAGTGACAAAGGGGAGCTACTGTGTGTTGGCTAATTGGATTTAAATTAAAAAGGAAGTAAAGCTAGTAAAGCAAGCCCCCGATTTAGGATGGGTTGTGCTCCTATGACAGAGACAGATGCGTGAGCTTCGAGGCCATATCATAACGGCTTCAAACCAGAAGTTTTGGGTGACAGCCTCTGTTGGGGGTGATGGCGTTCCCTGCCTTCTTCTCTTTGGGGACCTCAACACCACGCTTGAGCATCTGGGATGGGAGGGACAGAGATTCTGATAAGGACATTGATGCCATTTGCCTGACACGTAACGGGTCACCAAGAACTTCAAAATAGCTTTAGATGAGGGGGCCAGGGCAGAGGTCCTGAGAAATATATTGTTCACTTCATGATCGGAGGCCTGCATGAGGCAGTCAGTAAATACACACTGATTGATTTTTTTCCCATAGCATTTAATGTCTGTGCCTTTCATTCGGTAATTAATCATTGTGTGACATCTCTTTAGCATTGCACTGAGTTGTTATTTATTTTTTTATTGCTATTTAACTTTTCACATGGTTATGCATTATCACCCTTGGCTAGAATTTAAGATACCAGAAGGCAAGACTGTGCCTTATCTTCTACACCCCACTGTGTCTAGCACAGTGCCTGGCTCACAGTAGGTGCTCAATCAATGCATTGATTAATTAAGTCCTCCTTCTGCCTAGGGCCCATCATGCTTCAGAGCTAACAGCTGTCACCTGGACCACCCTTGGCCACGGGGGCACACAGACAAATGAGCTTTGTCTACCTTCCCTCTGTGAGCAGCATCAAGGACCCTGAGAGGCAAATCTAAAGTGAATTTTAAAAACATGTTCAGTGGTGGTTGCAGAGCAATCCTGCTTCCAAGGAAAGGCCTCTTCCCCCTCTCTCTTCAGTGCCACTGGAGTGGCTCGTTCCATTGAAAATACAGCAGGGATTTGTGCCGCACGGCTATGCAGCAGGGGCGGGCCGAGTTCATACCAGCCATCAAGGGCTCAGCATGGTCTGGAGGGCTTTGTGCTCAGACACTCAGGCAGTCCAGCTCAGGCCGAGCACACCCCTCTTCCTGCTGAGGCCACAGTGCAAGCGTTTCTGTAAGTAACTTTTCAATAATGGCCCCGTGCCTAAGAAGGATACCAGTATCATTGTGGCTAAAAGTTTCTTTTCTCCCTCCTACTCTTGACCTCTCCCCAAAATATCATAATAAGACTGTTTTATTTGGGCAAAGAAATAATCTGCTGATTTATGTTGGGCTGGGAACGAAAGAACTAACCTTGACCGAACACCTGTGATACGCCAAAGCCCCTGTCATGTGCTATCCTATTTATTTGTTTATTGATTTATTATTTCGTGTATTGTCTTATTTAATCCCAACAGGAGATTTCTGGTAAAATTTTAGCCCCACTTCACAGAGGAGGGAAGCAAGATTCAGAGCTGCTTTGCAACTCGCCTGAGGCCACATGCTAACAATGAAAGTTTGATTCCCTTGCTGTCCCTAGCCCCTCTGGCCCTGGACGGACGTCACTGTTCATACCACCTCCACATAAGTGTCAGGAGAGGCTCTCCTTTACCCACGTTTCTAACCACAGAGAGTCTTTCCTAACAGCAAGCGGGTGGAAGGGGCTTGGTGACTGGAGTTTCAGATGCCCCCAGAGATGTCATAAGCAACTCACTTATTATTCAGGGAAATACCAACAAAGTGATGACTTCTTTCCTCGCTATCAGTATCCACTACCAGCTGTTCACTTGGATCGGGGGATGTGAGGGATTTAACTCTGAATTCACGAATGCCGCTAAAGCTCCTTCGGAGAGGAACCACAGGGATTAGTGCTTGTGGGACCCGAGTGCCTGGTAACCCAAAGGACCAGGGGACAAGCAGAATGTTTTGATGGGGCTGTGGAGAGTGCCTTCTGCATGCTGGGGTGAGTTGGGGGAGCACAGAAGGGGGTCTGCGCCTTGGGAGACGGGCCTTCAAATCTATAGGAAAACACAGCAAATAAAACTATTAGATAACATCTGCCTTGGGCATTGGACAGAACTGCCATTTGTTTTTTATGGATGCCTGCTTTGCTGCTGTAGACTTTTTTTCCTTGTTCTGCAATTTTTTTTCCTTCTTCTCCAGCATCTCTCAAACAGGATTTCCTGTCAGATCGCACGCGTGACATGCTTTGTTTCCTGTGATCCATATCACAACCCTCCAACAATTCCTTCCCCCACTTTGCAGAAGGGAAACCCAAGGTCATCCCAGAAACAGAGGAGGAACTAGGATCTGAGGACAGGAATTCTGACTTCCAACCCTGGACTAGATCTGTTAGAAAAAAGCAGCTAGTTCCTTGCTTTACCTACTATCTAGGATCATGTCAGGGCCAGAAGAAGCCCTTATGCTGATGGACACAGGTCCTCCATGGCCTAGGTCCCCCACTGGCATGTTTCCAGACACCTCATCTCACTGTTCTCCAGGGCTGGAGTTAGAGACAAAGAGAAAGGCATTCATCAAGGCCAAGTTGGATCACCCTTTTCCCATTTTCTTAAAAGTCAGGATGTAAATCATACTTGAAGCTTCCTTGGAACATGTGGGCGTTAGCAAATCAGACAATGGTAATGTGTTTCTAATCCAATGGCTTTCACAATGCATGATTTACATCCTCAGATTGTTTCCTGGTGGTTTTCTGGGTTTTTATTTAGCTTGGCATTCCCACGTCTGCTTTGAGTTTTATTACCTTTGGCCATGGGGGACTGTGGAGGAGCTGCTTATTCAAGAAATACCAGAACATACATAACAACAACAATCAGACTTTTAAAATACTTCTCCAGTCTCACACTTCAGCAAGGCAGAACTGTGTTTTACTAAATGTAAAAACAAATAAGTTTACAATTTTATTGGTTACGTTTAGCTCCAATTCTATAGCTCCCTCCATCCTCAAAGCTTATATATTCAAAGCAAACAACAACAAAACCAGAAGCCAAAAAACCCAAACAACTCAATTAAAAAATGAGGACTTGAATTGAGATTTCTCCAAAGAAGATATATAAATGGCCAATAAGCAAATGAAATGAAGTGCAACATCACTAATTATTAGAGAAATGCATATCAAGCCACAAACCTTAGGAAGTTGGCTGTACTTTACAACAACCACCCCCCACCCCCCAGAATCCACCAGTTTCTGTGAGCATATGGAGAGCTTGGAAACTTGGAGCATATGGAGCTGGTGAGAATTTAAAGTGGTGCAGCCAGTGTGGAAAATGGGTTAACAGTTCCTTGAAATTTTAAATAACAGCAGTATCCTATAATCCACAATTCTACTTCTGGGTATATACCTAATGGAATTGAAAGCAGAGATTTAAACAGAATCTTGTACACCAATGTTCATAGCAACATTATTCATAGCAGCCAAAAGATGGAAACCATCAGTTACCCATCAACAGATGAGTATACAAACACCGTGTGGTCTATGCATACAGTGGAATATTCTTCAGCCATGGAAAGGAATGAGGTTCTGATACATACTAGTTAAATCAGATGAACTTTGAAAACATTGTGCTAAGGGAGATAAGCCAGACACAAAAGACGCATTTCGTATGATTCCGCTTAAATGGAACATTTAGAATTGACCAGTTCATAGAGATAGAAAGTAGAATATCGGTTACAAGGGGCCACAAGGAAAAGGGGATGGGAAGTTATTGATTAATGGGTGCAGAGTTCCCATTTGAGATGATGAAAAAGTTCTGGAGGTAGATGATGGAGATGCACAACATTGTGAATGTACTTAATGCCAATGAATCACAAACATTTAAAAAGGGTTAAGATGGAGGGTGCCTGGGTGGCTCAGTCTGTTAAGTGGCTGCCTTAGACTCAAGTCATGATCTCAGGGTCCTGGGATCTAGCCCATGGTTGCAGGGGTGTGTGTGGGGGAAATCCCTGCTCAGTGGGGAGTCTGCTTCTCCCTCTCTCTCTGCCTGTTCCTTGAGCTTATGCTCTCTCTCTCAAATAAATGATAAAAAAAAAGATTTAAGAAAATAAAAATAAAAAATGGTCAAGGTGATAAATTTATGTTATGTATATTTTACCACAATTTAAAGACTGCCCCAAACAAACAAACAAACAAACAAACTCCTGTGCATTAAGACAGCAGTTTGTGAAGACTGAAATTGACGTCTACTTTCTGGGCATCAAAGGGCCTGGGTGACCCTCTTCACCCCCAAAGCAATGGTTCCAGTCATGGTTTGACCTTTTGCGCATGCTGTTCCTTCTGTCTGGAATGCCTTTCCCACATTGCCCTTGAAAATATCTGCTTATCACAGAAGCATTAGCTAATTCCCCTCACATCAGAGGTCTTAATGTTCCCCTGGTTTCCTGAAAGCATTTACACATGCCTTATTAAATCATTCTACCTTGCTTTACAACGATTCCATGAGGTAGACTGGGAGTTTCCTACCTTGGAGACAATGTTTTACTCATCTTTATATCCCCTGCACATAGTAGCACTCCTAACCCATAGTAGGAGCTCAATAAATATTTAATTACAACGGTTGGTCTAAGAAGTGCTTTGTTTTGCTTTAGTTCTGCGCAGGGTGAGGAGGCAGGGGCCGCAGGGGAGACAAGAAGTTGTAAGCGCTCAGAGAAAGCTGTTGCAATTGACAGCAGCGAAAGAGACACATCAAGGAAGAGAAAAGAAAGTGTTTCTTCCCCTCCGGTAGGTTCTGCTTCAATAGCATTGCTGTGGCATCTGACCTGGGTGGGGTTCTATCCTCACTCTAGTGTGGCTGTGGAGTCTCCTTATTTAACCTGGCTGAAACCTACCTTCCTCAGCTAGGCTGCATGAAATGCGGATGGCAAGGACCCAGTGAGATAGCCCCTGGAAGCAGGAAGCTCCTGGCCCCTGCTGGCTGCTCAAGGCCTGCCTTGTGTCTGCTGAGGGGGCTCCTCCTGGTAACTACTTTTGCTCAGTGCTCATTCCACCCGCCAGGACTTTTCTCCCTTCTCCCCACCCCTAGTGCAGGTTTCTTCCTTAGTGGCCAGCATTTTTTGTCTTCATAAGGAATTCTCTCAGCAAGGTACCATCTTGGCTTTTCCAGGGGAATCATTAACTCTTTCTTTTGCTTCCTTTAGCAATGGGAAGGGAGAGAATTAGGGGAAGGGCCTTGGAGCACCCTGTTCTAAGGTCATCCTTAGCTCAAATCCCTTTCCGTGGCTGCAGCACAGGGCCAATGTCCCTCATGTGCTGAGGTTGGCAGGCCCTCTGGTGCCTTGGCACGTCCTCCAAGGCCTTTAAGCTTCTATTCTCGGGTGAATCACAGGGCTTTTGTTCTTGCTTCAGCCCTCCCTATAGCGGGGAAACCACTTCCCCTTCCCTGTTATTTTCCCACCCTCCTTTCTCTTTTGTGAGCTTTCAAGTCCCCCAATTAAATGACTGGTAAGTTTTCTTTGTGCCGAGCACCAAACTTAGCTGGATGACTTCCACGGTAAACATATTTCTTTTCCTTTTCTTTCGGCCCTTGAATTCTTATGCATCCAGCCTTCTCATGGGAGGAGAATATACTGAAATGGGAAGTAAAGGGCCCATCACGGCAGTGAAGGTGTATCTCGAACCCACCTCGATTTCCTTTTATTCGTGTGTTCAGGGAATGTTTATTGATTGCCTCTCGGGCCCCAGACACCGGGCTAGGCACTGGGAGGGCCCCTTTCCATGGGACATGGTTCCTGCCATAAAGGAACATCTGGGGAGTGTGTCACAGCAAAGTGGCTTGATGTCCGATCTACGGAGGGAGTTCAAGGTGGAGAGACAGCGTCACATAACTCGCTCTCAGATGGACGCGGTGGTGTGGGTGTGGCTGTGGGACGGATGCACAAGGATGGACAGATTCCTAGTCCGCTCCCTTCTAAAAGGCACTCGCATGCTCCTCAAATGAGCTTTACAGGATGTGTGGGGTGGAGGGGTGCGGGATGGCTGAGGAAGGAGGCAGAACAGGATAAAAGAGTTCATTCTTTCAAAAGGCAAATTATTCATAGAATCACAAAACAGGGACAGTTATGCCTTTTTGCCAATAATGCTAAGCGCTTAAGTGCAGGGGAGATAACCAAGGGGAGGTGAACAGTCCACTCTAGGCCCAGAGTTTCCATCTTCCTCTCGACTTTTCTCCTAATTACTTCCTAGAGAATCTATTCTCTTTGTATAAATAACCGTGTGATGCAGCTAACACATGCATCAGTCAGTCTTGATTTCAAGGTGGTGTTCAGGAAGTCCTGGAGTCTCAGACTCTGAGGGAGGCCATGATTTCCCTGGCTACTCTGAACAGTTATTACCACCGCTCTTCTTGATTTCCTTGGGCACCGAGAGCCTATCTGCATTTTCCCATCCTATTTGCCCTCCGAGGATTGTTTTTCTCCTCACTTCCAGGAAGGAGCAAGATTGAGAGTCAAATTCTGCCTCCAACCTTAAGAAGAGTTAGGTTGCGTCTTGTGGTGTGTGTGTGTGTGTGTGTGTGTGTGTGTGTGTGTGCGCGTGCACATGCACGCACCCATGCACAACCATGTCGGCCACCATTCATTCACTTAGTGGAATTTTATCAATTACCTTGGGGTCTCGCTTTCTCTCAGACCATTGCCCTCTGAATTTCCTAAAAGCTGCATAACACCCTTTCTCTCTGGAGACCAACACTCCTAAGGCGGATGGTAAGCACACTGTGGCAGTGTGTCAAATTTTGCCTGAAGCCAGCAGCCTGGATACTGCTCCCTGACCTGTCAAAAACATCTGTTTAGCACAAACCACATGGCAGTTTCTCTGAAGACTAAAACAATAGCCCAGGAGGTAATTGCTATTTCAGTGTTCCTTCTGGCTTGAAGTGTGCTGAAGCAATACTCCATTCCATTTCCATCTGTATTTACTGGACACTCGTTACATTCTGGGCACTGGGCTAGGCACCATGGGGAATACAGGGAAATAGAACACCATTTATTGGGAATACGAAATACCCACACTGAACAGTTAGAACCAACAAAGGATACAATATAATCAAATGTCTATACACAGAATGGTCAGGAGAGGTCAGAGAAACGAGAGGTCCTAAGCTGCTAGACCTAGAAAAGACTTCCAGGGTCAACCGTCCATTTGGCGTTCACTGACTAAACATTTGCTGAATGCGGCCGGGGCTGGGGCTTGTGGGAAATGTTGGAGGGAAGAACAAAACTCAGTTCTTTAGAGGCAGTGTTCACGTTAGTAACAGAACTGGAAGCAGAATCCATGTCTGCCTCACAGTTCGTTCAGCTGATAGTAAACGATAACCTGGTATGTGTCAGGCACTGGACTAGACGCAGAAAAAAGGCACTGCCTGCTGACAAGGCATCGAGGCGTGTCTGATACTTGACTAGCTGCATAAACCTGCACCAGTTCCTCAACATCCCTCAACGTGCTTTTCATCACTATAAAATGAGAATATTATAGGGGCTCCCTCATAGAGCAGATTTAAGTGTTAAATGAAGAAAAAATGTAAAGGACATAGCACCATCTCTGATGCGAAGTGAGTGCTTAATAAATGTCAGCTTTTATTATCATTACGGAGCTACTTCAGTGGATAAAACATGGTCCCCATCCTTAAGAAACTTATCTTAATTCTAATGGAGAAGATAAGCATATTCCCAGATCAATGTGTCTTCCTGATGCCAGGCTTTAGGGAAGACGCAAAAAAGTAGAATGAAAGTAAACAAAATGAGAATAAGAGTGAAGAGTGTGAACGTTTCATAGGATAGAAAGGGTAGAACGTTATGAACAGTGATTTTTATTTATTGCTTTTCCAAATCTACAAAACAGGCAGATCTCTAATCCTGGAAAGTAAAACATCCAGAGGCCATCCTGTTCATGCCCCTGTCTCCCATCTATTAATTAATTACTTATTAAAGGGTACTAATTAAAAACCCATTATCCTCTCACTCATACTCCAATACCATAGGTATCGTGACCCGTTGTCATTTGGCCTTGAAGTACTCTGGAATGCGGGATGGAGTACTGAAAATAGCCAGGGGGAAGGAAATAGTAGAAATGGCTCTTGCAAGGATTGGTCTTGGGAAGCTAGTTCAACAGGGAGGTTTCCTCCTTTCCTATCCCCACCTAGCACAGAGCAGAGTTCAAATGTCAATGTCCAGCAGAAAAAGCAAATTTTAGAACTTACCCATACAGGGATATGCCAGGGAACTAATGTGGGAGCTAGAACGGGCAGGGCAATAGGACTGTCCAGGTAATGGTGACGCTGGCTGAACACAGAAGATACCTTTTGATCGTAGATTTGATCAAGCTGATACGAGACTGGTAATCCATCATTAAGTGTACAAGAGTGCCAAATACGAACTCCAGCTCCCAAGGGTGGGAGAATAGAAGCAATTTCGTAGAAATCAGGGCAGTAGTTAACCAAGCTGGAGTTCGGAATCATGTTACTTTCTAGGAACGGGGACAAAAGAAGATCCATTTAAACCAAACACATAAAATGAGAATAGGTAGTAAGCTCTGAGTGCCTGGGGTTTCCTTATAAGTGCATCAGCCATGGTGTGGGCAAAAATTACTCCATATTAAGCTTTTGGTATGGATAACCATGGCTAACATGTAGCCTGAGAGAAGTCTCATGGCCCGGGACTACATGGGACTGAAACCCCTACTTCATTAACTCCTCCTGCACAAGCAACCCCATGAAGACCAGTAGAGGGGTCAATATGCACCAGCACACACCCCGAGGCTCCTGCCTCCCTAACACGATGCTTATTGAGTGAAAGAGTCTTCCCATTCCCTTCAACTTCCCTGTCACCCTAGCAGCAATCTCCTGCGAAGACGTCCATGCAGGAGACACACGGCTTAGCCCCACTCCAGCCCAGATTCAAATCAAACACTGACACTTGCCAATATTGCTCGAAATGTCACTGGGGTGGAGACGACCCTTCCTCGAATTTCCTCCCGCTCCCAAACTGCCCCCAATATACTATTGTTTTTAAGCAGCTCATGTGTTAATTAAAAATAGGAATCAATTGGCCGCATCTCTCCACTCCAGGCTCCTGTGCACACAAGGATTAGAGCTGCCTCCACTTAAGTCAATTAGAGATAAGGAGAAGCTGACATTTCCACAACCTGCCTTATCACGCTGCTCAAAAAACAGCTCAGATTAAAATGTACAAAGATGATTTCTTTAGTCCTTCTCCTCCTCCTCTACCTTCTTTTAATCATGACGAAGAAAGCTGACAGTCCAAACTGATGGTGGAGATGCACGCTCTAGCCTGGAGCGACCAGCCATCCTGAAATGCTCGACCTGTCGATGTGAACACTGCTGCAGACCAGGGGCTCTGCTGGATGCTGGGGGGCAGAGAAACATTCGACCTATGCCTCGCTTTGGGGCCGATAATTATGATGCAGTAGAAAGGGTAACCGACAGCCAAGACATCGGTACAATGCTGCCTCATGCACAAATTAACCTCTTTGGCCCTTAGCTTCTCTGAGCCTCAGTTGCCTTACCTGTGAAAGGGGGAAGTACTGTTGCCCACAGGTACTTCTGTGAGGCTCAAGAGAAGGCAGGTGTGTTCAAGTGCCTGATACAGAGCCTGCTTAATCCATGTTTTGGTTGAATCAGAATGCTCTGGGATTCACATGTTTTCACATTTCACATTCACATAATTTCTGAATGGAGAAAGGAGACAGCTCACAAATGACCCCATCTATCATAAACATTTCTACTTGTTGATCACAGGCCTTTATTCCAGGCAATTTAGATACACATTACCACTAGAGCCACCCAGCACGTTTGCTAGTGTGATCTCCACTTTAAAATGGGGAAACCGGAGATCAGAGAGATTAATTAACTTGCTAAGGTTCACCCATCTGGTGAATGGAGAGCTGGGATCTGAACCCAGAGCCCATTATCTCTCCATTACCTCCTGCCCCAGGGGTGTTGAGCGACCGTGGGAAAGAGAACAATTGCCGTCTCGTGACCTTCACAGTAAAGAGAGCACTACCTTATTGACACTGGCCTGGGAATGTATTAACAATTTTCCAAATTTGCCCACTCCATTAGCTAGGCGTTTTCTAGATACCTTTGACTCCTTGCCCACCCGGCCTCTGGGAAATGCTGAGGACAAGCCTCACACAGTCTCACTAGCCACCTCCAGGTCCTTTTCCACATCATCACTCAGTACGCTGCCTCTCTCCTCTGGCCTGCCACCCCTTCTCACAACCACTACTGGCAGACAATGGCTGATGTTAAAATGGTGCTTACAGCATCCAAGAGCTGTGCTGGGGTCTGTAATTATGGCTAAAGTCGAGCTGTGGACACTGGGTACACTGCCGAGATCCTCCTCCAATGAGAACGCGGTGCTCCAGCTGCCAGGAGTGGCAGAGGCAGGTGCCACTCACCGCCAGCCCCCTCAGGGACCCTCTTAGCTGGAGAGAGCCATCTTACTCAAGGGTCTTTCCTCTTTCCCAGGCTGCCCACGCTGCAGTAGACCTGGCCATCTTGGCCTGCTGGGGGTTACTCTGAAGGGCCATTGTCAACAGAGGCTCCTCCCTCTGGAGTACACTGAGGGGGTATTGGCCTGCACCATCACATTTGCATTGTCTCTTGTCCAGTCCTGCTTCCTTACTCACCTTTCCACAGGTGCTCATTTCAAGGACACTCCTCAACTAACAACTTTTTGCTAACTTCTATCTCAGGCTCTGCTTCCTAAAGAACCCAATTTCAGGGTCAGGTAGGTCCTACTAGTAACCACACTTTAGAGTTGAAGAAACAGTAATTGGTTAATAAATTGGTTGTGTTAGAAACCAGATTAGTCTTAGACCAAAACCCCACATATACTCTTTTGTCTTAACAGGCTTTATTTACATGTACCTGCTATTCACTGTATGTACTACTGAATTTTCACTATTTTCTACCCTGAAACTGTCATTTCTCTGTTCATCTGTTCAATCTGGGAATGACTGTGGCAGATTAAACATCGCCACAAATTATTCGATAGTCCCACCATTGAGAGGTAGGTTCCAGTTATGCTCTCTCTGAATGTGACCCAGCCTCCGTGCCTTGATAGACCAATTGAAGGTAGCAGTAGTGACACCGTGCCAGTGCAGGCCCCGCATGAGAAAACTGGCAGCATCCATCTTGGTCCCTTGGAGTTCTAGGCTACTACATCAAAGCCAGGCACCCATCCTGGAGAGATCACATAGAAATGTCCTAAGTCTACATGGACAGGAAAAGAACCCCAAGTGAATATGATGAATATGGTCTTACAAAGCAACAAGGTATGTGAGGAAAGCTCTCTTGAACCCTCTAGATGTACCTATGCAGTCACCAGCCAAATACCACTAACTGACCCTAGTTCATACAACATGAAGCAGAAGAATCGTCCAGTTGAGCTCTGACCAAATTCCTGACCCACACATCAGGATGGTTGTAGTATAGTTTAACAACAACCTGAGAGACAAGGTTTAACAACAAGATGAGAGACATACTCCCGACTTACTCTGAGAAGCCCTCTACCCTTGTCTTCAATCTCATGGCTGCTGGGGAGACTTTTTCCCTCAGCTACACTACTCTGCCCAGCATCTCAACCCTCCCCAACCCCATCCTTCCTCCTTATCTTCACACTGACAAAGAAAATAATTCACCCCTAAGTGTAACTCACTGTCTCTTCTGGACTTTCAAACCTCACAAACGAATCATCAACATATACGACCTCAGCTTCCATACCACCCACTTCTTTGTTGGCCTTTGAAGTCTGACTTCTATCTCTTCCATTCTTTGATTTCAAAGTCTTGAAGTTTAGTAGATGTTTATGAATCACAATGTCTAGTGGCATTTTCTTAGTTTAAGTGACACTTGCTTTTGGGAAGCCATTCCTGAAATTCACCTCTGCAGACTAACATTACAACTGCCGGCTTTCCTCCTTGAGGACTTTCAGCATTCATTTATTCATGCAACACATATTAATTGAGAATCTGTGCTCAGATGCTCTCTGTGACTGAAGGTTCCCAGACCACTTAGTAGCCAAGAAAATGTCTGAGTCAGAAATGGGGAGTCCATTTACACGGTCATAACCAATCTCACCTAGATTTTAAAGATCTCTATAGATGATTTCCTCACCAGTTCCTGGGACTGAGGCTGTCCTGAGCTTTGTCCTTCTGGTCAGCTGGGTAATTCCCATCTCTGGCTCCATATCACCAAATACTGATGCTTGGGTCTTGCTTCTGGAGATTCATTAGTCTGGGGTAAGACCCAGCAAACAGTGTGTTTTAAAGGGTTGCTGAGTGGTTTTAACACGCAGCTGGAGTTTGAGAGTCATTGGCTGATCTAAATCCCTCATAATGCAGCTTAAGATTGTCTCTTGCCCATTGCTCTATGAAGACAGACAAAAGCACTGGTTGGAGAATGTTTTAGATACTTTAAGTTTTCCTGAAATCTCCTTGCAGCTTTTCTGTCCCACATTAAATGATCCCAGTTCCTCCAACCTTTCCACATAGGTCTTATTTGTAGCACTTTAATCACTCTGTAATCTTGTTTTGATTTAGCTCAAATAGGTCTGTTTCCCTAGAGAAAGCATTTCCAAGTTAGATGCCTCTGTTTTACAGAAACACATAACTCTGATAGCTCATCAATTCAACTGTGCATCGCACAGTAGTTGCAATGAAATGCATACCAGTAAAGACTTCAGCAGATCATTTTATTTTATTTCTGCACTTACATTAGCTAAAAAGGAAACACCACACATATCAACGGATGGGCTTTTCCCATGTTGTCCCTCAAATATTGTTAGCAAAGCATTTGGTCATCTAATCCATGAACCAGCTGATTTGTATGGAGCTTGACTTTGATTCTCTCAAATCTTCTACCCTTCTTCCAGTAATTATTGGTAACTTTCAGTTACCAATAATCCTAAGGAAAAAAAAGACTTGCTCAGAAGCCACCCTGTACATGCTGGACTTGGAGGGACAGGGAGATCCTGGATGGCCCCAGCAGTTAATCAATATACACCCATGAGCTTGGTTAGCAACCATGAAATGACCCATCTCTTTAATCCAGGAACCCAGAGCCACTCTTTGCTGTTGTATTTTCATATATATCTGTATGGTCTTCTTTCATATAAAAGACAGCAATTTAAATTTTACTTTGCTTATGATTCCAAAAGAAGTTTAACTTATTATTATATTAGAAAGGAGAGAAACATGGATTGATGGAAAATTCAGATATGAAAGTCTTCAAAGATCACACAGGGGAAGCAGAAGGTAGTGACGTATGGCTATAGGGTTCTTAATAAATTAGGAGTTGAGGCAAGCATATCTTGACTCAAATATGTGCAGATCCCTTTTAGCACATACTTGGACTGAGGGGTGCCGAGTGGTAGTTTTCAGGAAAAAAAAGAAATTTCCCTTTAAGAGTAGTTTACATATAAAGCTTTTAACCCATTCAGTTGTCAAGATAAAGTAAGGGCATGGCAATAATGACTGGCAGCTGTCATAAGACACAAAGGACAGAATCAAAGCTAAGCATCATAGATCAATTGTATTTGGGTGGATTTTTAAAAAGCCTTTCCTGCTCCCTGAGTTCCTAAGAAAGAGTCAAGATCTAAGGATGTTCACAAATCAAACTGCAGGTTTAGACACCACCTACGGCTGGTGGACAGATATTAAAGAGAATTGACATTTGTTGTTTCCCAGAGTCCTTTGAACTTCTCAATGGAGTGGAGCCAACAGACTCCTGGCTTCAAATTTCATCTCTACCATTTATAAGTTTTATGGTCTTAGGACAATCGCCTAAATTTTTCAAGCTTAGCTTTTTATCTTAAAATTGTGATAATATCTGATTGTCAAGAGGACGCAAGGGAATCTTTATGAAGTCCCCAGAGCTGTTCCTCCACACACAGGATGCTCAGTAAATAATAATAATAACACTGTTGTTATTATTATTATTATTATTGACAGCCCTTACGTTACCAACACTAGACAAATTATAAGATCACTCAGAAATCTGATGTTGTATTATCTGGTGATTCTATGATGCAACTGTGAATGGAGACAGAATTTGGAGACCCTACTCACCACCTCCTAGGTACCAAATGCAAGATACTGCCTCTTATGGAGACCTACAGGTAAAGAGGAGTTGGGTTCGTCAGAAGTAACTGCAAGCTTCCCCATCAAGTGGGTTTCTGGTCCTAGTGAAGTCTCAGGTGCAAGAAGCGGCCAGCAGAAGCAAAGGAGAGATACGTCCCAAGATCTCAATTTTGAGTTCAGGGTTTTTCTCCATGCAACCAACCCTGGAAGTAGCTAATCTGATTACTGTTCAGAAAAGTAGGGGAGGCATAATATTTACCTAATGCTACTTCAACATACCAAATGGCAAAACTCCTGATTTTCATTCATTTAGTCTCTATTAAAGGCGTCAGAGGTTATTTGCCGATGCTACTAAAGAGAAATAAAAAGAAAAATATAGCTGCATTATGGGATGCTCGGAGTATGTTACATCTGAAATGCCCTGAAATAAGCTTTAGAAAACGTGTTGGTCTAATGAGTTATTGTGATCAGGTATCTATGGAAACAGCTATATATTTGTCCTTAAGCCAGACAATCACTTACTCATTAATAGCATACAATCCACACAAACCAAGCTTACTGCTTATATATGTGTGTGTGTGTGTGTGTGTGTGTGTGTGTGTGTGTATGTATCAGCTCCTTGCAACACATGCAAATACAGAGCAGAAAATAAAATGAAAATAAACAAATGGAGGGAAGTGGGGCTGTTACACTGGGACGGTGCCCTGCCTACAGTGAGCAGTAACTAAGGAAATCGAACGGCCTGAAGTTGATTTTATTCACACAGCATCAGTTTTGAAGGAGCCCAATGAAATACCTTCCCAATGGTGTAGCAGGGGAAGAAATTGTCCTATTAGAAGCGCTGCTTCAACTACATTGTGGGTTAAATGGGTTAACTGGGCTTTTGTTGAATGGCCTTGTAACATAGTAACCATTTATAACATAATTTCTATGGGAGAATGTGTCCTGAATTCCAAGTACTCAACTCCTGAAACACAGCTCCTGTGTGTGATGAAGACTTCCTGTGTCCTCAGGAAACAGCCAGGTGAAATAGGAGAAGCCCTAGGGTTAATGTACACGGATCTGGGTTCTAGTCCTTCCCTTGCACTTAAAATGAGACAGACTGGAGACTTACAACTTCTCCAGGCTTAGCTATGTCAGCCATGACATGGAAAAGGTGGTATCTTTTTCATCTAGAATATAAGCTCCACCAGGGCAGAACCACGCCTGTCTTAACCACCTCGGCTTCCCCAGCCCCTCAATAAATATTCGGTGAGTGAAGGAAGGAATGAATAATTGCCTACATCTCAGCTTTGTAAGCAGAATCAAATGGGATAATGCATGTGAAAACAATTCAAGAAGCTGTAAAATGGAATACAAATGAGAGACATGATAATTATAACCTATTGTTACAGACAGAATGTCACCTTCTGTGTGTTCCATGTAAATGAGGATGTTTGTGTTCGTGCTAATTCGAATGGCTGAGCTGATATCCAGAATACTGAGTGCTACAGATGGGCTATGCAACCTCAGAGAGCAGCAGGGGCTGGCGCTACAGGGAGGGGTGGGAGAGTGGGAAAGTGAGTAGGGGAAGTTAAACAAGGGAGCACTTTGGCTGGAAAATGGGCTAATTAGGCCCAAGTGCTGACAGCAGGCAAATATAGGTATCCTTGTCTTTTCAAGAACCATTCCATGGACCAGAAGGCTATTCTCCCTGAGCCTGTGCAGAAACAAAGAAAAGCTAGACCAAAGAGACTGGCTTCCACTCTGGTCGTCTTTTTTTTTTTTTTTTTTTTTTTTTTTTTTTTTTTTTTAAAGAAAAAAGAAAAAAAGAATGAAAGTGAAAAAATGAAAGAGCCGTGCTTGGCCAACGTGTGAGGAAGGACACAGGTAGGGCATACATAGAAAAGAGGATTTAACATGTAAGTGACTGAAGCAGAACTCGACTGGGTCCCTCCACACCACAGTTTGCCAGCCTGCAGATCATTTTTGCCTGTTAATAATGACTCTTGTGATTACGTTGTTGGGGTGCACTCAGTGCTAACGTTCAGCTGTGAGTCGGGAAGGAAAGAGCGAGCATGAAAAGGAAAAGTTTTCTAGGATGGTGACCCCGGAGTCTTTGTTTGGCATGTGACACAGGCATTCAGAGTCCAGTTTTTCCACACGTTATTCAGAATCTTTTACAAGCATCTCGGGTACAATCAAGCATGCCTTTGCAGGGTGTGATTGGGATACCTATAAACTGGGAGCCAATCAGCAGCTCAGACCTTAGCCACAGCATAGACAATGAGAAGGTAGGCTCTCTGATCACTGCCCAAAAGATTCCACGCCGCAGCTGGGAAAGACTCCCCAATCAGCTGGCTCATCTCCCCTGGAGCAAGCATATAGCTACTTCCAATGGTGACCACCATATCAAGACAGATAGCCACCTGACAGGGCACGGTCACCTTTCCTGCTCCAGCAACCAACCCTGAAATGCAATCTAAAATGGCTTTATATCTACTTTTGTGGAAACCAGTTAAAAGGGCCCAGGAGGAGGCAAAAAGAGTCTCTTCTACATTACAGAAGAGAGAAAAAGACAGAGAGATGACCTTCTCCCTGAGTACTTACACAAGACAGTCTTCTATGCCATTTTTCAAGTTCTCCCCACCCCCAGTGTCAAGCTAATACAAAATATATTTTCTCCCAATGTAGGGTGCAACTTTTCAAGAGGGATGGGGTCGTCCTGTGGAAAGGGCACAGGCTGGCCACTCAGAAGCCTGAGGCTGGAGCTCTAGCAGCTCTTCCCTGTCCCTGAACTAACCACCTCAGCACCCAAGCCTCAGGTTTCCATCTGTTCTGTGAAATAAAACAATACTTGCCTGCTGCTCCACAGGCCCATCGTGTAAATCCAAGGAGATAATATATGTCAAAGCACTTTGAGAAATTAAAAGCCCACTCTAGAAATAAGCTATTGATTAAAGGAAATCTAGCAGTACCTTCCATCCCGCAGTACCTTCTCCATGCCCAGCATATCTACTTTTCAAACCAATGAACAAATGCACACAGCTATTAAGGGGACGACTAAGTTCTATTTAGCACTTTGGAAAGGTTACAAAGTTCAGCAAATTGTCTGGATTTTCTCTCTCTTTCTTTTTTTTGAAGATTTATTTATTTACTTGGGAGGGGGGGAGGGCCAGAGAGAAACCTAAGCAGACTCTGCACTGAGCACGGAGCCTTACGCGGATCTCAATCTCACGACCCTGAGATAAGGAGCTGAGCCGAAACTAAGAGTCAGATGCTTAATTGACTGTGCCACCGGGCGCCCCAAATTGTCCGTATTTTCTAAACCCAGTGCCATATGGGTCCTCTCTTCGTGACTATTTTCCTATCTAGAAACTGGGTAGAGAATAGACATTTGTTCAGTGTTACCATGGCGGGACTCAGCATAATTAAACAAAAATGACTGTAAATTAGCCTGGGCATTCACAGGAAGCTTTATATGTGCAATCTCTCTGAAGCATTCCTCATTTCTATGCTTAAACACCTGATCCAGTCAAACTGGCCAATGAGCAAGAGGAAAGCTCTGATTCTAGGGCCATAACTCTGTAAGTTCATTAACTGTGAATTATTGTTTTGAACTGGGTTTGGCTTCCAAGGCCAGAATCACACATTCCTAAACTAATGTGCCTGACACCAGCAGAGAATGATCTCCACAATTCTCACCTTGAACTCATGGAGAACTCCTACCTCATCTGTTACCTGCTCTCTGGGTAGGTGACTCTATCCAAGTCTGCAGTTTTGCCTTTAATTATCCTCCACATTTAAGGGTTGAGGAAGCCTTTAAGTGGGAGAGGAAAATACACAGCACCAAATTATTCAGCAGGTGAGTCCATGTTCAAAAGCAGGGAGGAAACACTGCATAATATGGGTAGAGAGCTCTCTTCCTGGTAATATTCTCTAAGGCCACAGACTCTCCCCCAGGCCAGGTATGGGTATGAACAGATAAGGCAGCCCTACTGTGCACTGGCCACTGGGCTGGACACTTGGCATACGTAAATTAATGGGTTCCCATGTCTGCATTTTAAAGTCTGCTTTTCCAAAACTGGCACTAATACCAGAATTCATTACAGCTCATGCCTCATGAGAGTTATTCCATGCTGGACAGTCAGCTGAATGCTTTGCATGGTGCTTCCCATTTGAATTTTACAGCACAGTAAGGCAGATCTTAAGATTGTCCATGCTTATGGATAAGGAGGCTGGAACTTAGGAAAAAAATAAAGGGTTTGCCAAAGAAGGCACCCATACATATCGGGGCAGGCATTCCTGCCCCACATTTTCTCACCCTAAAGACTGTGACCCTTCTTCATCAGCTGAAGCAGAACCCTAACTGAGAGAATGAAGTCAAGTATTTCTGTTAGGGGCAATTTTCTTTTGCTCTCTCCCCTGGGACATTAGTGACAGTGTAAGCTGACTTACTATTATTACTATCATTATTAATACATTATTAATACATTTTCAAGGGGAACCTGATGCAAGGGCTCGGGAGCATAAGTTCCGGAGGCAGGAGACAAAGTGAAAATACTGGTGTCTCTCAGGAGGGCAATGGTGCTGCAGGAAAGGGTACATTTGATTGTCTTCCCCCGGGGCTGGGACTTGGCAGAAAGCCAGTTCCCGACATAATAAAGATAAAACTTAACCTCTGGCCCTCCACCACCTTTATAAATCTCCCTTGGAATCTCAGTCCGTCAAGGTCTTTGCACAACAATGCTTATAAATACGCTTGGCTTCCAAGGACTCTGCCCAGGCAGCCAGAGACACCTTGCCATCCCCGCCCGCATAATCAATATTATCATAGGGTTAAAAGGTAATCATAACACTTTAGATCCTTAAGCTCCTTTGAGCCTCAAAAAGTTCCAGGCACTTTCATATTGGTTCTTTCATTCTATCTTCCCACATCTCACAGTGGAAGGAGGAATTAAGGAAGGAAGCTGCTATCATTCCTTAATCCCATCTCTCATAAACTTGAAATTGGAACACCTTCATCTCATAAGGAGGCAGAGCTGACCCTTGGCTTGTCTTCGAAGGTCTTTCTCTGTCTTTGTTCACTGTTTATGATCCGGCTGGCTGGGCACCTTCATGGTGTATTGCCATCTCTGTATTCTGCTCTGGAAATCCCAGAGTTTGGGTGCAGAGGTCCTAACGCTTTCTCTGTATGCTCAGCACAATGCCCTCCAAGGGAATGGGAGGTGAAGGGAAGTTTCCTACTGATAACACTGTCAGGCCAGGCCGTTTCTTTCTAAAAAGGAGGTGCTACCAATGCAAAGTGTTGACCTCACTTTGCACTTTGGGTTCACACCCTCAGCAGTCGATGGGACCCTCTTTATGCATTAACACAGTGCAGCTTGTGACGTCCTGAGGAGGAGCCCGAGGGTGGGGGAGATGGAGCCTTCCCTAAGGAAGTGAGAAAGATACAACCTCATAGACAGAAAGGATGCATTCACGGAATAGAACAAGATGCTGAATGAAGCTGGAGAAAAGGGTTAGAGAGGACAAGACAGGATATCAGGACCTGTCCTTGGTCCAGGCTCAGAATCTATCTCCAAGTCTCAGTGATGCCTCATGCAGAGCTAGCAAGCAAACTGCTAACTTGGGCAATTCATCTATGCTAAGGGAAGGGAAACCTTCCAGATGGCAAATCAGGGCCAACACAAGGTGAGAACAGAGTGTGCGGATGTCCTTAGGAACTAGGCAAGTGACAAGATGTCCTTCTATCCCAGTTGTGTACCTGGGTCTGGCAGTTGGCTACAGAGAGGGAGAGGACTGACAACAAAGCAGAGCAGCCTGGAGCGTGACTGTACCTGCTGGGTCTGGGGAGTGGTTTTGCACCCAGCACTTGAATGCTTTCCTTCTCTGAGTCATGAACTCAAGAACCCAGAGCTGGAGTCCAGCTCTGGACAAGTCTAGCTAGAACTCAAACCAACAGAGCCCAAGGAAGGAGACTCTGGCCATTTCACACTGGGTTCTTCAGAGCCTGAGTCTTTGAGCAGTGAGCACAGCTGCAGGAGGTGGCCTCTGGGCTCTTCAACCAGGGGAAATCTCCAAGGTCCTGGAGTCTGGGGCCCTCTACCAGGGCTTGGTCTTTAGAGAGCCCCTGCCAGGGCTGGGCTGAGCAAGGGAAATGAAGAGCACGGGCAGTGAGCAGAGGCCATGGCCATGGAGACCTTGCGACTGGAGGTAGGCAGCAAGGACACAGAGACTTTAAATGTATTCAGAAAGAGAACCAACAACAGACACATAAACAAGCACATAACCAATGATTTCCGTCATCAATTCAGCGCACACTTCAGCGTGCGTGCAGCGGGTGGCTCTAGAATGAAACAACAGCCCAACGGTGAGGCTCATTCACGTCCCCCAGGCGCTCATTCCACTCCACTCCTTGATAAAGAGAGATTCGGCCACCAGACCCGGGGTTCAGGTGGGCTATGCAAGGTGGAGCTGGTAGGTCTCCCTGCTGGGCTGGTGCTTCATTATCCAGCCCTGTTACTCTTCTCCTTTCCCTTTCCCGTACCAGCAGAATCTGTTTGGATGGCAGGGGGCCTGCCCTTGCCATAGGACTGGAAATCCTGGGCCACTGAGCTGGGCTGCGTGCCTGTCCCACCAGGTGTGGGTCAGGCCCTTCTGCATTCCTGCTCTGCACAGTCACCCTCTGACACAGAGATTGGCTTTGCAAAGTGCTCCCAGTTATAATGGGCTTTAGTAAATGCCTCTGTTTGTGCCATAAGAGCTGAGGATTGTGGGGACAGAATGGAACTAGATGTTTGCCTATTTACAAGTGTGTGGAAGGAGGAGGTGCAGAGCTCAGTTGCCAGGTGCCTCAGCTCATGATTGCCCAAGACAATAATCCCATCTTTCTGGCTTCCTGCAATTGGGGATGGAGAAAAATCAATCCTAGGCAGAGATTGGATGCAGTCATGTAATATGTATAACCTTGGGGTTTTTGTTTTGTTTGGGTTTTGCTTTTTATTTATTTATTTATTTATTTTTTGAAGTGCCAGCCTGAAGTCAAGCTTATGAGGCCTTAAGCTTCACATTGAAGGCTGGAGGTATTGGCGGTGTTGTATTCACACTGTCCTGAAGCAGGGAGGGAAATGAGGGGTGTATTGGAGCTTGCCGGGTAATAGCATGAATGTCCTGGGATCCCTGGCCAGACACAGGCCAAGACTGAGGGTCTCTGGCAGCCAGGCTGCCTTCATTTCACTTTGATTCAATTAGGTCTAGGGACCGCTATGTTCTTCCCGCTGGCGGCTGGCCCAGCCCCGCTTGCTGGGCTCATCTGGCTGGCTCAGGCCCTGAGAAGGTGGCTTGGCTCCTCCTGAACTTCTGCTGGTGGTTGGGAAACTCATGTCCACCAACTACCTGCCCTCTCTGCTCAGATGCATCTACATTTGTTAGGGGTCTCCGAGGCATGTCAGATGAGTCACTAAAAGCATTGCTCAGAAGACCACATGGTCTGGAGCTCAGGACTAATAAAGTGTCTCCATGGGCACTAGATCCCTTGATCCTCTCAACAGCTCTGGAGGGGGCTCATTCTCTTCAAAACTGTTTCAACCTAAAGATCTGGAGTTTCCAAGACATTAAGTGATTTCTCCCAACCACACAGAAAGTTGGAGGCAGAACCTAGGTTACGGTATGGTGTGCCAGGTTCCTTCCATATTGATGGCCTCTGGCTCCTTCCAGAGAATCGGGGGGGAGGACTTCACAGCAGAGCACTCTTCTCACAGTCTAGTGGTCCCTGTAAACCTGGTCCAGCCAGGGCTGAGCAGAAGGCAGAGCCCTGGGCCTGGTACCCCAGACATTGGCTGCTCCAGTTCCACAGACCCCTGAGATTTTGAGAAAGTTCTAGTGATAATAAAATGAAAGCCATGATAACCAAATGTTACTAATAGTGACATGGCAGGTAGTCATGTTATTCAAATTGGGGGGAAAAATGAGACTCAGGTTACTAGATACTTAGGAGAAATGAGTAAACTGACCACAGTCTTACAACCTGAAACTAGGAGCTTGATTTGACCCGAGGGCTCTCTGGCTGTAAGCCCCGTTTTTTTGGATGGCTTTGGAAAGGAGAAAAGGTAATCGGACCCATCCATTTCCCATCTCTACCAGAGAATGACACAGGTCAGGTGCCTTTACCCTGGAAAATGCCCCCTGAATAGGTTCTGGCTCTTTCAGGTGGAGCCATGGAGCTCTTGAGCCAGGGTGGAGAGTGAGTGGCAAGCCTGCTGGGGCTGGCGGGCACAGGGAGGAAGTGAGTGTGAAGCCGGGGTGAGAAAGGAGAACCCCTACATCCCAGGGCTCATTCCCAGCACTGGAACGGCATGGTTTCTCTCCTAAGTGGAAAAAGTCTGGATCTTTTCATGTAACTTGTGAATTGTCATCCCGACAATGGCCATGTTCCTCTAAGTCCCACAGTCTTCATCTCCCCACACGCTGCTGGATGCTCAATCCCAGAGCTACAGGGACCAAATTCTCAAGAAGTGGAAAACACGACCTCCGCTTACATTTCACTTCCTTCAAGAAGTCTTCTCCGATTCTCCTGCCTAATGGTTTGGTTCTTCTTTGATGACTTGTGGCGTTTGTATCCGTATCGTGTGAACTGGCATCATCTTATTTACTGGCCCCGTTCTGCGTGAAGCAGCACGCCCAAGATGGAACTTTATTATCTAAATAGCTTCTAGTTTTGTAAATTTGGTCAAAATGCTGTACCTCTTGAGCCTCCATTAGCTTATCTCCAAAGATAAGCTAAATATCATCCCAACCCTCTCTTACCAGTGGAGAATGGAACGAGCCAGTAATCTGAAAATATTCCATGCTATCAAGAGCCATATAACAACGATTACTTTGAGGTTTAACTTACGGAAATACCCTGCCTTTCCAGGAAACTGGCGAGCGACTTGAAAACTAGAACAGGGTTTTATATTTATATTTCTTCCCTAAGGTCTGGTTATAAAAACATTGACTGGAATTGTTTGCTGAAAGCTTGCCCTGAAGAAGCTTACACTCTGGGATAGACAACAGCATGTTCATGGTGCAGTGAATGAATCCACTGCATCATCTTCTGGGGGAGGAAGGCGGCAAGCAAGCAAAGGAAGAAAAGAAAGGCAAAACCAGAGAGAACTGACAGACATGATGCAAGGACCGAGTAAAGAGGAGCTTGAAATGGGGGCACCTGGGTGGCTCAGTGGGTTAAGCCTCTGCCTTCAGCTCAGGTCATGATCTCAGGGTCCTGGGATGGAGCCCCGCATCAGGTTCTCTGTTCAGCGGGGAGCCTGCTTCCCCAACCCCCCTCTGACTGCCTCTCTGCCTACTTGTGATCTCTCTCTCTGTGAAATAAATAAAATCTTTGGGAAAAAAAAAAAAAGAGGAGCTTGAAATGGAGTGCTTGGCACATGCCCATGGACCAGGCACCCTTGTTAGGCAGTCCTTGGGTAGGCCTCCAATTTAAGACCATTCTTCAACGAAGCTTTCCTTCTGAGATACCCTGCCCCCACCAAAGAGGGAAGGAGATTGTGCCTATCTTCCTGGAGAGCACCTCTTAGTGCAGTGGTGGAGAAGCAGGTTGGATTTAAATCCTGAAATCTGGGTTTGAGGACTAAGTCTGCAACCTAAAACTGGTGTATCTAAGAATTTTTTTTTTTTTTCAGGTTTCAAGAGTTACCATCTTTCTCTAACATGGAAAAACTACAATCTGCTCTTTCTCATCTCTTGTGGTGATCTAATGAAAATGGAAAACTAACTGTGTACTAACATAGGGACCTAGCTTCATGGGGAGTGCATGCTTAGAGGGCAATTGATCTCAACATAAACTATCATATGCTTTTTAACAGTGATTTTACTCTGAGGCATCAATTCTAATCCCTTTAACAGGGTGAGTCAATCACATGTTTCTCCATAACAACCACCATGAATTTTATCTAGGTCCTGTTCCTCTGGACTCAAGATGACACAGGTACCTTCTTTTGGCAAATATCTTCAAGTCCTCTGCCCTCTTGCCCTCAGAAACAGAGGCCTTAAGAAACCAAATGCAAAGAAAAGGAGGCAAAGAGTAACGCATGTTTGCTAGAGGCCCATTGCCGCGTTTCCACCTAATGCCGTCTGGTTTCTCAGGCCCTGGTACTGTGGACCCTGCCATATTTTCTTGGCTTCTCTTGGCTCCCCAGGAGCGTGAGTAACTCATCTTGAACTAGGTCTCAAGTAGGCCCTCAGCGGGCCCAGCACACGGCCTGCACCCCCAAGTGAGGTCTCTCTCACTGTGGCTTCCTCTCCTCCTCCTCCTCAGAGCGACTTGGCAGGATTTATAGGGCTGTCCCAGCGACATGCCATCTCAGTAACTGCAGAATGGCAGTTGTAAAAAATCCCATTTGCCAGGGTATTAGAATCCCATTAGCACTCCCGATGGAGAAATAACCTCGACCCTTCAGAAGGAATTAAAGATATTCGGGCACCAGCATTTGGAGTGTTATAGGCCCTTCCCCTGTTTGGATGATCACACCAACAGACATAAAGCCTCAGGCACCAGATGTCCTTGGTCCATAAACCCCTTAAGGAAAGTCCTAGGAATGATGTATGAAAGGGCCTCCAGTCCCACAAAGAAGCTCCAGAATAATCACAAGGAGTAATTGACACGGGCCCTCCGATCTGTCTGCGCTGGAGAACAAGGCATTTTAGAAGAAGCTGGGTTTGGATTTCAGAATTTAAAGATTCCCTTACAACCTCTTACATCTTTTTTTTTCCCCCCATTCCCCCCCATGCTAACTGCATCACTAGAGTGGTAATTGACATCAAACAGAAATACTGACAAAATTCTCATGCACATGAAGTGTCAGAACAGAATCACCTGCAAAATAAAAGGATAATAACAGAGGAGCAGTGTTATGATATCTGGTGTAATCATTTCCTTTATCAATAAAGAAACAGAGGCTCAGAGAGGTGAAGTAGCAAGCCCAAGATCACACAGCAGGTTAAATTAAAGTCTCCCCATTCCCAGTCTACACTCCTGCTAGTACCCTTTCTGCCAGGGAGGGGAAAGATAGTTCTCAACTGGTCTGGTCTCTCACGTCCAGGCATTTCAGATCACGGGCTCTGAATACGCTGAGTGGCCGCCCATCTGTTTTCCATGTGTGTGCGTGTGTATGTGTTTGTGTTTACTTCCTCACAGCACACGAGGCCGCGGTGGCAAAGACTGATGTCAGGGAAGTCAGTTTTAAGGCCCAGAATTTACCATGTGTTTGCTTTGTGGCCCAGGCCAGGTGTTTTACCCAGTTTTGATCTTAGTCTGTTCATCAGTAAAATGAGGATAAATAAGGGCATGATGTCGCTTTTCAGTATTTTGGGGATCTTGTTCAAATAACCAACTGACTCAAAAGGTTTGGGGATAGAGCCTGAAGTTCCACAGCTTTAAATATTCCCAGGCGATCCTGATGCTACCATTTCAGGAACCACACTTTGAAGAGGGAGGTCATTGGGTTTTGTAAAAATTGAATACAGTGAAATCTATAAAGTCCTTAAGATAGTGAGAATAATAATTCAGTGCATGATAGTCATTCATATTACGTTTGAGATTTAGAACTTAGACCACAGATTTAAGAGCATTTTTAGAGACCCACTATGTGCCGTGAACTGAGCTATACGTATGGTGGGTGACACCTCTAACTGTGAAACTACTTGTGTATGACAGGTCCCGTGATCCCAGTTTCTTAGATGTGGTTCAGTGGGGCCCAGAGCAGTGAGTGACTCCCCCATGGCCACGTAGGATGGAGGTTTGATGACTCTGAGACCAGAATGTCTTTCCACCCCACCTGCCACAGGTACATAACATCCCCCAGGCTTTGTGTTCACAGCCTGTGTCTGCTTTCTGGCCCGGGGGTCAGAGAGTGCTGAGGACAGGGTCGGTGGATTTCTATAGGGATATGTTGAATTGGAGACATGAGTGCCAATTGCCAAAAGAAGAAAGATGACTGCAGTCAGACTCACATGGGAGGGAGGCACACGTGCGGGCAGAGGCAGTGGGAGGGGGTGGACAGACTGACAGCAGGACCAATGGCAGGAAATCCACAGATCAATAAATAGACAGATATCCAGGAAGTCTGACGGCTGACAGACGTGTGGGGGTGCACCAGCACCCAGATGGCTGCGGAGTACACAGAGCAGGCAGTTTGTCAGAGCTGTAGATGTAGGTAACGGTAGACAGGCCCAGGGACAAAGAGTGAAGTGGCACATGTGATTTTGGCAGTGCCATCTGTGAGTGAAAGGACCCCAGCTCAGTGTGGAATGGATTCCGGATTCCGTTTGGAACAGGGAATGGGCGGTACGGTGGCCCTCGGTGATTTTAAAGCCCTTCTAGTTCTCTGCCAAGAAACTTGATCTGGGAAAGTCATTCCTGCCAAGCCCCAAGGGGTTAACAAGGGCTGAACAGGGTGACTGCAACTCTGATTTGAGGGCGTCCCCCTGTCAAGAGAGGAGATGTGTCTGTGTGTGTCCCCACACATAGAGTGGATCTGCATTCTGAAGTCAGAAATGGCCACAGGCCTCCAGAACAGGCCAAAATGTGTGCGTGTGTGTGTAGGGGGTACTGTGCAGCACAGAGAGGAACGGGAGCACAGAGGCAACTGGTGGGGCTCTGCACCAGGCAGGCCCAGATGTGGAGGACAGTATTTAAAGTCGGTGCATCAGAAGCAGAGGACCTGGGGGGGGGGGGGGGGGGGGGGACGGGGGTGGCCCAGGTGGTCCTGGTGTGAGTGGTCCTCAAGAGCCTGAGTCAAAGCAAGACAGAGAGCACCTTTGCTAGAATCCAATCTATCAGAAAGGCATGGCTCAGTCCCCTTTGCTCAGACCTGCCTGTTCTAGAATCACTAACAGCCCTTTGTGGTTGACAAGGTTGTTGATGGCATCTGAATTAATCACTCCACCTATTAACTGCACCTTTACGTGGGTGGAGAAAAAGGTATAAGCATGCCACCTAGCCCAAGTTTAAGTTTATGGCCTCAAATATCAACGCACCTGAAATTGGCAGTGATCCTGGGATACTTTCCCAGTAAATTTGCTTTTCCTTCCTCCAGAGAGGACTATCTTAGAGCTCCTGCTTTCTCCTTAAGCCTTCAAACTTCCTTTTCCCTCAGGTAAAGATCTCACTTCTCACACCTTAGAGGAGCTAGAAACAATCAGAACAAAGCTGCAATCCGTAATCTTTTCTCCCCAAATCTCCCACATACATATAAGTTCTACTGTTCCTCCTATTTCCACCAAATGAACTATTCCTACTTCTACCTGAAGACAACCCCTCACCTGTGCTCAAGATTCTTTCGTCATCCCATTATGTTTCCCCCACTTGGGATTTTGTTCCTGCCTTTATTCATCTCTTTGTTTCTTCTCTCTTCATAGCTTCCCCTTTCCTGGAGAACCACCCTCTGCACAGGGACTTTGCAAGTGACACCCTTTACTGTCTCCCTACCTCCCACCCCCGCCCAGAAAACAGGAACAAGCTATATCAATTGAACAAAGGTGTCCACAAACTGTCCCAGAAAGTTCCCAGTGTTCTCCACCCGTAGATCTTACCCCATCTCTCCCTTATACAATAAATGCACTCAACAAAGCTTTTGTTAAACACCTAGGAAGTAGCAGGTCCTGTTCTGGGTGCCAGGGATATGACTTATGAATTACACAGCAGATGCCAAAGTACCTGTCCCTACGAAGCTGTACCCCAATAGAAGACTAAGGTGGGAAAAGGAGTGACCTGGATAGAAATACGGCAGGGAAAGGGGCAGTGAAGGAGTGCCAGGGGCCAATCAGGGTTTGAAGTGGCATCTGTCCCACTGAGTGCTCACCCTGTTTGTCATGCTTCTGTTGCCTATCCTTATGGGACAGCACACATTCCTCGGTCTCCTCCCTCATTTGCTGGCTTCTCCTCTTTTTCCTGACCCCCAGTCCTGCAGGGCGTGGGTCCCTCCTCCCCTCCCTGTTCTGTCTGGGCTCTCTCTGTGGGCTCTTGTCCAGTCGAGGGCTTCAGTGTCATCTGAATCCTGATGTTTCCATCCTCCACCCTTCCCTGAAGCCCAGACCCAAAGACCCAATGACCCAATATGCCCATCTCCACTGGAAGTCAACTGGTCATCTTAAGTTAACATGTTCGCAACAGAACTCTTGATTTCAGACTAACCCAATATATACACAGGCTCTCATACACACTTGTTCCTCTTCTGGTCTTCTTCATTTTAATAAATGATGTCACCATCTAACCAGCTGCTCAGGCTAAAACTCTGGTAATCAGCATCGATTCTGCTTTTCCTTAGCCCCTGCCATACACTCAATTCTACAGCATATGCTATCTTTACCAGCCCTCTAAAACACAGTCTGACCCATTTTGTGCAGCCCCCACATCAACATTACAGTAGCTGCCCCTTAACCGTGGGGGATACACTCCAAGTTCCCTGTGGATGCCTGAAACCATGGATAGTCCCAAACTATATATACTATGTTTCTTCCTCTATACACACACTTAGGATAAAGTTCAATTCATAAATTACGCATAGTAAGAGATTAACAATGATAACTAATAAAATAAGTATGCTGTAATAAAAGTTATGTGAAATGTGGCCTCTCTCAAAATATCTTACTGTACTGTACCCACCCTTCTTGTGATGACGTGAGATGGTGACGCACCTATGTCATGCAGTGAAGTGAGGGAGATGACGCGGGCCCTGTGATGTAGCCTTAGGCTATTACTGACCTTCTGACTGCATGTCAGAAGAGGATCTTTGCTTCTGGATGGCGATTGACCCCAGGGAACTGAAACTGTGGAAAGCAAGCCCACACATGGGGGGACTACTGTATCTCTCACTTGGACTGGCAGAGCATGGCTATTGGTCCTTCCAATTTCATTCTCTAAAAAAGCAGCCAGAATGACCCTTTAAACGTGTGCATCAGATTGTGGCATTGCTTTGCTGGAAACGCTCCAGTGGTCTCCCAGTACACTGCAGCAGAGCCTGAACACCTTCTTTCGACGGCATCATCTTCTTGCAGTGGCCCTGCCTCCTCTTTGGACTTCGTTCCCCTACCGTGTGCTTCCCCACTCCCCATGCTGCCATACAAGAGTGGTTCCCAAATAGAACAGATCTTCCTCCCCATTCTCTACCTGGAACATTCCTCCTCTGGATATTTTACTGTCAGTTCCTTTTATCTGCCTTAAAGTTACCTCCTCAGATGGGCCCCCATGGACCACTCAGCAGCTGCCGTCACCCCTGACTCCCAGCCGCTCTGGGTCCCCTTCCTTAATATTATTCACAACACTTGCTGCTGTCTGAGGTGCATGGTTGGTGTCTCACTTCTGTTTGCTGTCTGTGACTCTCACCAGAAGGTAAACTCTATGAGAGCAGGCAGGCTGGACTGTACGTGTGTAAGCGGGCAGCTGGGAGGTCAGACTGCCTGAGTCTGGCTTCCAGCCGCATCACTTACTGTGTGGTTTTAGGCAGATTTGTTCACCTGCCTGTGCCTCAGGGAGCTCATCTGTAAAACGAGGGTAGTGATAATAGTGCCTATCTTGCAGGGATGTTGTGAGAGATGATAAATAAATATAGAACACGTGGAATAGAGCTTCATGGGGATTTTTACTCAATAAATACTCGTGGAATACATACATCTTAGACCTAATGATTCCTTCGCGGATAAAGATCTAAAAAAAGAGGCAAACACTCCTTTCTGCACAGGCACCTGCTGTCCGTGCTAGCAAAACATGTAACCTGTCCAAAGAAGGAAAAAGGACGAGTGGGGTCTTCTCTCAGTGTGAGTCTACATAGTTGGTAGTTTGTGGGCACTGCCGTCATGAGGGGTCATGGCTGCTGCAGTTTGGAATCCCAGGCGATCAGCCTGTACCAGGAAAAAGCAAACACACTAGTCCCCACATCCTAGGACCCAGGATGGTGCTCCTTTGGGGGCACGGCAGTGTTGGGAGTACAGCAAAGCACCTGCAGGCTTTCTAGAGAATTCCACTGCGTCTACCCCTTCCAGTAAAACATACAGAACTTCTCAATTGTCCCGTGATTAGTGCCAGAGCACACATCACCCAGGGGTTTCGTTTGCAGTAAGGTAGCTTCTCCAGGAGGTAAAATGATTCACAAAATATTAAAAGAGAAACAAATTAATGGAAATATGTATACAGCTGACCTACAGGTACACATCAAAAGCACAGGATACTCTCGGAGCATATTAATGAAGGTAGAGAGGAACTTAATCTGGATTGGGGTCTCAGGAGATGTTTTTCCCCAGATGCAAAAGAAGCTTAGCATATTTAAAAAAAAAATTAGAAAAGGCCAGTTTGGTTGGAGAATTGTGAGCAGGAGGGAAGTCGGTGAGACGAGGCTGGAAGGGCACAGAGGACAAGTTAGAGATTTTTGCACTTTTTTCCTCAAGAAGAAAGAAAAGCCAATTTAGAGATTAAAAGAAGAAAATTAGATGATCCAACTTGGGTTTGACCAAGGTTATTCTGGCAAGGTGTGGAGAATGGATTGGAAAGAACAGAAGTGCTGGGCAGGAAGACCTTTAGGAGGCAGGTGAAGAGATCCAGGTAAAAGATTAGAATGTCTTAGACGGGGGTGGTGACAACAGAGGTGAAGGGGACTGAGCAGGTGTAAGCAAGGTCCTTGAGTCGTTTTAATGGCATCTGAACGTTGAGGAGTCATTACCATTAAGCCCATTTTAAAGATAAGGCTGAGGAGGCTCAGAGTAGGTGAGTACCCGGGTTACCCGGCTGTTATTTGACAAGATCATATTTAAGCCCATGTCTAGAGACCCCAAGAATGTTTTCTTTGTCTTCCACATTATTCACTCCAAAATATATATATATATATATAATATATATAAATATAAATATATATAATATCTAATTATATATAATATAATTATATATTAATTATATTTATTAATTATATATAATATAATATATATAATTAATTAATTATATATAATATAATATATATATATAAAATATATATATAATATATATAACTATCAAATCCGTGCTGCTCTGAAATTACGGACACCTGCTTAGTGGACATAATGTCCTCCAGTGCTACATGAGCTGTGATAATCATTTTTGTTTTATTGTTTAGCTCCTCTGGACTCCCGAGTAAAGTCCAAGTGCTGGAATGGAATGTCCCAGGGACCACTTGGCCAAGTGACACTGCTCTGAGAAAGGCAAAGCCAGGACCGGCCTCCTGCTACTGCAGAGAGCACAGGTCACATCTCCTGCCTGGAACTGACACTGGCAAGACAATACCAGTTAGAAGTGCCCATGGCAGGAGCCAGCATCCTCCTGCTTACCAGCAGGTGCCTCCAGAAGAGGGCAAGCGAGAACAAAGAAGATCAAATGAGGAGCTGAGCAAGTGGTCACCCCCTCCTGGCAGCTCTGGCCCTGGCTCCCTAGCCAGCCCTCTTCAACAGAGCTCCTTTTCAGGCCCCAGCTCAGCCCTACTGCAGAATGGGAATGAGCTGCTCATGTATATGCAAATACCAAGATGGGAAGGCAAGCTGGGGGAATTAGCATTTTTAATGAAACAAGACCACAGGGAAAGAGCAGTAGTAATGAACAATATCTTGCTGTAATTTTTTTTTTTTTGAGGAAAAAAAGGGGAAAGGTCCCGACCCCAGAACAGACATCAGAGTCATCTGCAGGACTCAGAGGAATCTTATAATAATCTTACTAGAAATAATAACAGAATCAATAAAACAACAATACAAAATAATTAATATCATTTCAGTGGCTGCTTGTAAGCTTTCAATATGTATTAGTTACGTGCCAAGGACTGTGTACACAATCTTCCCAACTACCCCACTAGTGGGGCAGTATGATTATCTCTATTTTAGGGAATAAGGAGGCTCATTCTGTCACATCACCAGGATAGGCAGAGTCAGGATTTGAACTCAGGTCTGTCTGACCACAGAACCCTTCCCAGTCAAAGCTACCTCATTCCACAGGTAGTTGTCAACATGGTTGTACCATCCACAGCACCAAGCACCACTACGTGAGCTCTGGAAGGGCCTGTTGGCAGCAACGATCTCATGTCCAAACTGGGAGGATGGGAGACAGAGGCTCCGCTCCACAGGGGGGAGTGTGGAATGGAGACAAAACAGGCAGCTCTCCTCCGAGAGGAGTTTCTCCTGCTAAACCTGAACAGCCTTGCTGTGAAGCAAAGCCCAATCCCTGAGCTATTGATCACTCGCTGGAGAGAATTCAGTAACAGCAAATCCCATCTGTGTTCAGGAGGGAGCCAGGAGAGAGAGGTGTGAGGTGTGACCGCCCCGTTAGTTTCCCTGGGTTCTGCTGTCTGGGGAGGGCAACGCAGAGACCCTCTGTGCCAGCTCTGACATTGCTGTCATAATTCCTATTATCTATGTATTATCTATGCTAATGCTGTTAATATCACTTGGTTTTCACTTCCAGGATAGGAGAGGTGGTAGATGCCTGCTGTCAGGCAAGGCGGCCACACACCAATTTGGGATTCATGTCAGGCACTAACAGTTGTATTGAATGGATTATTGAACTGGAACAAGCTGAATGCTCCTGAGGAAGGTGATGAAGATCCTGGGTCCGGGTGACTCCCCCAGTGAAGGGGTCTTTACTCATCTTCACCCACTCAGCATTCCATTCCCAAAGGTTTCTTGGGGTTCCTCCAGGTGAGTGATGAAGGGTGCAGTCTGTCTGTGACCCACACCCCAGTGCCCCTTGTTCTTGGTTGTGCCTGCCTTTGACCTGCCTGAGTTTTGTTCCCTTGCTTGGTCTGCAAGCAGAGAGCCTGCTGCCCACTGTCTTCGGGTAGGTCCTTCTCAAACTGAACACAACTGCCCAGAGGGCAAGGACGCTTTTGCTGAAATGCAGCAGACATGACAGGAGCACAGCTGCAGAGTCCCTAGGAAGTCTCCCCTTTAGCATTCAGAGGCTGGACCCCAGCTGGTTGCCAGCAGGACCAGCAAGGGGGTGTGAAAGCCATTGCCTAGGTTATTCCCAGCCACGAACCCTCAATCTCAGAACAGGAAAGGACCCAAGAATGCCCCCTTCTCCCTAGCCCTAAGGTGTAGAGGGTGGACACACAGGTGGGTGCGGGACTTCCCTGAGAGAATCTCAGTCTCTAGTTAAGGGAAGGGAGCAATCTGTTTCATTCAGAACATTTGGTCAAAGACCACTCACTTCTATCCATGTAAGTCAATTTCCCTCAGTCCTAAGGAGCTCAGTTTTGAACTCAACCAAACGCTCATATTTGCCTCTCCCTGGAGTTGGAAGACCATTCAGCATTTTTTTTTTAAGATTGTACTTATTTATTTGAGAAAGAGTGAGAGAATGAGAGAGAGAGAGAGCACATGCACAGAAGCAGGGGTGGTGGAAGGGGCAGAAGGAGAGGGAGAAGCAGATTCCCTGCTGAATGCAGAGCCTGAGACCGTGACCAGAGCCAAAGTAAGACACCTAACCAACCGAGCCACCCAGGTGCCCCAGGCTATTCAGACTTGTTGCAATCAGTTTTCAAATTCTTAGCATTGGTTTTGATAAACTGACTTAACTCTACTCCCAGCCCCCAGTGTTGGCCTTTGCTAACAAAATCATCCCACCAGTGAAGTGGAATGCGTCATTTTGCACATGGGGTACTGAAGCATTCTGTTCTTGTATAGATGGTCTTGGAGTAAGAATACCAAAGGTTCTCTAACCTGGGGCCTTTGCTGAGCCAGAGGGGAGGTAAGCAGCTCCCACAATGGGAATAGGCATGGTAGCTGGGATGTCAGCCATGGTAGGGGCAGGGAGGGGGGAGCCCTGTCACTCCCTGGGTGCACTACCCCCCAACATAGCCTCGTTTCTGTGCCAGATGCTTCTGGGTGCCCACCCCCCCCCCACCAGGCTGATGCCAGCACCCAGGAGAAGGGAAGCAGAGAAACCTCTGCTGTGTGGGAGGAAATTCAAGAGAAACCTGTGGGAGAGAAAGTTTATTGGGCTGAGAGCAGGAGGCCAGGAATCGGACCCGTGCTCAGGCAGTGGTGAAGCTGGGGCCACAGGCCATGGGCTCCTCCCCCCAATCAGCGTGATTGCAATCAGCCCAAGAGCCTAAGTGCATTCAACAGAGCAGGTGAAAACATGCAATCTGCAAACTGCATGTCAAAAATCGCAAACCAGGACAACACAAACAACAGGAAGGGGAGCGTGGGGAAGAAAAACAACCCACAGCAGGCTTCCCCTAGCCTTCACCTGGTGACCAGACAGGAGATAAGGAACTATGTGTGGAGGGTCACAGACTCCCCCCAAATCCCCGAACGGGTGTGCATGGGATGCCAGGGCGGGAGAGCTCAGAGTCAGCCGACATCAGCCCTTCAATCAGTCTGTTTTACTAGTAATTTCCCCTCATGTTTTTTAATTTAATTCTCGGCTTCCTTCAAATACCAGTCAATGAACCGTCCAAATTTCCTCCAAATACCCTTGAAAATGTTGAATTATGCAATTAAGGATGGTGTAATACAATAATATGAGAAGAAATGTTGTCATACATATTTTAATGAAATACACGGGCTTGGGAGGGATTGAGGGAGAGAGGAAGAGATTTCCCAGAGCTGCCTCTCACCCACCTTCGGGTGACAGCTCCATCTTCTTTGTTATTAAAATCCTGCCATCAAGGTAAATCCCAAAATGAACATTCACTGTCAATGAACACCTTAGGGGTAGCTGCACCCTCCCAGGTTAAATCAGGGTTTGCAAATACTGAGAGGTAGGTCAATCACAAATGGACTATCCCTCTCATGTATTCATGTATAATTTACTCATTCATTCATTCAAAAATATTTATGAAACTCTGTTACCTCCTGTCTTTGCACAAGTGACCACAGTTTGACTGGGGCAGTCCCAGTTTTTGCACTCAAAGTCCAGTGACTCAGAAAATCTCTTAGTCCCAGACAAACATGGATGATGGGTCACCTAAAATGCAGTTGTATTTGCTTGACTAACCCAACCATATTCCTTAGACATCAGCTGACCTTCCCTGGGAAGTTCCTGAGGTGATGCCAAAATGAATGTCATTATTTCATGGCACCATTAGTCACCCTATCATCCTATATTGTGTATCGTCACACTTCCCTTCCACACACTCCCCACCACACACACACATACACACACACACACTCACACTCACACACAGCTCCCATGGTTCCTTGGGGCCAATATCATGTCATGTTTTTCATTGGATTCCTAACATCTCACTCTGGTCAAACACATTGTAGGCACTCGACTACTTATTAAATGACTGGAAATAATAATAAAAAGAGTAATAATATTAATAGCATAATTTATTCAACAGTGTTATGTGCCTGACACATGAGAACAAACCTTAAGTGACATACAGTTTTTTGAATGGTGGAGAAGGGGAGAAGCACATTCAAGAAAGGGAGAATGTGTATGTGTTGCTTACAATACTTGATAAAAACTAAGTAGATAGAACTTGTTGAATGATAGGCCTTAAGAGGTACAAGAATAAAAGGTATTTGAGGAGAAATTGCTATAAATTTGGTAAGAAAAGAGAGTTGAAATAAGAGGCTCCTGAGTGGGTGGGGAAATGGAATGGATATCTATGTTTGGCTCAATCATGGATGCTGTAAGTATGAAGATTAGTTGCTCAGTCTTGATAGGTAGAGTCTCAATATTGGTTTCTGGGCAAAGAAATGGGAAGATTCAGCATAGGAAAAGATTCTAGTGTTTGTATTCTTTTAAACCTGGGTTTCATTTTGATTTGCCACTTGGAAAAGTCTGTTAATATGTTGGCTCCACACTCATCTGTGAAATGGGGACTGATATTTGACTGACACAGTTACTTTGGATCAGAACAGTTTCTGTGGACTCCTCAATACAGCAAGCAGTGAACAATGGGAGCCACCACTATCAATACCACCACCAACAAAACCATCACCACCATCACTACTGTTACCACCACCATCACCACACCAACAATACTGTTAGCACCACCACCACCATTACCACCACCATCACCACCACCACTATCACCTCCATCATCACCATCATCACCGCCATCACCATCACCATCACCACCACCATTACTGCCATCACCACCATCACCACCACCACTACCTTCACCACCACCACCACCATCACCATCATCACTACCATCACCATTACCACCACCACCATCACCGTTACCAGCACCATCACCAACATCATCATCAACATAATCATCATTACCACTAAATAACTTAAGGAAAATTAACCTAATGCGCTATGGGTGATAGAGAATGCTTGCATTTTTAAGTGGCCACCCACAAAACTATGAACTAGGTCAACGAATACGTCAACTGTAAACAGAAAGCATTTAGTAAGCAAGGCTCTTTCCCCCATGGATCCCTGGGCTATTTTTAATATGGTTTTCTATATTATCCTTCTATTTATAGTAATTGAAAGACTCAGTAGACTCAATATTAATTTTCTACATCACTTATCTATTTTATCACAAATAGTTTTAAGTTGTTGCTTTTTTTTTTGTTGCTGTTTTCTTCTCCTTCCTTTACATATGTTTCTTACTCCCAGACTAAAGGGAAATTTGCAACTAAAGAACACACTTGGATTTCTTCAGTTTATTCACCTAGTGTTGAGAACAGATCTTCGCATGTACTCAAGCCAAAATAATGTCCACATCATGGTACTCCAAGCTCCTACCCTCTGACCCCAATGTTTTGTTTTGTTTCCAATTCGATATCCATCCATGCTATGCTCCTGCCACATTAATCTACTTAGTTTCCTGAGCCCACCATGCACTTCCATGTCCTGGGTGTTGACTCTGTCTTATGTTCCCCTAGCATGAGAAGAGCCAAATTGTGTTTGGGTTTCTACAAGCAGACTGGAAATACTACCATTTGTGGATGGGTGACACTCTGAACACTGCTTGTTAATTGTCAGATACCCAGGGTTCAAGTGCTTCATCTCTGACCCACACTGGGATAATAATAATAATACTTTTTCTAAAGATGTAGAAATTATTGTGTTAGCACTATACATAAAGATGTTTTAGGAACTGAAAAGTACTATTGCTGAAATGTATTAATCCATAGTGTGATATAATGAAAAGCCTACAAGTGTTGGCTTTCAGTTCCAATACCACCACTTACTAGTTATGTGATCATGAATAAGTCACTTTAGATTTCAATTAATCACCCATAAAATGAGAGTAGCAGCAACTGTCCTGCCAACTTTCCAGGGCTATTAGGATTGCAAGTGAGATGCTCTCTGTACAACTGCTTGATCAACTGCAAAGTGTTAGACCAATGCAAGGCAGTGACGGAGATGTTGAGGAAGCAGCCTCTGTTGTAGCTGGATTCACTGGAGTCCCGGTTCCTGTACACAGAGATAGCATGTCCTAGGGAAGGTTCCTGCCCCTCTCTGGGCCTGCTTTCCCTTTTTACAAAATGGACAAATGGACAGCGTACTGGAAGCTATTTTGTTGTTAGGGGCATCAAATGAATTAATGCATACAGAGTGCTCAAAGCAATGCCTGAATGATAATTAAATATGGGAGCTCTAATATTATTGTTGATGTTATTATTAGCAGTGTTCTTCTCCCTGAGCCTCAGACCTTGATCAAGTTTGAGGGTGTCCTGTGGCCAAAAGTTACTGCTCCCATCTCTGTCTCAGAAACTACCAGGTAAGGCTACTTTCTTCTTTGCTTTTCTCATCCCTCATCTTGTCTTATCTTGCTTTGTGTTCTCCGGCCCTCCACCCACGCCCCCAGGAATACAAACCAGATAAGTCATTTTACAGTGAGCATGATTTTTCCATGCTGAGAGATAGCACCAACTCCAGGATTTTATTAGTTAATATCCTGTCATTGCTTTTGAGAGTCAAGACTCTGATCTAGGTACAGACATGGCCCAGATTCAGTGGGGCCTGAATCTTATCTCATACAGTTTTGAAGCTCTTCAAGAAAAACAACATACAATTACAAATATAAAAATAGGTTTGGATGTGTTTATTTAAAGTGAGAAATCATAAGTTATAAATTTTTAAAAACCGAAAAACACCCATATGCATCAGAAACTCTAGAAAAATAATATACAGATATTAAATATCTCCTGAATACACTTCTGTAAAATTTTTCCTATGTTTTAATTTTATGCTTTTTTAAAATCACTTTTTCACAGGAAGTAATTGTATATTTTCTATAGAAAAAACAGAAAAATGATTCAGTATGTCATCTAAGATGGTTGGTTTTTTAACATGACAGAAATAGTTTCTTTCAGCTTCCTGAGTCATGACTGGTCACATCATGAAAATTTTTAGGATTTTGGCCAAATCTGGGAAAACATCTATCAAGTTTCTTTTATTTATGCGTTATGATATTTGGAAGAATTATTCGCAGACTAACTAGGTTTTGGTTCCTTATCATTGTTCTTCCATTCCCCACATATTTCAAATGTGATGCCCCAGGGGACCCATTCATGTCACAATATAACTTCTGGGTAACACTGGGTGTCTCATGGTAGGCAGTGGAAACTTTCTGGAAGCCATCTCTACATTGGAAAACCTAGCAATAATTTAATATGCAAGGAAGTGATTTATGAAGTGCATGAAATACATCTGACTAAACACAAACTCAGCGTATCCCCAACTCAAATCCCACTTAGCTGGATCCCCAGAATGCTTGTGATCATTCAAACACCATCTGACACAGGAAAGTGTGGCAAACATTATGTCAGATTATAAGTAACAGAAGTCCTGACTGGTTACAGTTAAAATGTCTTATTTTTCTATTGTTTACGTCATATAGTTGATCTGGTAACTATTTTTTTAGTGTCTCTTTTAGGGCCTTGGAAGAAACCAATACAAGCCTGTTTCGGTCATGTACTGTTGTATAACAGACTGTCGCCTGTCTGTTATTCAACAACCATCCTCACACAATGGTGTGAGGTCTTCTTAGATGTTCTAGTTCCAGAAGAGTATCCTGCTGAATGCTGCTATAGGAATAACGCCAACCATTTCTGCAGGTGGCAAAGGCCTCCCAAAGTAGAGACCTTGGAGAAAAGATCAAGTCAAGACCATATTCTAGAAGATTTAAGGCAAGGCCCCAAAAACTCTGAGAAAGGCCAGAGGGCTCCCAGGAACCATAACAGTGCTGTCCCACAGCAGTGTCTTATTCCCAATGTAGAAAGACTTCAATCTCAGAAAGAATTGTACTGGGCCATGGGACATGGAGTAAATCCCTGTGAGATTGCTAGATAGCATGATATTTTAAAGAGCTTTGTCCTGAAGAGAGACAACTGCCAGACTGGATACATGAATAGGGAAGTGCAAAGTGAAAAGAGGTCCTAGAGCTCCAAGCTTCTGTGAGAAGAAAGTAGGTTGAGAAAGTTGTTCAGCTAAAAACTTGGGCTATTTCTTATGAAAAAGAAAAAAATGAACCAGAAGGTAGTGTTCTATACAGTGGTTCTAAAAGCAGTGTGTTTGAAAATCCTCACAGAGGAAGAATTTGGCTCTAAAAAATTTAAATAAAATAAAACAAAATAATAATGTTAAGTAAATAAAAAGTGCCCACCCCTATTCCCGGGGAAGGGTGAATAGCCAGAAAATCCTCCTTATATTTTAGAATTGCTATGAACCAGTAACTGCTACGTGCTTCTTGTTCATCTCCTTTTTGAGCAGGAGCTCTTATTGTAGTTCCTGTATTAGTGCTATGTTACAACTACTTGTTGAGTATGGGGAGATTTGACTGGTATTTTTCAGCTCACAGTTCTTTAGCTCAAGAGATGTCCAAACCAACGACCCTCATGCACATCTTCACCTATTCATTATAGATCATGAAATACTAGACTAGAGGTTACTGCCATATTACAATGAAAATTTGGGGTGTCTTCGCAGGGTGAATATATTTTCCACACAAAAACGATAAGAATTGCTAGAGTGTGGAAGCAGACTGTGCTGGACTGTATGAAAAGAGACACCTAACAATTTTTCCCAGCGTGTATGTGCATGTTGCTCTTTCCATCATAAGATAGACTCTATATTCCATCTTCTTGAATCTGGGCCAGGCTGCCACTTTCTTTGACCAATAAATTGAGGCAGAGGGAATGCTGTGTCAGGTCCTAACTTAGGTCTTATGAGGTCTTATTTGCCTCAGTTTCTTATTTGCTCTTCTGGAAATCAGCTGCCATGTAAGAACGTTCAGCCTGGACTACTGAATGATGAGAGACTGTGTGCAGGAGAGACCACATTCAGGAGAACCAAGGAGCCAAGGAGCCCAGACATGTAAGTAGAGCTGTCTTGTATGTTTCAGACCGAAGTGAACTCTCAGCTGAATGCAGATGCATGAGTGACTCCAGCTGACACCATGGGAATCAGAGAAAAACTTCTAGCCAACTCACAAAAACATGACAAATAACAAATCATTTCTATTTTAGGCCATCGAGCTCCTAGGTAGTCTGCTGTGCAGCAAGACCTAATGGAAATTGACCTCACAGCTTAAACTTCATCAGCTTTGTAGAAATTCTACCTTTGGGTATAGAGCCTGGACAGGAAAACAGTGACTCTTCTACATGCCAACCATATGATGAAGAACCCTGTGGTGGCTTTCTGTGCTGGTGATTCTCCACGGTCCAACCCCTGATAGACCATTCCCTATACTTCTCAGCTCTTCTCTATGTCAAAGAATGATGACCGCACTGACTGCATCCCTTTCTTCTTTGTTACCTGGTTCCAGTTCAGTTTGTCCTACAAAGTTCAATGCCTACAAAGAAAGTAGCCTTATCTCCTGTAACCTCTACACTTCAATGCTGATATAATGGCAGTGACTAAGCTTTATAAGCCACTGATCCAAACAAACAGACACTCTTCTATGGATCCAACTTTCACTTGGATCCATTCCATCATCTCTTCCCCTGTTCCCTTTAGGAGTAGAGGTGATAATAGCTTCACTTCATTGTGAACCACTAGGTGCCTCAACATTCCCATTGAATTTCACTTATTCTGTCTACAAACTCTGTAAATTATCTCTTCACTACCATGTCTTCATTTGAACCAAGGGGAATTCTGTTTTCTGCTAATAACTTGACTGGTAATCTCTCCCATCAGTCCCAAAATTCTGAATCCTAAGCAGCTGAAAGAAAAATGAATATGGAATATGAAGTCATAGAGACCAGATTTCAGTATTAGGCACATAATTTCTTAGCCCAGTGACCTTGAACTAATCAATTAACTTATCTGAGTCATAATTTCTTCAACTGAAACTAGAAATACTAATAATCTAATTTACAGGTTTATGTCTCAGACATCCAGCATTCACCAAGCCCTTAATGCTGAATATGGAATCTATTAGGCACTCTATTTAAGTACAAGAGAGTACTGATGTATTTAATACCAAGTTAGAGGTCTTTGTCCCTTTCAGGGTTCAGTAAGTATCAAGACATCAAAACTATAACAAGAGTTTAAAATAGTGAATCATGAGTCTTGAATCAATATTAGCCAGACCACCATTATTGCAGGTTTACAATGGCCCCAGGAATAGCAGCACAGGATTTAGGACAGGATGTCAGATCGGCCTTCCTGGTCATGAACTATGATCAGATAATAGGAGAACCATAGGGCACTCTGCTAAGGATTCATATAGATGAACAAGTAGTTGTGTGCATTCTACTGAATGAGGAACCAGTGGCATTAAGAACAAATAAGATAATATGTTATTGAAAGATCTGCTATTTGTGACCAGAGAGACTTTCCAGCTGTTTCTATGCACCATGCTTTGTTTATGGACCATCCAGTACTGGCATCCCATTTGTGTGCTCTCTGAGAGGGGCAACTAGAGAACTCTTTGACTCACCAATTTTGAGCAAGTCTAAATGAGAAGCAAGGAAGAAAAGAGAAGTTGGAGCAGAATATGGAGAAGAAGGAAAAGAAGAAAAAAGAAGAGGTTCACAGTTGGCCAGGCTTGATTGGGGTGGTCAACTTGACCTAATTCCTGACCAACTAAATGCAATCTAGGAAATTCATTTCTGCCAGGCATGCAAGGGTTAATCAGAGGCAGAGCTGGGTGGCTGCAGGTCAGGGAGTGAGAGGACCCCACCAGAGAGCCTCCTCACTGTTGGGAAGAGAGATGTACTAGTGGTTGGCCCTGGGCACTTGAAGTGAAGGGGACTGAACTGAGTGATTAAGCAGGACTATGGTTTTCCTGGTGCAACTTGTGTCATGCATGTCATAGATGGCTCTTCTGCCTGGAATTGGGACTTCAGGTCTGTGCTGCTAGCATGAATCAGCAAAGCCTAATCCACCCCCATTTCTACTCCTTGCACCCGACTCGCTGCCAAGTTCTGGAGGCAATAGAGTCCCATGTTTATCTTCCTTTCCGAACACCCACAGTGATGTTCCTATTATCATTATCATCATCATCAAACACTAAATCTTCGCCAAGTGTCCTTCATTCTGTATTCTGTATAAGGGAACTAATATTAACTGAGCCTTCAGTAAATGGCTGTTGCTCTGTTTGGTATTTAAATTGTGTTATCTAAATGAAGGTTCACAACAACCTTGTCAGATGTTACCATCCCCATTTTACAGGGGATATAACATACCCAAAGAAATAAAGAAATTTGTCCAAGGTCACATAGCTCATCATAGGCAAAGTGTCTATGCCTAGGATCTCCAAGAAATAGAGACCAACACCCTCCTCTCTCTCACAATCATGCTCTTGAGGCTGCATTTAACCTTGGAGGTTGCTAGTCATTTATTAAGTTTCCATAATGATGTGTGCATTGCAGGAGCAATGGGGCCAGCATGGACAAGACAAGTAAAAATCCACCTCAGCACTAGTACATGCACATGGAGATGAGTTTAAAGTCCCAGGTTCCCATTTTGTATAGTTCCAGGGTAAGCTTATCTTCCCTGGTATTAAAACTGTCTACAGAGGATGCTGGATAAAACACTGACTAATTGCTAAGTTACAGCTTATTCTCAACTGCAACACAAATCTTCACTCCTTTTAGGAATTAATGATCCTGCCACATGTCCTCAGAAATGGACACTCCTTGGTAGTCAAAGATTAAGGCTTAGCACTCTGTTGGGACTCAGGGAAGTTGCCATTCCTAATTTGTCCTTTCTGACCCCACTGGGAACATTCTTTTGGAGTTGCTGAAATTGGATGGGGCAGGGTTCCTACCCCACACACAGGCCTACAAAGTAACCACTACAAAATGGCTAACATGGCTCCTGGCACAGAAAGGCCTCGTACCAGTCCTTGTTGCCTTCCCTTGGAGCCAATCCCAAATTCCCCCTGCCCCACTGAACATGTTAGCCTTTATGCCTCCTTCCATCCTTCTTGTGTCAAGAGGATCATAGATTTAGATCTTAACAAGCACGAGTTAAATGCCTCTTGATGTCAGCCTGAGGGCCAGATGTCAGATACGTCAAAGCATCCCTAAAAGCTTTGGTTCCAAATGAGAATACAGGAGATGCATGGGTGGCTCTGTCGTTAAGCATCTGCCTTCGGCTCAGGTCATGATCCCAGGGTCCTGGGGTGGAGTCCCAAGTCGGGCTTCTTGCTCAGCGGGGAGCCTGCTTCTTCCTCTGCCTGCTGTTCTCCCTGCTTGTGCTCACTCTTTTGTTCTCTCTCTCTCTCTCTGATAAATAAATAAATAGAATTCGGAAGGATGGAATCAACTCAGTTTCGGAGCACTGTTGTGGTGACCAGCTTTACACTGGTTTCCTCACATGTAGTGTGAATCCTTCCAATAACTCTCTGAGGTAGGTCCGCTCTCCACTCCCCCAATTTAGATGTATGAGTTCCTAAGCTCTTTATCAAAGGCAAGAAAGGTTTTGGTACAATTTTCCATTCAGATGGTTCTTATTCCAGTGCCCGCATTCCATTCTGTTTGATTATCGTGCTTCTGGCTTCTTTTTCAAAATTGTGTTTTTTAATTCCCTGAGCTTGGCCCACTATCTGCAACACAGGAGATGCTTAGTAATTAAATGTTCATAGAATGGATGAGGAGCGAATGAATGAGTACCCCACACATGCATTTAAGACTAGATGCCCAGATTGGAAGAGTAGGAGGGTCTCAGTACTGGGGCTGAACTGACTCATTGTTCCCAGGAAGGGGACAGTATTGATGTAGACAGTCCACCTGGAAAGACATGGTTTGTCTTCACCTATGTTCCCCACTTCAGACCACCACCAGGTTTCTTGACAGAAAACCAAGCATGTCTGCCGTAGATAGAGCTGTGTCCTCCTAAGGCTAAAGTCTTGGACCTCTCAGATCTTACCATGGCAAAGTTAAAGCGGAAGACCATTTCTCCTTCTCCTCTACTTGGATTTGAAAAAGAAAATCAGCTCTTGGGTGTGTGCCAGTCTTGTGTCTTTTACTTGTATCCATATAGTCTCACCTTTAAATTGAAAAATCTTCTTTTAGTCTCCTGTTCTTAAAAGAAAATACAAAATTTACCAATAAGAGGAATTCAGTAAAAAGATTTCTGGCATAAAGCAATTGCTATTTGTGTAAACGACGGGACACTTAACATAATGCAGGCAGAAAATTAGCCTGTAATCACTGCTTTCTTTTGGATCTGCTTTAGATGTATTTAAGCCCAAGAGACTTCCCTAGAGAGTGTGCCCCTGGGACTTGGTGCCTCCTCCTACTCATTACCTTTGGTTTTGTTGTCTGCGGCAAAGAAAATTAGGGCACCATGGCTATTGAGATGCTTGTGTTGAGCCAGTGAGATATTCAAACAGAAAAATGACAGTCACTGCATAGGATTTTGGATGATTTAATGGCTTGAATTACCTTTCAGGTTCATGGAGGAAATGCCAAGGCTGGCAGCACCATGAGGACATCTTCTCCTTGTCCCTTCTCTACCCAGTCCTTAATTGCCACAGGCAGAAGAGAGGCTGTGGTTCCTCCACTGCCCTTTTGTTGGGTCCAAATAAAAAAAGGAACAATTAAGTGAGGAGACCACCAGGCATCTGAGGCTATTATGCAGGATGAAATGGATCAGGAAGAGGAGCAGCTCTGTGTCTCTGCTGGTTTCCCTCACTCTCTCAACAAAGGGCTCAAAGTAACTCTGTGCAGAGAATCACCCAAATGAGCAGGAAATGTGAAACCCAAGAGGAGACTCACGGTTTTCACTGAATTCCTGCCTCTTTTTAAGAACTGAATTTCTACTTTCAGCATCTCTCCTCCTTCTTCATCTTCCCTTTTATAAAAATTCAAACTTCTACCCTGGGTTGAGGTGCTTCTTAGGAGCGTTGTAACCCTGAATGAGTAAGTCTCTGTCTCGTGCTAGACCTCAGTTTTCACATTTATGAAATGGGAAAGTAATATTGACTCCTGAGAGTTAAGGTGGAAATAAGAATGTCTGAAGCTACTGTGTAACCCTAGAGCCTTCTGTGGAGGTATCTTACTGCAGACGGTGTGGAACTTCTTGGTATTTGGTAGTTTTTAACACACTCTGCTATTTAAAATCCTTCAGGGAAGGTCGCACCACAAAATGTGTTTCTGACTCTCAGGTTAAGAATAAGGGGAAGCAAATTCCCTGTCCCTGTTTGAACTTCTCTCAGAGTGCCAACTTCAGCCTTCCAGTTAAACATGTGAACTTGGATAATCCCAGATCTGCACATAACTCAGTCTCAGGAGCATTTTTCATCCAAAGGAAAATAATCCAAAAACCAGACATAATTAAAAACTAATACCAGTGTTTATTTGCATCCCTCGAAGAATACTAAAAGAGATCTGATTGATGACTATCCACCAGACTTCTTAAGATTCTTTCCCTTACTGCTCTTATGTTTTCTCTCTCACACACACAACCCAGCTACCTTGAAGCTTCTCTCTTTTCATGCCCCATGTTCATCTTTCCCCCCAACAAATCACTCACATATGGAGTTGGACTTTTCTCCCTCTCTCCTTTGCTCTGTCTCTGCTTTTTTTTCTTCTCTCCCCTGAGTTTATACCCTCATCTCCCCTATTCCAGTTCTGTCTCTGTCTATCCAGTGTCCCAAATTTGCATCACAAAAGCTTATCACATAAGATTAGCTCATGGCAGAGGTAGAATTCTCTTTTGGAGGGTAAAGGAAATAAAGGGAGAGGAGAAACAGAATGGAAAAAATAGCATTCTCTTTGGCAGTCAAGTCAGGGAGGAAGATTTAGGAGATTCACGTGTTAATAATTCTTGTCACCGTCAAATATGACTGGGGACACATTCTGGAGTGCTTAAAGATTCCATTCCAGCCTACCCAGGAGTGTGTAGAAAATGGAATACCAGCACCAAACAGGTGAAAGCAAGAGGATGTCATGCTTTTGTCAGTCTGTTGGATGAAAATCTGAAGCAATTTTTGCCTATGAATATGCATCATGTCTATGTCTTCGCTCTCATCAGCAGTGCTCAGCAGATGGCTGGTATGTGTTGAGATCTGCTATACACTATACCTGAATATTGTGATGGGTTGTGGGGTGGGGAGGATCAAGAGCTGGACAGAAGCTGTCAGAATGCATGACACATTGTCTGGGGGAGTGGCAACTCTCCATTACCCTTGGTCCCAGGGCCAAAGGCCATGATCTTACAGCATATAAAAGGTAGCTCTAATGAGTAAGACATGAAAAGGGGCTTGACCATTAGTGGTCATTAATGCTCCCATTCCCAGGGCCATTAACCTCGGGTTCCTTGGCCCAATTCCAACTAGGTTAATTATATACCACCTTCTTGAATTCCCTCCTGCCCTGACAGCCATATGCAGTATAAGAAATGTTAGCAGCATCTGTCTTCATTATCAACCTGAGGATGTTGCCTTCATTATTGACTCCCGTATTTGGGCAATTTCATTGCAAGTAGGAGGAACTCACACTGCTACTGAAGGAAATATGTCTTCTCATGATAAAGAAGAGTTTACCTGTTCCTAAATGGTGTCCCAGAGAAGCAGACAAGACATCTCTTAGCTAAGAGGGGATTGTCTGGCAGCATTTCAAGAAAGGAGACAGTACTGTTAACAATGCAGAGTTCATGATGATTGTAGGTATGCCAAACTAACAAAAGGGGCCCTAGTTGCTAGAAAATCAAGGCCGTGTGACAGTCTAGGCTGAGGTCAGGTATTTGAGCCTACAGAGACAGGACCCTGTGAACACACAGATCCCTTGACCATTTCTCACACTATGGAAAAATGACATAACACTTGGGAGCTTGGGAATCCAGCATCGTTCATATCACTTCAGCACTGGTGTTGTGTGACAGTGATGTCACCGCATCGCTGGTCTCATAAGTCACTGCCCTCAGTGCTAGCTCCTTCTACAGTTCTCCCTCTTCCACCTCCCCACTCCTTCACCTGTCACATGCCCTATATATTCCCAACATGGGATCAGTCCTAGGGCCCAGCTTCTTAAGCTCTTGCCCAGAAACCCGAGCACAACTGGAAATAAAAACCATGCAGTCATACAGACTGGAGTCACATGCATTTGTGGTCCCCAGGTGCAGAAGTTCGGCAAGGAAGCTTCCAAATCCACTTATTATCTTGGCCAGTTCTTTCTCCACTTCTCTTAAACTTCACTATCCTGCTAAATATTCACCCCAACCCCATGTTCTCACAAGACAAACTTTTTCTAACTTCTTGATGAAGGTTGAAGCCATCAGGGAAGCTCCACTTAGATTTTCATCCACTCTTCTTCATTATCAAATTCTTTGTATCAATGCCCAGCCCTACCCACTGTATTGTTCTCTACCCAGGCATTGGCTTATATATAGCCTTGTGATGCAGCTAGTACCCTCCCCTCTTACACCTCACCGTTCCCAATGTACTTCATTTGCACATTGCAATTAATTTGGGAACCCCCCCGTACCTTCTTAGATTTCCAAAGGCCACAATATTTTCCAGCCCAAATCTTGCACTGACAGAATATATTATATCTGCGTTGAGCCAGGATATGAGCGAAAAGAAGCTTCAGGGGATGGAGATAAATGAGTTTCACAGCACCGAAGACATGGAGAGAGACCTGACTGCTCTCCATAGCAGACCCCATTCCCCTCCTGTACCATCCTTCCCAGGGATGGCTGGGTGCCCTTTATGACTCCTTCCCCAGGTTTTCCATTTTGGAGGCTCACTGTTATTTCCCCCAATCTGCTCTATAGGAATCCCTTTTTTAGTACTGCTTTATTTTAAACCACTCCTATTTTAGAAACTGCTGGAGCTTAGAAACCAATTTCCATGCTTATTCCAAAGCATTTGTGGCATTTAGACAAGTTGTACACAAGCTCTATGTGAGTTTCATCAGGGGAGACCCAAACCCAGTTCACTCAGAGGGAGGGCACAAGGCAGGGTCTGCGTGATGTCTGCGTTTCGTGGAAGCTAGCATAAAATGGCAACTTTCCGTGAGTAGAGGAAAGGTTACAGGAAACAAGTCACTTTTGGAAACAGATCGAATTGTCCTTCAACAGAGTAAGACACCATCATGGCATCCTGTTGGACAACACCCTTAACAATCGTTCCTGACAACCACCCGCTCCCATTCTTGTTCTCTACCCCATTCCAGGGCCAAAACTAGGGGAGGAGAATGAAGCACTTCCCCCAGTACAAAATTTAAGAGAGTGTCACTAAAAAATAGTAATCAAGATCAACAAAAATTTAATGTGATATTTCTAAAACCTCAAAATCATGTCAAAAACAAAATGAACAAGCTATCAATTTTTAAAATAAAGCCAGGATCAATGCATGACCATGTTGAGCCTCATTGGAGCCAGAGACAAAAGGAAAAATCGGTAATACTGATCTGTGTTTATTTAAAAATTTGATATTTTGTTAATCATGGGGTGGTTATTTAGCATTGATTTTGATGTTTTAAAATGTTGTAATATTATTCATCTTTATTGCTGAGTTTTGCTGCTCCCTTAAGTTCTGTCCTGAGGTGACTGCCTCATTTGCTTCACCCTCCTCTGGGCCCTGCCTTGTTACCACACACAGCTACTTATCCTGACCTTCACCTTTGCTTCCCAGTTACCTTTAGAATCACTCCCTGTCCTCCATACCTGCTGCCATAGGCCCAATTCTCTTCCCCCATCATCTCTTTCTTGCATGAGTATGGTAGTCCTCTCTCTGGTCCACTAATTTCCAGAACTACCCCTGCCCAGACTGCTGAGTCTGCTTTTCCCACTGTTGAAGGACCATTTAGGGTTTCCTAGGGCCTAGTAAGGAATTCAAGCCTGTAGCAGCCACAGACTCATTTCCCTTAGTTTGCCTTATAAAACCCTGAGTTGCCCTCTGAACCTTCATTTTTTACCATTTCCTGTTCCAGGCTCCTCAAAGAATCCATCAGCACTCATTTTAGGATCTAACATTTCCCCAAGCCACTCATACTCTCTCCACACATCTCACACTTTATACATGCTGTTCTCTCTTCCTTCTGTCTGGAAAACTTGCCCCTTGTGTAGACTTCTGTTAGAACACAGTTCCCATTGCAGTGTAATTGTCTGTTGGTACATCTGTCTCCTGCACCAGGCTCTAAAATGCTTCTCAAGGGCAGAGACACCGTCTCCAATTTATCTCTATATCAAAGACATATAGCAGGTGCTCAAAACAAGTTTGATGGTTATATAAATAAATTATGAATAACTGAGTAATTGAATCATCATGGTCAGAATGCTTATAAATAAGCCTGTATTAAGGTTTTGCAAGGTGGTATGCAGGGCACTAGCAATCAGGGCTGGCCTTACCAGTGAGTGTTCCTGTGAACTCCACAAGCCCTGGAGCTATCTGGCCTCCACTTTTTATCCCTCCCACCCAACACACGCATGGAGAAGAGTAGATACTCAGTGAAAAGACGAACTGAACTAAAATGTAAGTAGTGGGTTATGTAGAGAAGCACTTTATGACTTTCAAAGGGTTGAGATGCCTATTTCAATTAAAAATCATTTCATTAGTAGAACTCACCATCTTTGAAATGCCCAAGAATAACCAAAGAGGAAAGCCATTTCCAATGAAAAGAAACCCATCTGGGGTAAGTGGATTGAAGGTGGGTGGCATAAGACAAAAAAAGAAAAGTCAGGTGCTTAGATTATGTGGGCCCTGAGATGATGATTAAAGAGCTCTTTTGTGTATGTGTTGGGCTGGGTAGGAAAAAGGATGGGGAGGGGTGGGCATGGGCAAAGTGTGGCACTTGTTTGAAGTGTTCTTTCTTAGACTCTCATAGTATAAAAGAGCTGTTTTCACTTGAGGGTCTTCAGGCTCTTGCCTCTCTTTTTTATTGTCTTGATAAATCCTTTATTGAGGTAGCTATCTTGCAAAACTGGCCCAGAACACACATAAACCCCTTGATCAAAAGTTATAAGCTTGTCCTCCCCCCCACCCTACTGCTCTGGGACCTGTAAATAAGACTGATTAGAAAGCAAAGACTGGGGGTTGGCGGGAAGAGGCGGTGCTGCCTTTCATTTTATTTATTCCTTTCATTTTAATAGTTGCAAAATACTACAAACTCAAATGTGGCAGGGGGAAAAAATGGAAGTATTTATTGGCCAAATCAAAGTAACTTAATTTTTATTTACATTTTTATTGATCTTTTCAATCTCTATGTAAGTCATTATATGTTCATCATAGAGGGGAGGAAAAGCCTGACCAAAAGAAAAAAGAAAGAGAGCACACATGGTCCTTCTATTATTTTGGCAGGACTTCCTTCTGTGGGTTTTTTTTTTTTTTTTTCCTGTGCATGCAGGGCATTATGTATACCTTTTAAAATAAAATTGTTATCATGTCTTTCAAAAAAAAAGAAAAGAAAAGAAAGCAAAGACTGGATGGACATGGTGCCACCTTTCTTTCCCCCTTCTAGATTTGTGCCAGATGGGGGCCCATCTAGTGGACAAGCAGGGAGGCATCCATTCCCAGCACGTGTATAGGGCCCAGGTACAGATTGTCTGGGATCCTTCTGGTATTTGGTTTTAAAACCTCAACTCTATGACTCACTTGTTGTCTATTTTAATAACTCATCAAATTTAACACGGTGAGTTGATGTACAGTCCACAGGTTAGCCTGGTAAAGTGATTCTTAAGATTTATGGGGAATAGATTTTGTGTGAATTTCCCAGAACATGCCATGGGCAAGAACATGCCATAGCCTGGAAAGCTAAACAGTAAATTGTTAACATAGATGCAGTTAATTTAAACTATCTTAGACCAACAAATAATAGGACCCTCCCTTCCTTCCTGCCTGCCTGCCTTCCTGCCTTCCTGTCTTCCTTCCTCCCACAAGTATTTATACTGAGTACTTACCATGCGGCAAGTAGATACTCACAGCACTGAGTAGATACTCACAGAATTATGTCCATATTGATCACCAATACAATCTCAATGATATACCACTCTCTGGGTAGTAGATGCTCAACACAAGTTTGTTGAATGTGTCTTTCCCTTCCTGCCTCTCTTCCTTTTCTTCCCAGCCTTTTGAGAGTAACATAATTTCTTCCTCATTCTATCTCCAACAACCTGTAGGGTACTGACTTCATTATCTTTCTCTTTTATTTCTAAAACTCAGATATACTTTGGCTTACCCCCACAAGATCCCATTAAACAAATAATCTGTCTTTGACAGATTTTTTTAAGGAAATGAACATAGGGCTATGTAGGTGATGATTCTGTATTATTCAGAAAATCCTTTTATCTTTTCTCTTTTTCAGTGACCTGGGTATTAACTTGAATCCTAACTTATGGCATCATCTACCTGATTCAGCAATATTAGTTCCGTGCTATGACTGCTCTATTTGACATACTCAGCTGTCTCTATACAAACATCCCTCCTCCCATTGCAATTCTTTGTACTTGTCCCATTCCTCCAAGAGCCTCACTCTCAGCTAACTGCCACGACCCCTTAACATAATATATGGAAAATGATAACGTGTAAGGGATTAACCTCCTCCTGCAGAAATGCATAGAAGAATCTCCAAATGTAAGAAGAAATAAACTAATAATGAAATAACAGAAATGACTCAATAATAAAATAATTTTAAACAATGAAAGGTAATTAGTTATGAGATCTTTAGGGCCCAACCTTTCAAACCATGTGGGTAGACCCCTACCTATAAATGTGGGCTGGGCTGGCCACATTCATTCCCTCATGTCTATGAAGGACTGTGCTCAGTCAACTGAGCAAACATGAAAATCTAATGGAGACAAAGATGTGATGGAGGAGAGAGGAGTGCAGGCTATTGTAGGCAGAATTAGCACTCTGAACAGATGACTAGACAATATTGGACCTGGCTAGGTTAGCAGTGACTGCAAGTAGCATTATAATGATAGGGCATAAAGAGCAAGGGTAGGACCTGAGGTAGAGAAATGGGCTGATGTCACATAAATTAAACCTTTCTGTGTAGCGTAAGAAAGCTTAGTCTTTGTTGGATTGAAGAAGGGCATTCATAGAGTCAACTCAACATTTTGGAAACATTATCTGAGAGAAGTCTGGAAGATATGTTTGGGAGTAAGGGATGGGCAGAGCAGAGGTAAGAGTAATGAATAAGAAGCTATTGCAATAGTCTAAGAATGGTACAGAGAGATGCTAACCCAAGGTGCTGGCAGCAGAGATGACAAAAAGGGGATATCTTTGAAATGAAAATTTTAGGACTGGTGACTGTTTGTAAAGGGAACTCTGGAGAAAGATGAATATTGAAAAGTCTTGAATTCTGGCTGGGCAACTGAGCAGATGGAGATGCTAACAAGTCAAGAAAGAGAATTCAGAAGAAAACAGAGTAAGAGATAAAGATGATGAATTCAATGTTGGAGTGTGAAGCATATGGTGCCTGTGAGGCATCCAGGTGACTCTGTCCAGCACACAGTTGGATATATAGGTACAGAACTCATGGACCAGAGATAGACTTGGGAATTATTAATGCATAAGTGGAATTTTAAAACGTGAGTATAAATGAAATTGGCAAAGAGAACAGGTAGAGTAAGAAGTGAGCTAAAGGTAGAATCCAAAGAAAACAACCATTTATGGTGACAGTTGGAAAAGAAAAGCAGGTATTGTGGAAGCCAAAGAAGAAGTTTTGCAATGGGGGACATGGTTAGTTGTGTCAACTGTTACAAAGATGTGACACGTGAATATGTTCAGAGAAAGATCAGAGAAATTCTGAAAGTGCTTTGTAGTTTTGTCATATAGGAGGTCATTATTTCTGACTTTAATGAAAGCAATTGCAGTGAAATAGTGGGGCTAGAGGCCAGATTACAGCTGATTGAGGAGTGAGTAAGAGGTAATAAGGTGAAGACAGTGGGGGTGTGGATGACCATTTCAAGCAATCTGAATGGTAACGAAGGAGGCAATTATAAGAGGACATATGTTTAGGGTTTATTGTTATTCTTATTTTTAAGGAAAACTTGATAGTTGGGGAAAAAAAGAGGTTGAGAAAAGGTGGTCAAAGGGAGGAGAGGTTAAAAATGCTGGAGAGAGAGAGGGAAGAAATAAATGGACCAGAGTTCCAGAGGGAATAGGAGTGGCCAGAATGGGTGGCAGAAGTGGCAGATCAGCCCTTAGCAGAAAGAGGGCCACTTCATTCTCTGAAAAGAGAGGGAAGAAGCCAGTTGAAGCTATGCATGGTGGTTCGGCATCGAGAGCGGTTCTGTTTGGCATAAACACGGAGTGAATGGGAAAGAAAGCTGAACACCGTCTATCACAGTGCTCAGATCACTGCCATGATCTATGAGAATGGCCACTCAATAATGTTAGCTTCCATTTGCCTTGCCCTAACTCAGTTTTGCTTCCAAGTTTCTCAAAAACCTCACAGCTGGGAAATTCTAGTAATGTCTAATCTCTAGTTCTTCTGTTATGATTTAAACCCTGTCCCTCCCAGCCTCTTTGCTGAGAGACTAAAGGACATCTTTATCGGTGGCATCCCCAGGTACTGCAGAGAAAAACTGAGCCCCTAGTAGGGAATGGGGAAAAAAATCTAGTGTCTGAAACACATGTTTACCCACTGATTCACAACCCCTCCCTCCTCATCCAGGATCCATATATTCTGCTCCTGGTCTCCATTAGGAAAGAATTCTTGGAGCAGTTGGCAAAGCATGGAGAATTTGTCTTTGGGGATGGAGCCACAGGGCCACAGCCCAAGCACCCCTGCCTGTCCTGGCTTTGGCACTGGGTTTACTGTCTGCTCTCTGCTCTTGCATGCTAGCTGACCTAACTCAAAATAATCAGGGGTGAGATGCTCAAGGTATAGTGATGATACATTTGGAAGCCCATTGTCTGGATGTAGATGTCTCATTAGATCAGTTAATATTTATAAAATGTTCTGAATGAGGCTAGAAAAGGTCTTTTACAAACCATGTAAATGTCAGCTACTGTTGGTATTACATGTTACTGTTCCTCATCTTCCCTACAGGACCCAAATCTGTTCCATGCATGCAGTGAAAACTCAGATATTATGTACAGTAATTAACCAATGCTATATCTAAGAAGCTTGAGGAAAGTTTGAGGGGCGGCCAAACCCCTGGCATGTAGTGGAATTAATACGGGATTTGGAGTCAGGCAGACATTGGTGTGAACTGAATATCTACCATTTATTAACTCTGTCTGCTTAGCCTCAGCTTCTTCATCTGTCAAATGGGTATGTTAAATACTACTGCAGAGACTATCCTAAAGAGTGGTATTACATATATTCATTCCAGACACCCATGAGTTAAAAAAAAAATAAAGTTTCCTGTTTCTTAATTCTAGATGTCATTGTTTGGATGTGACGTCACTTTTCTTGAGGCATCAATATCAGCCAACTTGTATTTTCTGATGATGTGCTTTCTCCAAGACTCTTTCCCTCTTTTACCAACCACTTCCCAATACACACACACACACACACACACACACACTCACACACATGCATTTACACTCACGTGCTTGTGCATGCATGCATACATACAATCCATCAATGTTAGGTTCCAAACAAGTTAAGTCTGTAAATCAGGGTGGCTGTTTTTGTTCATGAAATCAGTCTTTTTTTCTATCCTGTGTTCCCTTCATTTTTCAAACTCTGAGCTGACTCCCTTTGTCCCTGGTCTTCCCTAAACCTTCTGTAATAGTTTCCAGGGACATGAGTGATGTCCAAGAGCCCTTCCAGGGCTGGGCACTGACGCCAGTGGGGGATACCCAATGCAATTAAACAAAGAGGGGCTGGCTTCCCCTGTGTGTTACCCAATTAAATACCCACACAGTAACTCACTCAAGGGAATCCCGCTGATGTCAGCAGAAAAAAAGAGACTCAACTACAGCCTCAGACTGGGCCAGCTTATTGTTATTTATAATACACAGTCTTCCGACTGGGAAGCAGGGAAGAGAGATATTCAGGGGTAAAGTGCCACCTGTTAATTGCAATATCTTAGTTAAAGGAAACTGGCTGGAATTCCCAGTCACTCCAATTGGGCAGCATATCCATGTTCCCCATAAAATCTCTGGCTAAGCAAATTTTGGTTCTCCACCTTTCTAGTCATTGATGAGAAAGGGTCATTCCCATGCTGCTGCCACTGAGCATATAGGATGGAAAAACAGGCACCAGGTAATCTGTATAAATCCCTATTATCTCAGTTTAGCAGCTAGAACTCCCAAGAGCAACACCCCAATCTTTTGACACATGAACAAGGGAAGGTTAATGTGAAGGGTGTTCCAAACATTTGCCTTTGAGGGTGGAATGAATTCACTGGTGTGCTTTTGTCTTGGCTAACCTACTTCAGTTAGGGAATCCTTAAGAAAGGCAGATTCATCTCAACAGCTCAACCTGCCCTCCCCCAAACTTTTCTGGAATTTTCATACTCAATCCCTAAGTCTTGATACACATATCAGGTCATTATAGCCTTCTTTCCTCACTGCTCCCCTGCTCCCATGGGCAGATTTTGGTAGGGCTTCCTGGTATATTCTGCCTAATTCTCAGTAGCATAAGTAACCATTGCAGTTGGACAATTCATATAATTACGATATAATGTGGATCTTTCCTCCAACTATGATCAATTCTGCATGGACAAAGACTGTGACTGTCTTAATACCCTGGCATTTCCCCAGGATGGCGCCTGCATAATGTATGCACTCCAAGAGTATTGGCTGAGTAAGTGAATGAATTAACCCAGGCAAAACTTCTTTGGGAAGGCAAATAGTATGCATTGTATTTTGAGGATCCTTAGGATTGTCTTGTACATTGCCACTCTTGTTGGATAACCTGAGTCAACTGCCCTCTTCCCATCATTGTTTCAGAGCCGACAATACAATTGTTACAAGTAATGTTTCTGTTGGATTTAGTTTGGTCAATCTGATTTGATTTTTCAGGAATTCACTGAGCATTGGTTATGTTCTATGTTCCCAGCATGATGCGAGGCTGAGGAGGATGTCAAGGTAGATGGCAGGTTTCCTGTTCTCCCTGAGCTGTGCTCTCCCAGGGAAGATGAAAGTCTGATGGAGGAGTCCCTGTATAACTCAGTAACAGGCTAGATGTCTAAATAATGCAGGCTGTGAGAGTCTGGAAATGTAAGCGTTAACAGGCATTGCTTTTCTGCTTCTAGCTCAACAAAAGCTTCAAGAACACTGGCTGCTTTTTCTTTTAAGTTCAAGGTCTCTGGCCTTTCCCTCTCCCTCAAGACCTTGTCTAACCTTGCTGCATGCAAATGACCGACCAGTTTCCTTTGGTGTTGTGACCCGCAAATTCCCGCCTTCAAGCCAAGGGGAATAGATTGGCCTCCCCAGATGACAGCTCAGAAAGACTGGAGGAGCCTTTCAGGGCAGCTTGCACTGGTTCCCACTGGTTAGGCTTTGAACTTTCCGATCCTTCTTGTTGCTTTGGCTGATTTCACTTTTCTCCTCTCCCAGGGAATGGTGTGTTTTCAAGACAGTGGTAATATGTGCCATCGTTGAGGGTCTAGCAGAGACAAGATTAATTGCTCTCCAGTTAGAAAAAGGAAAAGTGGTAAATTTTTATGTTTAGAAAAAGATGCTCTGGTGAAATACAGCCAGGACGCTTTGCCCAGTCTTTTATTTTGGAGGAGAGAATGCCTAATACAGTCAGACAAAAGCTCATTTTGTGAACCACCTCCTTGCTTGGTCTTTAACTCAGAGTCGCAAATCCCTCTGCCTTGCGGAAAACTGAGAAGCCTTGGAAGCCGGGTATGTGGGCTGGTTTCCTGCTTTTCCAATAACTTTCTGACCTTGGGCTAATTGCTGAACAGGTCTTTAAAAGAGGGAAAGTAATCCCCGCCCTGCCCATGAGGGTCGATGTGCGGTTCATACATTCGTATGAAATGAGATGTAGACGTGAGCAGGCGTTGCCCGTGTGGAAGAGTTATTCATGTGCAAGCTGTTCATGCCGCTCCTACTTCCCCGTTTTCACCCTCCAATTTTGTTCTCATGGGCATAGCACCAGATATAGCTACAGAGCTTCAAGGAAGTGTAAACACAGACCTGATTCGTAGAATTTCCAAACCAAAGTAGACCTCAAAGGCAGCCACATCTCATGTTATAAATATGGACACACAGACAGAACCTAAGTAACGATAGTGACATGCACTAAGTGTTTACTATGCACAGAGCTCGGTTCTCATGCTTACTCCACATGCAGTAACTCATCTCATCGTCAGAACCATTCTCACGAGGGAGACAGTGTGATGATCACCTCCCTGTTAGAGAGGGAAGTTAAGGTCCAGTCACCCCTCTCCCAGTTACACTGTGGCCATACTAGGATCTAAACCCCAAGCTCACTCTCCCCATTATTACAGTGAATGACTGTGTGGAAACTGAGTTCCAGGGGGTAGGGGCAACTCAGCAGTCAGGGATCTAAGCCAGTGCTCTGATTTGCAGCCCAGATGTTTGCCTATCTGTGCAGTAATAAAAGATAAGGCTTAGATCTAGGCTGGACACATGGTAGCAGGGATGCTGTTGGTCAAGTCACTAGCTGACCTGGGATTTGGTTTTCTCATTTATACAAAGGTATCATAAGATAGAGTCCTCTTCACAGGTTGTTGTAAGAATTAAATGAGATCATATATGTAAAGCACTTAGAGAAGCCCCTGGATGTAGCAATTCAACAGGAAGTGGCCGTTACTGTTACGACATGCTGCTTTTTCAGGAAAGTTCATAGAGTAGAGATAAGGCAGCACTGTGGTGGGACCCAGAGGAGACTGGCTGTGGGAAGGAGATGGGGCGAGGATACACCAGAAGCGTGTGTTCACAACAGAGAGCAGCAGCCAGCCCTTCCAGGACAAAGATGAAAAAATAAAACCGAATGAAAAGCCTAGAGCCAAAGACAAGCGAAACCTTTATATCTTGTCTCTCACCGTGGTATTTTGTCCAGTCCTCTGCCTTACATGGACAAGTAGCTGACTGGGGACAAGCACTGCCTCATTCTGCAGGTCCTGGCAGAGATGCCCTGAGCTGCCTGCCCCTCTCAGCCTTCCATTTCATCCCGTGACAGGTTCTGACAGCCATTTTGGCTGCCCAATCAGCTGCCAAAACACAAGGTTCCAGACCAGGGACGGAGCTGCTTACTTGTTCCTCCCGAGGGAGCTCTGGAGATATGCAAACTTTTGCAATTGCTTCTGCCTACTCAAATCTCTCTACCTCTGTTAACAACTCGACAGACATCTTGTCTGTATTTGATAAATAAGCTTCTCTATTCAGGGGAGTGAATTTGTAGCTATTATGATTCAAATGACATTGACATGATATTTTCTCTTTTTTCCCCCTGCTGTTGAATCGGGAAAAGAAAATCCACAGGAAAAAAAAAAAAATCACAAAAACCCAAAGCAATTACTCTGTATATCGGTCCATGAAATAAATGAATGCATAAGCCAACTCTCTTTTGGGGTGGAGGTAAGGGAACTGATAAATAATTTAGAAATTGTTGCTGTTTCCTGGTTCCCAGAGATGCAGCTGGCATGTGCGAATATGAGGCACATGCTGCATTCATTAGGCACCGAGCAACGTTTTAATTCCTCAACCATTAACATTATCTGCAAGTGGGGCTGTGCACAGAGTCAGATCCTTGGGATGTCAATCAACCCATTACACAGCGTTGGCTTCGTCATATGGGGTGTTACCTCTCATTAGGTTGCCTGAGTCAGCCAGTCAATCAGATGTGACTGAGCAGACGGGCAAGAAGGGAGGCGGACGAGGTGTGGGGCAGGCAGGAGGTATGCCAGCCAGTAAGCTCTGCCTCTTGGAAGCCTTTGTGTTAAGGACACTTCATGTGTGACCAGCTTAGACTTACTCTGTCTCCTTCCTTTCCCCAACTGTGCTCATCCCAAACTGTCCAATAGGGATGACCGAAGATGGGACTGTAAAGTTTGGGATGTGGACATAAGCTAGAATCTTCTCAAATACCTAATTCCAGAGAACATGGGGAGGGTGGGGGAGGGGTTTAGGAAGAGCTTACCATCGGAAGACTTCCCTGCTCATATTTTTTAGACTCAGAGGCTCACAGACTCTACAAGCCTGCTGGCTTATTTGGTCCCATGGCTTTCAAAGTTTTTGGGAAAAAAAAATTTATTTTTTTTTAAATTACAGGTGGAAGCCACTAGTTATTTAATGACCTCTCCTGGGTTACAAGCTGCAGGTTGAATAACACTGATTCATTGCAATACTTTGGGTACTCAGGTCTTTGAGAATAAGCAGACCCGTACCGGAGCATGTCTCTACCCTGAGGAAACAGTGCCAAAACACATGAGGAAACTTTCTTCAGGGCCAGTTTAGAACTTCAATAGAGTTCTGAAGTGTAGCTGAATTCCTTAGTTGTGTAAAGCTGATACCCAGAGGCCATGTGGCAGGGCTGATGAAGTCCAGAGCACTCCTGGTGGGAGTCAGGCTCCTGAACGCTGCTGAACTGTAATGGGAATGAGAAAAATGTATGTATATCCTGCGAAATGGGGACTGCCAAGGGCATACTTGTCAAGATCACAGCTTCTCTGAGTTATAGCTCATTTTCCCTGGGGAGCTCTCTCCTTCTTTTCCCTCTTTGGCCCTCTATCCCTTTCCTTCCCTTCACTTTTAGTTCTGCTTACTTTCTCCTGAGCCCACCTTTACCTTCTCCCTTCCCTAATTTCACCAATAATAAAAATATTTTTAAAACTGAATTCATCATTCACTATCTGCTAAAGCAATTCTTTAAAGTCCTTGGAGGACAGAAACCTAAGCATCGTGTTGACTGCCACATATGGGAGGCTCATGTGTGCGTGCTCCCATGTAAACGTGCACATTCACGTGGGCACATGTGTGTGAGCTGGAGAGCAAGCCCACAATTTCATTTCTCCTGTATGAGAGGCTGTGAGAGCGCGGCATTGAAAGAGGAAGAGCCTGCAAATCTCTGACAAGAAGGAAATCATTTAAAAGGAGAGAAGAAATCATCACTTTGTTATTTTGCTTTCCAAGAAAGCTATCTTCTTTCTAAGTATTTTAGTTTTACATTTGATTCTATTGCTCTATCAGCAACTGCAATGATCTGGGGCCGTGATATACTCGACCACCTAATTTCAGTGGAAAGGAAGGCATTTGTAGAGATTGTCACTGACTGGTTAACAATGCTGTGAATTTAAGTGACATTTTCCCTGTGGAAAGCACATTATGAGCATTAACTAATTGTGCTATACTACATCCTCAAGAGAGAGGGGAGGGGATGGGAGAGAGTCAGAGACAGAGAGAGATGCGTTATCCTCTCACAGAGACTGAGGAAGGGCTGGTACCCGGTGTGAACAACCCCAGGGCAGGGTGAGCTCCCCAAGAACTGAGATTGGAACTCAGTTGTCATTCTTCTCAAACGTTCACAAATGCTTAAACCTTATGCCAGCTGCAGTGTCTATTTTCCTGTGTCCTAGGACAGGCTATTTAATCTTTTGGACAGTTAAGTTTCCTCAGCTATTCATTGCAGATAATAACAGCACCTGTTGTAATAAGGTCGCTGTATGAGTTCAATGAGATCCAATTTGCACATGGCCTGGCCCTTATAAAGTACTCAATGACTTATGGCTGTGTTACCAGCTTGGAGAATATCCCCACATCTCTTATTTATATTCCCCTCTCCATCTTCTCATTCTCTTTTGCTGCTCTCTTCCTCTCTCCCTTGCTTTCTCCCCTGGGCTCCTTTCATGGGCATGATCCTTGGCTATCAGGTCTGGGAACCAGCAGGCATCTGGAATATCAGTCATATTTGGGGGAAATAAATATTGTACCTGCTCCCCTGAATGTGTTGCAGGTGATGGATTTGGGAAAAAGCTTATAGGATCCTAATAGACATGCATCCTGCTCTGTTTGAAACCCCAGCTGGGTCGGAGCTCCTACTCACAGGGTAACTCCAGGGGTCATGCTCCCTGGTGGTATCAGCCATCTGTTGGTTATTAGCAAACTTTAGGGCATCCTGTTGTGGTTTTAGAGAACAGAGAAGGATTCTGTGGCTCCAAGAATAACAAGGGCAGGACCCCAGGCCTTTTCCATCAGCCTGGCTACCCACATAGACCTGCAGAAACACGCTCTGTGATTTGCTCTGGTGCATTTAGATGGGACTCTCTAGTCCTATCTGTCTGTACTAATGATAGCCCTGTTTGGGATTCTGAGAAAGAAAGAAGCAGTGTTCACTGTGGAATTCAATACTTTATCGACTTTCAATCAGAGTTTGTGCTCTGCTCTGTGAAATCACAGCACCCAAGAAACCTCAGGTTAGTACACAAGTCCCAAGGGCTTAGGCCCACAATAGGACCCACTCATGACAGGGGCTTTGATTGTGTATAGAAAAAGACGTAGTAAGCTAGCGACACAGAAGAAATCATAGACACGACTCTCTCCTGGTGGGCCTCTTGTCAGTTTCCTGCTCCTATGAGTCTGTCATTCCTAGGACATGGCCTGCTGCGTTTTATGCAGATTTTAGTCTGATTCAGAGTTAGTCTGGAATGTAAAGAAGAAATGGGCCGCAGTTGCAGCTGTAACTGTGTCTGAGAACAGCAATCCCAGAGAGGTGAGGATCCAACAGGCCACCCATTTGTGGGGTTGTCTGTTAGCAGGTCACCCCTGAATAGCTTGGTCTCACATCCATCTGGGATCTGTTCGAGGAACACAAAGTCATTTATCAGCCAAGCAAAGCCCAACTAGGAAGGTGATGGTACTGTGCGTCCACTGCCTACCACACACCAAAACCAAATATGAGTCATTCTGGGGTCATCCATTCTTAGGATTTATATGCCTTTGAAGGAAACTGGGAAATGGCTAGACCAGGAGCAGTGTATGCTTGCATATATGTGTAATTTCCCCCCAGATTTCAATGCCACCTGTCCTGAATCAGGGTTGCAGAAACTCTGGGTAAAAAGGACAATCAGAGGCCTTATCCAAGAGGGGTATCAATCTGGTCTGACATGTTCCAGACTGGAGATTTTTAGGAACAGCAGGCAAAATATTTGGCCAACTTTTTAAGCATGACTTGTTGCTGCCCTTGACCCCTCTCCTAGCCCCTGTTGGACATTGATAAATGAAATTCTGCCAGAGTCTCCAGCAGAATGTGGTTCTGAGCTGGCAGAAGGACATCTTGGCCCCTCAGAGGGCACAGCTGGTTCCCAGGATTCCGTCAAAAGACATCCCTGATTTGTGTGGCTGTTTGGGGTGTCACAGTGTCTGAGTCCGTAGGACCCTTGCCAACTTGGGAGTAGGGGAGGAGGCAATGAGGAGGAGAGTGAAAAAAAAAAAAAAAAGGAGGAAGCAGGCAGTAAGAGAAAAGAAAAACAAGTGAGTAAGACTTGCGTTAGGAAGGACCAATCTGTAGTAGGGGCTCCGCTAATTTATAGCCCATGAATTACACCCTTCAGGTCGGAGACGGCTGCCAGAAAGAGTGGATTTAGTGAGGAACGTGTGAGGCGGCTCCCCTCCCCTTCCTGCTGGTTCCTGCAGACATTGACTAGAGATGGCTTCCCTCTTGACAAACAGTCCTTTGGTATCCTCGTTTCTGGGCTCTACGCTGTGTTTATCACTTACAGTTCTCAGGAGGTTTCCACATGCTGTTGGGTCTCCAAGGACTGCTTTTTCCTGACACTTTAATCCAGGAGCAGGGGCCAGCCATGCGGGAGCTGCGGCCCTCCCTCTGCCTGGTCTGTGCCTGGTCCCAGGCGCCTGCCTCTGGCGCTCGGGCTCAGCAGGGCTCTCATCAACAGTCTCCGGAGGGAGGAAACACTGGCCTGAAGTGGGAGATGGGGAAATTGCCTAGAAAGCCAAGCACCGCGTAAACAGCGTTTAAAAAGCAAGAGCTGTTACTTTAATTATGGCTCCGTGCTGCTTTATCACCGCAGCATTTCTCACACATTCATCAGAAACCTGGGGATAAATCAATCTCTGGAAGCCAGAAGCTTCCACAGTCACAGCCTCCAGGCTCCAACCTCTCCCCATCCAGGGTTGCAGGCGTGGTTCTTCTGGACCCTTCTCCTTGGTGACACCTCCCGGGTTCGGAGTCCGCCCCGGTTTTGTACTGAGGCTGTGACTCAGGCTGCTGCCCCCCACACCCTGATATCATAGACAAAGTTTTAGGAAGGAAGAAAGGGTCAGAGAGGAGAATATTTGTAAGGGTCAGTTCTGAAGGTGGATGATAGATATCTGTCCTGCCTACTGGCCTGTTGGACTGTTTTCAGACTTTGACTTATACCTTTGATGTTAATGACAGTAATAATAAGAGTAATATGAATAATAATGACATGTATTAGCAGCTGTTATTTACTAAATAGTTATATGCCTAGAGAATACATTTTGGTCCTTAGAAACCACTCAGCAGAGTACGGATTATTATCTACATCTTTCAGCTGTAAAAATTGAGATCAAGCCTTTTGCCCAAGGTCACAGACTGAGGGGTAGTGCTGCTCTGCTGTGGTTGACAGCCTCCTGCTCCAGGGATCCTGGCTTGCATGCGTCATGTCATCATTTAGGGGGATACCGAGGAACTGTGTGTTGAGAGCAGAGCCTGTGCTCAGACTAACAACCTTCAGCTGCTTTTCACCAAGAGACAGGGGAGGACAATGTAATAGAATGTTGGTGTGGGGGAAGGACCTCAGACACCTTGGATTCTTTGAGTAATCTTTTTCCAGAAGGGGAAATGGAAGCCCAGAGAGGTGAAGTTACATTTGTCAAGGCAAACATGGGCCTAGAACCCGGTTCTCTAAAGTCCTGGGTTGGCAATCTCCCTACTGTATAGGAGGGTGAGAAGTTGTGTTTGAACCTTAGAAATAAAAGCTTCTTTTTAGCCATTCCTTTTTCTCATGAGTAGATAAGTGGACCTTCAGAACTCAAGGTTAACCTTTGATGTTGTCAGAGTTCAGCTGGAACACATGGAGCCTCAGGGTCACAGGCTGCCTGCCCTTGGGAGCAGCTGGTCCTGCCAGCAGGGCCATGGGGTCTGCAGTCCGGTGCTCAGAAGGGGTGTTTGCCTGGTGCAGGAAGGAAAGACGTCACTGAAATAGAATCCATCCCTTAACCCCAGCAGTAGCACCCACATCCCATGGACAAGAGTACTGGGGATAAAGGAGCACAGCATTCAAGTGGAAATCCTCCACCGTTTTTGGCTAAAGTTAATTCATCACCTTGGAAACCCAATTTTTATCATCCCCCCTCTGAGGCTGGTCCGGTGCTCAATAGACTCTATTTTGTTGTTGTTATGTGTTTTCTTACTTTTTTTTTTTTAAATAAAGATTTATTTATTTGACACACAGAGAGAGCACACACAAATAGGAGGAGGGGCAGGCTGAGGCAGTGGGAGAAACAGACCTCTAACTGAGTAGGAAGCCCAGTGTGAGGCTGGATCCCAGGACCCTGGGATCATGACCTGAGCCAAAGGCAGACGCTTAAATGACTGAGCTACCCAGGCGCCCCTTTTAAAGTAGGGTATAATTTATATGTACATACAGTAAAATTCACCATTTTTATTGTGTAGTTCTATGTGTTTGAGCCCGTGTGCAGGTGTGCATGTGAACCTATGTCCTCATTTCTCTCGGGTTTGCTGGGGTATAAGATAAGGGTGTGTTTAACTTGAACCTCTGTAGGTTTGATATCTCACATACCTGAAGGTCAGGTCTACAGGGAGTTTTCATTAGTTGTCTTTAAATTTTCTTTTAATCCATCCAACACTGTTGAATACAAGTCAGTGCCTGGCACTCTACTGGTCCTGAAGATATAAAGATCCATGAAATGCTGTTCTAAGATTTGGATATATGCATGGCTTTCAACTTGCTGATACAGTGGGAGATATTCTACTTCATCACAAGAGAGAGCTGGAACTGTAAAGCACTGAGTAACCCAAGTCATACTGGGACAAGATTGTCTGTCTATGAACAACTAATAAATTGACTGTTTATGAGCAATAGAACAGTGACCCCCTGCAGACTCGCCCCTAGATGCTGGCTCACAGGCAATCCCTCACTCAAATGTGTGGGCAGGGGTAGATTTTGCAACAAATACTCTCATCTTCACAATTCCTTCCATATGTGAAAACAGCCAGCAGAAACAACCTAAACTATTGGAAGAATAAAAATATTGTGTACTGACAGTTCTCTCTGTGCACAAGCTTTAAAAAAATCACATGGCATTTCCAGAACACAAGGTCCTCTTGTTCAGCCTCCTCTCTAACTCTTGAATCTCCTATGCAACATCCGTGCTCGGCCAATAGCCGCATCTCCACAGTGACACCAAGTTCACGCTCTTGATCGTCCACTTGAATCGAGCACTGGAGTAAGATGTGCTTTATGCTGTGTGAGTTGTTACCCTTTTGGTTCATTTCATCCTCATGATTATTTCACCTATAGATAGCATTGGATAGTAGAAATGTTATCTTGATATTAAGGCAAGATCTGTAGCCCTATTGCTTCATTGATTGATCTCATATTTGGCCTTTGGAGCCATTCAAAACAAGTGGAATTCATATCAGATATTTCAAAATATCTGAATCACTGTGCCTCCCTTCCATCTTTTCCTCTTCAGGCTTAAAGCTAAACTCCCCCAGTCCCTTATGTTACTCATCATAAGAAGCAAAAGATACATTATCCGATCTATTCATCATCTAGTCTGTTTGGACATGATTCTGTTTGTCTGTGAATCCCTAACTGCTTATGAAGCTGCAAATATAGTTTGTTCTGGGCACTGCTGGACTATTAATATAGTCCCATATATCAACTTTGGGGGAACTTTCATTGCACTAATGACATGTTATGCTTTCTAGCAACTAAAATTCCTCAATATATTTTTTGAGTTCTGCATGTTTCCTTTAACTGCTCTGAAATAATTGTTCTATTTTTAAATTTTGTTTTTGTTTTTGTTTTGTTAAAGTTGACCCACTTCCTGAGCTTGTCAAGATCTTTTGAAACTCGAGTCCATCCTGCTGACAAAATACTACCCATCCCACTTTGAGTCAGATGAAAATGTGATCTGTGTGCCTGTTGTGTCTTCATCTAATGCTATAAAAATGTTAAATAGGACGGGTTACAGGATAAAAGACTTCCTCCAGGTTGACCCTAATCTATTACCCAGAACACCATGGACACTGTCATGCAATCAGCTATGAATCCACCCACCATCTGGGAACATCATGAAGACCCCTGAGAAATACTATGCTTAAATTTTAAGTGATGTCTACCAAGTTTTCCATGAAAGTCATTATACGAAGGAAATGAAGTTGGAGTGCTAGGACTTCGCCCTAGTGAACCAATGCTTGCTTGCTCAGAATCATCTGATTGATACTTTATTTTTTTCTAGTCTTTCTTCTTAAGAAAAGTCATTATGGAAAATCTAAAATTCTGAATATTCAAATAAACATGGCTCATTTCTTGTTCTCAAGAACCTGCTAGAGGGACATAGAATTTAGGCCTTCAGTGACGTGCATATGAACAAATCTCTAAGATCATTTAAATATGTCTTTGGGAACCATGGAAGCCTTTCTAAACCTGGGTGGGAAAACAGTAGAGAAGGAGGTACAGGAGAAGCTCCACCTGTTTACCTGGCACCCTTGTTGGTGAGTGCAAGAGGTCTGTAGCCTTCAGTCTCTGCAGGTCCAGAAGGACCAATGTCTGGTTACTATGCATATATCTGCCCCTTCTCCATGTGGGAGGCTAATGCATGCTATCATGCTGGCATTTAACAGCATGGAGAGGGACCATTCACATTCCCCCATGCGGCCAGACCAGATGCCTTTATGCACACACAAAAAATAAGACCAGATTCTCCAAGGAAGCCAAGTAACAGACATGCTTGAAAGAAATCACATTTCAGCTCTGGGGCAGTAGTTCTCTGAGTGTTTTTGCCTGACTGAAGTAGAAGATTTTGCATCAATGGGGAGCTTGTTAGAAATGCAAATTCCTGCATGTTTCCAAGCCTACTGAAGCAGAAACTCTGCAGTGGGACCCAGCAATCTGGGTTCTAGTAAGCCCCCCAGGGGATTTGGAATAAAAAGTTTGAGAAGCCTTGCCCCAGCATGGGCCAACCCAGTTTAGACAGCCCTGGGAAGGGATGGTGTAAGGATGGTGACAACTCTCAAAATTCAATTCAGTCAACGTTTTCTGGAGTAGCTGTGCCACAAAAGGCAATGTGCTAGGTGCTAGGGGTGAGCAGAAATGTGAGTAAGGCATAGTGAACAGCCCCTGTCCCTAAGTTGCTCACCATGTAGACAGAAACAAACAATGGCAGAGAGTGACAGGTGAAATGTCATAAAAATTATATAGCATGTTAAAAGGAGAAGTGAATCAATCCAAGTGGGTAGGGCAAGGACAAGAGGGAAGGCAGATGAGGGTCGGTGAATGAAAGAGATGGCTTTTGTGATGGGCCTGGCAGGATGGCTGAATTTTGCTCTCTTCCTTCTCTGTACTCCACTGTGCCCTATACACATGTCTACTCTGGGGCTTTTCTCCAAGTCCGCATATCTGCACGTTTCCACCATTTCATCAGGAAAGCTCTTATAAGGTCCTGCGTGACCTCAACACAGTCAAACTCAAGGGTATCTCCCTAGCTGTCAGCTTGTGCCATCTGTCAGCATGAGTAGTGCAGTGGGTCACTGCGTTGGCATGAGACTCCTGCCTCCTTCCCTGCTTCATATCTCATCCTCCTCAACTATGTATCAGAGAGACCCAGGACCCAAAACTCAAGCCTTTTCCTTTTGCCACCCGCACTCATCCCTTAGGTGGTCTAGTCTCAAACAGATGAATTTCATATCTTCATGATTCCAAAACTTCCAGTCCAGATCTCTCTAGATTCACATGCAAACAGCAACCTTACATCTTCCCTTTGCTACGTCATAGGCATCTTAAACCTAACATGCCCTAATGTCTTTGCTTTCCATTTCTAGCACACCTCCTTGTCCCCCTCGATTATCTTCATTTGATAAAAGGAATCCCCCTTTTTCTCAGACCTCTGGTCAAAAACTTGGAGTCATTTTTGTCTCTATTCTTGCAAGCCCCATATGCAAGTCAGCAAATTCTATTTGCCTTTGAAATTAAGGAATCTGTCTACATCTCATCTCTTCCAGCTGCTCACTTCCTGCTTCCTCTGTTCACCACCCCAGTGGCTTCCAGTCTCACTCCGAGTAAAATGCAAAAGCTTCACCTAAGAGGCCCTGCATGACCCAGCTCCCCTTCTCTCTGACCTGATCTACTGTTCTGCCTTCTCTCACTCCTCTTTAGCCCGTTGGTCTCCAAGCTTGTGCTCATCTCAGGGCCTTTGCACACATGAGTCCCTATTCCAAACGATCTGCATACCCTCACTTTCTTTTAGGTCTGTACTCAATTATCACCTTATCTAAGAAGCTCCCTCTGACTACTCTACCTAAAGAAGTACACCTCATACCATCTGTCTAACTTAGCTTTCTTTATTTTTCTGTATCACAATGGTCTGTTTTGCTTTCTTTCTTCATGTGGATCCTGGAAGGTATACTGTGCTGTTCTCATTCCTATATATCCCTAGACCTAGAATAGCCCCTGGAATAGAGTAGATGTTCAATAAATATTGATTTTTATTATACTACATGTCCATTTCCCAAAAATGAATGTTGTGCTCCTTGAGTCTGACTAATGTGTCTTACACAGGGGCACTGGGGTGGCTCAGTAGGTTAAACATTTGCCTTAGCCTCAGGTCACAATCCCAGGGTCGTGGGATCAAGCCTGGCATTGGGGTCCCTGTTCAGTTGAGATTCGGCCTCTCCTTCTCCCACTCCCTCTGCTTGTGTGCTCTCTCTCTCTCTTTCCCTCTCTCTCTGTCAAATAAATAAATAAAATCTTAAGGAAAAAAAAGTGTCTTACACAATGTTAGACCTCCATAATCTAACACAGTGCCTGGCATGTTGCATTGAGTGAACTGAGAAGATCTTGCAAGTGTTAGAAAATCCTAACCATAAACATAGAGATAGGAAAACAGGGATCCAAGATCCAGCAAACACTATAATTTAGCTATAACAGAGGACCATGTGAGAGAATAAAAAAATGTACAGTTCTGGGCCTCAGAGGAATATGCAGGGTCATCGACTCCAGCCCCAACTCAAAATGTAATCACCCACAAGCCCTTGCAAGTAGATGGAATTTTCCCTATAGTCAAAGATGTTCTTTGGTTCCAAGTTAATATTATGCATGATATTAAGGTTTGCTTTTGAGCTCTGCTTTCACTTCTTGGTCTCATTTCCCTTGGAGCTGAATTTGACCTCTAACTTTTCATGCTATCTACCCTGCTGCACCCTTCCGTGAGCTATGCTGGCTATTCGTCTTTGGAGACATGGTAGGGTGATTGACTTTGGCATTCCAGATGAAGACCAAGGAGGGAGGGAAGTCTCAGCCCAGCTTCCAAAGCAGAGGAGGTATGCCAAGTTGAGAGGTGTCTGATGCCTTATTCAGAGAGCCTTTCCTCACCAATGCCTCCTACAAACCAGACACACCCACTAGCCCTGAGCAGCTTTGCTTCAGAACCATGGCCTCTTAAGTCCAGACCTTCCATATGGTCTTCTAGCCAGACTGGACTTAATCCTCCATTGGAGCCTAACTTTAGCCAAGATCTATTTGACATTGAGGACCATGACTAAGCCCCTGTCTCTATGCTGTTTGAGACCCTTCCTCCATTTTTCTCAGTCTCTATTCCTACCTCAGGGGGCCAATTTCCTCCCACGGAACAGTTCTTTCAACACAGTTATGGGTCTTCACCTGGGACACATAGTCCTATTCCTTTGTGGCAACGCTCTCAGTAAAATATAAGCTTGAAGGCAGAGGTCTAACTCAGTGGCCGGAATTTGATGGTGGAAATTCCCAGAGCAGGCTGAGAAGAGGAATACCCTGGGGCAGGCACCATTTAGATGATACCCACCAGCCTCTCCGGTGCATCCCCTCTTACTCTGCCTAGCTTGGAGCACTTCCTTGCCTCCAATCCAGGACTGAGCGTTATGCACTCAAGGGGCCGGCTGGCTGAAGCTCCGCCTTTACACTCCAAGGTTTCAGGTCAATTGCTGAGCCACCCACGGACAGCACCTGATGTCTTTACTGCCAAGCAGCAGCCAAGCAGAGATTTTAAGTCTTGCTGAGCCTCTGAAATGGAACTATCATGCTTGCATTGAATAACACACACCAAAAAAATCAGAAAATTTATAGTCTGCAAGCGTATCTGCAACAATGTTTCCTGTTTTTGGAAGACAGGCTGATTAAAAATATTAAAGATTGTGATGCCTCCCTCCTCCCAGAGAGCCCCCGTCCACCCCCCATCATCTCTGTCTTCTCTTCTCTGTGTTTATCTTTTGCTGGAGGCACATTTCAGAGCTTAAGGCTGACAGTTTCATTTAAAATTATTTAAACTATGCCAAATACAGGATCTGTATACAGGTGATTTTTCTTCTCTCTGTGGCCCCAGCTTATTACCAAATCAGGATGTGGCAGCTCGCTGCAGATGCCATTAATTTCTAAGTCTCCAGCCCCTTCTTCCCTGCTTCTCCCCCTTCTCCCGCCAATCCATGCACATACACTGCCCATGGAGGCGACCTCCTCAAATTTATAGCACCTGCAAATCATGTGCTTTCTTGGATGGATATAAATGCTCTGCCTCGCCACCTCCACCCACAAAATTCTTAGCCATGGTTCCAACTCTGAAAAGAAGCAGGGATGCAGCAATGTGTCCAGGACTGCAGTCCAGACACAAAGAGATGAATGGTGTGTTAGGGGACATCTGCCATTACCCTACAGACTTTTAGATATGGGAATGGGAGAAGAAAATTTTGAAGAGAGAAAAAGAGAATAATCCTTTTACAGGTGAGCTGAGAGCCATCTGTTCATAAAAGTTCAAAGGAAACAGATGTGCTTAGAGATGGGGAGCAGTATGTGATGGGTAAAGGACCCCAGATGGAAAGGGGAAGAGACACCACTGCCGGAGTTCAGAGTCAAAAAGAAAGCGAGGTTTCAGACCAGGCCACTGCCCAGCCCATTACTGAGAGTGGACCTGTTAGCCCAAGTCCAGTCTTGAGGACTCCAGTCTCCAGGCCGGGCCCTCCAACCCCCTTCTTCTCCAGCCATGCCTCTGACAGAGGGGCACTCCCACTTGCACATGGATGCTACAGTGACCTCACACTCTCCTCATCATGTGGATATTTGGAGCCAATGCTGGGCAGATGTTAGAGATGGCAAAGAGTTTATGCTTTCATTCTGAATGCCATGGATGGGCATCTGACACATGAAACACTTCATTCACTTTAGAGTGCATATTCTATACCAGCATACAATATACCATTGCACCAAAAAGGCAGATCTTCCATAAGGCTCCTGCAGGCTTGGTAATTCTTAGATAAGTTCTTTTTCTTTTGAGTGTTTTGTTTTGTTTTTCTTGAATAAAATGATTATTTTCCTTGTACTTGTCTTTTCCTTTCTCTGCATCCCTCTCCTCCTTCTCCACCACTAGAGGAAAGCAGTTTCTAGTCTTCATGCAGAAAACTTGCTCTGTGATTTGCAGTGGTAATGGTAGTACCAGATAACTCATCAATGAGTTACTGTTCCTTAAGCCTTCTAAAAATAAAAAGTATTTTAAATATTTCAGATCACTAATCATTATTAATTATAATCATAAGAGGCCTCCTTTCTTTGAAAACACCTGTTGGGAAGATACAGATGTTGAATTTTCTACAGAAGGCATTTTCTTCCCCTCTTCTATTTCCCAGTTCCCCAGACTAGGACTGTTTTCCAGGTGCATCTCCAAGAGGTATACAAAGTCATCATGGGGACCTGTTTAGCCTGTTTCTGAGCACTGTCTGTACTGAAAGACAAGAATGTAGGGCTTCCAGGAATCTCAGAAGAGCTGGGCTTCCCTCAAGGAGAGTGACTAGCCAGGGGGTCTTGGGAAAGCCAAGAAGCTGCTTAAGCCTGTATCTTCCTTGGGGTGAAGATGAACACCTACATTAATAACTGCTTTCTTGACAGAGCACCTTCTACCTGGCAGGTATTTTCATATCCCATCATTTACTTTTTCATGGTTTAAGAGAAGGTATCATCCCCCACTTTCTACAAATGAGAACGCACACCTCACCTGGTTCAGGAAACTTCCTTCAGCGCTGGAAACAAGCAGCCCCCTCTGCAGAGGTTCTAGGCTCAAGGAAGGGAACGTCTTTCTTCAAGTCACAAAAGGAGAATGGTTTCAAAGTGTGACTTCCCACCCCTCACCCCGAGATCACCAATGCACCATGGGGAGATCAAAGAGTGTGCTCCATGTGGCATCCAAGCTAAGGCTTCCATGCCCGGGAGAACCACTGAGAGTCAGTGGGGCCCGCAGACAGGAGGCTGTCCCAGTGCGGGACCAGTAAACAGCAGGCTGGGAGGCCAGGCTGCTGCCAGATGAATGGCTTTTCATTTCTCAGCCCATTAAGCTCAGAAAACTCCAAACATTCAGAATATTTTAACAGTGATAAAATAGCATCTAGCCCACCATGCCACTAGCCCCATTCCTCTCGAATGAGACTCTACCCCAGTTCCAAATCCAGGGTCCCCAACTTAACTCTGACTCTGGAAGGAAAGGATGGGAAGGACATGGGAAATGGGGCCACAGCGCCAAGACCCAGGTGAATGGGAGTGGTCCGTGGGGTGGGTGCTTTAGGTTTTGCTGGCAGCTGTCCTGGAGAGGCTAAGAGCCTGGGCCATTCACTACTCCAAAGCCATACACCCAGCCCTCCCTCCACTACCACATGGGTGGGAACCCAATGGTATCATGTCCAGACAACCGGAGTGGTCCCTTATGGGCCTTGGTGCTGCTGCTCCTCACACTCAGCTTCCAAGCATGCTATTACCAGAACCCACTTTCTAACTCATGATGCCCACAGTGTCCCCAGATCACACAACAATAATGTTTCCCATCAGTCTCAGAGCCCTTTGTAATGTGGTCCACCCTCCCCAAGTGTATGGATTCTATGCTCTTGCCCCCAAATACTCTTTGTCCCAGTCAGACTTGTCTCTCTAAAAATGTACAGCTACATGAGCCCATTTCTGAACCTGTACATCCAAGTCCTCTGGCCTGGCTTCCCTCTACCCACACCGAATCCCGCACAGGCCCATCCTCTGGGCCTACACACACAGCCTCTCTCCTCTGCAGAGCCTTCCGTAGAACTTCAGCCCACAATGACTTCCCCCTCCTCCTACTCCTTTTACATTATTTTCTGCACTGCATAATTAGCACCTGATGGTATGCTGTCTTCTCCTCTAATTATTTGTACCAAGTAATGTACTCCTTAAAAATATCTAGAGAAAATACTCATCTATAAAACTCTTGTCTTTGTGTATCTGCTTGATTTCCCTACCTTGATTGAAAATCCGTGCTTTCATACTGTGTATGTCTCCCCAAGTCCCCCTTGGGATTAGGCATATAGTTGGCACTCAATAAATGCTTATAATAAAATGTTTATTAATTTAGTTTTCTTTCTCTACATAGATACATTTCCCCCTTAATTCTGTAAGTAGAAGAAAGGGATTTTATTATGTCCAATTTATAATACCCAGAAAAAGTTTGAATGGCTTTTGGGGCGCCTGGGTGGCTCAGTGGGTTAAGCCTCTGCCTTCGGCTCAGGTCACGGTCTCAGGGTCCTGGGATCGAGCCCCGCGTCGGGCTCTCTGCTCAGCAGGGTGCCTGCTTCCCTTCCTCTCTCTCTCTGCCTGCCTCTCTGCCTACTTGTGATTTCTGTCTGTCAAATAACTAAAATAAAATCTTTAAAAAAAAAAAAAACCTCCCACTTTAAAAAAAAAGTTTGAATGGCTTTTTAAAAATGACAAATACAGATTGATTTCTATGTATAGAGACCACATGGGCCTAGCCGACCCAACAGAGTTTCTGGACACTAGAAGGGCCTCCATTGTGCTGTGCAATCTTCTTTGCGTTCCTAAATGTGGGAGGAAGGGTTTATTCATTCAAAAACATGCTGAGGCATCTACTGTAATGGCTTTCAACCATAAATAAATATTTGAGCTCTTTTTTTTTTTTTTAAATCAAGATCCCATACTCAAAGATTTTGATTTATTTTTTGGAGATGGGGCCCAAAGACAGGTATTTTTAAAGATCCCCAAGTAACTTCAAGTTATAATTTCTATTAAGAACCACTGAAATATACCCCCTCCAAAAAAAAAAAAAAAGAACAAGGGTACAGTCCAGGCCTTGAAGTGATCATGGTCCATTAAGAGAGATGGTTGAGGAGCACCCAACATTGTCAGGAATGCCCTAAAGCCTATTCAAGCCATCATGGTCATGTGGGTAGGCCAACTCCTCAGGTTAGGAACTAGGAGGAAGCTTCTCGGAGGTAAAATCAAAACCTGATTTAGGAATCTGACAGAGTAGGAATGAGTCAAATGAAAAAGGGTGGAGAGTTCTAGGTAGTTTGGCCCAGAACAAGATGTAAGGCAGTAGGAAGGGCATTACAGGTAGCTGTGACTGAGTTCCAGCCAACAGAACCTATGGGAGCCAAGCACCACTTCCCAGTCTGGATCATGAGCCCCTCGGTGGGAATCTCTGTCCCCTCCATGTAAACCGTGGTGTTCTTCTCCATCTCCTGGATGGATGAGAAGGCAGCTGAGGACTGAGAGAGGGGTTAACTGAGAGAGACAGGGAGGTGGTGGCCAAAGTAAGTATTTGGGAAAACCATTCCACATGGCAGTTTAGTCTTTGATAAGGTGTTTTGAAAGAAAAAGTGGCAGTGGCAACTTTAAACAAAGCAGCTTACTCTGAGATCTGTAAGAAAGGAGGGAAAAGATGTAAAGATCCCCAGCTGTGACACTGGAACAGGACTCTCTAGAGAAGTAACTCTGGATGAGTGGGTGTCTGTGACTATAGGTCTCCAAACCCAGTGCTAGTTTGAGTAAATGCAGAGGGAGTGCCTGACACTAGAGGGTTCAGGGTGAGGAGGCCATCTTTCGGTGACTCACCCAGTTTCCATCTGGGAATCAGCATGAGTTGACGTGGGGCCCCATTTATCAGGACAAGTTTTTCCACACCTGGTATGTGTACATGAGGTATGTTGGGCTTCCAAGGTCTTTGCAGCCACTCCCTGGGAGTGCATAATTGGTCGGCACACCTAGGATCCCATTGATTCTGCATACACACGCACTCATACACACATGTGCACACACGTGCACTCCTCTGAAGGGTCAGCCATGGAAATTGCCATAAGGACAGAGAGAAAGTGTGAGGTAATTAGGAGGGGAGAAGAGGGTGTGATTGGAAAAGATGAAAGAGCCAGGATCTGGGCGATGCTGAAGCTGCCATCTGGCCATGCATGATCTCTCCTTCCTACACTCATAACCCCCAAAAGGCGAGGTGTCTTCACAGAGTAAAGATATGCTCGCTGTAAAGGAACATTTACTGCTCCAAATACCAGCTCAGCCTTTGCCACCAGCTTGCTCTGTGATCCTAGGCAGGTCCCTTCATGACTCTGGGCCTCTGCACCCCTTTGCAAAATGAGGAAGCTGGACTCTAATTATATCTAGGGCCCCATCCCAGTCTATAAATGAGAAATGCTTGTCCCAGTCTCTGCCCAATGGAGCCCACTGGTGAGCAGCCACACCAAGGCCCCCCAGGTTCCTCTCACCCATGCCTGCCTGGCAAACAGCAGCTCCCAGGCTGTCCTTCCTCTGTTGCTAATCTCATGCCTGAGTTACTGCACAGCAGCTCCATTACCAACAACAGTGTCTGTGCTGATGAGAAAAAAATAAATGTAAGAACCTAATCTGACTGCACCGATTTATAGCTCAAAGTTTCCAAGACTCTCCCTCCTTCCCTTCCCTGGGATCACCTAGCACAGTCCTTTGTTTGCCAAATGCTTCATATTCACAAGGCCCTGTCTCCCTTCTTTTTGCATTTGTGTGTTGTAGGCCCCACTGTATCCCCTAGAGGTTTCAAGAAGGATGAACAAGAGCTTTCTCAGAAGCAGAAACAGGGGCTTAAGGGATGCCCCCAAGAAGACTCCCCGAAATAACTGTGGCCACCATGCCTCTAGCTCTGGTGTGGTCTAGTCCAGCTGAAGTTGAAGGCATCAGCATGTAGTCTTGGGGCCACCAACATGACTAGTCTGTTAGCTAGGGTCACAGCTGCACTATAAGGGGGATACCTCCAGGACAGGTGTGATAAGAAACACATTTTATCTTTGTCCCAATTCTAGGCACAGAGCTCCTCAAACCCGAGGAAGTTCCTGAGTGAATGGAGTCATTCATAAAAAGCCCCTATTTGAATCATCGAATGCTATATCAAAAACTGATGGCTAACTGAACATAATAAAAAAAAAATGAGTAAGCTCTGCTATCAAAAACATAATGTGTCTTGTTGATTTGGGCCATTCTAACTGGTGTAAGGACAAGTGTTAGAGAAGATGTGGAGAAAGGAAACCCTCTTAAACTGTTGGTGAGACTGCAAGCCGTTACAGCCTCTCTGGAAAACAGTGTGGAGGGTCCTCAAAAGGTTAAAAATAGACTACCCTATGATCCAGCAATTGCACTACTAGGTTTTTACCCCAAAGATACAGATGTAGTAAAAAGAAGGGGCACAGGCTCCCCAATGTTCATAGCAGCCATGTCCACAATAGCCAAACAATGGAAGGAGCTGAGATGCCCTTCAACAGACAAATGGATAAAGAGGATGTGGTCTCTATATACAATGGAGTATTACTCAGCCATCAGAAAGGATGAATAGCCACAATTTGCACTGACATGGATGGAACTGGAGGAGATTATGCTAAGTGAAATATGTCAAGCAGAGAAGAACAATTATCATATGGTTTCACTCATATGCGGAACATAAGGAATAGAGTGGAGGACCACAGGGGAAGGAAGGGAAAACTGAATGGGAAGAAATCAGAGAGGGAGACAAACCATGAGAGACTCTGGACTCTGGGAAACAAACTAAAGGTTACAAAAGGGAGGGTGGTGGGGAGATGGGGTAACCAGGTGATGGTTATTAAGGAGGGAAGGTCTTGGGATGAGCACTGGGTGTTATACACAAGTGGTTTAGGGGGCTGGAACTTTCAGCCTCACCCCCTGATATCTGGGAAAAGGAAGGAGAGGGCTGTGGATTAAGCTTTATAAAGACCCCTGAAGGTGATTTGATGGGCTCTGGGTTGGTGAATGGATCTACCTGCCAAGAGGATGGTGCATGCATGTTCTTTGGGGATAGAAGTTCCTGCACTTGGGATCCTTCTCGAACCTCCTTTATATATCTCTGTGTCTGGCTGTTCTTCTGTCTCTTTTACAATATCCTTTATAATAAACTGAGTTGTAAGTTAATATTTCTCTGAGTTATATGAGCTACTCTGGTCCATTGTTTGAAACTGAGGAGGGGGTCATGGGAACTACCAATTTATGGCAGTCATGAGAAGCACAAGAGGCAGCCTGGATTTAGGTTTGGTGCACAAAGTTGGGGCAGCCTTTTGGGACCGAGCCCTTCACCTATGGAATCTGACGCTCTCTCTGGAGAGGCGGTGTCAGAATTGAGTTGAATTGTAATGCCCTCCAGACAGCGTCTGCTCAGAATTGGGGAATTAATTGCATTTGGTGTTGAGAACAACATAGGGAACAGGGGAAGCTCTTCTCTGACCTAAGGCATCCCTTTCTTTTCCATATAGCTTGCATTGACAAAATATACAGCAACGACAGAATTTCAAGGATTGAAGCCTCCATGGGGTTCCTTGTGAGCAAGGGCTCTCATCACACCTGGAAGGCTTTCCTGCTCCACTGGAAGGGCCAAGACCGCCTCTCCTTCTTGGCTTTCAGATTGTACCACTCATCCCAGGAAATACCACATTTGGAGGCACAGTTAGGGGCGTTCCACACACAGGTGTATATTCTAGCCACACGACTTTCTCCTGCTGTCCCTCTTCACACTAGAAGCTGGTGTTGGAGGCACAGACAGCAAGCCCAGATGGGTAGGAGAGATATCGGGAGCAAGGGGGAGGTCAGATTGTCCAGGACAGACTGGCATCAGTTAGAGGAGAGAGTTAGCAGCAGTGAGTGGCTGTTGCACCACTGGCTCCCCATTCAGGGCTCAAATGGGTCAAAGGTAGTGTGAACTGGGGGGAGGGCCAAATGCAAAGCAGAACCTTTCCCTTCTGAGCTGTGAGCTGTGTCCTCCTCAGAGACCGGCCTCTTCAGCTTTAAGACTTGGCACTCAGCTGGGGCTACCGAACCACCATTTGCAATCTCAAATCAGGAGATATTGCAGGCCAGAGTGACCTGACTTCACCAGGCAATAGGATGTAGTCTGGCTATGGTCACTCAGCCAGGCTGTGTGACCTGATGTGCCATACAGTGGGGATACCACAGTGTGAGGACTCAGGATGGTCGAAGTTTCTATGTTCCATCTTATTTATTCTCTGGCATTTGCCACCAATGGGTGTAAAATCTAATTGTCCAAGACACGAATGTACAAGGAGATTATGGGAAGGACAGGTATAGGAATGTCAAGATGGATCACTTCCTCATCCTCATTGCCCAAATGCAGCTTCCTTTTAGGCCCCTGGCTCTGGAGACCCAAATCCAGATTCAGACTCTCATCATGAAACATCTGTCTTTCCTTTCTTTTCCCTTCCCCCAACTCATCCAATTACCACATCGAACATTATCCATCATCTCGTCTTTGTAGCAGCAAGAATCAAAGAGCAGACGGGAGAAATTAATAATAATTGTGGTGTCAAGGTGCAGGATGCAATCAGAATTCAATGTGGAAGCAAATACAAACACAAACAAACCATATTTATTCTTCTGAAAGAGCGCTCAATTCCCTCCCCTCCCTCCTTCCCCAAGAGCAGCCAATGATAGCTCTCAGGAAAGAGACATCAGCACTAATGTGAGGATTAGGAACTGATTCTCCAGCCCAGCCTGCACCACCACTGGGACCCGGGATTGAAATTGGAGCCGGGATCTGGGAGCCTCTGAGGAGACAACCAAAATCCAAAATCCACCAGGGCCATGTGGGAAGCAAAGGAAAGAGACATCTCCCTAATTCAGCGGTAAGCCCACGAACTCTGGAAAGATAAAATGACAAACTGAAGCATTAACCCAGGAAAAAAGCCAAGAAAAGAAGGAACTACCCCCCCAAACTTCACCTTCAGGGGTTCTAAGAAGCAAGGTACGGGATTCACAACAAGACCTCTTTGGTCAACCCCACACCAAACTGATTATCCACATATAAAACTCGTGGAAATTATCACAAAATGAGAATATGCAGCCACCTGCAAACAAACAAACCAACAATCCGTGTTAAGGAGAGGGCAGCTTTGGCATGGATCATATAAAATGGCAGGCATATTGAAAGCAAAAGTTATTATTTTTGGCTTTGGTGTGTGTTACGCATTCATATTTATACCCTGTTACTGCCTTTCCTTCCTGGCTTTATTTTTAGTTAAGCTAGTAGTTAAACGCATTTGCTTTCCATCATCTTCTCCACCCACCACCCATTGAGACGTGGTTACTGACACCTGCCAGTTTCCCCAGAGGGTCCCAGATAGATGTACATGTCTGGAGTGGGGCTAACCTGGTTGGAAACCCACCTTTTCCTCTTACTGTCGCTGATTTTGGACAATGTACTTAAATTGTCTGTTGCTATGTTTAGCAATATCACCCACTTCTCATAACACTGTTGAAGAGTAAATGAGGAGATGTATATGAGGCATATAGGATGGTTCTCGGCACACAGTAGGTGCTCAATAGAGGTAGCTACATGTAACATGTAAAAAGCTGGATCTCTTCACAACCAGGTGCAATATGCTATTTCAGAATTTCAGTGAAAACAAATACAGGAATATTTAAAGGGGAAGGCAGGGAGGTTACAATATGTATTACATAGTGACGCTTCCTCAAAAATCCTCAGTATAAATTAATTGTCTCTCAGAAGTTTCATAGTCAAGGCACCTACTCACCCTCAAATGTGTTCTCCACTATGAAATGCGTGCCACCACCTCCTACCAAAAAAAAAAAAAAAACCAAAACAAAACAAACAAAACAAACAAACAAACAAACAAAAAAAACCTCAAAGTCCCGCCACTGGGAAGTAAAGGAAAGAGACATCTCTTTCGACGGTGCATCCTAACCTCTGGGAAGTCTTTTGTGTTTCCCACTAGGACAGCTTTTCTTGTCAGGAGCAGTGGAGCTGTAATTCTGGTCAGTAACACCCTCCTGCCACAGAGCTAATGGATGCAAAGAGCCCAGCGTTATATTGTCACATAGTAGGTATTCAGTGGATGGTAGGCATATGTAACATGCATTGAGAGTCTGGAACATTTTCTCCCATGTATGTGTTTATAAGTGTTACAAGCATCCTTTCCTCCATGTCGTGATACCCTAATCTAGCCCAAGGAAGGAACTGCTTTGGGAGTATATGGGGTTTAAGATGACCTGCTCTTTGTTAAGTTGTTAGGAGGTGCCTGGGAGTCTTGTGGGCATCCATATAACCCCGTAAATTATGCCTTCCCCTGACTTCCACTTTCATGGCCTAGATTGAATGAGAACCTGCAGATGTTGGAGACCTGCTCTAAACCAGTCAAACTGACTGGGTCCTGATAATCAGTGTCACCTTCTGAGGTTCTGCTATACATAAATTGATTTTCTAAAACCAAAACACTACTATCTGTATCCCTGCTGCTGACTCCATGCATTGGATTAGACCACAGTGGTTTTTAAAGTCAGCCAAAATTAAATCTGAACTTGCCACACGCCTTTAAATACAATAAGGTTGTGTGCTGTGATGTTCGACAGCCAACTTACAGCTTAGGTTCCTGTAGCAACTGAGACCTATTCAAATTACAACATGTTTCTTGGGAATACTCTGGATAACAGTAAAGATGAAGGCCCCAAAGTGTGCTGAGCATTGTAAGTCAGTCATCCAAATCTTACAAGCTGCATTAGCCACAGCAAACCCAATGTAGTCAACACTGGTTATACATGCATGTAGTTACAGTTGATTTCATTCCAAACCCTGAGTCAGAGAAGTATTTATGACTTGAGGAAGGCTCTCGGTGGGCACAGGGGGTCCAGTGCTGGGAGAGGCTATAAGTACTTACTTCACTTGGCTTCAGAGGCTCTGGGTTTCCAAGGTGAAGGAAAGAGAGGTGAATGAATGTGTGCTTGGATGTGTTGGGTAGAGTAAACCATTTTACAGGAAGAATTATTATTATTATTATTATTATTATTATTATTTAATTTGCTTACTAGTCCTGTTCACTTCTCTACTAAGGATCAAAGAAGAATGGAAGAGCAAGGTTTGAGTCCAGAAGTCTGAGGGTGCTTTCTTGGAAGTTCTAAAAGGGGAAAAAAGCAAAATTTGAAAGGAGGAGAGCAGCTGAGAAGTGTGAATAGGGACAATGGCAAGGCTGGTTTCCAAAAGAAATTCTGCAAACTGGGGAATTGGGGAAACTGTCGTAAGGCTGAGTTGAACCTACAAAGCTCTCGTGGAATAAAAGCTGTATTTGAGCACAGGAAATTCCAATGGGCTCACACTACCAAACTTGGTGCGGGGGGGTGGGGGGCGGTTCATGTGAAGGCTGAGAAACTCCTTAAGAGTTCGATAGCCCTTTCTCCATGAGGCTTGAGGAGTCTTACATTGAATATCTGAAAACTCAGAATTATTGTTGAAAATGATCAGGAATGTTCTGCAAAAATTATTTGTTAAGCTTTATCTTACAAGATAGGTCAGTCTAGAACAGAGGTCTTTTTCTATAAATAGCCAGATAGTAAATATTTTAGGCTTGATGGACCATAAAGTCATTGTCACAAATACTGAAATCTGTCATTACAGGGAAAAGGCAGCCATGGACAATGTGTCAGCTAATAAACCGAGCTATAGCCCCATGAAACTTTTTTTTTTAAACTAAAATAAATGATGGACTGAATCTGACCAGTGGGCCTTAGTTTGCCAACCCCTGATACAGAAGGGGAAAAAAAAAACTTGGACACATAATTTTATGTTGTCCCCCAAAAGCAAAGGAGGCAGGATGATATATGTAAGCTTCATCTTGCAGGAATGCCTGCCAGGTCCATCACTTATAAAAGTTGGGAAGACAAATGTGTCTTTGTAACTTACACCATTACACTTCTCAAGAATTCCCACCTATCTGTATCCAACTCGAACACTTTGGGGCCAATTGCCATATGCCAGGCCTGACTTCAAAGGTCACCTCCTCCATGATGCCCTACAATGACACCCCTGGCTCACCGAAGAGACCTACACAATTCTAGCAATATCACCCCAGGCTTCAGATTATTCCCTCTGCTTTCTTAACTCATCTCCCCAACTACAAATAAATTTTCTTTCTCAGTCATTCACTTGGATGAAGTTCTGTGCTTTCCCTAGTGACCATTGAGAACAGAATGAATCTTAAAATCTGGTTGAGCTAATGTGTCAGTAGGTGTTAATGGTTTAATGCTAGGACTCTCAAACTGCTCTCTAAATACCCTTAGGGGTACAAGCCAATGTGTCAAGATAAACATACTGCAAGGTAAATATAATGCAGCTTTCAGAAACATACATTTTATCTGAATAATTTTGGAGAAAAGCTAATATTATAACAAATTCAAAACACCTTATATTAAGACATAGCTAGAACATGAGTATAATATAAATAGTAAGTATTAATAATTAATTTTAATTTTTGAGCTGTTGCTGACCACTTTGTGCTACAACTTCAGATTGCTAGGGATGTGCATTAACTCTTTTCACACTGGGGATAAATATAACATTTGAGAAACACTATCTTGATGTGCAGCCCTTCCTGCTTTGATAAGTAAAACAAGGTCAAGTATAATCTCCCACAATTTCTCATTCTCCTTTCCAGAAACATATTTATGCCCACATTTAGCCTTCCCTTACATCTTTCCTCCAGTTTTAACTGATGAGCTACAATTCTATTTAGGCCAGCTTCCTCCACCTGTCTACTTGATGCCACCTTCTCCCATTTTCTCTGTGGCCATATTGGTCACCCTTAACCTATTCTGAATTTCCACTCTCCCTCTACTTCTGTACCTATTGTAATGATAAACACATTCAAGTACTTTCATAATGTCATGTCATGTCTTCCTTTATCAACCAATCCTTCTCCCTTCCTCAATCTTCTCAAAACATAGTCAAAACAAAATAAAACAAAAAACATAGTCTATGATCTCTCAATTTCTCTCTCTCTCTCTCCCTTTCTCGTGTGCCATTTATTCCTCAACCCATGACCATCTGGCTTTTATCCTCCCTACTCTACAGAAACTGCTTTTAGTAAGATTGCCCAAGACCATATCCCAATTGCCAGCCATATAGGAAACTTCAAACCTTATATTACTTGAGCTATCTGCAGTATTTGATAACATTTTTCTCTTTTTTTCCTACAAAATGCATTCCCTGGACTTTTGTAATGACAAGTTACCCTGGCTTTTCTCATTTTACCGTTTTTTCTTTCCCCCATATTGGCTTCTTTTCTTTTTCTTCCTTCCCTCCCTTTCCCCTCCTTCCCTTCCCTTCCCTTCCCTTCCATTCCTCCCTCCCTTCCTGTATTTTCTTCTTCTTCCTCTTCCTCTTTTCTCTCCTCCTCCTCTTCTATTTTGTCTATCTAGACACTGGTGAGCATCAGGAATCTACTTACCTTCATCTACACTATCCTGTTGGATGGGTTCAATATTCTCATAATCTTACCACCTTTTTTTTTTTTTTATCACAAATGCCTTAATCCTCAAAAACTTAATACCACAAGCATTTATATCTTATGGTTTCTGTAGGTCAAGAATCAGAAAGAGGCTTAGCTGAGAGCCTCTGGCTCAAGAACTCTCTTGAGGTTATATCCAAGCTGTTGGCCAAAGCTATAGTTTCATCAGAAGGCTCTTTTGGAGGAATGGTGGGGGGAGGGGGTGGCTTGAGATCTTCTTCCAAGCTCACTCACAGGTCATTTTCAAGCCAGTTGAGTCTCTCCACAGGAGTACCTCACAGCAAGAAAGCTGGATTTCACCAAGATGAGCAATCCAAGAGAAACTGATAAAGACAGGCCAAGGTAAAAGATAGAATACTTTTGGGGCACCTGGGTGGCTCAGTGGGTTAAGCTGCTGCCTTCAGCTCAGGTCATGATCCCAGGTCCTGGGTTCGAGCCCCGCATCGGGCTCTCTGCTCAGCAGGGAGCTTGCTTCCTCCTCTCTCTCTGCCTGCCTCTCTGCTTACTTGTGATTTCTCTCTGTCAAATAAATAAATAAAATCTTAAAAAAAAAAAGATAAAATACTTTTATAACACAATTTTGGAAGTGAGTCCCCATTGCCTCTGCTGGAGTCTACTCATTAGAAGTGAATCAGTTAGCCCAGCCCACCTCAACTGGAAGAGATTACAAAGGGTGTGAAGTCAGTAGATGGGGATCACTGGGGACTATTATAGAGACTTCCTACCTAAGCACCTGTACACTGATGGTGCCATGTCTATGTCTGTATCTGTATGTATCTCTAGTGAGTTTTAGACTCATATACTCAGAGCTTCCAGGACAGCCCTCTTTGGATGACTCATAGGCATTTCAACAAATGAATTCCAAAGGAAACTTAGGTTTTCCTCTATAAATATGATCTATTTTTTTCTTCTCCAAATATGATACAACAACAAACCCAGGCATCCTAGCTAGAAACCTGGAAGGCATACTTCATTTTCCACCCTCCTTTATCCTGTGATGGTATAATAAGCTTTTATTTCCTGAATTTATTTGCTACATATTTTCAACCTGTTTCCATTCTTTTCAACCCTTTACCATGTACAAAGTTGAGTGGCTCATTGTTTCTCACCTGGACATCTGAAGCAAATCTAGCTCATGAGCACTACAGCCTAAGTAACACTGTCCAGCACCCTGCATTTAGTAGATGCCCTCTACTACTCAGGTTATGAGAACAACGATGGGCATGGGTAAGGGCTGAATTCTGTAATGCTCTCTACTGTTGAGCTGTTGCTGCTCCCCTCACCAGCAAGGATGGTGATGATGATGATGACGATGGTAATGATAATATGCGATGAATTATACCATCACTATAACAAAGTGTGAGGCTCAATCTCAACCATGGCTCTAAACAAGCTCTATCTATACTCTGAGACTTTAAGCCCTTGTCAGAAATGCCAAAAGCACGAGTTCTAATGCCACGTGTCATCATCTCTGTTTTTGCACCTGGATGCTCAGTAAAGGCTGAGTCCTCAAAATAAACTCTGTTTTTGAATGAGGAAATCATCACAGTATAATTGGAGCTGCTGAAGAGCCTGAGATGTCATTCTAATTGAACACTATTCTGAAGTTTTCCCCAGTGATCTAAGAAGTGGTACATCTAATCAATCATCTAATCAATGATTTAATCATTGTTGATGTACCCATACCCGGAACCTCTATATATGTTTTCTCCAGGCTTCCAATTTTGTCCTGTCTCCTGTAAGGACATCAGCACTTCCTCAGAGGTGAATCAACTAAGTCATCATCACCAGCCCATGCTCAGCAGAGAGCAAGCCATGCTGGAAAAGCTATGAGATAGATACTATCACCCAGCAGTAGCAGCCAACCCTATTCCTGCCTGTGAATTCAATGGACTTCCAAATGCAAAAAGACAGTTGGTGCCTTAGGACAAATTTAGCTGTGGCTGAGCTAGATCATGGATGGTTACTAGCATGAAAATTCATTCATATGACTTTGGAATATAATACCTGACACAAGATATATCGTGGCTGCCATGCTCCTATCCCAGATAAGGACACAGCAGTAACAGATGGAGGAACAAGGCACTTATCTTGTTAGTTGATGGATTTATCTTCTTTTCTTCTTTCCTACATATTCCATAGTGTTTAGTGAGTGTTGGTTTTTACCGTGCAGCATATGGAGAGTGAATTGATTTCTTTTCTCCCTCCTTAATTCAATAAGAACCAGAGTAGAGGATAAACAGCTTGTTGTGCTAGAAAAATTTCCAAACAGTGAAGAAAACGTCAAACTGCCTTTTCTTCTTTTTTGTGGTTGGAATTTTAGTTCTGGGAAGCATTCCTCCCTCAGCAGGAATGGAAATGAGAGTGCTTTGCATGATTAGGATAATAGCACATTCACGGTCTCTGGGCTTTGGTTGGGGACAGCATCAGCTCATTCAAAGTGTACGGCCAAAGAGAGTTGTGCTTAATAAGGGGAAGGGAGGTAATGCCCTGCAATGGAAATACTCTTGACATGACTAATTACAATGGCCTGAAGAACTGTGTTAAGTTCTACTTTCTTCCAATGCCCCTCTAAAATAACAGTAAAGAAAAAATCAGTATAGACAAATTAAACAAGAGAGAAACATCAAACATCAGCAGATGAAATATGTTGACAAAATTGTATAGGATGGAGAGCAGATGAATGAATAGTAACTGATTTAGCCACGCAGGGAAAGTTAAAACTGCAATGCCTGGATGGGAGAAGCCAGCTGATTCAGGCTGCGAACCTCTAGAAATACTCACCGTATATTTATGGAGGTTGTGGTAATGGATGGGGCAAGAAAAGAAGATACTGTTGAAAGTCTATGAGGAAAAGTCATCTTCCCCAAATCCTCTCTCAGACTGGGGAACAAGACTTCTATCCTGATAAGAGATGAAAAGCTTATTCTCTAGAGTAGTGGGTTTTTGTTTGTTTGTTTGTTTGTTTAAGATTTTGGGAGGAGATGAACCATGAGAGCCTGTGGACTCTGAGAAATAAACTGAGGGTTTTGGAGGGGATGAGGGTCGACAGTTGGGTGAGCCTAGTGGTGGGAATTAAGGAGGGCAGGTATTGCATGGAGCCCTGGGTGTGGTGCATAAACAATGAATCTTGGAACACTGGAAAAAAATTAAATTAAAAGAAAAAAAAGATTTTATTTATCTGAGAAAGAGAGAGAGCAGGATGGAGAGGAAGAGAGAATATGAAACAGACTGTGAGCTGAGCATAGAGCCTGATGCAGGGCCCGATGCCATGACCACAAGATCATGACCAGAGTCCAAACCAAGAGTTAAGACACTTAACCCAATGAGCCACCCAGGTGCCCCTAGAATAGTGGTTGTTTAAAAAGGGTTCACCAATCCAGCAGCAGTGTCTGAGAACTTGTTAGATTCACAGGCCTCACTGAATTACTGAGTCAGAACCTCTGTGAGAGAGGCCCAGCTATCTGCATCTTAACCAGCCCAGCAGGTACTCACGCTCCATGTTCAGTGGGAGAACCACTAGGGGTCAAGGCACTGTAGAATAAGAGGCAAACACAATTAAGCAGATTGGAAGAGTCTTCTCTGAAAACTGCACCCACAAGAAGAGTGCAAAATTACCAAGATTTGAGGATTCCCCAACAAAATATCTGTTCCTTACCATGAGCATACAATGAAGTTCTCTGGTCAGCACGGTCACATACACACTTCCAAAGAGCTGCTAAGCACTTATCTCTCAAAAACAAACAATAAATAGAAAATAACACAGAACTCTTGGAAATGAAAAATGCTATAACAAAAAAAAATTAAGTCATATTAAACATAGTATGATAAAGTTGAGGAACTCTCCAAGAAAGTTGAACAAAAGTGGAACGAAAAGATAGAAAATTGAAATGGAGAATATTTTTAAAAGATACAATGTCCATTTAATGGGACTTCTAGGTGGAAAAGGAGAAGAAAAAGCAGAAAAATTTTTCAAATAAATATCAAAACATAAGTTTGCAAAACTGACTGAAAAGAAATTCACCAAGTATTCACAAGGGCAAATTCAAACAAACAAAAAACAACAAAGTAGCCCACACTAAGCCACTACACCAAGAAATTTCCAAAATACCAGGGATAGAGAGAATTGCCTAAGACCTTCCTAGGAAAAACTATGGCTCACAGAAAGAATCAGAAATCAGAGTGACACATTTCTAAACAGCCCCCCTGGAAGCTACAGGATAATGAAGAAAATTCTGAAGTAAAAACATTTTGAGGTGAGAATTCTATATCAAACCAAGCTAACAATCATGTGTGAAGAAAGATATATGATATCTTTTAAACAAGCAAGTTGTCAAAACTTGCCTCGGGAAGTAACTGGGAAGTGTAATTCTCCAAAATGGGAGAAATCAAGAAAACGGAAGCCACAGAGCCCTGGGAACAGAGATTCCACACTTGGGAAGGGACACTAGATGACTGTAATGAGGAATTTCTGGATGAGAGCTGTAAGTAGACCTGGCAAGCACCCCGCTCAGATTGGATGAGGACAGTTGGGGGTTCTAGAAGAGACTCTCAAACACTGCAAACAGCAACAATCAGAAGAGGTAGGGCTACTTCATGCATGAAAACTTTGTTCAGTGCCATGGTAACAATTCTGGAGAAAACAGATACACACACACACACACACACACACACACACACACACACACACACAAATAAGTAGCTCCAGTAAATGTAACAAGTTGCATAAGAAAGAAAATGGAATCATAATTCACTTGATTCAATTTGCATTATATTCATAATTTGAGTATTGACTACTGATTCAACCAAAATTGTGAGGTAAAGCTACATGTTAGGAAAGTATGAGAAGTAAATGTAATGGAGGAGGGGGTGTAAGAGTGTTAAATCTGCACTTTCTGTAGCAAATTAAGTGTGGAATTTAGGAAATAGCTTTATAAACTTGCTATTTAGAAATCTGGAAGTAAATATCCAAATATACTGATGGCAGTGAAAGATGGTCACCTTTGGAGAATGGGATTTTTGGATGAGGGACATGTGGCCAATTTCTTTGATTGATATTTAATTATTTTGGGAAAAATAAGATTCTTTTTCAAGCTATAGATTTGAGGTCCTCTGACCCCTAGTCCTAATTCTACTATGTCCTAGTGACATAACCTTGAACAACTAATTAATCTCTCTTAATGAGGTTAAGAGTTTATCTCTTTGCCTTCTCAATTTAATTGTCACTTCCTTAAAAATGTCTTTTCTCACATCTTCCAATATAAAAGAGGTCCTCTGTCCATTTCTCTCATAGAAACTTGTTCTTCTTCTGAGAAATCATCACACTTTTTAATGAGAAAATTATTCATTTATTATCTATCTTCCCCACTAGATTGCAGAGTCCATTGAAGGATGGGTCTTGGTTTCTTAATCATCATTTCCCTGGTGTCTAGCAAAAAATTAAGGAATGAATGGATTTGTCTACATACAAGTTCATCCTGAGGACTATCTTTCTACATCAAAAATAGCAGTTCTCTCCTTGTAAAGGAAAAAGTCTTCCCCACTATACCCTACCTCTGCTATCCTGTAAGTATCTGTTAAGAATTCGCACTGATCTCAAATGGGGCCTTGGAAGTGCAGAGAGTGAAATCCTCCTTCCACTCCAGGTAGGTTCAAGATTCCCTGCACTTACCAAACATTTTACAGCTTCTCAAATGAGAATCACTGAGTGTAAAAGTGTTTCTTCCTTGAAATTTAATTCTGTAAATGCCTTTCATCAACCCTCCTTCCACCACCCAAAACAAGAAATCTCAAGAAAAAAGTGGTGGAGGTGGAGTGAAATGGGGGTGGTGGCTGACAAGAGTGGTAGGGGGTGTGGGGGGTAGCAGTGGAGGAGATAGAAGGTGTTGTTGGGGAATGTGGGGATGGGGGGGTGTGGTGGGGGAGGTGGGGAGTGGGAGGGGTGTGGTGGGGGAGTGGGAGTGCAGGTTGAGGAGTGGGGAGGAAGTGGTGGGGAGTGGGGAGCAGTGGGGGCTGGTGAGGAGTGGTGGGGACAGGTTGGGGTGGTGGGGAGGCCAGGAGTGGGGGGATTGTGGGAGTAGGTGGGGGGAATCGTGGGGAGTGGTATGGAAGGTGGGGAAGGTGGCCGGTGGAGGGGAATGGTGGGCTTCCTTGCTGGGTTCTGCCCACGCAGGGGTCTCCTTACTGTGTGGAAATTCCATGCGCGGCAAGCAGACTCTCACGCATACTGCTGCATCAAGAGATACACACCTGGCTCTAGGCTCTGTGGGAAAGGGTCACCTGTTCATCTATGAAATGGATAGAGACCAACTTCCTTCATCTAAATCTCAGGGTGCTTGGGAGAAGCCAATGAGATAATAAGTATTTACTGAATTGATATGTGGGCTGAAGGGCTAGCTGCATGCTAGGGGCTGGGGAGTGTTCATGGGCACATAGATTTCCCAGAAATCTATGGTGGGGGGCTGGTAAGCAGACTTTAATAGTCATTAACCTAGACTTGTCTTTACTTAGAGGTATCTCTTTTTACTTATCTGCCTGTCATTCTCCTCCACCTCCCTGGAAGTTAAATGTGAGTATATGAGAAGCTGTGTGTGTCTGTTGGGGGTGTGTCTTGAACAGGAATAAAATATCAAGAGACATGTGCCTCTACCAGGGCAATAGCCCTCATAATGCTGGATAAATAATTCCACTTCTGCATCCTCTTTTGCTTGTCTGTCCCCGCCCACTGCCCACAAAGCCCAAATGAGAAAGCCACACTCCTAGGGAGTGATTGCCATCAGGAAAGCTGCAGTCCAGACCATGGCTGAGGAGTGGCTATAAAAACAGACAGGTGCCACTGATAAACAGCAAAAGGCACACATAATCAAGACCATGGGGATTTTTGCAGGTCTCTGCGACACTTTGCACCAAGCTGCTACAAATCAAGCTAACGTGAATCACCAGAGCCCATCTCCCTGCAGCTTGGAGGCTGCAGTGTGCCTCAGGGGACAGCCTGGTGGATAGAAAAGATCCTGCCTGGGATCCAGCAATAGATAGAGGAGGCCTGTGGGGAAACAGGCTATTAGGGTGGCAGCCCATGGGATCCTGCTGGGAGATAGCATTCTGGGGGAAGCAGATTATCCAGAGTGTGTGGCCCCTGGTGCTGCTACCTGCAGGGAGGATAGAGGAAAATGGGCAGGTTGCGCTGCGGAAGCCTGGGACCTGTCAGCTCTGCTCTTGCCATCTGAGGGCTGTGATAAGGTACAGGACAGGTGTCTTGCTGAAGAAGAACCATTTAGTACCGATGAACTTGCTGCTTCCCTTTTCTGCAATCAGTCTGGATCGTTGCCCACTGTCACTCTCAAACCGCTCGAGGCTTTCTCTCATTTTCCTGACCACAGCTATATGTTGTGGCCTGGGAGCAAAACCCTGGATTCCAGTCCTTCCTCCACCATTAATTGACTTGGCAGCCCAGAGGAAGCCAGTCCTCTTGCCTGTCTGGGGCTCAGGTGTTTTGTAGCTTCTGTGTTCCAGACACCCTCCCATCGCAGGCTTTCTGTGGCTCTCTCAGTCTGGATTATTCCCCTCCCTCCCATTCACACCCCCATCCTGTAGGTTTTAGGTTTTAATATCATCTCCTCAAAAATCCTTTCCTACACCCTTACATGTTTGGGGAACCCTATATATTCTCCTAGCACATTATATTTTTGATTTGTTGCACTTACCACAACTTGAATTAAAGTACTCCTAATGGCTGGGCTCTGTCCCTCTATGGCCTCTGTGTGTAAGCCTGACCAGTACCGCTGCCTGTCCAGGGCCAAGCACAGTGAAAGGCACTCTGCAAATGTGCATGAATGAATGAATAAATAGTTAGCAAATGCCTTTTGAGCATAGCTTAAGTGTTTCACACTATACAAGGTACCAGGAGCATGGTGAACAAGATACCATCCCTGTCCTTCAGAAATTCAAATAACGGGGCACCTGGGTGGCTCAGTGGGTTAAAGCCTCTGCCTTTGGCTCAGGTCATGATCCCAGGGTCCTGGGATCGAGTCCCACATCGGGCTCTCTGCTCGGCAGGGAGCCTGCTTCCTCCTCTCTCTCTCTGCCTGCCTCTCTGCCTACTTGTGATCTCTGTCAAATAAATAAATAAAATCTTAAAAAAAAAAGAAATTCAAATAACATTTAAGGCACACAGAGGAGTCAGCCAACAGTGACCCTGTCAGTGCCATGATCAGGGTAGGATCAGAGTGCTTTGGGACACATTGGAGGGAAGTGCAAGCTATTTCTGGAGATAAGGAAAGGAAAGGTATGGTATGAATTCATAATTGTATTATAAATCCTACAGAATAAGTACATTAGAGCAATGCTATGTGGGGGGGGGACCTTGGTGACACAAAGAGTAGACAAAAATGCATTCTTAAGCATTTCTTTACATGAGAGACCCCTAGCTTGATAGGTGTTCACATAGCATGTATGGGAACGCCAGAGCTGTTGATTCACGTGGCTTTAGGGTTCCCTGTTTTTTCATTTGTTTCAACAGTCTTGTTTAAGTTATACAGCTTACTTATTTTCGTGTTGTTTTGTGTCTTCCTTATTCATGTTTTTTCATAATCATAATTATCATCAGTGCTACAAATAATTACTCTAAAAAGTAATGATGTCTGGAATCAGGGCTCACGATTGACTTGTGAAAGCACTTAGGACCCTCACTGAATTCTTACAACAACCTTATACAGCACGTAATGTATCCTTACTTACCTATCCTTTGCACCCAAGGAATCTGGGGTTCAGTTGGTCCTTTCCCACATCTTTGAAGTGAGAAAGAATCCAGGTGTTTTCTCCAGCCCTCCTGTGCTCCTTGCACCTCTTTCTGAAGAGACTGTCTCTCTCTTGGCCATCTCTCTACTTCATTGCTCAGGGAATCCATACATTTTCAGTTGTCCTCCTCATCATCCATACAAAGTATTACCATCATCTAGGTCTCAGGCGAGAGTCCTTTGTCAGGAACACTTCAAGGAAGGAGTGACACACTGTGCCAGCTTCTTCAAGGAAATCAAGTTCAGGAAGGAATGAGAAGCTTAGTCAATGGCAAGGTCATGGTTGTCCAGGGATCACAATAAAAGCTGATGTACAGTACACTGAGAAATAAGATTTGGAGATCCACTTTCAGGAAGTTTAGTTGTGAAGTAAAGTGAATGGGGGTTGTGAGCAGAACACTGAGGAGTATGGGGCATAGAGGTGAGGTCCAATCCTATTCATGATGAATTAATGATTTTAAGCTGTTAATCTGTAGATTTATAGATTCATTTGCCTTGTGAATCCCCAGGAACCATAGTTCAAAAATGCTGAAGACCAAAGATAGCACCCTCCCAAGATTCATATGTCAAACTTAGTTCCCCATATGATAGTTTTTAGAGGTAGGGTGGAGCCCTCATGAGCAAAACTACTGCCCTATAAAGGAGACTCCAGAGAGCTCCCTTTCCCCTTCATCCACATGAGTACACAGTGAGAGGATGGCTGTCTTTGAACCGAGAAATGGGCCCTCACCATACACTTAATCTGCTAGAACCTCGATCTTGGACTTCCCACCCTCCAGGACTGAAAGAAATAAATTTCTGTTGTTTATAAGCCACACAGTCTATGGTATTCTGTTAAAGCAGCCTGGATAGAAGAAGATAAAAAGATCTCATTTTAAAAATGACCATATAATTGTCATTTCCCTCTTTCTTGTCCCTGATTCTGAAAAGGTAAACTGAAAAGCTAGAACTTTTAAAACATTTTGATTTGTCTGCTAGATCTTGTGAAAAGATCCACATTTTTTATCTCAGAGATTCATTTGGTCTGGTTTGGGGAGTAGAAACATTCTTACAGTTACCAAAATAAATCGAAATAAAACAAAATACAAAACACGCAAAACACAAATTAGATACCTTGACCTCTCAGGTGCTTGTCTTTTGCTTCAGAACTGGACAAGCTGGTGGGACCCCTGCTACTTCTCATTTCATCCCAGATACAACCTGAACTCAGGGAAAGCTACATATCTAGTTTATTCAGGGTCAAAGTCCTTCTCCTCCCTGGCAGGCCCCCCACCACCAGTCCTGCTGCCTTCTTCCCCCTCCACCTCTGAAGGTCAAAGGGGTAAAGACCAACTCGGGGGAAGATAATAGAGTGACAGCACCTCATAAAAGGGAAATATAAGGATCAAGGCACAGTGCTACCAGCCAGATTAGGTGCTTCTGTCGATATAGTGAAGAAGAGTAATGTTGACCCTATGAACTCAATTTGCTTCACTGCTCTACACTTAAGAAAATATTCCAGGTCTTCCTCTGCCTTTTGTGCCCAAGAAAGCCCAATGGCTGCAGCTCTCTGCAAACTGCCACCTGCCTACTAATTTAGTCGTTGAGCAGGGAGCCCTAGTTCTGACAGGTGGGCCTTCTGACAAGGGGAGAATGGATATCAGGGTCTCTGGCCTTTGGGCCCAAGCCCAGGCTGATTTCATTTCAGATTAAGAGCTGCTGAAATGCAGCAATCGATAACTCAGCTCTTTTGTTTGCTTGTTTTTTCCAAGTCCCCAAAGAGATTAGATCTGATTTCTCAGAACTTTAGCAAATTTAATTGTTTTTTATTCACAGTTGCTCAATACAACTCTTTAGAAACTGGAAGCAGAGAAATTCTCCACCTGCATACTGGGTTACTTTGAAATAAAAAGCTAGAGTTCCTCAGGTGTGCTGAGGAGCACAGGATCACAACAGCATGAAAACACACTTGCTTCCCATGGCCATTCATGGCTCATTACACCCCTTCCACCACCACCCCAGATGATAGATTTCTCCTCCTTACTCATAGGATCCGCAAAGAAAAATGTGAATATGAAATCAAGAACTTGTACTCTCATTTCCCAGACTTCATTTTGATACCTGATCTGAAGGGAAAGAAAACCTCTTAGCCAAATAGGACCATTCTGGGGATAAAGAAGGAAAAGAACTTGGATGCAGAACTCACAGTTCTGCAGAACTCACCCAAGAAGGTGACACTCACAGTCTGTCAGCAGTAAAGGCCATTGGTCTCCTGTTCAGAGACTGCCCCTACTATGATCAACTTTGATAGGGTCTCACTTCATGAGAACCCCAACTCTGCATACACTGTACTGCCTTCACTGTTCCACTGTTTTCATCAACATTTTACTATTCCTAAGACTCTTGAAAAAGAAGATAATAGTTATAAATAACTCCAGGAACTTCCTGAAAGACCCATTAAGTTATCAATAAAAAAACACAAAAGGACACATTCTACCCCAAGACTCTTTGTATCTACCAATCCTAACCAATTATATTATAATCCTTGTGGGTCCTAATCAACCCCCCTTTAACTCTCATACTGAAAGAGCCAGGTAAAGGCAGGCTTGGACATCTGAAAAAGTAGCTTCAATCTGTCCTCCTACCTCAGAAGTGGTAAGAAGGCTATGTGGAGATGGTGTTCTCATTACAGCAGGAAGTGATGAAATTGGTTTTCCCTTATTAACAGGGTGTTTTAGTAATTTCGGAGGGGAGCCAGTATTAGGCCCTATATTTTATTAAAGATAAAAAGAGACAACAGGCTTAAAATGGAGTCACTTGTGCTAAGCCCCAGGTCTGCAAACTAAGACTTAATATCTAACCTTATTGTAGTTTCAGCCTCTCCAAATAATGTGAACTTTGACCAGTTAATCTTGAATTAGCTTGTCCCCAGTAATAAAGTAATCTGCATGACAGACCCTGCCCTTCCCCCAAACTAAGGTGACCTTGCCTGAAACAATCTACTCTATTAGCATCTTCCTTTTTCTGCCCCTTTCTGCCTTCAGTCTTCCATTTTATAAAGATCCTTGGACCTCCTTTCAATTTTCTAGGTGGAATGCTGCCCAATTTATAAATCATTGAAAAAGCCAGTTAGATCTTCAAATCTACTAAGTTGAATTTTTTAAAACATACTTGGTGGCAGTGGTGGGATCTGAAGCAAACTCTGATGACATTTGGGAGCAATGAGAAACACAGATAAAGTTTCTGCAAACACTTCAGAATTATCTACCTTTCTACCCATTTCTGAAGGCTGTGAGTAAGTTTCTTTCACTTCAGAGCTCTTCTCTCTTCTTGTCAAGTGCCCAACATAATTGGCTTCCCAGTCAGTTCCATGCTGGGAGCTTCTGGTAGTTCAGGCTGCAATTCTTATTGAATTAGTAGAAAACCCCAGTCCTTGATTCTATCCCAAGATCCACATGGGAACTGTGGGAGTTTACATTTCCCACATTTATGTGGAGATCCCAATCCACAGAGCCCATTTGTTGAAATCTGTTGATTCAATCCTTTCTCCATCCAAGGTTCCATGGTGAGAATAGTGGGTGATGTGTAGAGGGCCTTCTCTTAGACAAAATGCAGTAACATCTCTTGGTTACTGCTGAAATATTAAGGTTTGCATTTTTATTTGTCTTTACTGGTGTAAATAAAGTCTATTGCTAATGGAAAGCTCAGAGCAGCTGAAAATCTGGTGACCACAGGTTTAAAAGCTGCTAGAGCTCTCACCACCTAACCCAAATACTCCTATGTTGAAAGCACTTGGTCACAGAATGGGTTATAGTGACACTAGTTCATCCAATGGCCTCAAGAAAATTTCTGTGCAACAAGGTACACCGTGAAACATTACACATTTCCTTTCTCAACCCAGTGGTCCCTCCCTTTTAGGTATTAGTTTGGCTTTGAGCAGACACAAAGGCTTAGCTAGCTAGCTAAATAAATAAGTAAATAAATAAATAAAACAGGACCCTTGAAATCCAAAGTAAGCATATCACCTTCCAGCATACTGCTTATTTTTTTTTCTAAGAATTATGGTACTGGAAGTTACAAATATCTATAAAAATTGCAAAAGCTTACCAAAGACAACCTAGAATTACAATGGCCATAATGGGGAACATTTCAATTAGACAAGATCATTCATTTAAGAAGGACACTTGATAGCAAGTGTTCCCGAATTAAACAAAACGGGATACCCATTTTAATATCTAAGAACTAATTTCAAGCTTCCAAAGGCTTCAAGATTCCAAAATAGCCTTATTGAAAGTTTTACTGCAAAAGTATAATGAAAAATTAAAGACATAAAAGGTATCTAAAAGAACACCTCGGCCTCCCCCGTTACTCCAGTTTTTAAGGGTCTATCATTAAAATACTGTCCCAGAAGTGGATATCTCATTTGTATTCAACTGACGCACTGGAGAAAAGATTGTCCTCAAAGGTTTTGTGTAAATTCTTCAACAACTTGAATGACTCCACATCTACTTTCAAAGGAAAGCCCCACATGGGCACATTCAAGAGTAGTTGAAACTCTAATGGATTTTTTGGTAAACTGCTATGCTATTCCCTTGAACAACCTGGGGAAATTAAATTACTCAAAACCTTAGAGGAACTTTGTTTTGTTTTGTTTTAGGCCTTTCCCCCTAAGCTAAAGTATCCAGAGGGAAGGAGAAACCCTGTGAAACTTTTGTGAAAGGATTTACTAAACAATTCCAAAGATAAACAGCTCTAAATCCAGCATAGAAATCTTTTGATTTCTATCTCAGTTGGAAATCTTTTCCTTGGTGTGTGTGTATGTGTATAATTGTTTGTGAAACATACACAGACACACACACACACACACACATTAGGATAATGTGGTTAGATGTGTAGATCAATCTATGATGTCATTTAAGTGGCAACCTAATTTTTTGAGGAATTGAGAGCAACTGTCCTTATCTTATAAATCTTTGCAAAGCTAGAAATGCAGCTCTAGAATCAGTTCGAAATCCATCTATTCCTTTTTACCAATCACCAAATCTCCCCTATATATCTCAAAATACTTATAAATATTGGCCTTAAGAAGCTAAAGTTCTCTTTGGTGGAACTTGAATTATTTCCTTATGCCTTTGAGATGTAAATGTTAACATATCTAGGCTGTCTCTTTAAAGCACACACTTCAGGGAGGTAATTCTTATTGGATGGACAATAAAAAGACAATAAAAAGAGACAATAAATTTCAACATTTGAAATTTAGGTGAATGAAAAATCATGTATCTCCTCCACAAATATTAGTAGAAAGCTTTAGCCATTTAAGCAGGTAGCTTTATCTTATTCCATTTACCACAAAAACAACTTAGGTCCAGTTCCTTTTATAACTAGTGACTTTTGTATTATTGTACCTGATTCATAGCTAAAAATTTTTAAATGGAAGCTATTTGGTGTGTGTGTATGTGTGTGTGTGTGTGTTTATTACCCTAGATGTGTGTTATTTTCTACCTCCAAATGGTATTACTATAATTAATTTGTAAAAGAGCTCTATTTAATTGCCTTGAAGAGAAATAAGACTTATATGAATAAAGGATTCCCAAAACTCTCAGAAATATACTAGAAACTAACCCAAATGCTTTTCAAGTTCGTGTGATCTGAAATAATCTTTGGTAAATAAAAGTTAGTTTACATTCGTTAGATTGATTAAAATAAGTACGTCTTCAGAATTACCAGCATTAAAAATCATGCAGACTTACAACTTTATTCTACTTGGGTTTATTAGTCAAATAAATTCATGTTATCTCTGTTACAAAAACTTGTCAGTAAGAAAAATAGCTTGGGATGATGGCTAGCTTTATCTAATGTCTCATGAAGTTTTTGTGGGTAATCTAAACATAATTCTTTAGAACAAGTGTAAACAGCTGTAAGTGGGATAAAATTTCTTAGTGAACTTGCAAAATAGTTTCCCCAAAGGTTTTTGGTAAACTGAAATCTTAAAAATTTGCTAAGTTAAATAAAATGATGACTAGTTATTACATATCTATATCTTTCCAAATAAAATAAAATACTAAAACACTAATTACTGAACATAGGTTTATCTACTTTTGGCTTTCTTTTAGAAAAGATATTTGGGTCTATTAATAAACAGGTTTTGTGCTACATCCAATAATTTACTATAAGAAAGCATATGTTTCTAAAAATTATAAAAATATTTATAAGTTTTTGTCAAAGAATGCTAATGTAAAAGACAGTACACAATTGTTCACTTCTTTAACTAAAAATTAAGGTTTTCTGGGATTAAAAATTGTGATGCATATATTATAATATATAATTATATATAATTAAAGCTACTAAAAAGAATAAGGAAGATATGTCTGTATGCAAGAAAAGTAGAATATGTTTTTGGTAAAAGAAGGTATGTGAAATGGAGATGTTTTTTTGTTAAGTAAAAAGAAAGTAATTTTGCCTTAAAAGGAGACTGGTTATTTCAGCATGGGAAAGAGGGAAAAAAAAAAAATAGGACAAAGTTGTAGGAAAATTTTGGAAAAGGAATCTTGGGAAATGAATTTTATGTGTGGTCAACCTGAATAAGACAAGAATGAAGTTAAAAAATGTGTTTTAATGTCAAAAGTACACTGGTGACAAATTAGAATTGGTTTTCTCTTTGTTAAAAGGACAACAATTTCTTGGACTTTTGGTCTGGTTTCAGTAATAGATTATGAAAGTTTCTTTATCCTTTAAGTAATTTGTCTAGAAAGCAAAGAAATTATGTCTTTCCAAAATAACTTACTCTGTTTCATGTTATCTTTATCATCCTATCCCTGATTACTTAAGAAAACTGAGTATTCTCTATTAAAAGAACTAAGTTGGTTTTGTTGGTTTTACAACTGTTTAACTTTCTTTATTTGCCTGCAAAGTCTTTAATTGTCACTATGGATAAACAGATAACTAAGTATTGTTTCACATTAACATATGAGCCTACTTGATCAAATGTTGTTTAACCTTAATTTTTGACAAACTTCCCCAAGTCAAATTCTTAATGAAGTCTTTTTAACCTCAATCTAATTTGGGGATTTTTCAAAGAGTTCTGGGAACATCTCAAAAGATTTGTTCTCTCTACTTTTAAAATGGGAAAATTTAAACTAATTAGACATATTTTATATGTTAAATTTCATGGGAAGCATTGTCAAATAAGAAGTAATATTAAGCCTTCTTTACATTGCATTAGAAGTACGTAAGTGTTCCAGAAATTATATAAAATTCCTAAAGTCTAATATGTTCTAGTATAAAGTTATTATCATCATTTCACTTATCATTTAAAAATGTGTGTCACAAAAATAACCAACCGCATTTCCTTGTTAATTCCATTTTAATGAACTCTCATAAGATCTTTAAAAATGAGCATTATTGGTCTTTTGTCATTTACAGACATTAACTGTTTTACTCAGATTCTTTTGCAAATATGTTCCTGAAAAACTGCATCATTTTCAAGGAGAGTCATAGAAAAAAACTTTGACAAGTAGAGGTTTTGATAACTTTGAGATCATAAAACTGAACTGGGTAAGAATTTCTAGAACTAATGGAAAAACTGGGTTTAAGTAGACAAGCATCAGTGGCATGGGTCTGGATGAATGGAAGAGGATGGTTATAATCCTCTATGACTTTTTGTTTGAAACCCTGATACTTCTTTAATGTTTTATTTTTCCAGATTTAAAGAAACCTTTTCTTAAGCTATCTATGACTTACAGCCATTTGGTAAACTATATCATTATAAACAAAAATGGAACATTTACTTTTTCTCCCTACTTGGTTCTTGCAGAATTCAGAAACTCTTAAGCATTCTTTTCATGGCAATATACTTAGTTATTTGTGTAAGATCGGTAAGATTCTGTTCTCCTTATAAGAGGATAGGATTGGAAACATTGGTTATCTTACCAAGCCTTGACTGGAATATCGTATTTGAGAGAGATGTGTATAGACTCAGAAATGACAAGACAGTTTTAAGGAGTTGTTTGGAAAGATAAGTTCAGTCCTTCCTTATAGGGTCCCTGAAAGCCTTACCAGGTAAATAGGGAAAGTTATTGCCCAGCAGGCCCAGGAATCTCAGGTCCTTTGGGGGGACATCAAGAAGAAAGAAATTTACCCAAACTACAAGTATTACAAGTAAAATCTAATGGTGAGTCCTTGACTTAGCTTCCTTTTGTAAAGTTCCAGCAAAACAGTCTTTAAAAAGAGCTTATATGGTCAATCACTATTCTTGCTGCACTTACATAAATAATCAGGCCATGTTTAATGCAAACAAATTAGTTTTACTGTGATTATCTTTGGTTAAAAAATGGGGGTTATAGCTGAGAGAAGTTATGTTTGTACCTTTGTAGACCTTCGATTCTAGTACTGTTAATCATCTTTGAGGTTTTGTTATATACCTGTAAACTAGTCTGGAATTCAGGAATTATCCTACTTTTCTCAAATATCTGGCTATGTTTCTCCAAACTAATGTTTTCAACTTCCTCTTACCCTCCTGATTTGGAATTATTAAGAACAAAGGGTGCCCTTGAATCTCCTTGGAAGGGACTATACTGGATACTCCTCTCTCCCCAGATGGTAGCCAAACTTCAGGGACTTAAACCTTATGTGTACAGCTCACATCTAAGGAAGGCCCTATCTGACATCCTGTAGACTGCTTCCACCCAAGCCACTGGATCAAGATCTCCTACTTTAATGAAACACAAAACACTTTCATCTTTTCATTCTTTCCTTCATGCTGGCATTCTCCTAGAAAGATAATGGCCTCATCCATATTTCCTGGGCCATTGCTAAAGGTGTAACCTTTCACACTGCTAGATTTGTCATCAAAAGCTCTGATCTGTCCACTAACACTGTCACCTTAGCAGGCATGGCATGTGTCCTGACCCAATTTATCTTTGTCTGTGGTGGTGATCATTTTCCCTAGGCCTAGGGATCCTAGATGGCTGGTGTATAACTGGGCAATGTCTCTTAGATTATCCACAGTGTACCTAACTGTTTAGAAACCGACTGAAACACCTCATAGGTCAACTCCTCTGAATTTACATCACTAATTGAGAAGATACTTGTCAGAGGTGTTCAGGATTCTGAATTCTGAATTGGCCTCCTTTGCCAGAACCCTACTTTCCTGTACTGTACTTAGGAGCAAGTACAGTGAGGTCATGATAGGGAAACTGCTTAACTCTTGAAAGTACTGCCAAATCTGTGGTGAAAGCAATAGCCGCACCCCAAAAGTCCTTGGACTCTCTGACCAAAACTATTTTTGATAATAGGATAGCTCTTGATTATCTTTTAGCTGAACAGGGAAGTCGCGGTGCTATGGCCAACACCGCCTGCTGTACTTGTATTAACACTTCTCGGGGGGGTTGAAACTCAGACACAAGAGATCACTGAGCAAGTGGTTTGGCTAGAGAAAGTGACTCCTTCAATGGGGTCTTTTTTTGACTTGTTGGATTTTGGTTGGTCTGGGTCTTGGGGACCATGACTCTGAAGTGCACCGCAGACATTGGGAATTACCCTGCTTATAATAATCGTAGTTGCCTCCCTGGCATGCCATATTTTCTCAAAAGCTTTAAATGCATTTTCACAGATGTAGCCACCAAGAAAATGATTTCCCTAAGACTAGAATATCAGAAAAGGAATGAGGAAAATGACAGACTTAAAAACTGTGAATCTGAAGTCGTGGCCTGTGAATATCACAGAGGTTAAGTGAAAAACATCAGGATCTATAAATGCCACACAGAGGTTGAACAAAAACTGATCAGAGTGGGATACCTGATCAGGGTGTTAATGCCTTAAATTTTACTCACATCTTTCAGTGAAGCTTGAGAATCTGTTCAGAATGGGGGGATTGCTAAAAAGAGATAGAGAAGGCCAAAAGTGGAGTCATTTGTGCTAAGCCCATGCAAGCAAAACAAGACTTAGTATCTAACCTAACTGCAGTTTCAGCCTCTCCCAGGAATATGACCTTTACCTAATTGATCTGGAATTACTTGGTCCCCATGGTGAAGTAATGGGCAGGACGGACCCTGACATTCCTACAGAGGAAACAATCCACTCTTCTCAGCAATTTCTTCTTTGCCTTCTTCTGCCTATAAAAGTTTTCCATTTTGTACAGCTCCCCAGACCCCTTTTCTATTTGCAAGAAGGGATGTTGTCCATTTAATGAATCATTGAATAAAGCCAATTAGATATTCAAAGTTACTCATTGAATTTTGTGCTTTTGGGGGAACACTTCAGAACTTTTTCTCTACTCATTTTTAACTTTTCTTTTTTTTTTAAGATTTTATTTATTTATTTGACAGACAGATCACAAGTAGGCAGAGAGGCAGGCAGAGAGAAAGGAAGGGAAGCAGGCTCCCCGCTGAGCAGAGAGCCCGATGTGGGGCTCGATCCCAGGACCCTGGGATCATGACCTGAGCCGAAGGCAGCGGCTTTAACCCACTGAGCCACCCAGGCGCCCCTCATTTTTAACTTTTCTTTACCATGTCGTAGGGTTTTTAATGTGTTTATCATTTACTTTCGTGTTTTGGGGTCTTAACATCAAAAGGCTGCTCCTGATTGAAATGCTTGACCTCAGACTGTTTAGACCCGCCTGTGTGTGATTCTCAGCTGGGAGCTACGGGGAGGTGTTTGGAGACTATGGCCTTACATTGAACAAAACCGTGCACATAAGCAATTTTGTTTAAATTATTTCTTAACTCCTACCTACCAAATAAAACCTCCTAAAAACCAAACCAAACCACACCAAACAACCCTCAAAAGATCAAAAGCAAATACCTTCCCTTCAAAAATGAGAAAAGTCTGTCCTACAATAGCTTCCCCAAGGTGTGAAGAGAGGAGACAAAATAAGAACTTCAATTCAGACCTTCTCCACTTTAGCCCAGTGTTCTTTACAACAAAGTAGTTACATTTGAGAAGATAAATGAAAAATAACAAGAGGTTACAAATAGAACTAAACTATGGCAAACCAGACAGTAAATTATCATGATGCGCCTTCTGAGGAAAATGCTTGTTCACAGGGCAATTAGGTACTTGAGGCATTTATCTGTAATAACTTGCCTGCCTGTCAGAGGGGTCTAAGGAGTTCGTGCATCCCTGAGAAGTGGAAAATTCAGACTGGCCAAACTTTTGCAGTATGGAGGCAGGCAGCCAGAATGGACCAGGCCAGTGTAGTATGAGCAGCGCCATCCTCCACGCAGCCTCCACCCAAGCCTGTATGCATTTAAATAACCTAGCAGGATACCAGGAGTCAATTGCTTTCCCATCTGCTATTTTCTCTCTTTCTCCTTTTCTTTCAAAAAAAGAAAGAAAGAAAGAAAGAAAGAAAGAAAGAAAGAAAGAAAGAAAGAAAGAAAGAAAGAAAGAAAGAAAGAAAAAAGAAAAAAAAAAGAAAAAGAAAAAGAAAAAAAAAAGGAAAACCTCAGAAATTCATTCCACTCTGCATTAGTGCTTGATGTAATGGTGCAAAGCATTTTTCATTTATCATCATAATGCCAGTCAAAGGAACTCCTAATAATGTAAATGCTGGAGAAAAGCCATTAGGGTTTATTTGCATGGCAGCTTTAAACTCATTCTCCACTCAGGGTGTGAAGTGGGAGACAATGGCCAAGGCTACCTCCCTAAACAGCTGGCCAAGTGGACGCTACATCTAGCCTCTGCCTGGCAGAACCTCAGAAAAATGGAAATGCCCCATCAGATTGGGAACCCAAACTGGGAATGCAGAAGCTATTGATTTTCCCGGAGGAACTCCAGACCGCTCGGTACAACTTCTTTCCTGGACAAAAGGCGGATGGGTGTTATCTCCTGACCTGGAGGTGAGTTGGATTCCTTGACCTTCGGCAGCCTGCCATTTTTGAGAATTCTGAGTTGGTATTAGAAAACTCTCATGGTTTCCAAACAACTAGTGCCTTCCTGTCTGTCCAGCAACAGAAACTCCTCTTGGGTGAGTGCTAAACCCTTCACTTTATACCTTGAAGTACCACCATGCAGCCAGATACTAGGAGAAGCTAAACAAAAATGTAACCTCTCACTAAATGAGCAAATAAACTTCACTTATACAGATGCTATTGATCAGAACATTTAGATATTTTAAAATATATCAGCTTTATCCCAGCAAATATCAAAACTTAGGAAACTCCAGTATCTTGGAGCTGAATCTTTGCTACAAATGGATTCTCCTATAATCATCATAACGGAACAGAAAAAGCATGGATGATGGAGACAGAGAGAACTGAACTTAAATCCCTGTTCTGACACCTCAACGTACTCATCTGCTTAACAGGTGTAATGATTCCTACCCTCTAGTTGTTTCTGCAAGGGAAAACTGAAATGATGTAAAGTAGTACCTCGCAGACTACAATCAATGTTCATAGGGTTCACCCAAGGGTCTTGCCTAAGTGCAGATTCTGACTCAGGAGGTCCACATGGGGCTTGAGCAACTGCATTTCTAAAATGTTCCCAAGTAGAGAGAATGTCGTGGGTCCCGGCACCACATCTTGAGCAGCGGAGCTGTAGTGTGTGGAGGACAATGCCTGGCACATAACAAATGCTCAGTGTGCATTGATCCTCTTATTGACCGTTTGCTTTTTGCAGACTACTTTCTTCACTGTTACAAAGTGGAATCGAGAACAGTAAGAGCTGGGGCCCCCAGTCTTAAGCTGATAGTTTATATAATATTCAACAACCATTTAAAACTTAGGAGAACTCAATTTCACATGTAAAATGCCTCAAATAAGCAAGCGGATTTAAAGTGTAGGAGAAAGGAGTAAAATTAGCCATCTGCAATGACTTCCTGCATGCTGTCTTCTTGATTTATACTGGAATACATGTTTTTGAAGGACAGGGTAGGGAAGAGGGTTCTGATGAGATTCCCTTCCCAGAATAGTGTCTAACATGGTTCAGATTCCATATGATCTGGAAGAGGGAAAATGAGGCAATTTATTCGGAAGAGACTTGGGAACTTTGGGGATTCTGAGATTTATCCCGAATATTTGTCCCCCAGGGGTTTTCAGGAGGCCCTCACAGCTTCTGGTTTTCTATTTAATTTGAGCCTGATCAAAAACTAATGGTCTTTTTAAAGACAGAGGATTTCGACAGCCGTCTCTTCTTTAACACTGGTTTCCAGGCACCCAGTTCCAGTGGCAATGCCCTGTAACTTCAAAAGCCAAAGCAAAAGGCTTCTACCCAAAGAGAAACTGAACATTTGATGGTACTTGATAAACCATTCTTTCTTCAGCATTTGAAATAAGAAAAGATTTTTACTCCTCTCTTTATCTTTTGATCAGTTTAATTCTATTTCCCCTATGGGAAAACCAAGACATAGAAAGTTAAAGTTTGTTGTTTTTTTTTTTTGCTTAAAATGGCTCTTCCAGAGCCAAGTTAGTGGAGTCATGATTCTTTATCTTTAGAGATGCCCCCATGATTTCTTACCTCCCAATAGTCAGGAGGCAGCATGGTATGGTGGTCAAGAACTTTGCTTTCTATAGCCACAGGTATTCAAATCCTGACTGGGATATTCACTAGCTTTGTAACCTTGAGTCAGCTCATTTATCTTGCCAATGTCTATTTCCTCCTATGGGAGAGTGATTTTGAAACCCTTTATGAGGGGTCATGGTGGTGATTAAATGAGATAATGTTCATAATGCTGTTAGGATCATGCCTGCCCATATGAATTCTCAATAAACATGATCATTATTAATAGTATTAGTTTAGCAGAGAGGTTAAGAATGCAGATTCAGAGCCAAATTTCTGGGTTTAAGGCCTATATTTACTACTTACAGGCTGAGCATTTATTGTAAATTACTTAAGCTCTTTGTGCCTCAGATAATGAGATTATGTATAATGCCTACTTTGAAGGGTTGTTGTGAAGATTGAAGGAGATATTTTTAAGGGCTTGGAATAGTGCATGGTATACAATAAGTACTCACTGTTTTAGGAATTCTTATCACCATCCTCATATCTATAGGTAGTAGGCTCTGTTGTGTCCCCCCAAAATTCACAAGTTGAAGTTCTAACTCCCAGTTCATTAGAATATGACCTCAGAATAGGTGCAGATAGGGTCTTTATAGGGGTACTTTAGATGAAATTAAGTCATATGAGTCAGGCTTTGATGCTACTTGACTGGTGTCCCTATAAGAAGAGGAGATCTGGGGGTCCCTGAGTGGCTTAGTCAGTTAAATGTCTACCTTTGGCTCAGGTTATGATCTCAGGGTTCTGGGATGGAGCCCTGCATCGGGCTCCCTGCTCAGGGTATAATCTGCTTTCCCCACTCCCTCTGCCACTCCCCATCCTTGTGCTTTCTCACTCTCTCTATCAAATAAATAAATAAATAAATAAAATCTTTAAAAAAATAAATAAAAGGGGAGAGGAGATCAGGACACACAGAGAGACATCAGGGACAGGTGCACACACAGAGTAAAGGCATGAGGACACAGAGAGGAGACTATCTGCAAGCCAAGAAGAGAGGCTTCAGGGGAAACCAAACCTGCCAGCCCCTTGATCCATAGTCTTCCAGCCTCCAGAACAGAGAGAGAATACACTTCTCTGGTATTCTGTTATGGCAGCTCAGGCACACTCGTAGAGATGGACCTCACCTTTTGTCATCTCTTTTGTAGCATATCACTGGCCAGGTAGAGAAAGCTAGAGGTCCTAACCTGAAGTATCAATCCTGGAGGGTAACCACCAACACAAATCCATGGTCAGAAGCTTGAATTGGGTACAGAGGGCCAGCAAATGCCACTAGAGGGAACGTTGGAAGAAAGGAGGAGGTGACTGGGACCAGTGGAACAAGACATTTAGCACCTTCCTCAGCCAGATTAGACAGAGCAAAGGGCCAAAGGCAGAAAACTTTGTGGAGGAGATGAGACAGACATGCAAATAGATGTAAAGTGTCTAGATGGAGATTCTGGTAGAAGCATCAGAATGGAGGCAGCAGACCGGACCTGAGCAAACATCAATTTCTGAAATATTTGGTAAGAAATATTCAGATGTGACTGCTGTCAGATGTCATTGCTCTGAATGGCCTATTAGAATCGTAAGCTTTTCTCCACTCAGCCCAGAGGGACCACAGTTTTTTCCTTCCTCTCTTAGGACAAAACAGGGTACCTACACCAACTTTACTACATTATGGCTAAAATATGGGGCTCATATTGTAATATGAAAACTCTCTGGGTTATTTAATCCATTGATGTCTTGAAAGTTTATGCTCCTGACCACTGCCTGCTCACAGGACATAGGAACAGCTAATTTCTCCAGAGGACATTTAAATCCCTCAATAATTATGGAAATAAAATGCATTTATAGACACAACCCTTATTAATGAGGCAGTCACCATAACAAAGTTAGGAAGAAAAGGAGAATCCTCATGTGTATTCATAAGAGGAAGAAAATAGCTAACCCCAAATAATCACAATGCTAAATATATATCTCTCCAAGGCCAACGTGGGGCATTCTTAACAAAGATATGTAGGTTAGCCAGCAATATCTTTATTTAAATCTGAGGTAGAGCATGGAAAGCCCGAACCAGGCAGGACAGAGGCAACAATTCTGGGAAAGAAAGAGTTTGAATCTTGACCCACACCACCCCCTGTCATCTTGGACTTGAGCTCTTGGGGAAGTCGCCTGTAACTGCATATGCAGTATCTTCCTATAAATGAGCCCTAATTAAGCCCCTGTTCTGGGAGGCCTGTCTGAAGGGTGACCAGATCATTAGTCTTGGTTTCAGAGAAAGAGTCTATGTGGGGAAAAGGTCAAAGGATCCAGAAGAACCTTCAGCACTGTCCAACCCATTTTCTTTCCTCTGGGCAGGACAACATGCTGGCAGCCCCTGCAAGGAAAGGACCATCGAGGTGGGCAGGATTCTAAGTCTTTCTTACATGTCTTTGTCCTTTCCTCTATCATGAGTCTTGCCACTTTCACAGAGAATAAGATTAGCCAAGGGCCTTTGTCACACAGGAAGAGGGCAAGCCAGCCATGCCACTGGGCTTGGAAGCCAGCTGAAGACCTGTCGGAGGGCGATGCCCATGGAGGAGGCAGAGCTGCTGCCAGGTAGATGTCTAAGTTTATTTGAGGGTAAATGCTTGATTCCTCAGTTGCAAATTTGGTATACTCCCTCTTCTGGTAGAGTCCTCTTCAAGCTTCTAGCCCATGTCACACTGTACAGGGATCCTCACACTCTGTTCCAGAGTCTCAAGGGTCAACACACTCCAACTGGTTCAGAATGGAGAGATGCTAAAGGTAGGGATGAAGGCACGAGAGAGAAAAGCCAGTGCCAGCGACAGGGTGGGAGGCCCAAGCACATGGCTCAGAGTTGAATAGAAAAAGCTTTAAGTCACAAAATTTGTTAGACTAAGCATTTGCCAATAAACACTCACTAGCTCTAATGAGTTATGATTCTCACCTTTGTTCCCTATTTTTAATAAAGCTGACTTTTATAAAACAGAAACAGCAATACAATAAATACACTCTTTGTGAGCTTATCTGGGTCATGTCTCCTGAGTCTCTCCCATTCCAGAAGCCCAATGCTTCAGTGTCTTCAGTTGGCTGCTCTGCTGAGGGAAACAAACTTCAGATGCATGATAATGGGAGGTGGGTCTCAGCTCCGTGGGTGCAAAACAGAAGGCCTGGGGAGTGCAGAAAACTGAGCTTACCACATTAAGTGGGACTTGTGCCTATATGGTTTCATTATTGTTACTTTCTGTATTAATTTTTTTATTGCTGCTGTAATAAATCACCACATACGTCATGGCTTAAAACAACATAAATTTCTTATCTAATAGTTCTATAGGTTGAATATCTGATATAGTTGTCTCAATGGGCTATAGTCAATTGAATGACTCGGTTAAGCATCTGACGCTTGGTTTGGGCTCAGGTCATGATATCAGGGTCATGGGATCAAGCCCCATGTTGGGCTCCATGCTCAGTGGGAAGTCTGCTTAAGATTCTCTCTCTCCCTCTGCTGGTCCCCCCACACTCTCTATCTCAAATAAATAAAAAAAAACCTTTTAAAATAATAAATATAGTTAAGCTGTCAGCAAGACTGGTTCTTTCTAGGGCTTTGGACACATACCCATTCCTTTGAGTTTTGTGGGGTTTTCTTTCCCAACTTCTAGAGGTTGCCCACATGCCTTGGCTTGTGGCCCTTTATGTTACCTCTCCAGCCTCTTGCTTTCATTGCTCCTGCTACTGTCTTGGACCTTATTATCCCCCTCTTTAAAGACATTTGTCTTTACATTGGGTTCACGTGGATAATTCAGGACACTCTCCCCATCTCATAACCCTTAACCTAATCACACCAGCAGAGTCCTTTTTGCCATAGAAAGTGGCAGAATCAAAGGATCCAGGGATTAGGGCATAGACCTCTTTGGAGGCCAATTGTGTAGCCTATTACACTTTCATTTATAAAATTCCAGTGAGCAACTAACTGAGAGCAAGACACTGTACGTGGGGCTGATTGCCTGCCCACAACAAACAAAAGGAAGAGAGAAGGTCGAGGAAGTCTTCCGCAACAGAATTCTCCCATGACCTTCCTGGGCACAGAGGATTCAGCTTTATGTCCCCAAGAATGGCATGCAACCAGTCCTGATCCAGGTTCTCCCTTGTTCACACCATTGACATCTCTTGCCCAGGCTACGATGATGGTGTCTTAATTCCACTGTTGCCCTCCTCTGATTTTGTCTACACATATCAGCTAAAAAGAATCCTTTTAACTCTCATCCCTCCCTCCAATGCCTTGCCTTTACTTAAAATAAAAACCAGCTACTTTTTATGGCCTCCAAACCCCTACACAATCTGGCTTCTGTCTCCTACCCTTTCATTTGGTTTCACTCTCTCCCTCCCCTACCCAGCCCAGCCGTAATGGCTTCTTTCAGTCCCTTGAAACATGCTGAGCTATTTCTCACCACATAACCTTCTTGTCAGCCCTCTGCTTGAGGTGCTCTTCTGCCTTCTCTTTCACCACTGGTCTCTTCTCAACCTTTAGGTTTCAGCTTGAATGGTACTCCACTAAGAGCCCTTCTCTGGATCTCTCTATTTATGGGAATCTTCCCCATCCCCCCACCTTATTCTCTCTCTGTTCTCTTTATATGCTGTCATTGTACTTAGCACAAATTACAGTTTATATTTATTTACTTGCATATAATAACAAATTTTCATATATATATATATATATATATATATATATATCATATATAATAAAATCAGAAAAACAAGTTATGAGAAATTTCACTGTTCCTTCTAGGACTGATGACTTCCCCACGAGACTATAAGCTTGTGGCTTGAGGGTTAGCCCAAGGGAGATGGTCTACTCACCCTGACCCATAGGGTCTCTCTGTACTGGTCTAATTAGTGCATACCTGGGTGATTGCCTCTGCCCATTTGGTGATTAAAGTACAAAATGTAAATAGCTCCTAAAGTGCACCCTGATTTTAATGCATGGGACATTCAGTGTGGGACACAGACTCTCCTCATATTGAAACCTAGTCCATATGTCTATACACACGTGACACTCAAATAATAGACAGGCTGACAAAACCTTAGTGATTTATTTTATGTTTTTGCAATCTATAGACTGACCAGGAAAATCTCTATGTTCATGTCATTGCTCCTAATTTCTACAGTGACTCCTGCCAGGGTATAAGCAACTGGCTTCGCACAGGCGACAAAGAGGAACATTACCTCATCTGGTCTTTGAGTGGATGGACAGGCTTTGGAGCCCAACTCCGTTATGTCCCGCCTCCTTCCCGTGTCTCCACCCCCTTGCTCTCTCTGCGTTTGCGCACTGTAGGTGAGCTCAGGCAGAGTGCCTATTCCTTCTCTGCGTGCTCAGTTTTGCTCAAAGCCCAGTCTTTGGAAGAACGATTACCAATTCCCTGGTGAGCAGGAGATGAGAAACAAAGAAGATCTGGATATCTGTCGGTGGTGTCTGACCCATTCTGACACTGTGATTGTGATCTGTGCAGATAGCTTCTAGCTCACGTTGCTTCAGACCGGCCATTTTCTGACATGCTGATAAAGCCATGACAGGACGCGGTCCACATAGAATGCTTCCACCAGGGTACAACAAGGCATTTGGTTCCTGTGATTTCTCTACATCACGGCTCTGAAACTAGTTTTCCAGTGAGTTCTGCATTCCACTCAGAATTGCTTTGTTGACATTTAAAGGTCTCCATCAGTCTAGTCGTGTGGCAAAAAAAGACTGGATAAAATCCCCCCTGCTTCACTACCTCTTAGCTGAACCTAAGACAAAACGATTGCGGTCTGGAAGGCAAGCCCGAGTGTTCCTTCCAGCTCTAAAATTCTATGATCCTATGATGCCTCCTGTTCAGCCAGTTGTCTAAACCCCTTTGACTGCCAAGAACTAGTAGAAAATCCCATTAAAAGCGCAAATGAAACCTGTACCCAAATCCATCAGGGGACAGCCAGAAGCTGAGGACATTTTCCACCATAGACACTTTGTTTTCCAAAAGCTCTGCATTGTCAAAGGGGAAGATTAGGTGAGCTGTGAACTACAGCTCTCTACCTGTATATGTTACGGATCAAGGGAAGGAAAGCCATTCACTCTCCTCCTGCTTGTAGAGAGGATTAGGCCCCATCTTCCTATAGGAAGAGGGATGGTTCGGGAGCATATTGAACGGCTAAGTTTGCCTTAGGTTCTGTCCTTTTCTTCACAACATTCACAACTGCCATCTCAAATGCCACACTGAGCACCTCGAATAAGAAAACGAGCACAGCATTTTCCTTCTTAAAAAAAAAAAAATTCAGCCTAGAATTGCAGCAATTCTAATGTTTCCTCACCTAAGATGTCTGCAGAGTTAAGCTGTTTTCAGAACAATCCAACATCCAGGTCGGGGCTAACTGCTGGATCCTTCTCTTAGGCGGAAAGGAACCTGGGACGTTTAGAGAAATTAAATGTTGATCTGATCCTGTGTGAACTGGCACTTGGGGGCCTTTGGGTTATTGTGGTTTCAACATGCCCTGCCTTTCCTTGGCCTTCTGCAGGGATCCAGCTAGCCAATCACACAGATAGGTGCTGTGTCTATTTCTGCATTGCGGGTCTGCTCCAGAGGAGACTCGCACAAGACCACAGGCAGCCTTGGAAGCTGGTGAGCACTCAACACACCGTCCAGCCGTACAGTGCACATAAATACGTAAGTTTCTTGTTTTATTAGAACATTGTTCTCCCTCAGTGATTAAGTTTTGAATCTACACACAGAGAGATTCACTAGAGTTGTTCTGATTTCCTCTAGACCAATGAACTTATCGCCTCAGTTCCCACTAATATCAAATATGCCTTCATGTCTAAAAAAAAGGAAAAAAAATGCAGCTCTTTCCAGAGCCAGGGAGGCCTCCTACCAAGGATAGGCTACATTGATCAGATCAAAGGGAACCCTGGTGCAAACTCAGATTTCATTAGTCTGCACTAAACCCACATTTTGAGCAGGCTTTACTATTATCACTGTAGAGGGTGAGGGGAAAAAATAAAAAGTTGTTTCTCCTTTCTGGTATTTGATGCACAATCTCTAAATGAAGCACGCGGTGTTTGAGCAGTTGACATCTTCTCTGGCTTCAAGTTGCCAGGACAGCAATGGGTTTAAGCTGCCTACAGATTAACAGAGGTCTAGGAAGAAGGTCAACAGATCCTGAGGAAAAAGGATATTACTTGAGTCATTGAACTAAAAGTTGTTTAATTTTAAAAAAATACCCTCATTTTACAAATGAGAAGATTGAAAATAAGAAAGCTTTTGGGACTAAGGCAAGTTCACATGATAATATCGAAATAGAATGGAGACTGGAAAACAGGTCTGCTGATAGCCAGCCCTAACTCTTTTCACCCCAAAGGAGACCCAACAGGGGCTAAGATGAGAAAATATTTTGTTTTGTATTCTACTCTCTTTGCAACCCCCCATTTCCCAATCCCCTCCTTAATTCAAGTTCTGTTAATCGGACAGCACATCAAAACAAGAATATAGATCCATTTCCTTTGATTTTCAAATTAAGTCCTATTGGAGCTTCAAGTTCCTTGGGAAGATCTATTAGATCTATTAGGCCAATGGTACTTTCCTTGCCTCCCACAGTATGCTCCTCACTCTTTCCTCCACATATAGGAGAGTCTCTGTGCTGAGTCTAACCCTGTGTCTTACATACAAAGACTCGGTTTTGCTAGTAACTTCTACCTGAGGCCATGAGCAGTTCATCCACCAGCATGGTGAGTTCATCAGCAAGCACTGGGGGTGGCAGTCAGGCTATGGATCCTGCAAGGGCTGGGAGCTGGGAACAAGGGCAGAGAGGTAGTCCTGTGATTTTGCAAAGGTTGTCTTGACCTCTTACTCAGCAGTTTTTATAATGTGGTGAATGTGCAAGTGAAATAATGATAGTAAAAAATGATAACTTTGAAGGTTATTTCCTTCCCTGTTTCATACACTTTAGCTCCTCTCTCTCCCAGCTTCTCCCACCAACACAGAAAGGGACTTGGGTAATAAATGCACAGTATTGAGATGTTGTCTGACTTTGACAGAGAAAGGAAAGGAAAAGACTGAAAAAAGAAATTCTCTTAATTCATGATCTGTCCCAAATAGAGTTGCCAGACAAAATACAGGATGCCCATAAAATCTGAATTTCAGATAATTAAAAAAATACACACACACACACACACACACACACACACACACACACACACATATATATATATATATATATATATATATATATATATATTAAAGTAGCCTCTGTTGAAAGAAAGAAAGAGGCTTCTGTGCCCAGTGAGGAGCCCAACCCAGGGCTTAAACTCACCACCCTAAGATCAAGACCTGAGCTGAGATCAAGAGTTGGATGTTTAACCAACTGAGATACCCAGGCACCCCAATAACTTTTTATATAAGTATGTCTCAAATAAGTTATTTTTCATTGTTTATCTGCACAACAAATATAACTGGGTGTTGTGTATTTTTGTTTATTACATCTAGTCCCAAAGAAATGTGATGAGGTATTCTGTATATTTTAAATCTCTGCCTCCTCTCACACTACTACCAAAATAAATACATAAAAACACCAAGGGAGGGGCACCTGGGTGGCTCAGTTGGTTGAGCAACTGCCTTCGGCTCAGGTCATGGTCCTGGAGTCCCGGAATCAAGTCCCGCATGGGGCTCCCAGCTCCACGGGGAGACTGCTTCTCCCCCTGACCTTCTCCCCCTCTCATTCTCTCTCTCTCTCAAGTAAATAAATAAAATCTTAAAAAACAAAAACAAAAACAAAAACAAAAAACACAACACCAAGGGGAAAAACACCCAAACGTTAACCCATACAACACTAAGAACATTCTAAATTGCTGAGAAAGTTCGAGGATCAGCATGGTTTAGGTCTTGGCAGTTGACCATAAACTTCAGCATCATCAGAATCCTTGGGGCCCTTGTTAAAGCACAGATTTCTGGGCCCCATCTCTATGGGCTCAGATTCAGTGGGTCTGGAGCTGGGCCTGAGAATTCACCTTCCTAAAAGATTCCCTGGGATTGCAATGTTGTTTATCTAGATCCTTAGAATTACAAAATCAAGTCGTATGGGAATAAATAAGTTACTGAAGCACTATTCTTAGTGACCTCATCTGTAGTGGAGTTTAGCTTAGATCAGTAGCATTCAGAATGGGCTTCCCATGGTGGGCAGGGCATAGGGGAAGTCTGCAAGGAGGAGATGAGGATACCGGGCTCTGGGTTGAGTCTGCTTCCACCAGAGCAGGCTCTCTCTATCCGCTTTGTATACTGGGAGGTGATTCTTTTTCTATGAAGGTGCCACTAGTTTAAAAAAAAAAAATCTGCAGCACATTGACTTAGAAAGTCAGCTAGGATCCTTTCTAAGAGTCTATGATTACAGTTCAACTCCATTCCATTTCCAGCCTCTATTATTTTCCCAGACATCCTGCCCTTGGTTTTGCTGTCAATAAATTGTCCTCTCAGTCTCAAGGGAAAGATCACCTCCTGGAGGATACCCTGATCACCCCCAAAGTCATCACGATTGTTTACACTAGGTACCAAATGACAAGACTGGCAGCCTGGAATCTGGTGGGTCTGGGGAATGCACAACTTGCTCTTCAAGGCCTTGGGCAGCTGCACTGTACAGACAATTCTGTTTGGAGATTGAGAGCATAGCCCACAAACCTATGAAAAGTTAGAAAGAGCCTATAAGAAATTAGGAGAACACAAGTGTACATATGGGGAAGACAAGACATTCTCATTGGAAGAAGAGACATGTGGGTTGTGACGAAGGTAGAGAAGGGATAGCGAACACAATATGCACCTCCATTCGTCACTGGCAACAGGCAAAAGCAGACACTTGCAAAACCCATCGACACTGGGCCAAGGGCCAGGCTAGCACAGGAGAGACAGTGATGTATTTGTCCAAATAACCTCAGGTCATTGGCCTTGGTCTTTCTTCTCCAAATGACCCTGTAAACTTCTGAATGCTCTTGAACTTCGGAAAGAAATTGAGTATAGAGATAGCCCCAAGCCTGCTGCCCTGGTATGTTGCTGTGTCACTCCTCACAGGATGGACTTTGGTGTGGCCTTTAGCCCTGGCACCTCCACGGGCTCAATTATCTTGGGCCTCTGCAGAGGGCCAGTTCCACAGAGGCAGGCCAGAGGCCTGGGTGGCAGGCAGGCTCAGTCCTGAGCAGGAAGAAAGAAATGGTAATGTCATGGGGTTGGCATTTCCTCCTGACCTGGATTTGTCCACTTTCATGACATAGAGGATCCCTCCTCCTGATTTCCCCACTCCTCCTCACAGCCAGTCCACCACTTAACCCTGACAACTGGCTTTCCTGACTCTTGCTCCCTGGAACTTTTCCCGCATGTCTCCGAGAGTCTGGACTGCTAGGAGCCTGCTGCGCATCCGGGGGAAGCAATGTGTTCACATGCAAACTCAGAAGGCGATACTGATGCAAACACTATTATTTTAAATAAAATTCCTCGGGCTCGGCACCCCAGCAGTTTGTGTGTCTGGCCTCATTTAATCAGACTACTGTTTCTTTCAGGATGTAACACAAAGGAAGCCGCACCAAACTGACAACAGTTCCCGTCTTAGGGAAATGGTATCAGTTGTACCAGCGGGACAGGGCTCCTCCCAAAACGGCCATGGAGGCAAAGACAGCACCCCTCAGGGGCTGGGGCTGGGTTTGTGGATTTGGCCATGGCATTGGTCGGGTACCGTCATCAGCTTGTACTCAAAAAGAGGACCCACATTGCTCCAGGGTCATGCCCACAGTGGCTAGGCTGGAGTTCCAGAAAGCAAAAGGAAGCACGCTCATACTGCTTATTACTGAAACAGAATAAAATGCTATTTAAAGGCAATTAGTTGGAATTACCTTCAATACATAAATATTTTGGGAAATGATTAGTTCATTTTAATTACTTCCCTAACATTGATAACAATATTTTTGCAAGCAGTGGCTTCTCCAAGGAGGTTGTGAGGTGGTACCAATTCCTTTCCTGACACCATCGCTCTTTCCTTGGAAAAAAGGCCATTGTCTATTGCGTGGTTGCAGGGGAAGGGTTGGGTTCACAGGCAATTGTGTCCAGTTCACAAAACCAAGGGGCAAAAATCCTATCCCATTTGCACCCAAATCCAGCATTAAATCTTATCAGATTTAAATGTTCTCTGGCCTAAGAGTTCTATAACTGGGCCAGGCCAAAACTCTAGTCAGAATCTACAACCATCTTAGAACCAAAAGGTTCTCCCATCATAGATGCTCTCCATTTAAACAAACCAAGAGAAAGGAGACATTTTCCCTTGTAATTAGTGATGATTCAGACATATAAGCACTCGCTGCTTTGCTGATAATTACATTCAAGTATATATTCTCTTTTTCTTTTTCTTTTTTTTTTCTGTTTTGAAACCAATTTGTAGATTTTACTAACTCCACAAACGAAGCACAAATCCTCTACTTGTAACCCAGGGAGTAGATCCGATACAAGTGTCACCAATAAACCACATTACTCAGCAAACAAATTCATGGCTATCAGTTACTTGGGAATTAACAAAACTCTTCTAAGTATTGAAATGACTAACTTGATGTAGTGGGAAGGGAGGGGAAGGGAGGGGAGGACAATTTCATCTTAATATTCCAGATTATTATTTGGAAATCAGGTGACGAAGATTATAGAGGTGAATATTAGGGTCACAAATGTATGCTTTGCATTGAAAATGCACAGATAAGCACATTATCTATTTGCTTTCCTTTGCCATACCATTCCCTAGCCTACCCCTTCCTTCCTTCCTTCCTTCCTTCCTTCCTTCCTTCCTTCCTTCCTTCCCTCCTTCCTTCTTTTCTTCCTTCCTCCCTCCTTCCCTCTCCCTTCTCCTCCTTTTCTTCCTCTTCTTCTCCTTCTTCTTTCCTTTCCTCTCTTTCCTTTCCTTTCCTTTTCCTTTCTTTCTTTCTTTCTTTCTTTCTCTTTCTTTCTCTTTCCCTTCTTTCCTTCCCTCCTTCCCTCCCTTCCTCCCTTCCTTCCTTCCCTTCTCCCCCTCCCCGCTTTCTCTTCCATTTCTCCCCCCTGCTCTCCTTCCCTTCCTTGTTCCTTCTTTCCTCCTTCCTCTTTTTCCTCTTTTCTTCCTTCCACACCTTATTATTTCCATGAAACAGAAATACTCAAAAGGTGATTTACACTAAACCTCAAGGTTGGTCTTTCTGACAAGTGTCTGTAACTGCTTTGTTCATCATTGTTCCCTGATTAGAATCTATAAGTGTATGAAGGCAAAACAAAAGCTGTCCTTGCTTCCTTAGCTCCCACATCCCTTCTGGCACGAGTTTCCAGGCAAGCACAGGACAGAAAAGGAGGAGGTAAAGACATAATTCTTAGGGTTCAATAAACTGAAGGGACATTTCTATTAGAATTGCAGTGACACCGAGTGACACTTCACTGAGCTGGCAGCCAGCTTGCTCTTCCTAGGAGAAGGGGCAGGGTACACAGCAGCTCTGGGGCCAGGAAGCACCAGGCTTGAGAACAGAAAGGAGCCAGCTATGTTTTCAGATCTAGCCATGCAAGGGATTTTGCAATAGCTCTTTGGACATAAGTAAGACAAATGTTGCTTATAGTTTTGTTCCCTTTGCTGCATAAAACTGTCCTTAGGGCTCTGTTCCAAACACATAATCAGGGAAGAAGAATAAAAAAGTGACAGCCATGTGCTCTGATTTGCCCCAAATGCTCTTTGTGCTCTGTAAATCTGGCACAGTGGGCAGAAATGTATCCCCACCTGCAACTGAGATTCAGGGCTGCTGGGATTCCCCTCCCCCAAATTTGGGAGCAGAGAATGGCATGCTTTTGATTTGGGGAACCCCAGTCAAGGCTAACTGGTGTCTGCTTACTACCGATTGGCTTCATCAGCTCCCAACTATGCACTCGTCACACACACACACACACACACACACACACACAGAGCCTCGCTTAAATCCTCCAGCAGGCCTTTCTCTCCATCCCTTTACTCTTGCCTGATGGAGAAAAAAAAAAAAAAAAGACTAAAATCCAGAAACGTTTTCCTCCTCTTTCCCTTCCTACCTTTAAATGTTAGAGGGGGGGCTCTTGTATTATATTATCATATCCTTGGCAGTCTTTAGCTTAGACATGTGTTCAGTGTCAATTAGGTCCCAGGCATTGTGCTAAAAAGAAGAAGAAACCACATTCCCAGCTTTTTAAAAATCTCATGGAGGTACAAAAAAATGTCCACATAAACAAATCATTAAAAGAATATAATAAGCACATTATTTGCAGCACACATGGACTGCCATGTAAGTATTTCAGAGAAAATTACTAAAACTTCCATGAAGAGCTCATGAAGGCTCACAGAAGTGATCAGAGAAGAAGGGAGAGGAGTTTTAAAGACCAAGAGGGATTTGCCAGCAGAGAAGGAAGTGAAGGTCCAGTGGGTAGAGTAATTCCTGAGGGCAAAGCCATATCAGAACATGACTTGGTCAAAAGGACAAACATGCAGGGCATTGGGGAAGGGGTCTGACAGCAACTAAGGATGCGAAGGCTTATAAAATTCAGGACACAAGAACCTTAAACCTTGCGGTAGTGTTTGAAGTTTTATCCCAGGAGAAATGTGAAGCCATTGAAGACTGAAGCCGAGTAGTACCGTGTTTTTTTTTTTTTTAAAGAAATGTCATTCTAAGACAAAAACCATAGTCAGAAATTGGGAAGATAATGAATCTGTTTACAACAGAGTTGAAGGATGTGGCCCTCTAGCAAAGGCAAACTAATTACAAAAAATAGGTTGGCACAAGGGACCACAGAAGGGTTAAAAGAGAAAGAAAAGGCATGAAGGATACAACCAGCTGAAATTCCTCTTCCTTGAAGGGACTAGTTTGGATCGACTGGCACACTTGGTGGCTTGCACCCCCGAAGCGGCTTTCTCTGAGCTCAGACTTGCCTCGGTGAGCACCCTGAAGGCCCCACCCCCCCTTCCCTCCCTGGGTGACCAGTAGCCAGCTCCTATGTCCTTCACCCTTTCTGACTCACTGTCTTCTCTTCTCTTGTCTCACTTGAGTCCCCCTCCACCTGTCTTTCCCTTGCTCTCCTGTATTAATTGCTTAAATTCTGTGCCATGGGAAGCTCCTGTTAACAAAAGATTAGCCCTTTTTACAGGAAGAGGTGATTAAAAAAGGAGAGATTTTTGTTTTTAAGGTAGATGAAAGAAAGCCCAAGGAGATGTGCGTTTGACCCTCCAACATGCTTCTTCAAGCCTCCCTCAGCGGTACTTAAAGGCGCTTCCAAAGGAAGGCTTTATGAATGCAAAATGAAGTCAGTGCCTTGTGTCTGCTCCACAAGAAAGGGAAAACAGATCTTTTATATACAATATTTCCTTTATGGCTCGCACTGCTCCTCCTGCCCCAGTGATGCTACACCACTTCAGACGCCAGCTTGACCTTCTCAAGGTCACTCCACTCAGCAGGCCCCCTTGTGCCTCTCCCAGGGACCTGCGGAGGAGCTGAAAGGGCTAGGTTTTGTTTTCTGTTTCTCCTTGGTCACAGTAGAGTCCTTGCCCGGGGGCAGAGACACCTGAAGTTCCCAGCAGGGTGGTCCCAGTCGGTTACTGTAGGACTTGTGCCCCACTCTGCGGAAAGAAGCCCCTTGACTGTTTCTAACCAGCTCCACTCTACTCTGTCACTAGTGGGGTCCATAGCTGCAGCACTCCTTCGGGGAGCTTGAATGTGCACAGAGGGAAATGCCCATGCTCAGCTTCCCTTACACACTCGCCTTGTGTCCTTCTGCTTCTCAGACAGTCTTGATACTAATAATTTGCTGTCTTCCTACATTTCACTTTGCAGTTAGTATTTTAGGCTGTGCACCTGTTATTGTCTTGCCGACATTAGTGAGATGTTGTGGATTGCATGTCTTGCGTGGGTAGGGATGGGGTTCTTTCTCTCCGTGTCTTGGCAGCTTTGGAGGATACAAAGAGTGGCGTATACATATCTGGGTATCTGCCAGAGTACCTGACAGGCACTGTGTTTTGCACAGAATGGGCACTAGCTACATGCTAAGTTGTCTCTTCTCTTCCAAACATAGGTTCTGACGCAGGTAGGGGAATCCGCTTTGTGGGGTGAGGATCCTGCTCCAGGTAACTTTTGTATAAAGGAATTGACTCAAAACAATGTTACTAACCAACCCGAACTTTAGAATCTTTGTATATTCAAAGCTGTGGGGCTTTGAGCAAGGGATTTCCCAATGCTGAGGCTTGCATTTCTCATCTGTACAATGGGAACAATACTGCTTTTTATCTCAGAAGTTTCTTGCTAAGAACTTATGTAGTACTATAGCAAGTGGTTCTAAAAGTGACCATTCTTTTTATGGACAAGATGATCATAGTAAGGGAGGGGGACACAAGATTCAAATTCCACTGAAATGCTCTTCACATTTCTATGCATATAAATTGGTGACTTTTTTCAAGACCCTGCTCAAACAGTACCTCCTAGAAGTTTCATCCAATTCTCCTTCTCCCCCAGACAAAAGTAATTTCTCCTTCCTCTTCAGAAGTCTCTGAATTTCACCATTCTACCTATGGCACTTCTAGATTAGAAGTTCCTTATAGACAAGATAGGGGTTTCCCTATCTTGTAAATCTCGCTAAGTATTTCGTGCAAGTGAACAAAAGGAAGACACGTATTTGTTTCCCTCCTTCAGCAGGGGAGGGTGTTTCCAAGACCTGTTGGCCATTCCTGGGTGAGAGCAATCTCTTCTTGAAACCCGAAGAACAATGAGTGACCTAATGGTAAATAAGAGGCTTTTAGTTTAAGGTAGGCCTGGCAATGCCCATTAAGGGGGGCGTTGAGTCATTGCACATTAATCCTAAACATTTCCCCTTAAACCCAAATGAAATAACTAACTGTTGCATAATTCAATAAGAAGCCTAGGCTGGGGGCTGCATTCACTTTCTGAGTAACCAGTGAATAAGTACCATCCATGAAACTATTAAGTTAATTTAAAATCCTGACAATTTAGCACCACTCTGGCGAGATAAGAACCATTTATTAAAAGGCACAGTTCATTAACCCAAATGCTACTGGCTTCTTTGCTCAGAGAAAGGGGAGGGTCCAAACCCCATCAGGAGTCACCTTCCCCGCACCCGCCCCTGCCCAGGAGCCAAGCAGATCCAGGCAGGGAGGCCAAGAAGTCCCTGCTTGTGGTGTCCTGGGCAGTGTTTCTAACCATATGACCCTTCCACTCAATATCTAGTCATGGGGAACATGTCTCATAGCACTCATGGTATTTGAGTTAAGGCAGAAAGTGTGACAAAGCCTGAGGTTTGAAAGTACCCAGAGCCTTTTTCCCCACCTTCCACCCTCACTGACTATTCTTCTCTCCCCAGATCTCCTCCTCTGGTTTCTCAATAAGCCTAGCCTGGACCTGGGGCATGTTTCCCACATCAATTTTATATGTCACAATTCTGTCCTCTATCGTTGGGGCTTTTGAGCATGCAGACTGGGTGCTACTATAAAATAGTTCATAATTCCACCATGACACTGTTTTCCAGGGCATTGCATGCCACCCTTGAATAAAAACTGACAAGCAAAGGGCAGCACAGAGCACAGGGCTCCCTTTAGCGACACTGTTATTTTCTGACCACATAACACCTATTTAGGATGAAAATGAACTGAATCCCATGACAGACACATTGAGTCACTAAGGTCCCCTTCAGAGAACCTCGGGATTTTTGTTTGTTTGTTTGTTTTATTTTGTTTTTGGGAGGGTGAAGTGTTTAAATCTAGTCTTATAACTATTCACTAGAAACCCACAGACCACTGATATACACAGACAGTGGAATGCACCTTTCAGAGTGAACCAGTACCTGGAACAGGGGACAAGACTGGGTCTTCAATATTTACAACTAAAAATGCTAATCCTATCTCATTAACTTTAGAAGTAAACATCTTAAATTTCCCAATTGTTTTAATCAACTTGAGAACTGGCTTAATGTAGACCAAGGTAGCAATTACTGTGTGTTAGGGGAAGGTGACTCTCTCTGTGATCTTCAGAGTTGCTCAATAAGGGAGCCCTTTGCTCATCTAGGCATATTCCTCGACCATAGATTTGCACTTGAATCGATGGGGTAGAGCATCTATCTGGTTCTCAGTGAGTAATATAATAAGGGTTCCGATTTGGCAAATATTTGTTTGCATAAATTATTTCATTTAGTTCTAAAATCACCATAATCCCATCCATATAAGGATTTCTGTATGACCACAATAGAAATAAGTAAACAGAGTGTGAATTAGGTTTAACAAATTTCCCAATTTCCAGGGGGTGTTATATTTCATGTTTTAGAAGGATGGCAACACTTTTACATTGAGAGGTACCACTTTGAAGAAGAAAAGTTGGAAAATCAATTTGTATACCTTCATTAATTCTGACATTATTGATCAATCATCTACGTGTTACTAAACACCACCATAAGTCTTAAGGATAAAATAATAGATGAGATGATTCCTTTCCCTCTTGAGGTAACATCTTCATTGGATGAAATAAATAATACAAGTGTAAACAAATTAACAAAATGACTTCAGAAAGTGGGAGGTGCTCTATGGAAAGTTGTATAAGTGATGTGATAGAGAAAGATGGAGCACATTCAAATAGTCCAAATGAGAAAGGGCTCTCCAAGATTTGAATGATAGAAAACTGCCCTGCATGGAAAGGTCTGGAAGGAAAAAAATCCAGGCAGAAGACATGGCAATGGGAGAGTCCCTAAAGTAAGACCAAAGTTGGCAAGTCTGAGAAACAGAAGGGCAGGTATTGGAGCAAAATTACTGAGGAAGATGGGGATAGGTGGGGACCTCATGGAGGCAAGGGTCAAGGCTACAGGGTCTTTGGGGCTGTGAAGAGGAGTGTGGATTTTAGTCTCAATGTAAAGAAGTAACAAAGTCTGATGTATGCTGGAAAGTATTATTTGGGATATTGTGTAGAGAATGGATTGTAGGAGGCATGAGGCAGAGGATAGGTGGAAAGCATGGAAGGAGCAAAACTGACTACCACAATGGTCTAGGCAAGATGTTATGGTTCCTGGACAACGTTATTTGAGTGAAGAGAAATGGAAATAGATTAGAGATTTACTTCGGTGTAAAACTAACAAAAAATGCTGATAGATTTAAAGTTAGAAGTTCTGAAAAGGAAGGAACAAGAATAATTCTTAAGTCTTGTGCTTGAGCAATATGTTTAAAAGGGTGCCATCAAGTGATTTAGAGAAGATGGAGGGAAGAACAGCTTCCCCATGGGGCACAGGGTGGTGGAAAATGAGCTCCATTTTGGACATATCAAATGGCAGATGTCATCTATTCTAAGACACTGTTATACATACTACATACTACTTAGAAAGGAAAAATAAGACAAAACACTTTCAACTGGTCATACCAGCCTCTATGGATTTGAAGTCTTTTTGTATTGCAAAAGGCTTGGCAATTTTCTCTGCTTTAAGGTAAAGTGCGATGGACAATCTTATTGATGTATCTCAAAAACAAGGTTGTCAACTGTGGGCATCCTTTTCTATCTTATGTTCCATAAAGCACTTGACTGTCATGGTCATTATTCCATAGACAAATATGTACTTCTCTACTCTCAAATTTGTACCTTCCTATTCTATTTCCATACATTTTTGCATACAAAATAATTTTTATTTCAATGTTGAAGCATTATGTGATTCAAAGAATCATTTCTTGAAGATATTTTAAATGGCAATTAAACTAACTCCTGTTGTACAATGAATAGCACTCAAGGAAGTGAAGAGAATGGGAGCAAGTTTGTGTCTGTGTGAGCAGTAGTGACTATACCTCTTCACTTGACAGACTGAGGTTTTAAGATGCTATTGAATATAAGATGCATCTTAATTTCAGAGATACAAAAATGTGCAGAAATATGAGCAATTGAATGAATGAAATGACATAATAAGTTTGAAATATCTTAATAAATCCGGAGTCCATGAGGGAGGTTTTGACTGGAGATACAAATTTGGCAGTCATCAGTAGATAGAGGTATTGGAAACCCTAATACTAGATGAGATCCCAAAAAATGGACAGATACAAAAATTATCTGAGCACCAAGCCCTTGACACCCCAGGATACAGAGTTCAGGCAAAGGTGCAGTTAGCAAAAGAGACAGGAGAGGGATATTTAGTGAGATAAGAAGAAAACCAGGAGAGGGTGATGCCAGGGAAGCCAAGAGGAATATTCTCAAAAGGAAAGAAAGGGTCACCTCTGTCAAGTGCAGCTGAGAGGTAGACTAAAGATTGGAAATTGACCACTGTATTTGGCAATATAAATGTTGCTGGTAACTTCAATAAGGACAGTTTTAGTGGAGTGGTATGGACCAATGCCAGACAGGAGAGATGAAGAGAGAGTAACAGGAGAAAAAATACAGATGGTAAAGTAAAGATCATTCTTCTGAGAAGCTTTACTTGGAATGGGAGCAGAAAAATATGGCTGAAGCTAATGGAAATATGAAGCCAGGAGAAGTTGTTGATGTTTTAGCTGTTTTAAACGTGGGAGATACTAGAGCTGTTTTAAACGTGTGGACGGAAATGATCCAGTGGAGAGGAAAGAAGTAATGATGTAAAAGAAAGAGAAAGAGAATTATAGGATTGAAATCCTTGAGGGAGGAAGGAAGCCACCCAGAGCTAAACTCGAAATGGAACAGAATATTTTATTTCTATTATAATAGGACTAAAGTATGGTTTTAGAAATAAGAGGCAGGTGTATGGGAAGATTTGGCATCTCAAAGATGAGTTAGTACCTGATTGCTTCTATTTCCTCAATGAAATATGAGTCATCCACCCCAAATGGGAGCAAGAGGATTTTTGGAAGACTGTAAGCATGTTGAGGAAAGGAGTGGAAGTACCAATCAGATGCCTGAAGAGAGAAAAGCCAATCTCCCAGGAATAAGTAAATAAGTAATAATTTAAGTTTAAAATGGCCTCAGATCACATTGTTCTTTCCCAGCAAGGTTCAGTTTCACAAGTCCAGGATCAGAGAAAGTAGACAGGTGGTTTCAGCTTGGCATGAGGATTTGACAGGGAAACACAACAGAAAGAAAGAGAACCAAAGAGTTGAGGGTGTTTGCTAAGGAGTTCTTATGGGGACAAAACATCTATAGTAAGGAAGGAAGGAAGTGAGCACAGGAGAGGTTAAAGCCTATGGGATGCATGATTTAGGGAATGTGCTGTAACCTTTGGGACGAGGCGGGGGAAAGACTGTCTTTGGTGAGTAATGGAGGGTGTTGTAATTTTACATGGAAGAGACAAAGACAACCTCCAGAAAGAAGGAGGTGAGTCCATTTGAGATCAGAATATTAGTGGTGTCTCTTCCTAGAGAGTAACAACAGTCCAGGAGGCCTAAAGTTCCCAGTGTGTGGATGAAGTGTGAGTGGTTGGTTGGCTTTTCCTCTTATGCCATCTAAGCTTTTCCTACCCAAAGTAAATTAGGTTTCACCTTTTCTAGTCCCCAAAGCCTAATTAATGAAGAGCAGCTGCTTGTCATCCACATGGAGAATCCTTTATTTTAATTGTGAACTTGTATTAAGTCACCCTTTAAATTTCTTTATCCTGCTGAACAACCCCATTTCCTGTGACAGTCCTCATAGGCCCGATGATATGGCCCTTTGATCATTTCCATTGAGTTCCTCTGGAGTACTATAGAAGATGCCATAAAACTTTAATAAGGGTCCTAATAAAGGTTCAACAGTACCAGTATGACTCCAGGATATCCCATTGCATCTATCCTCTTTTTTTTAAACCCTGGATTATATGCTGTGTTTTAATGATTACTTTCAGATAACTAGCATTTTCTTACAGTTTAACTTCAATTCTTGTTTGTTTCAGAAAATCCTTTGATCCTGTATAGGTAGACACTTACATCTAGAGTCAAATATAAGTGTCTCGTGCTTCCTTTCTACAATTCCCGTGAATGAGGCCCATCTTGTATGGGTATTCATGTAACTCCTTTCTTTCTCATAGTTTCTCATCTCTTGACCTTTCTCTGAAGATCTCTTCTACCAAACTCCTTTTGGCCAATAGGTAAGCAGGATCCTCCAAAACTTGGTTCTGTTTTCTCTATGAACTAGCTACCTTTCTTTGGGGAGAGAATGAATTGTCTCCATTGATCATTCTCTTCTGAATACCTCAGTACAAGGTACTGAATCCCGGAGATGTCCTGTATATGGAACTGAGAAATGTAACAGATATCACAGTAATTGCTAAATGTGAATCCAATATCTGATCATTGTAGTTATGATATGACATGCAATTTTCATGGTGTTGCATCCATAACATTATTTATGGAATATAATCTATCTATTCTTAGGCCCTGTGAAGCCAAATTCTCCCATCCATATATATCAATGAAGATCCTTCACCCATTTCCTGCCAGCTCCCTTTCCAAAGTTGGCACTAAGTCCAGAAACCATCTGAGAAGGACTCTCAGCTCACAGGGCACACTATCCACAGTAGCAAGGTGACTTCTGCCAAGACTTTGATGACTAAGAAAAGCAAGCTAACATCTCTCTCCTTCAGCTGCAACTAAGATATCAAGCAGTGGCCACCAGTCACAGTTTAGTTTCTCTTTTGGTGAAACTTTAGGTTTAAATTTATATACATATAGGGGTGCCTGGGTGGTGTAGTCAATTAAGTGTCTGCCTTTGACTCATTTCATGACCCCAGGGTCCTGGGATGGAGCCTCACATTAGGCTCCCTGCTCATGGGAAGCCTGCTTCTCCCTCTCCTCCCCACTCGTGCTCTCTCTCGCTTTCTCTCTCTCTCTAATAAATAAATAAAATCTTTAAAAAATAAATTTATATATATAAATATGGCCAGACTCAAGTGGTGATGAAGATAATTATGGGGCAATGAAGAAGATGATGATGAAATATAGAGGAAGGATATTCTATCAGTTTACCATTTCTACTAATTGCCTCACTTAAAGCATCTTGTCTGAATGCCCAGTTTCCTCAGGGAAGACACACATTGGTAAGCACTAAGGACATCCAATGGAACGTGGAGAAGGAAGTAGCGGCTACTGAGACATCCAAACATTAGATATTAAAATGTAGTGTCTCTCTATATTGAATACCTAATATCAAGCATCACCATATATCCATTTATCTTTGTAGCACCACAAAGGCTCAAGTGTTATAGCTGATTAAATAAGGTTAAATAGCTCAGAGCCAGCAGAGGACACATCAGATATTTGAACCCTTGTCTACTCATTATAAAACCCATGTTTTAACCAAAGGCAACAATTGAAAGAGAAATCCCAATATTCTTTCCTGGGCTAAAGAGTGTAACAAACACACTGTCTCAAATACTACAGATACTTTGATGGGATTTGGGCTTTCGGTGGGAATAGGTAAAGCTACATGATGTGGGACTTTATTCTTTGTGTGGCCTGGGGATGATTTATAAGGCCTCTAGGATTTTGTTTGTTAATTAAAAGCTTTTCTGATCACTAAATATTTTGGGCTTTTGGGATTTTAAGGGTTTTAACATCTATCTATCCTCTGTCCTCTCTTTCTTGCTCTCTCTCCCTGCCACTTCCCCTGTCTTTCTCTCTCTGTCTCTAAGCTCCTGTCTGTTTCTACATGGGCCTGATTTTTGTTTTTTTAATTCTATCTCAATGTGAGAGAAGTGACTATGGTTGAAGAGGTTTAGTAACAGACTTCAGAAACTTAAAAGGCTCAGGGCTAGACCCAGAGAGAGGAAGAAGAAAACTAGTTTTACTCCAACCTCAAGGGAGAGAAATTAAATAATAAGGAACACATGTCCTAGATTTTCTAAAATATGCCTTACTTTAAATCTTATAGTCCATCATCCCCATAAACACACCTGCACTTGTCAGAACTTTGGGGCCAACTAATAGTTCAGCACATGGGGTTTTTCTGGGAACAGATAACCTCAGACTTGCTTCTCTGGCATCTCTTCCAGGTCATCAGATTAAAAGAAAGGGGGGGGGGAGCAAAAATGTATTCTGTGTCCACAATGTATGGGTACTTTTATGTATATACTGGCATTTAGTCATCAAGATCATCTCATAGATGACAAAACTAAAGCTGAGAGAGAATAAACAAATTGTTCAAGGTCAGATAATAAGTGGTAGAATCGGGATTCAAACCAAGGTTTCCCAAGCTCTGTTATTTTGGTTAACACTACAAGATCCAGAACAGAGACACTGTCTAAGGATAAAGATTGTGCATCTGAAAGGAACTCCTCTGGTGCTTTATACTTTGGAAATGGCATATAGTCTTTAGCATAAAGAGATAGTACCCTAACATGAATCCTCAGGAAAGCTAGTAGAAACAGAAACTGAATTACCATAGCTTCAGGATAGCTGGTAAACCTGAGGAAACCTGAAGAAAGATTGAAGAAAAGGGACAGGTGATATCCTAATCATCTACTCATTACAGCTTTCTTATTCTACAATACTCTCAGTTTGTTGGTTTCCTTTGCAGCTTCCCTGTGCTAACTGGGGGAAGGGGAGGGCATGATGGTTATATGCCTTTCTCCCTTTCACTATAATGTGCTACCAACTGGTGATGAGCTGTATTAAGGTGATTCTGTCCCATACAGGTACTAGGATCAGTCTATTCCTAGTTGAATATTGGCAAATTTGGTTGTTGAATATTGGCAAATTTGTACAGTTCAATTTAACACTGTAATCATGATCATGCATAGACTTTTTCCTAATCGTGCCAGAGCACAGAGCCACCCATCCATTTCTATTCAGCAGGAAGAGCCATCCCAGTGACTCTGGAGAGCCAGATAGATGGTAAAGAACAGGGTCCCAAAAGTCCTACATTCTCCCTCACCTATAACTGACTTGTGAATAAGTGGTTAGGATAAGAATAAGAGCTGAACACATAAGGAGCATAACCTGCCTCATCATACTTCTCAAATCTCAGGGGAGGTGAAGGAGGTGGTATGTGCCTCGTGTAAGAAATAGGCTTGGTGGCCATGCTTCCAAGGCTTGAATCCCATCTTACCACCAGCTTCTGTGCGAGCTGAACCCCATTTCTCCTGTCTGTAAAATTATGATAAATGTAGCACCCACTTCATAGAAACATTGTAAAAATTAACAGAAGTAATACATGCATAGCAATTAGGATTATACCTGGTAACTAGTGGGCAGTCAATTTAAACTATTGTTATTACAGGAGACTATTCCTTTGGGTTGTAAAGCCTTCGAGTCTTTACATAAAACTTACTACAAGTCTGTTTCAGCTCTCAGTATTCAGAAGGGTCACCCGATCTCTCTTCTGCCACTTGGATATCCTTATAAATTAAAGGGAAGATCCAAAGGGAGATAACTGTGGGTTCCCAGAGGTTCTAGGTGGGAAAAAACTAAGGGTGCCTTCCTTTTAAAGTACAATGGACCCTAGTTTGCAGTGGGGTATGAAGAGGGAGGCGAGGGTTTTAATAGAGGTATGGGATCCATATACATATCGAGCACTGTGGGCAGATGCAGTAGATATTTCTCAACATACACCACTCACATTATTTCTAAATTCATATGGATACTGCTATATTTAACTGCATACACACTGTTTATAAATGTTACATAATTTTTGATGACTTTTACTGTGTTTTTTTCCTTAATTATTGCACATGAAAAATCAAATTAATTCTATGTGGACACCCAACACATTTTTCAAGCACTTTTACTTAGAAATATAGACCATCGTATAATGAAAGAAGTATAAAATCAGGGGAGAAGAGACCTGACTTCTGTCAGAGTGCTGCTCTTCTAACTTGCCTTGGGGTCTGGAGTCTCTTTATTTCTCTATGCCTCAGTTTCCCCTGAGCCAAGAGATTTTATGGTAATATTATTTCTAGTGGCCCGGTCTAAGGAAACAATCATAAAACTGGAATGAGGCTATATTCATGATGATGTTCACTAAAACATTATTTATACCAGCCAAAAATTAGAACAACATAAATGTCCAAACATAGGGTAATGGTATTGTACATCTACTTGATGTAAAGTAATGAAATCAATTAAAATTATGTTCACTAATACTATGTAACAGCACGGAAAATTGCTTCTGATCTATTCTTAAAAGAAAAAATGAGATATAAATGATATGATTATAACTATATAATAAAAACCATGGCAGAGAATAAGAAAAAAATTGGAAGAAATACATTAAATGAAATTGTGCATGAGTGACTCTAAATCTTTTAAAACTACTTTTGTGTGGTGTCCAAATTATATTTAATAAGGACACATTACTTAAACAAAACAAAATACATCAATAATAATCAGCTGAGAAAGTTGGGGCAAATGTTTCTAAGACCCCTTCATTTCTAAAATCCAGCAGCAGTCTTCAAGATTTAAAGGCGTAATAGATTTGTGGAAGCCGTTTCGAAGGCATCCAGCCCCATGCAATTATAATGCCTTATTATTATTAACTCGCACCAAGAAAGAACTAACACAAATCCATTACAAAAGCAAAGTAGGGAAATGAGAAAGAGGCAGATGACACAGTATTCCACTCGCTGTGAAAGCTCTTTTTGGTTGGAATATTCTTGATGCAACCTTTGGAAGAATGAATTTTACACAGCTTTCTGCCATGCAGCCCTCTTTGCCCTTTGTGCTGACATAATTGTCAAGCTGGTTTTATTGCATTCTCAAGTGATGGGCAGAACAGATGGCCAAAGCCCAGCTGGGGGACTGGTATCTGCTTAGAGTGTCAGTGACGTTTTGCAGGGAAGGGGGAGAGAGGTATGGCTGGCCCTGTAAGGAACAGGGACTGGGACCACACAGGTAGGGAGACTAAAAATGAAACAGGGCGCTGGCTGGCTTCCCTGTAGGAAACCACATGGAAGCTCATTTTTATGTCGCAGCGCCAGTGTGAACGGAGGCACAATGGGGAATCAACCTAGGAAAGTAGATTTTTAGCCTGAATCATAGGTCACTGGTTATAATCTCCACCAGAACAGGAACAGCTGAAAAAGTAGGTCTTTATTTCATGCAAGATGGTATATCACTTCGTATTTACTCGTAGGAGCTGGGGGAGTGGACTGAACAAGACGAATACTAAGCAAAAACAAACAAACAAAAAACCACTGGACTTAAATTGAAGAGCTCTGGATTCAACCTATGACCCTGCAATGTACATAAATCTCAGACTGGGCACTACCTCTTTAGGCCTCAGTTTACCCATCCATAAAATGAGGCTAACCCATTGTGGAAGAGTATTATAAAGGATTAAATGATATCATCTATGAGGTGCTGGTTCTTGGTAGGCCCTGAGGGTCATCTCAGTTTAACATGTGGATTTGAGACAGCCTTGAAAATAAGCTCAAGTCCATAACTCCAAATGTCTAGTAAAAAAATGGAAAGTAGCAAGAGAAATCAGGTGATTAGTCAAAAATGAATTAAATGTGCACTTTCTATTTTCCTCATGTATTTGTGTTTGCTTTTGTTAGAATTCTAAGCTCGGGGGCATGGTGTTTGACAATACAAGAATTTAAGAGCAAGAGCACAGCTGGTCGAAGGGACCTGAGTCACTGGCAGGGCCCTTTGGGCAGACTCATGAGTCAAACAATAAAATCACAATATTTAATAAGATCAAAGAGTCTTTAAAAAATATGAAATCAAGGATAAAAGAAGTGAGGCTTAGAGACGTGAAGTGATTTGCTCAGAGTCATACAGCTAATAGGTAACAGAGTGGATACTCACATCTAGATTCCCCTATTCCCAGTTTAACATTCTTTCTACGACATGTTTTGGATGATTCGAAATACATTTTTCTGGCTTGAGAACTATGATATAAATGTAATAATATTCTAGGTTGGAAAGTATCCATACTCTCCGGTATGAATGATGACGGGGGCTGCTTCAGCAAGAGGTTGGGATATACATGCAGTGGGCAAGTAAAAGGCAAGAAGTGATATTGATCATGACCCCTTGCCTCAATGTTACCATTTCTAAAAGTTTAATATAATTGCAACTCCACTTAATCCTTGCAGATTTCACCTTACTAGTTGGGTGGGACAGATGTTTTAGAAATAAATAAATATTATAAATAATTATGTATAATATCATTATAATATTCTAATACTATTTATTTATTTCTAAATTATTTATTTATTTTTATTGACAGCACAATGTTACATTAGTTTCCGGTGTCCGATACGGTGATTCCACAGCTCTATACCCTGGGTTGTGCTCCCCACAGGCATGGTGACCACCTGTCACCACACAACACTACTACGATCCCGTAACCTATTCCCTGTGCTGTGCCCTTCATCCCCACGATGTATTCAACTGTAACTGGAAGCCTGTGACTCCACTTTGTAGATGAGGAGGGATGTTAAGTGTCCTGCCCAAAGTCTCATAGCCTCTTGTGCAATAGTGGGGAAAGTGATGAGCATTCTTGACAGGAAGAAAGAGAATTCCTTCCATGACCTCTTTCAGCATGCTAATTTGGAGCCTATTCTCGAGTGTTTGAAGAATCACATGGATAGTTTTTGGTGTGACTTACCTCTGGAGCTCTCTATGGTCCGCCACTTTAGGAGCTACAAAACCATGGCGTGACACTGGGTCAGTAACTCCGCTCAGGATGCTGCTTGGCCCCGGGAGTCCAAAGGTATCCGAGTGTGTGTATCTGCCTGGAACTTTAAGCCACTAGGCATTTTTTAAAAGATAAATGCCGGCAACCAAAGAACAAACTGGGTTGACATCTGGTGGTGGGGATAGGGGCGGAGGACAAACGAACAGAGGAAACCAGCCGGGCTTCATCAACTCCACCATGCCTCTCCCCTGGCGGGCAGCAACTAGGTACCAGCCACTTGCCTCTTTACAGTTTTAACTAAAAGGAGCATTATAGAGGTGAATTAACATTTAAAAAGAATGTAAAAACTCGGAGCTGTTCTAATGATGATTAATGGAGAGCTATAAGGGGGCCATGACCTGCTAGTGTCATTAAATGGATTGGCAGGTTTCTGAGCATTAATTATAAATAGCCACAGGAGTTCTCCTGCTTCACAGAATGATGATAAATCCAAGTCTCTGAGAGAGAAGAAGAAAGGGAAGCAAAGAGGGGAAAAAAGTTTGGTTGTAAGTGTCTGCCTGTGTGTTGTGGGGAGGAGGAGAGAGTGGAGGGAATGAGATAAATGATAAATTAGACCCTGCCAGTCAATCACATTTTCTAAATGTTTTATGTCCCAAAAGCTATAAAAGCAATATTCCTTTCTGCCCTTATTGGAGCCATTTCTGTAGAGCAATCATATCAGTTTCCTTGGGGATTTCCACTGAAATGTGCTTTGCCTTTTCTTTTTATATTTACTCTCCAGCCTGTGACCAATGGAGGGTCTGAGTCCGCATACAAATGGGCGGGAGAGAGACCCAGTGACCAGGCAAGGCAGGCAGGCTGAGTAAGAGGCGCTGGCTGGGGGCCCTGGCTCCCCGCACTGCCCACAGCAAACTCACAGAGAGCCAAGGTGTTTTCCATTCATCCTGGGAGGATCTCAGTGAACAGGCCAATGCCCTGATAGGGTAGACAGTGAGGACTCCGTACAAATTCTGCTGACTCAACAGACCGTAAGCATCATGAAGGCAAGGATGGACTCGGGGCCTGCTTTATTCATCGCTAGAACCCAGACGGGTGCGGAGCATCCCGGGACTTCCAGACCGAGAAGCATAGCCAGCTCAGCCTGCGTGCCTGGCCTGCGTCGGCTGAGAACGGGAGCTGGGCTGGGCCCATCTCCCCGGGCACCCTCCCTTCCCATCTACCAGGGACAAGACTCCTCAAGCTTCAGTTACTATTCCTAGTGAAGAGATGAAGACAGAGATGGGACAGGGAGGCAGAGATAGAATGAAAGGAAGAAGCCCCAAACTAGGATTTGGAATAATGGATACTCCGGACGATGTTATATTTTTTGTGCCGTTACTTTTCTGGGCTTTCGGCTGCAAGTCATTATTTCAGCTGATTGGAAAATGGTGTTGAAAGACCTGCTTCTCTGGTACAATTTTCCTCATATCCTATTAGTTGCAATACAATTACAGAGAATACATCAATTCCTGGCCTGCCCGCCGCTGCCGCCGGAGCCGCCTATTAAAAAGCGGCCTTATTAATGGAATTGTACATCTAGGATTAATCGGCTTGCGTTGGCCATTTACATTTCTCATTCCACAAGCACTTTTGTTTGCTTAATAGGCTGAAGGAGGTAGGAAATGACACAACAAAAGCCTCTCCCAATTGCCACGAGTATCACTGGTGGATTTAATATCCCCTCCTTCTTTTATCCTGAAGTGCTGCAGAGGGATAAGATCTGGCACATGCCACTAGGGAAAAGCAAGGCGGCAGCGAAACAGCCATTGGTGGACAAGCAGGAAGGAAGGAGGGGCCAAGAGAGAGGCCTGGGCCAGAAGAAGGTCTTTGCATTTCGGGGAAGAAGCACAGACTCCTGCTTTCCGCCTACTCTAGGAGGTTCACCTGGCAGGAGGTGGCACCCTGGGGACAAAGCTCAGGAAAGCAGGATCCCACTGGCAGGGCTGGAGGAGCACAGGGAGCCAGTTGCCCTGCTTTCAGGGGAATGGATGCACCCTCCCCTTTGCCGTGAGTGACTTCGGCAAGTTGTCCTTTATCTAGGCTGCTGTGTTTTTGTTAATCCTGGTCTGGCTCCCTGCTTGTATACACATTCCTCCATCATTTCCCTTTAGGGCTTAGGGAATAGACATAAGGCTAGTGGATTCCCCTCACTCTACTACCAGGCCAAGCCAAGCACAGTGTAACATAGAGGGGAGGTGGGGGGGTGGGGGCAGGTGCAGGGATGGAGGAAATCAGGAAATCAGTTGGCTCCCGTTTTTTTTTTTTTTTTTTCTGTTGGTATGGGTAACTTAGAACTGACAGCTTGGGATTTCTCTCTGGAACTTAGGGAAGGAAAATGCAGAGCATCACGGCAGAATTCTTACGTTCACTGGATTCCAAAAGATGAACCACCAGGCAGCTGTCCGCAGCAGCAGTCTGCCTAGGAAAGAGTGTGCCAGAGAGAAATGCCAGCCCCTCGGAATGATAATCCCCAACTGCAGGCCAGTGGTGGTGAAAGGAAGGTAGGAGGGAGGTGTGGAGGCTCCAGGCCCTTCCTTACCCACGGTACCCTCTGAGGGTAGCATAATAGACCTTCAACTCCTCCCCCCCACATTGGACTATAGGGCATTCCCCAGGACATCAGAGAGGCCCAGCGAAAACTGCTGAAAAATAATAGAACTTAGACATTTTCATCAAACCTTATCTTCAGAAAGTTCAGCTTTTCCTTTCCGGAACAGGATGGGGACGGGGAGGAAGGAAACGCAGGTTTTACCACTGGGTGGGCTTTGGCATCAAGCCCCTGGGAGAGAGTCCACGTTGTTGACAGACGGGGAGCAGAGGTCCTCTCTCTAGGCAGGAGTCACACCTCCCAGCCAGGGCCAGTGTCCACCAGACCATCATCTTCTCCTGTCCTCTCCTCAACCCGCTCCAGAAAGCTCATCCTTGCAACAGCGATGCTCTGTTGAATTTGCTCCTCCCTTGGTCTCTGGCTGGCTGGCTTCGCCGGGGACCCAAGGAAGTCTATGAGATCTCGAATGCTGGGCAGCTGAGGTTTACGAAGCCCAGAGCGCCTTGCCAGCCAGGGGCTCTGTGGTTCAACAGAAGGCTCCAGCCTCAGGGAGGGCATAACCCCAGCAGCACAGTCCATGTATGTTGGAGCGATGTAATATAGTATGACTTTTCACTGTAATGGGATTTTTCTAGACCACTAAGAAAAAAAGACTCCATTAACCACACTACAAAGGCCTCTACTTATTAGTATTTTAGAACAGTGGCAAAACATTTCGTGAATCTAATTATTGCTGACAAATATGAAAATTGAAATCAAAGTTAAATTTTCAGCTACAGTGCCTCATATACCAGCCTTCTCTGACTTCAACTACTGCACCAACACATTTATTCCTCCAATAGTTTCAGCAGAAGATTGGCTATTTTCCCTCTCCCCTAATACTGCCTGCCTGCTTCCCCCAGCCCCTCAGCCCTCCCTGGCTCAGACCCTATATATTTTGAAGCATTAAATCTGACATATTCATCTTGGTGGCTGGCACGAGCTAACTAACTTCATGTTTACTTGTCACAGATAGAGAAATGGGTTGAGCAGGGTGCTGGGGAGGCTGCTTCCCTCTCCCTACCCACCCTCTCTCCCTCCACCCCTAGTCCTAGCCTTCTTTTTTTTTTAATTTTTTTATTTTTTTTTTTCCGATAAAAGTCATTTGACTGATTTCAAATTCCTCGTGATATCAGGACAGGAAAAAAAAAGGACTTGTCAACACCTTTCTTTCTTTTTCCCTATTAAGCATACTGTAAAAATCAATCCCTTTTGTCACTTCACTCTGCTTGCGAGAATGTTTAATGGATGTCAAGGGAGCTAATGATCGCTGGTAGAAAATTCATTTTAGATTTGCTATTTATAAAGTACTCAGTACTCAGGTGGGAAATTAACATGAGGCAAGGAGTCGGGTGGGGTGGAGGAGGGAGAGAAATATAGAACTGGGGCCCTGCCAGGCTGCCAGTTGCTTTGTGTGGGCGGCACCCGAGGCATTCTGGGGGCAGAGGCCACGTGTGTCAGACATGCTGGGTGGGACAGGGAAAAGAGCATGGGCTCAGGAAACATCCAGACCCAGGAAAGTTGATCTTTCTGAACTAAAATTTTCTCAGCACTAAAATCATATCTATAGCACCTAGCTCACAAGGTTGTAGAAAGAATGAAATAAAATATTACCAGTGCCTGGGACTGAGGACTAGTACATGTTTAATAAATGTTAAATCTCTCTCCCTATAGCCCCATAGCCCTGGGTGGGGATCAGGACAGGACGGGTCAGCACAGAATTGCTCTAGGATCTGGAACCAGCCACGGGGGCTCTCACACAGGAGCCCACAGAAGGGGTGCCCGCCCCCACCCCCATATTTACAGCATCCCTGCGATCAGATTGGCCAGTGGTTGTCAAACAGCAGTGAGCGTCAGAATCCCTTCGAGGGCTTCTCAATACACAGACTGCAATGTCTCATTTCAGGGGTTCTGAAAGTCTGTAAGGCCTGGGGCGGGACCTGAGAATCTCCTCCGGGTAAGTTCCCAGGTGATGCTGATGCTGCTGGCCTGGGACCACACCCGGGGAGCACAGAGGTGGGCATACAAACTCAGCTGTCTCCTGAAACAGTGTAGCCCCAATGTCCAACCAGCGCCTCGCAGACAGACAAGTCCTTCCCCGCCCCTGACTCAGCCACACCCCCTCAAACCAGTATAGGACTCAGAAGTTTGAGGCAAATCACTGAGTGCTAGTTAATTCATTTCCCAATTTACGTCACGGGCCAAGCAGGAGAGGCAAGTGCTGAGGTTAAGTTTCCGGCTTGCTGCTGTCTGTAGTCAAGCCTCAGTTTCCCCTCTCCGTGGCTGGTGTCTCAAGTGTTCACATGGATCCACTTTGTCCCATAATATGCCCTCAGTCACACATGGAACTCCAGGTCAGAAAGCCTCAGTCTACTCACACCCTTCTAATTTCTCCTTTTCCTGGCCCTTCTTTTGGATACTTCTCTGTTATATTTGGATTAACTGCAAATCTCCTTTGATTACTCACTCTCTGTTGAAACAGACAACCTGTTGCCACGTGTTTGATTACTGAATCCCAGGGGAGTTCCTATTTGTAATGCAGCCAGTTACAGTACACTTGGCATTACACACAGTCATTGAGCTGCTAATTCATTGTCTAAGAAGTTGCTTTTCAGTTTCTGATTTTTCAATAATAGGCTTCTCACGAAGCCCTTAAGCTTCGGAAATAGGCCAAAAACTGCTTTTCCAGTCATTTACATAAACACAAGCGGATCAGGAGGGGGAAAAAATGGAATAGTTTTACATGTAATTCCTGGGGCTCTGGAGCCTTCTTAGATAGCACGTCAAGGCTGCAGGTCTGCAAAAGCACCGGGGGAAGTATGCCGGCTAGCAGAAAACCTGACACCAAGGCGAATGATAAATCCTGAAATTTCTCCTGACGCCTAGGCTGCCGCTTTGCCGGGGCTGGGTGGATATTCTGGGCACCAGCAAATTGTTCTGTCAGCAAGCCGCTCCCTCAGCTGCATCTTGTTAGGGAGTCTGTCACTCATTCCCCAGTCACAGCACCACAGTCCCACCTCTGAGGTGGTGTCCTGTCACCTGGGACAGGTAGGGAGGTGGTGTAGAAAACCCGCCCAGGAGGCAGAGCCCCAAGGGGAGCTCCATCTCCCTGAAGCTTGCTCCACATTTCAGCTGTGGGAGATGTGGATTCAGGGCCTGGCTCTTCCATGGGTGTTCTGTTACTTCAAGAGGAAGGAACTTTCTGGCGTGGGGGCCACTTTCAACCACCATCTTGTTTCTATCTATCTTCTCTCTCTCTCTCTCTCTCTCTCCCTCCCTCCCTTTTTTCAAATGTAGATTTTACAAATAACCCAGTGAGTCAGAAAGAACAGCCATTCTTTTTCTTCCCAGACAAATAATTTTCCTCTTCATTAAAGAGTAAAGAAATAGACTACTATAACTTCTACCTTTAAAACACTGAATTCTGCCCAGGCTGTTTTCCTTGCACACATAGCCCTTAAGGGACAAAAAGGAAGATGCCTGATAAAAACAGAAAAGAAACAAGATGCCCAGTTAAATTTGAAATTCAGATCAATAGCAAATATTTTTTTTTGTGTGTAAGCATGTGCTGTGCATAATAAAAAAATTACTTGTTGCTTATCTGGAATTCAAATTTATTGGGTGTCCTGGATTTTTGTTTGCTAAAACTGGCAATCCTAGCAAAAGGGAATATTCAATTACTTAGTTTAGATAGTTTCATAGCTTACATACAACTAAGTTGCTTTGTCCTGATTTTTTTTTTTTTTTTTGCCTGAGGTGGCTATATTCAAGAGAAACTGAGACCCCTCCAATGAGGGCAGAAAGGTAACTATACCCACTCCCAATGCAGGCACACACCCAGATCCCAGACTGGGAGTGGCCCTTCCAGTCAGAGCTCCCTCCATCTGTGTTCACCATTTCTCTAAGTCAGTGGTTCCTCAAATTTAGCATCAGTCACCTGAAGGGCTTATTAAAATGCACACAGCTATGTTTCAGAAAGCCCCAGACTTTCTGATTCAAAGACCACACTTGGACAACCACAGATCTAAGGACATTGTGTAGAAACAAAACCCTTCCTCTTCCCCATGGGCAGACAAGGAACTAAAGAAACTGCTATGAGGGGTCTCCTTGAAGGTTCAGTGTAGAAATGGTGGAATAGAATAGGTTTCAAAAATTTTTGTCCTTTTCAGCCTTTTAAATTCTTTTCCTGGCTTTATTTATTCCATCATTCCATCTTAAACATTAAACCAAGTTAGGATAGTGTTGCCCTGGGCTAATCCTGCAGGAAGGACATCCCTGACAAAGAGCAGTGTGTGCAAAGGCACTGTCCTGAGGCAGGGCATTTGTGTCCAGGGGGCAAAAGGTCCGAAGCAGAAGGATGCCAGAAGACAGAGCAAGAAAGAGGCTGAGACAAAATAGGGAAGGGACTTCTATGCCAAGTTAAAGAACTTGTGCTATTGACTTGAAAGCCAGCTATGTGGAGTTAATGGATATTTTAAGAAACGACTGAGGTGATGAAATTTGATTTTTTAGCAAGATAATTAATTATTAGCAAGAGAGAAGATCGACTCACCTGAGGAGAAAACTGGTAGCAGGGACCTATTTAGAGGCATCATTAGTTTAGCAAGACATGGCTGGAGCTTGAACTGAGATAGGACCCCCACGGAGGAGAGGAGGGACACATAGATACAGGGGGTTCCTCAGAGGCAGACCTGAATTGAGCTGGTGAGTGATTATAGGAATAAGAAGGGTGGAGGAGGGTAGAGGGGGGAAGTACAGTCCCCAGGTTTCACAAGCATAATTCAGTGAAACATGGAAGCTACATTCCAAGGAAGTTTACATATCCTGTTTTACAGATGAAGAAAACAAAGGCTCTGGAGGAAAAAAAAAAAAAGATAAGAAAAACAAAAAGCAAAAAAACCTCAATTCCCAAAAGTCAGAGTTAATGAAAGGGCTGGGATGTGACGGATGTGAAGATCAAGAAATATGGTCTATGTGGACATGCTCTGCAAACCATTAATATAAAACTGTGTCTGGTATAATTCCTTCAAGAGTCAACTAAAGAAAAAAGTTGGAGGTGAGCCCATGTTTGAGAGATAGTCTGCTACCATCTTCTAAATGGTAGGACCAGAACCATAAAAAGAGATGAAAAAATCGGATAGGAATGGATGAGATTGTATCTTAACATCCAGAGAAAAGAGAATGTCACGAGGAAAGGAGGGAGATTCTGTGCAATCCTGTGTCAATAGTCAGCCCTTTTGCCCATTACACAAGTCACTATTTTAGTCCCTTTCTGCTTTCTGGAAAACACACCCTACAGGTTTATGGACACCTGTGTGAACATGAACACACATGTGTGCAAACACACATCTTCCCCAAATTACACTCAGAGAAAATCACAGCCATTGAATGCAGACTCCTTCACCTTCCCGCAACCAAGCTGTAAGGGTTACCTGAATCCAAACTGTATGAGGGCAGCAGATTCACTCTCTTTTTTCATTTTTCTTTACCAGAGTAAGCTATACAACATAAAATTTATCATTTTAACCATTTTAAATATGCAGTTCACTGGCATTAAGTACACCCAAACTGTTCAGCGTCCATCTCCAGAACTTTTCATTATCCCAAAAAGAAACTTTACCCATTAAACAATAACTACCCATTTCTTCCTCCTGTCAGCTGCTGGAAACTTTTATTTTCTGTCTCTATGAATGTGCCTATTCTAGGTACCTCATATGAGTGGAATCATACAATATTTGCCCTTTCATGTCTGACTTCTTTCACTTAGGATCATGTTCTCAAGGTTCATCCAGGTTGTAGCACATGTCAGAAATTCATTATTTTCATTAAGGCTGGATAATTCTTGATTGCATGTATGCACCATATTTCGTTTATCCATTCATCTCCTGAGGGACACTTGGGTTGTATCCACCTTTTGGCTATTGTGAATAATGCTGCTGTGAACATGGCTGTACAAATATCTGATTCTCTGCTTTCAAATTTTTGGGTTTTTGGGTATATAGCTAGAAGTGGAATTACTGGATCATATGATAATTCCATTCGTAATTTTGGGGGGAACCACCAAACCCTTTCTCACAATGATTGCACCACTTTACTTGCCCACCAGCAATGTGCAGGAGGGTTCCAATTCAACTTCTCTATATCTTCACCAACATTTGTTATTTTCTTTTTTGAGTTTTTTTTTTTTTTAACAATAGCCATCCTAATGGGTATAAAGTCATATCTCACTGTGATTTTCATTTACATTTCCCTAATGACTAGAAATGTTGAAAGCCCATGGTTAGATGCCACAAAGTAGGTGGTGACACCTTAACCGTATGTGTGTTGTATGGCCTGAGGGCTTCTTCCATCCTTGTCAAATGGAGATCTAACATTCCCTCCTGTCATACCACATGCTAATGGCCTCCTAAAATTCATCCTCCTCTTCTTCCATGAGAAGAAAACATTACACCAGCCAGAAACAAAGTAGAATGTTTCTGTGGTCACACAGAAAAACTCTTATCATATTTAAACCACTTTTATTATGTAGTTTCTGTCATTTGCAGTTGAATCCAATCCTAATAGGAATTCCTAAATAAGTTTTTCCTTCCTTACTTTGTATAGTAATGTAATTTGTCATTCTCCTTGTCTTCAAGACTCATTCTTTTACCAGTGCTCAAGATTTGCTACCCCTCACACCCTCTCTTGTTCCCTAATGGACCTCACTTGGTCAGTCAACTCCTGGGTCTTCCTTTCCTCCTTCTCCTTTAGGAGCACCTGCCCTTCAGCATGCAAAGAGGTCTTTCTCATCTTTAAAAGTAACAATATCCTGGGACACCTGGGTGGCTCAGTTGGTTAAGCTGCTGCCTTTGGCTCAGGTCATGATCCCAGGGTCCTGGAATCAAGTCCCACATCGGGCTCCTTGCTCAGTGGGGAGCCTGCTTCTCTCTCTGCCTCTGCCTGCCACTCTTCCTGCTTGTGCGCTCAATCTCTCTCTCTCTCTCTCTCTCTCTCTCTCTCTCACTCTGTGACAAATAAATAAATAAACAAAATATTACCAAAAAAAAGTAACAACATCCTCTCCAAATGTAATTCCCTTTTGTTTCCCCACTTCCTCCCTCTTTTTTTCTTAACAACAACAATAACAACAACCAAAAACAAAACAAAACAAAAACCTTTTTGAAATAATTGTCCACATTTTTTATATTCTCGCCTCACTTTTCTCCCCCACAAACTAGGGCTTTACCCCACAAAACTGTTCTCCCAAGGGGATAGAAGATATTTTTGTCACCAAGTGTAATTTTACTATATCCTTTAGTAGCATTTGACACTTTTATTATCCCTGCCTTCTCCAAACACACATAATCTGACCTTGATGTCATCATGTTCTCCTGGCTCTTCTCTGAGCACTCACCCTGGTTAACTTATGCCTGATTGGCTGCAACATCCTCTAGAAGGCTCCTTTGTCTCTAGTCTTGCCCCCATTTTAATTCGTTCCCCACACTGTCACTAGAATAATATTTTAACACTTTTAAGTAATCCAAATAATGTTACTCAACAAGTAAAACTACAAATCTGATCGTGTTACTATCAGACATGCACTTTTTTCTCTTGATATAAAATCTTTATAATAGGAAACATAAGGCCATTCAAGCTCTGACCTCTGCCTACATGTCTACTTACACCTCTTGTCTTTTTACCTACATCCCGCCATCCCCTTAAGCCCCAAAACCACACATACATGCTCCATCTAGCCAGATTGAATATTGGATTCATGATTCCTACTACACTCTTCTGACTCTAGGCCTTGGCATATGCAGTCTCCTATACTTGTAACATTTCTCTCTCCTCTTACCTGGTTAGATATAGTGACCTTTGTTTCTCAGATTTCACATCTCTTCCTTCTAGAAGAATTTTCTGACCTGAAAAATCTCCTAGCTGTTGCCGTAGCAAACAGTATTGTCTTTTATCTCAGCACTTACCATGTTGTGTTGAATTGTCTACTTCGTTGAGTAGAACTCTGTTTTGTTGTTGTTTATGGCTTGCATGCAGTAAGGTATGAATACATCATTCTGGAGTGAGATATAAATGTAAGTAAGAACATGGCCATGTCCTTGGGTCTATTATGTTGCTTTTTTAAAAATTTTTGATATCATTCACCTTGATGATATGGAGATTACATGTCTATATCATTTGAGGATGACATAAAGCTGGTGGCAACAACTCATCAGAAACCAAAAATAATCTCAGTGGATTTAAATAAAGCACCCAAGATGCAGTAAAATACTTAGAAGAAACATTTAAAGAAAATTAACTATAAGCAAGAATAGGAGAGGTCTTACATAATAGCAAATTGTCAGAGGAATGAGTACAACATCAATATGAGCCAATAGTATGGTATCTCTGGAAAAAAAGAAAAAAGAAAAGAATACAATAATAAAATGAACCTATGTAACTATAAAGTCCAAAATGTGATAAGTAATAGTCCATGCCCCACTTTAGCAATCAAACTACATCTGGGAGAATTTGTCTGGTAATGCATTTTAGTGGATCATTATCAAACTAGGGCATGTTCAGGAGATAAGGATCAGGATGATTAATGGTCTAAAAGTTATGCCATATGATAATCATAAGAAGAAGGAACTAAGAATGTTAAGATAAGTAGGTTCATGATAGTCATCTTTTAGAAAGAAGATCGCACAATATTCCTTATATCTTTTAGCAACTCTAATTGACAGAAGTTAGAAAGAAGCAAAATTGCTCAACAAGATTCATTAGGATTATATTCATCTATGAGTAATAGAAACCTAATTAAATATGGGCTTTTTTTTTTCATAAGTTATAGTGAGTATGGGTACATCTATTCTAGTGCTGGTACAACTGCTATGTCATCTTGAATCCACGATCCTTTAATTAGGTTGAGCCATATGAAATTGCTTATACTCAGCTATTTTTGATTTACCAAAAGTCTATTTAGTTCAATCTAAAAGCTTCCTTCCTTTTCATTCTTTTTTTTTTCTTTTCTTTTCTCTCTCTCTCTTTCTTTCTTTCTTTTTTTAAGTAGCCTCTACATCCAGTGTGGAGCCTAATGCAGGGATTGAACTCACAACCCTGGATCAAGACCTGACCTGAGATCGAGAGTTCGATGCTTAACTGACTGAACCACTCACATGCCCCTCTGCCATTGATATGTATTGTTTGTCCTCCTGTTTCCAAGCCGTTTCCTGGATCTCCAGGTAGCATGCCATTCTCTTAGTCAAGAGGAATCAGCAATAGTAAGACTTAAAAAGCACAGGCTTCCTGAGTATAATCCTCAAAACGCCAAATTAACTTGTGCTTACATTCCACTAACCTGAACTGCATTACATGACCATACTCAGCTATAAGGGAATTTTGGTGGTGAATATTTTGAATGTGCACATTCCTGCCCTGAACAAATTTAGAACACTGTTTATACAAAGAAAGGATAATAATTTATTTTTAAGTGATATCAAAAGTGTTTGCCAGAATAGTGTTTTCTCACAGTTTATCAAGTATAGGAAGGGGTGCTAATTATTTATTCTCCATTGTATCTGAACAGTAGAATCATCTGTAGTTATTTCAAAGTAGAAGGGACTCTGCCTATACCGACCTATTCAATGAGAATTTTTGTAAGCCATCCCTGGGCATCTCCACAATCTTATAACAATCTCCACAGGTGATTTTGATAGGCAGCCAGAACTGGGGACCATAACATAGGTGGTTAGTCTCTGCTCACTGGGAATCTCTGAAATTGTAAGGCAGAATTTGGCGAACATCATTCACATGTGATTGCTGCCTTGGCGGGGGGAGACTGAGAAAATTCCATGATATCTCACAACTCTAGGAGTCTGTGAAAAAGCTTTTGTATTTGATGATTAAATTATTTTGGCCTTGACAAGTCTTCAGCAGTGCAAGAAAGTAATGAAAAAATGGTGACAAGGCATTTAGATCCTTCTATTAAGAAGTGTTAGGGGGAAAGGAAGGAGAAATGGAGAACAATTAATTAATTCTTATTTGTTTTCAAAATTAGGAAATGGTTTATCCAACTGCAGATGTCTATGCATCACCAGTTGCACTGAGAAAAAAGCTGTCAATTAACTTTCTCCATGTCTGGGCCAAGTTTCTTCTTGAGTGTTTAGGAGGAGAGTCAAATGCCCAAGTGGACAACTTTGTGGAAGAAAGAAAAAGTAGATCTGAAGCTAAGAAACACCCGGCCACTTCATCTTCTCCAAGTAAATACAGTCCATCCAGTCACTTCCCTCTTTTCTTAGATCCACATTTCCCCTGTCTGTCTCACTCCTCCTGGTGCCAGTGCAGGTTCAGAAAGCCATCCCATCCTCTGCTTAACTGATCTATTGACTACTAGAGCGACTATTTTCTGCTCGTGGGTAAGTTCAGTCATAAATATTGAGCTTATCCACCACAACCCAGGTTCCTATAACATATGTTTTATGACAGATTATCACCAAGAGGAATTGCTAAAATATGGAATCACAGATTCAGAGTCCCAAAAAGATATTGTCAGAAAGAAAGTATCAATTAAATCTGATAACATCAGAAGGGATAAGTTCTGAGACCAGGTTTTGTACATATAGTAAAACACCAAAAGCATAGGAAAAGGAATGGTTGAATTGACAACAGCTCACCATAAGTTGACAGGGTCATATGGCTCCAAAAAATCCCTAAGGGGATCTCATGCCATTTTCCCTCTGTCTTTCCCTCTCTCCATCCTTTCTTTCCAGCCATAAATTCTGAGCATTGAATTTATGCCAGGTGTTGTGTGAGGTGATTTGGGATGTAAAGATCCATAAGGCGGTCCCTGACCTCTAGGAGCTCAGAGTCTAGTAAGGGAAGATAGACATGTGAGCACATAACTAAACGTGTAGAGTTGTGTGGGATGGATGTTAAGAATAGAGGTTAGTACAAGAGAAATGGAGGCATAAAGGATGAAATGAGAGGCTTCAGAGGAATGCTGAGCCTGGAATTTCTTCTTGAATTATAACAAGTGTTTTTGAGGTAAACGAAGACAGCACCCGGCAGAGGGAGCATTGTGCACATGTGCTGTGAGGATGAGCCCTCAAGCAGTCCATGGAACAGGAGTCAAAGGATTAGGAGAGGCTGGCAATCCCAGGCCAAAGCCATAGGGTTTCTGGTATCTTTCCAAAGAGCTGAGACTTCTTTCCCTTTGGATTTGGAACCAGGAGGGGTCATATTCTATAATATTTTGGGCTACTCAGAGCACGATGGGAGAAGAAGACTTTAAGAAGAATACAGAGTAAACAGAACAACCTTAGAGAAAAGGCATCAGCACACTTAGTATGGATAATAATACTTAGTATGGATAATAATAATAGGAGAAATGCTGGAGATATTTAACTTCTTGGAAAGAAAATTTGAGGGAAGAGGGGAGGAAATCACTTTTTCAAATATTTAAATAAAGGTCATGTTGAAGAAGGATAGACTTGTCCTGTAGGTGGTAGTATTTATATCAATCATAATACTATTAGATAATATTTTTTGAGAACTTACTATGTGCTAGGCAGTGTTCCAAACACTTTATCTGCAGCAACTTATTTAATCCTCAAAACAGCCTTAAAACTAAGTTTCATAATTATCTCCATCTTATAGAAGAGGAAAGGGAATCACAGAGGCTGACTGAATTGCCTAAAGTTTCAAACTAGGAAGTGGAAGAGCCAGGGTTTGAACACAGGTAAACCAGCCACTATGTTATAATGTCTCTCTGGACCTAGAGCAAATGACAAGAATCTATAATAAGACAGATTTTCCTTCTCCTTTTTCTTCCTCCTCTTTCCGTCTTCCTGAAATCCAATGGTCAGGTAAAATAGTTTATCTGCAGATAGGCATATTTCCCCTTAATGGAGATAGAAGCTAGGGGACCACTGCAGCTGCACTGTTGAGATACCAGAACTCAAGGAAAGGAACTGAAAGCTTGAAAGTTTCTCTGGGCTTGAGCTGGTTGTGACTCTGGAGCTGGCAGACACAGCAGTGTGAGTACTCTGGGGAACCCTCAAAGTGAGTACTTCCTGAGTTAACCAGAGATTGCCCTGGGAACAAATTTGCATGGTAGCTCTGTTCCCCATGTGCCTTCTATCCTGTGTACCCCCCAAACAGACCAAGTTTTCACTCCTGTATGCACTGCTGAGCTGGCTTGGGGAATAGAAGCAGCCTCACTTCTGCCTAACATCCTAGCTGCAAAATTGCTATCGAGATTCTCAGCATTGAGGCTTTGTTGCCCATGAGAAGGAGAGCAACGGAAGCAACACTACTGGCTGACTCTTGGGGATGAGAAGTGGAGCCTGAACAGAAGAAAAACACGCAAATTTCACACTAAGGAGTGGAGCTTCTTCCAAGGCTCACCATCCCTTAGTGCTCTCTAAATCTAGCTCTAACACATTCTTTCTTGACCCACATTCAAGTGGTTCCTGAATTTCTTTTCTCAATGGATCAGTTAAGAATCCTCATCACTCCTGATTCCCTATACCTCAAATGCTGTTAATCCTTTTACCCCATTCTAAGGGTACCTTGTAAAGAATTACATGCATAAATGGGTATGTGATGTAATAGATACGATAAAGCATATCGTGTTTGCGTGCACACACACAATTCACACATTCTAACTTTGGTCATCTGTCTGTGACTGTGTCTGTATTCTTAGCCTCCTACAAACAGAAACTGTTTCTGAATACTTTCTTCTAGCATCACTATCTTTCAAGTGCTATACTCAAAAAGACTATTTGCAGAATTGCAAAATGTTGAACTTGAAGTGAAACTTGAAAATTATTTTGGTCTGACTTATCTATTTTAGAGACATGGAAACTGAGGCTCATAGTGAGGAGGTGCCTTACCCAAGACCATAGAACATTTCAGATGACATTAGAGGTATAATTTTTAAGCCTGGCCACATATTAGAACCTCTTACAGAGCCTGAATAAGGCTGATGATGAAATTCTGATTTTGTTGGTCTGGGATATTGTTCAATCATTGGTATTTTTATAAAGCTCCTCAGGCAATTTGATACACCAAGTTTGAGAACCAATGATTTAGGGAATGAAAATATTGCAAATAAACACATATTGAACCTACCCCCTGAGGACCTTACTGGTTCTGAGAAGGGGTCAGGAAATGTCGAATTGCTGTAGGCTGCTTGACCTGGAAGAATCAGGATCCATGACAAAGCAGTTATCTGTTCTCCTCCATGAGAAAAGCTAAAAACAATCTTCACCACCACCGTGGGGATGCAGATAGAAGCAGCCAGGTAAGCAATCATCCTAGAGCATTCAGGAGACAGCTAGTACACAGTGTGAGCCTAAGAGAAGCTACAGTCCCTTTTGTACATAGGGCTGAAAACAGAAGTTGATGGATTGGAAGAAGGCTTGTGCCCCAACTGTGGTATATGACCAGAGGAAAACAAATAAGTCATGATGCATTTTTATTATTCTAGGAACCCTAAGTTGGGTGTGATGAGTGGGTAGCAAATAAAAGGGCTCTCAGAAGGGAGATTACCTTAGATCTGCCCTGAGTTATGAATCCTTCACAGAGGTCCCCTGTCTTATTTGTCTCATCCAGACCAGCTGCCAGAGGCAAATCCTTCCTTGGTCTTATATAACTGTCTCCCCACCTAGCTCCCCTTACCTTCTTTGGCCCTCTAGTTCTGTGCAGAAGGCAGGGCAAAAAGGAGGTGGGTAAGCTACCAGACAGGGTGGCATCGGGCCAAGAATCAGCTACTAACTTGAATGACAAAATAACAATTGTCACAAAGCCAACGAACTTACACCAGCTTTCATCATCCACATACTAACTGAGGGCACATCAAACATGCATGAGCCCCTTCTTGGCAGGTGACAGCAGGGGGAAGCAAAGGCAGCACCTCTTATGTGTTATTAACACAGAACTGGAGTTGCGCACCCTCTCCCAGTGCTCTCTAGATAAAACAAGGACCAGGGGTTAGTTGCTTTCTTGCAGCCCACCATCATTTCCGTAAGAAACCAGAAGCTGTGTTGTTCACTCTTTCCCTCTGCTCCTGGCATTCCTGCTGGTGCTTCTGTATGCTATTAAAAAGGATGGCAAACCAAGTCAAATCTTGGAAATTCTATTGTCTTTGGTCTCATCCTTTAGTTTGTTTTAGTCACTGATATATTTATTGCCGCCACCCGCAATCATACACAGAACATAATAGGTACTCAGTAAACACTTGCTGGGTGATTGAATCAGTAAACACATACCCAGCTACAGTCTGTGTTGGGTTCGAGTTTGGTGGCACCACCAAGATAAAGCAAAGGCAGCGTCTCTAGAGAGTGGATCTGAATGAGCCACTGAAGCCCAAACCAGCCAGTTCTTTGAACAGTCTTTTATAACTGTGAAGGCAATACTCTTAGAGAAGAAAAAAAAAATCAAATTTAGTAACCTAAGATGTCCTTAGTAACAGTGCTAAAGAATGTGTTTTCCAATATTTGATTTCTTAGCTTGACAGTCTCTCTTGAAATATTCTCTTCTCAGCACCGAAAATGTGAATCTTTGTTGGTTTGTTTTGCAGTTTGCAAATGACTTACAGAGTTCTTCTGGCAGGGTTTCTGTTTTTCTTCTTGCAAATAAACAAAAGGCCATCTCTCTAATATGACTTAAGTGGGGGAGTATCTGTGATCTGTCAGGGTTTTGGAAGGAGGAGAAAAGGAGAAGAGGGCAGGAGAGGGAAGTAGAGAGGAAAATGAGGAGGACTAGAACAGGCAGGGTATAGAAGCTGAGTGAAACGTGGACAAGGGGCAAAGGTAAATCAGATATGGAAAATTAGAGTGGCAGGGATATCAAAGAGCTGAAGACTGCAATCAATCAACGGGGTCCCGGGTACCCTTGCTGGGGATGGCTGAACTCACCCACCAACTCGTTGGCCCCTTCTTCCCCCTGCTGCGCCCTATCATCTGGGCTCCTTGTGAACTGAGAAGACAGACTTTCCCTCCTTCTCCTGGGCAAGCCTGCATGAAACAGAGCAACCCCTGCCAGCGTGACCTAGATCTGTCAACTGATCAATTATTGTTCCCGTAGAGGAGAAGGAAGAATGAAAGGAGGAAAGAAAAAGGGAAATGGAGAAAAAGAGGAAAGGGGGAGAGAGGGCAGAAAGAGGGAGGGAGGGTGGGAGGGGGAGAGACAGAAGGAGAGGGAAAGTGGAGGAACACACAGAGCTTTTAAGTTTAAGCAGGTGATAATGGGCAAGCGTCACCCAGAAGGGTGCGTAAATAAATACAGAAATATATAAAATGAAATAGGAAGCTCTCAGAGATGAAGAGGATTGAGTCCTCTTTTCCCCCACTTTTTCTAATCCATACTAGAGCTGTTTTTACCCTCTAAAACTCCTAGCTCCGACTTTCTCCTCCGACCCTCCTCCTTTCTGCCACCTGCCCGCATTGCACCTCCATGCAGAAGTCTCCTTTGACAAATGGATGGGAGGCAGGCCTCCTTCATGCTCCGTCCAAAGACCCTCTGCCCTTCCCCTGTGCGCTTGGGAGTGGTATGGAATGGAAGCATCCACCACCAGGAGAGGAAGGCTACAATGGCGCCGCAGACCCCATCTGACCCATATACCATCAATTACTTTATTTTTGCATGTTTCCATCTTTTATTTTTAATCTGTTTTATTGAATTTCAAATGACTATAGACATAAAGTAAACATTTAACAAGCCAATAGAGCAGAAAGGAAGTAAACTGCATAAATACAACCAGTCTCAGCATGGAGTTCCACTTAGCACCACATGTTTGGAGTGTTACAAGCATTAATGAGTCCTTACAACACCCAGGGGAGTTGCTCCCCAGCCTGGCAGGCAGGTGGGGAGACAGGCTCACAGAGGGAAAGATTTTCCCCTGCAGAAAACATAGGCAACTTTGAGCTCAGATGTGCCTGCTCCCCACTGAGCCTTTCACAGGCCACCAGAACTAGATTGGAACCTGGAAGCCATGCTCATGGGAGAGTTTGAAGAGTCTGTAGGGTCTCTGTTGAGGTCAGATATAAAGCAGAGTTTGTTTGCACGTTTGGCATTCTAGTTGGTGTGTAGGAGCAGGCCATGGACTCCAAACCAAAAAAACCTGGAACAGGGCCAACTTCCAGATATGATGATCCCACCCAAAGTGTGTTCATCATGAGTAGACAGACATGAAAAGATGCTGCAGATCTTGTCAGCATGTGTCTCCTTACATGCCAGAAGCATGCGGCTCATATTGATTTCGAAATGTCATCTGTTCTTAGGATATTAAGAGGGGTCACAGCATCCCAATGGATCAACTGTGGCTGAAGGCAACACTGGTCTTTTGGGCCATCTGTGACCGGTAGATGATCCCAGCCCAGGTCACTGTAACTCTAGATAACCAGAATGCAGGCACACCAAGGACAGAACCCAGACATTCCAGAACGGAGCACCTGAGCAGGGACACAGGAGAGACCATCTCTTCAAGGACACAGTTAAACACCTCTAATACCAGCAATATGGGAGAGGCTTACTGAGAGACAACAGAAGTCAGGGGCTAGGCATCCAGCTCATAAGAAGACATTATTGGGGTTATATTCAGCTTTTAAGATGCCAGAAAGTAAGAACCAGAACCAGGACGAGGCTTGGCACCTGGTCACTAAAGCTGCAATCCCAAGAATGGTCTTCATGCAGCAAGACCTGCTGGCCAGTGCTGGGACTCTCCAGGCACCCTTGATCAAATGTTCAGAAGACTGTCACGGAGTATGAAGGATGAAGGTATGCTGCATTTGCTGCACTCCTTACCTCTCACTTGCCCCGAGTTGACAGCAGCAAGCACAGCAGCCAGGGTTTACTTCATGAGGTTCCTCTGTCTCTTTGCCCAGAGTTTGTTTTTTTTTGGGGGGGGGGGGGGGCTTGCTTGCAAGTACCCATGATGCTTACATCAGGTCCAGGGTCCCATCATCCCACACCAATTTTTCACTTTCCCAGTAAACATTGTTATGGCCTCATCTGCCTCCCTCACATCCCTAAAGCAACACCCAACTCAGGCTGCTGCTGGCACCCAAACATTTCCTGTGAGTGGCAGGAAGTTGGCGGATCTGCCCAGCTGAACAGTGTCCATGTCATCAGTGCCGAGTGAAGGAGAGCGTGAACTTAGCCCCCACGGTCCTTTCCCTTCTGCTCTGCCTGTTTGTGTCTCAAGTGGGCAGATATAAGTTGATGCGGGACGTGAGGAGATGAAAAAATTTGAAAGGTAAGACAGGAATCTAGCCAAACTCATTGGAAGGTGTTAAAGGGAGCATTAATCCTTCGAAGGAGAAATGGTCGGGTTTCTAGAAAGAGAAGGGCTGCGGCACTACCAGCCATTCCTTTCAGAGCCTCTCAGTGGCAGAAGGTGGGCGGGTGTGCTGAAAAGGACAGCCGCCTAATCCAGCTTGCCCAGCTCCTGCTCCCAGGAAAGAAGAGCTGAGAGTTAATCAACCCCAGTGCGGTGCTTCTTAGGGCCAGAGCCCCAGGGCGCTAATCACCCCCTCCCTTCTGCCCATCACTAATCAGTGCTGATTCCCTTGGAAATTCCCTCCCCCTCTAAGCTGGATCATGGTTGCTGGTGGGGTCGGGTGGGGGGGGGGGAAGAGAGGGTCAGAAAGGGGTCCATAATCGGCGATTAGCCCTGGACACCTTTTTTAAGAAGGCAAGAAACCCAGGAAGTAGCGGCTCCAGGAAGAGCCAGCTTAAAACAAAAACAGAGAAGAAAAAATTGCCTTGGAATGTGTACTGCATTCTAACTAGTCCCACTGGGTCAATGCAATAGGGGTGGATTATTGCAGGCAAGACCCGGGTTGCCTCAGTAATTCTGCAAGTTTGATAAGAGATAGCTGGCAGACTCCAGCCTCCATCCCCCGAGAGAGAAAACAGACATCACCTTTGCCAGTCCAAATGGCAAGTGGTGTGGGGGCCTTGGGGGTTATTCTTCCTTAAAATTGAGCAGCCAGTTTTATTATGATACATTGAAATCTATTCAGAGCTGGCTCAAGGTGGGTAGCACAAATAAGACCATTATTCTCCCAAGGAAAGTCAAATTTGGCAGAATGTGAGGAGGTCTAAGATAGCCCTGTCACCTCTATCCCCCCCACCAAGCTAGGAACAGGACCGACCACCGAATCAGATTTCACCCCGGAGAATTTTGCAGTCAAATGCTCTACCACTGAGCTATACCCCCCACCCCGGAGAATTTTGTACCGCAACTTCCTACTCGTCTATTTAGGGATGATTCAAAGTATGAGCAAATATTATGCTTCCATGCATTTATTTCTGAAGGGGGAAAAAAAAAATCACATATGCTAATTTATATGTAAATTCAGTATGGCCCTGGGGCTCCTGGCATGCTGCCAAGAGGGCTGTTGCTGGTGGAAGTTTGGCCATTGTCTCCAGTTTGATGTATAGATAGACGTTACATGGACCTGCAGACAGATGGAAATTATTGGGGACTTGGGACCTTCCTTTTCCCTTCCTCTGACCTTTCACTCTACCTTCTGTCTACTTAGTTTTCATTTCTATTATTAGCATCATAGAAGCCTCTCCCTGAACTCAGTTTCCCCACTGCTAGTGTTGGACCTCTGCTCTTCTCAGGTGAGCCCCTAAGGACCAAGAACAGGAGGGGTGAGCACCCTGCCCTGCACACACATGCATGCACATACATGCGCACACGCACCATTGCTGCTCCATATTACGTAAGAGGAGTCAGTCAAGGATGCCTCCAAGTTGGCTCCTTTACTCTTACACACACCGATGGTCCCATAGGAGAGGAGAGAGATACTGAGGCCAGTGCCTCTCTGAGGCTGAGTGCAGCAGACGACATCAAGGATATCCCTGCAAAATCCACCACTGGGAACTTCCTTGTCATTGGACTCCCATCCCTCCAGCGTTCCTTGCCTTCCTCCTTGAGCCCCAGCCGAGGGTACACACGCATTTGACTCTTCCCAGCCTGGTCCTCTCTGCCCACCTTGTGTGGGTCTGTATGGTAGCCACTGCAGCCGATGTCAAAGGGACAGAGGCAGCCCCCAAAGCCTACCCTCAGAGGGGGGTCAGCAGGACCGGAGGTGGGGACAGACAAGACCCTGAGAACTCCATACTGCGGTAAAAGAGAACGAGATGGGTGGAATTCCCCATCCTTTTTCGCCCTGTGAGACTGAACTTTCCTCTGGGAATACAAGGCACAGAACTGAGCTTCCACATGGGATCCTGTCTGTGAGCTCGGCTGGACCACCCGGGGAAAGTTTCTCTGCCTGTCTCAATCTCTATGAGTTTAAGCACCTTTAACACGAAAAAGGCAAGTCAGACCCTCCAGGGGACGGGTGGGTGAGAGCAAGCAGGTGAGCAGATGATACCACGGCTGGAACGTCAGAGCTAGGACAGAGCGTGGGGCCACACGGTGCAGCAAATGGACTCAAGGTTGAAGCAGATTCCAAATGCACCCCAACACAGCACAGCCAACATCAAAGGGTGCCTTGGGCCAGAGACCAAGCCCACCCTCCATGGCCGCCCCAGTCCTTGGCTCCCCCACCCCAAAAAACAAACAAAATTAGCATTCAACTCTTCTCGCCTCTCTCTCTTCAACTTGGAAAATCTTTCCTGAATTTCAGATCCCCCTGAGTGTTCCCACTGCCTTTTATCAGCTTGTTATCCTCCCCCAAACCTGCCGCCCCCACCAAAAACACACCCCCAAACCCATTAAAAACTAATACAGTTGTCCCCTGCTGCCGCAAATTGATTCATCCCTTCAAGCTGGGTCTCTGACCAGAGTCTTACACCATGCACAGTTACCTGATTCTTCCTAGCCTGCATTTTTCATTTGCTCCTTTTAGAAGCTTTGCAAGTTTACTGGCCGATATTTAAAGTTTCCTCTTGTAATTTCTTCCCAGTAACATAAGCAACACATTAGCAACCCTGCTGCCCTCTGAATCTGTAATTTTCCCCTGCTTATATGTGTGCTCTGTTGTGTATGTGCGCAAGAATGTACATAAAGCCGGGGAGACCAGTACATAGCCACGCACCTAACAGGAGCGCCAGACACATTTTACTTATGCATATACATTCCCCCATTCCGGTAGCAGCCAGAATCAAATCAATATTCTCACAGCCTGGTAGGGAGAATGAAGTCCCAGCCATGCTGTTTAAACGCTCTCTCCTCCACCTGCAAACCGTGCAGCACAGCCGACTCAGGGAGCCTGCGAATCATATAAAGCATACTGTACGATTCCTGGGTCTACTGTAGGCAAATCAATAGCAAGCTCTTACCTTGAAAGAGAAACAGAGCAGCCAGCCCCGTGAAGATTGCCCAAGAGATAGAATTGTGCATTTTTGCCTGGATGGTTTTCATGATTTTTTTTTTCTTCTTCTTTTTCTTCTTTTTTGTCAGGTTCGGTTTTTTCTTTCTTTCTTTCCTGACAGATTGCGTTGCTCTCAAGCTGTTGGAAGGAGATTTAAATCCACTGTTTTGCTGAAGGACACAACAAGAAAGCCGAGGGTGTGAGAGAGTGTGACTTCTCAGTAATTATCTCTACTCATACTCTGGCACTGAGACACATCGTACAATCTGGCCCTGGACAGCCCTCCTACAAGCTGCAATCATTGGTTCTAATCCAAGGATTGACAGAGCTACAACACACGCGCGCTGGCACACACACACACACACACACACACACACACACACTCACTCAGGAATCATTTACTGGGCAAATCAGGCTAGCTGATTAAAGAGACAGGAGCCTGGAGAGATGGGATGATAAATGCCACTTTGCCCCTTCTATATTACTTTCATTTTTTAAACTGACAGTCTCAGAGCCCCAAGCATCAAAAAATCCCTTTCCTTCTGGCATTCCCTGGCCTCCTGAACTCAGATTCCCTATGCACTGGAAAAATCCCATAGCCAGCAACTGCTTACGGGAAATTTTAAAGGGACATTTTCATGCTCAGTGAAACTTGCAAAGATGAGTCAAATTTCATTTGTTGGTACCTATTTTCCTCTCTGATGAAAATATCACTCAGTGACAGATTTTTTTCCCCCTCTCTCATCTTTTCACCTTTTCCCAATCAACTTCTTACTTATTTGCTTTGAAAATAATAAATAACTTTCTATTTTCTTCTGCTGTCACTCCTGTTCAGAATACCTGTATTACTCCTATTTTTCATTCACTTAATTTATTTCCTAAAGCCATCCATGTGTATGCAATACCATGGAAAAGGATGAGGCTTCTGAGGTCTTTGGAGAGCTGCAGTCTGAATAAGGAGAACCTGCTCCAAGAGAGAACAAGAAATGAGTTTATTCTCCATGCCTCAGTCAACCTACATTCATTAAAAAGAGTAATATAAGTGCTTGTGGCTTCAACTGCAGCAAGACGGATTGAAGTTAGATAGGCTGAAGGACTTCTGGAGTGTAGATTTTGTATATGGTTATAAAATGTCCTCAGCGAGTTGCAGACAGTCATTTTATTGGTGAGGGGTAAAAAGAAAAAATCAGACAGAAATAGTCAAATGGGCATAATGACTTCTAGAGGGACTTCTAACTCTAAAGGACCTGGAGGTTAATGTGAATTTTTGGTTTCTTCTTATGGGAAGAAGTTATGGGATATGAATAAACTTCTGGAACACTTAACCCCTCAAAGAAATTCTGCTAGCTGACTTTGATAAATATATACCATCACGATGCCTCGACATACATTTTTGAAATATTTCTTCCAAATCTCCACAGCCCATTACTATATTTCCTTGTAACCCCTATAATAATGGTAATGCATATATTCCTGAACTGCATAGAACAAAAGTACTTCTTGTCCATTTATATTTAAGAGCATACAGGCAAAATGGGAACAGGTCTGCCATCCTGTGCAAGTCTAAGTGGTGCGTTCACTCTGCATTGTCTGTGAAGAGGAACGGTGGCCCCCTGGAGGTGTGCAGCCCAGCGACAGCATGGAAGGAGCGCTGAGCTTTGCTTAGACAAACCGAAGGACCGTGGGTAGCTCATTTTACCTCTGTGATCCTTGGCCTCTCATTTGTAAAGTTAGAAAACCAGAATAATTTCTAAGATCTCTCCATTTTAAAGGTGTTTTATGTTAACACAGCTTTTTTTTTTCCCCCTGCCACTATGTTCTAATTCACACGTCCATCAAAATGTCCTTGATATTGTGAGCTCCCAGTGGACAAGAATTTTATCTCTCTCCTAGTCTTTGTGTGGGGCTCAGCAGAGTGACATGTGCAATTAAATGCTTTGGAATGGCTGTGGCAACTGTGAACAGTACAGTACAGAAGGAAGGAGGGCTTCCTTTTACCATCATCCCATTGTTCACCAGAATGATGATGAAGACAGCGGGTCATTGATAAGTCTTTAGTCCCTCCCCGGAGAGGCAGAGACACTAACATTTGTAAATGTCCTCATGCTAAACTGCCATAAATCTATGGCAATCGGTTAATGTACATTGACCAATTTTTATTATCATCTGGATGTGTGACAACAATAATAAATGCATAATTCTAGGTGATATTTATTGAGCATTCGCTTTGTTTCAGGGATGATTCTCAATGTTTTGCATGCATTCTTCTCATTAAATCCTCACCTGTGAAGTGTCTTCACCTGTTGGCATCCCCGTTTTACAGATAAGAACATTGACGCTCAAAGAAAACGTTCACATTCACACAGTTTGCACACAGTGGAACCAAAATTTGAGCCCAAGCATTTACCTCTTGGACGAACCTCTAAAATACTTCCTATGCCAAAAACTGTGATGGACCCAAGCTACTATCATTCTTATATATGATGTCTTTGCTATTTTAGTAACCTATGAGATTGCAAGTTATATGAAACACGTATATCCATAAAGGAACTATAAGAAAACCCTTATATTGTCTTTAGTGTTAATTGAATAACAAGTGGTTGGTACACATAATTTTATCAGAATGCAAAGAAGTGGTAATGGGATTTTCTGATAGTTTTTAAAAGTTCTGTGGAGATAGTGAAAGTCATGATACACCTTAAAAATGAGGTAGGGACTAAATCTAAGGCAGAGAGAAGAATATCAAAGGGAAAGGAAACTATAAATTAAAAAATTATAAGTGGAAATACATTGCATAAATTTGGGGCTCTAGAGACCTGCCTGAGATCTTCCATATTGTCCCAGTGGGTTGCAATAAAATCTTTGAAAGATTAAAAAAAAAAGTGAAATATAATGTTTGATCCAAATTAGTTATCTCTATTCACAGGTAATGTAACCATTCCTGGCGCATGACAGGAACACTCAACCGACACCTGTCACCATCTGTGTGGCCTATTGGCTGAGAGCACAGGTGTTGAATCTGGTGGGGTTCAAATCCCAGTTCTGACCCCTAGGGGTTATGGGCCTTTGATTGAGTCCTATTAATTCCAGGTCTGAAATGGGGACAGTGATTGAATTTCATTGAAAACATCGCCATACATAATAACCATAAACTAATTTTCATTTGTTTTACTATTTTAACCAAACGAGACTGATGTGGTCTTCCATGTGTCATCGGGAGGAGCTACCAGGGTTTGTGGACTATGATTCCGGGAGGCAGGGAATAGTTTCAGAATTGTACTTTGTGCATTTACTAAGGCAAAATATATCCTCGGGGAATGCCAAACCAAAAGTCTAATTTGAGCTCTGAGTGCTGCTAAATGCTAAACTATCTAGAGAGCTATATCTCTTTCAGTTCTTGAATTTACCACATAGAGTAATTTCCCAATGGCCTTCATGTTTCACAAAAGCACACAGTTAACCTCTTCTAAGAGAAGCCATCTTCGCCACTCCCTTGTCCTGGGGTTTAACACGATGTCACCTATCGAGACCTGTAGGGTCATTTGACGGCTCATTGATATAATTACAGATTGGAAAGCTGATTGTGGTCTGTACACAGAGGAGTTTTGTTCACCCGGGCCCATCTCTTAATGAAAGGGGTCCCATCAAAAGTCAGAATTTTTCCTCTCCTTGTTCTGTTTTAGTCTCAGAGTCTTTCAGCCTAGAGCTGGAAATCTCTGTTGTTGTAACTGACCCAAACAGCAGGTAACTTGACCCTTTCCGGTTGGGATGGCCTATGGCTGTGTTTGGGATTTCTGTGACTAGATGTGAGGGAATGACTAAAGAGGCTCTGATTGGGGGAAGCTCTGATTGGAAGAAGATACTTTGAAATCGCAGTCCCTTCCTCAACAATCACAGCTCCTTCCTCAGAATTAGGAGGTGCAAGTACTTACAATCAGGTGTCTGCAGGACTCAATTTGCTTCTGGGATTAGCTAGATGCACATTATGCACCATTTACTTCCCAGTTCCAGGGTCAAAGGAAGGTAAATGGTCTTCAGACAAAATTAATGTCGGGAAGGGGACCTCAAAGTTTAAGCAGAATGGTGTTCCCCCACCTTCATACTCCTTAAAAATAGGAAAACTTTACGACAAATAATTTCTCTGTTTGTAGATAAGGAATAAGGAAAGGGCACAAAAAATAAGGAATAAGGAAGGGGAAAACAGAGGAGGTCTCTAACTTCTGAAAAGAGGACATCCAAAATGGCATTTCATAGACCTTTCATCATCAGATAGCTTAAGATTCTACACAGGGTGCAGTGAGCTAGTACAAATAGGGATTGATTCTCTGCAAACTGTCCCCATGCACACCTGTCACCTCACTGAACCAGACAGTAGGTCCAGGAAGGTCACTGTGGTGCCTGCCTATCCCACCGGCCAAATGCCATCTGAGCCCTGACAGCAGTCCTCCAGCCCCGGGAGGAGGGATGGACAACAGTTCACACATGGTGCTCCAGGCTTAGAGGACTGGCAGACAGAAAGCCCCAGTGAGGAGGAGGAGGTAGGTGTGTATGGTGTGTGGGAAGGAGGGAGGAAGGGGGTGTGGGGCGGTGTTTTTTATTTCTCTCAGCTATTATGGAAAGAACCGCAGGAGCTTAAATCTAAAGAGCAGCACTGAAATAATGTTCAGGACTTAACAAAAGCCTCTGCTCCGTTCTGCCGTCTGCCCGCTGTGGCCTGCCTCAGCTGAGGCTCAGTGTGGTAGGTGATCTCACACACTCCTATGCTGGGAAGAGCCCTGCCCCCAGGGGAGGGAGGGAGCCGGCCTGCCCTCCACACACCTGGGGTTGAGGACTGTCCAGCTCTGACTTTGGGTGTCACTTCAGGGAGGGAGAAAGCAGGGCTGGAAGAAGACAGTCTTCTACCTTTCCAAGGCGCTCTTCCTGAAAAGCCATCTTGAATGCGGCTCTCGTTTTATATGGTCATTTCTGATATGAATGGAATCGGTCTAGGGTACAAATGTCGGAATTATGTGGGGTCTATATTGAGAATTTGAAGGCTATCGGGAGATTTCCTAATTTATTGATAAGTTGCCTAAGCTGATATTAAAAATGAAAGCCCAACTCTTCACAGCACAGAGATGAAGGACACAGAAACTTGAATCTGCGGTCCTACAGATTTCAGTGTTTTCTAACTGGAATTACAGGCACAGTCATCTGGCCTTGATTTCTGTGAATTATCATAGTCGTCATCTCAAAAAGAAGCAATATGGCATCGTGGTATAACAGAATTTAACACTTAAGATCAGAAGACCTGGATTTGAGTCTAATTCCACTTATCAGCTTCAATTCCATGAGCCTCAATTTTCTCATCTCATCTCCTCCAATCTTTTCCTTAAAGTGGAAATAGTAATATCTGCCTCACAGAGTTGATGTCCATTAACCCAGCGGAACACTGAAAGCCCTGCTGTAAGGCCTAACACACGTTGGCTCCCCTGTCTTTGTAAGCAGCTTGCTGAAAAAAACAGATCAGGGTTCTGGGTCACAGTCAGTAAGAACTTCACAGAAAGGAACACTGCCTTCAGGATGCATATGACCAGTAAGTTTTCCCTGGTATCTGTAGGAGACTGAGGAGCTCTTGTCTTTCTTTTTATTTTTTTGGTCCAAAATAGTTTAATTTTCTTTGTGTAGAATCCTTTCTTGATCAGTGCATACTTACCTAGCTGTTTCATCTCATTTGTACATGTACACATTCTGCTAATAATTATTCTTACCTATGTTAAAAAATCAAGTGGTATTCTTATAATTATTTAATTTCCAACATAACTCTCTTTTTATGTCTATTCTTACTTGCTTTTCCTAATCTCTTCCTTTAGGTTGCTAAGTACTCTATAATTTGTTTGCTTTACTTTTCCCGAAGTTGATTCTCTTTTCTCATTTTCTAAATAAGTTTGTATAAGTTCACTATTTGCTTTTCTTAAGAAATTTACTATTCATTAATCTTTTTGTTTTACTTTTTCCTAGAAGAACTTTTATTTTACTCCCCCAGCCCAAGTTTTATGTATAGGTTGTCATATTTTACAACTTTTTAAAAAAGATTTTATTTATTTATTTGTGAGAGAGAGACAGAGAGAACACAAGCAGGCAGAGCGGCAGGCAGAGGCAGAGAGAGAAGCAGGCTTCCTGCTGAGCAAGGAGCTCCATGCAGGACTCCATCCCAGGACCCTGGGATCATGACCTGAGCCAAAGGCAGTGGCTCAACCGACTGAGCCACCCAGGTGTCCCATATTTTACAACTTCTTATTCATAATTTCCTTACTTCTAATTATGGCCTTTTCTTTTCCACCCAAAGAAGTCCTTTTAACATGTTTTTTTTTTAAAACTGGCTTAGTGATGATGAACTCCTTTCACTTTTGTTTGGGAAACCCTTTATCTCTCTTAATTCTAAATGACAGTCTTGCTGGCTAGAGTGTTCTCAGTTGCAGGTTTTTTTCATTCAGCTCTTGAATATATCATGCCTCTGTCTTCCTGCCTGCAGAGTTTCTGCCGAAAATTCAGCCGGTTGTGTTATGGGGTTTCTCTTGTAATTTTTTGCTTCTCTCTCACTACTTTTAAGAGTCTCTCTTTGCCTTTAAATTTTAACATTTTAATTATTATGTACTTTCATGTAGACCTCTTTGGGTTCATATTAATTGGGGCTCTCTCTGCTTCCTGAGCCTGATGTCAGTTTCCTCCCCCAGGTTAGGGAAGCTTTCAGCTATTATTTCTTCAAATAGTTCTGTGCTTCTTTCTCTCTGTCTTTCTGCATTTGTTTCTTTGAATTGGGTGAAGCAGCTACTTCTATACTTAAAGAAATGGTCTCATGCACTGTAATCCTCTGTATAGTCTGTGTGCTTGGTGATTTTGGCTGACTGTTGAGCTGTATCTGGCACAGGCTGGTGATTCCAGGGCACTCCGGGATGACCAGAACTGAAATAGGCATGGCTGGGGGTGTTCCTGGAGCTCTCTGTGCAGAGAGCACCCTGACAGGGTAGCTAAAGCTAAAGTGGGCCAAGGCAATCTCTGGGCTCTCTGCTCAGAGTGAGCCAGGGTAGGATAGATGAAGGTGACGTGAATACAAGGGAAGAGGTCCTGGGGCTCTCTGCACAGAAAGTGCCCTGGTAGGGTGGCTTAAACTTAGATGGGGCTCAGGCCCGGGAGTCCCAAGGTGCTCAGCACAGGGGGCACCATAGCAGGACTGTCACTAAAGTGGGCACAGGCCAGGATGTCCCTGGGTGTTCAGTGCAGGGTACCCTGGCCAGGTGGTTGGAGTTGAAGGTAGAATATAAGCTGGGGGATCCTGGAGCACACCACACAGAGGGCATCTTCAAAGGGTTGCTGAACCCGAAGTTGTATGAGCTAGGATGTCCTGGAGTACTCTGTGCTGGGGATACTCTAGCAAGCCATCTGAAGCCAAAATAGGGCCTAGAGTGTTATGAGGTTCTATTGTACCTGTGTCAACTTGGCATTGTAGCTGGAGCTATAGGGAATGTTGACCAGGTATGTCCCAGTGTTTACCACCCTGGGGACTCCTTGGTGGGATAGCTTGGGCTGATGTGGGTTAGGGAGTTGGGGCTCACTGAGGCAGTGGGCCAGCTAGGGCACCTGGAACATGCTCCCATCCACTCTCTCAAGGTGGGGGGCAATGTAAACCATGGCACTTGCCAGCCACTTCAACTCAGAGAGAGTTCCAGCAGCTCACCTGCCTTTGGCAGGCTTCTAGGGCTAGTTCCTTCATATCCTAGTTGACTTTTTAAACTGCAGTTTTTTGGTTCTGTGTTTTTTCTGTTCCCCAGAACACCGGAGCCAAGGTGGGGCTCACTGAGGTGGTGATGGTGCTGAGACCCTGCTCCCACTGGTGTTATCACAGTGAAGGGAGTACAAACTATGGACCCCAAAAGAGCAGCTCCCCCACAATTTGCTGGAATCTAAGGCTGAATATTTTAAATTGTAGTTGCTCTTTTAAACTGCAGCTTTTTTTCCCATGCTTCAGGACAGAGAATCTACTCCTGTCCCTCAGTACTATACCTCCCAGTGCAGTTCACAATGTAAGTATTGGGGACTCCCTTCCTTACTGTGTCTTTGTCTCCCGTGTCATTTTCTATGTGTTCTCCCTACTGTTTTTGTGTAGAAGCCGTTCAGGCACCTTTCAGCTCTTCCTCAGCAGGAATTGCCCTATAAATAGGTGTAGATTTGGTGAGATCGTGAGATCAGGACCTTCCCACCTCACCATCTTGGACCAGAACTCGAGCAATGTCTTTGGATGGCTGGCACACTTTCCTTCCACTTGCCCATCAGGGAATCAGTTCTGTGTGGTTTCATCATGGCTCTTGGTCTGGGAATGGACAAATGACCCTGGCCTGGCCAATCAGTTTCTTCCTGGTGAGTTTTCTAGGCACTTTTTAGGAAGAGGCATCATTATTAGGAGGATATCTTTCCTAATGGGTGGGAAAAGTCTTCAAGGAAATTAAGTCAATAAAAGAGAAAGCAGAACCAAGAGGAGAGGGCATTATTGAAAGTAGGATGTCATACCTGAAGACAAACATACATCCTCAGACTTCCCGTTTCTCCCATTTGCTTGTTATTTTGAATTAAGTTTCTGTCACTCGGAACTGAAAGGGTCCAGACTGAGACAGTCCATGTGGAGGGTGGTTGAATACAAAATGCCTTTGCTTCCTTCTCCTTCTGACATTGTTTTCCCTGATATACGGCAAATACCTGCATATTATATGACATCTTGGGTAGAGATATCAGTGTCTGAGGCCCTATATTTTATAAAACAAATAGTCAGTGTTATTATTAAATTGGGATGAAAATAAGGTCATAGATGGAGTCAAAATGGACCAAATCTCTCCTCCTTCTAAATGCTGGGGTGCAGAGAGTGAACCACCATTTAATGAACACCTCAGATGCCATGGACTGTGGTAACATTTTGCATGTACCTTCTACTTAGGTTCATGCAAGTTAGAGGGTGAATACCATTACCCCTAATTTGCAAGTAGAGAAGTAAACTGACTTGTCCACAGTTGTCCAGGTAGTATTTGGCCAAGCCTTCAGAACACCCAAGACATTGCTCTTCCCCTATACTTGCCTATACTCTGAGTGAAATAGACTCACAGCAGAAAGATCAGGACAGCTTCATGTGGTCAGTTAGATCTATAAGAAAGATGTCTGCCTTGGTCAACTTTAAATAAGAGAAGGTGAGTGTTATTCAAACTAAAGTGAATGGCTCAGTGAAGTGTTGGAGGGAATGAAGGTGATCCAACCTGGGTGAATTTAAGGCTGTGTGTTCAAGAAAACTGAGAGTACATGTAGTCTGGGCAAAAAATAGAGGGTCTTAAATATTTAAAAGGTTGGAACTGAATTAGAAAAGCATAACTGCTGATGATTCTGAGCAAGAAAGTGAAAACACTAAGAATTGGTGTTTCTGGTGCTTAATATGGCAGAATGCATAGTAAATCAAATCACTCCCTCAGAGGAGATCCCCCTCTCCTGATCCAGTCCCCAGTCCTCTGGACTTGGACAGCGTGCCATGCTTTGCTTGTCCTAGTCTATCTGGGCAGACTGTGGGACAGCATCCCTGGGCTTTTAGCAGGTCAAATACACAAGAGACTCTGGCACATACGCAGGCCCTGACATCCTCTTCTTGGTTACCCACAGTCCACCAGGCAGCTGAACAGACCATAGTATAATGGTGGGAATCAAGGTTGAACTTAGGTGGGAGCATTCTAGGGATAACCGGGACAGCCCCACTTCCCTACATTGGAATTGATGACTCAGCCTATTTGACAATCAAGTGTTACTATATTGCTTTGATCATTTATCCCCATGTACGTAATCTAATTTGGAGACTTTACGGGGAAGAGAAGTCTGGTCTGAAGAAGGATTTATGTATTTCCTCATCACTTGGCCTCATACTATCTTAATACTATCTAAAAACATGCTGAACTCTGTCAGCTGGATTTGGGCGGCACTGTGAAATAAACAGAGACCCGGGACATTTCTGTTGGTCTCCCACACTCATTTTACACTGAGAACTGGTTCAGAGAAGGGCAATAACGTGCTTAGATTTATGCAAGTCAGAAGCAGAACTGGGAGTAGAATGAACTCTTCTGACTCCCTGTCCAACGTTATTTCCTTTATTCCAGAATATATCTGGATACCTTAGTTCAAATTTGCTCCTTGCAAAAACTCCTCTGTGTAAACAATACCCTCTGGCTTGCTCTTCCACCTCTAAATTGTCTTTGTTATAACTGAAAGTTTTGAATCATACCTGGATGGGATAGATAAATTAAGCCATTGTCTATTATTAAAAGTTTAAGGTGAAGGAGTTTCGGCTTCCTGAGAAAGCATAGGTTACAAAGGAACACAAGAGGATATGTGGTGTGTGGTATGTGGAGTGTGGGGACAGGGTGGAAACCAGAGAGGCTGAGTTTGCCAGGGATGATGGACTCCGCTTTCTCCGGGATCCTGAATATTGCCCTGTAAGGCAGGACACAGAAGATCTCGTGGTAGGAGGGCATGGTCTAATACTCTCATCAAGCCACTGACTTGTCCATGTGTTGCCCCCGTCAGCTACATGGATGACTCTTGCAGAGGCAGAGATAAAGCTTCCTCCAAGAGGGTATCAATGGAGTCTATGTGGGAGGTGACTAGCCTGAGCAGCAATAGCTATTCATCACAGACATTTGACTGATTCTAACCCACAGTAGGATATAGAAGAGACATAGAAAGGCTTAAAATCAAATCATGTGTCAGGCTGAAGAATAATGGTACTTTCTGTGAGGAGTATGTATATATTTTTAATTTCTGAGTGAATTAAGTGCCTATAAAAGGTGTTGAATTGACAGCCTAGAAAGCTAGAGTCTTTGATTTATGCCCAGAAGAAAGGCAGAGACAGTTTCCTGAATCATTCCTGAGTGTTCTGAGCCACCTACCCACATTGTCTGCCCTTTGTCTTTCTAAGAGTTGTGATCCATTGTCCCTCCCTTGTGTGGTCACTCCCACCATTCTGTATAAGCTTTAAGTTAGGATGATACAAGGGCTAACTGATATCGAAAGAAAATCAATGAGTTTTAAAGTCCTTTGCAAACAAATTATTCTATGATTATCATTATGGACTAAACCACAACACTATATCTTTGTATATATCTTTCTCAGAGTTGGGTTTCTATTTTCAAATTATGTTGGCACAATTTACTTCCTAATGTTTTCTTAAAATATTTGTAATCTGTGTTACTGTCATTTCTGTTTTGGGATGGAAGACTGAGCTAGAGAAAATGATAGCATATGAGATCTGAAAGTAATCTTAGAGAAGTGAGGGAGACTGAAATAGAACCCGGATATCCAGAGAGAGAGAGAGAGAGAGAGAGAGAGAGAGGGAGAATGAGGAAAGAATCTTCTGGTCAAAAATGATGAGGCAGCAGTGGAGGTGGAGATGGAACTCAGCTCCCCTAACCCCTGCCCTTATTCCACTGGTTCAGGCATGAGTTATCATTAATACAAAGCAAGACAGAAAATACACACAAACATAGAGATAATGCAATGATGATAATAAAAACATTAACAGAAATGCCATCTTATGAGGGAAGAAAGTAGCAAGATAGATTAGAGGCCTAGAGGCAGAATAGATGTGTTAAGGCAGAGCTGGATTCTCCGTGTCCCCACTTTGCTTTTTTATTTTTTTAATAGGAGATTAAAGCTGCCTGAGCTGCAAGCACCCTATTCGTTAACAACAGCCTCGCAGGATTAAATACAGCATATATGTAAAGCCACTGGCACTCAGTAGCCACAGAATATATATTGATTCTCCTATTAGAAGAGCACTATTTTTGCATCAGGTGGACAAATACAGTTATTTGGAGAAAAGCTTTTTATTTAAACAAAAGATGGATTTTAACATTGAAATTGTTATTCTTATTTGCTCTAATTGTGATTTCTTTTTCTTTTCCTTCTTTCCTTTTCCTTTTTTTTTTCTCTTTAAATGAAGAGTAGATTTCTTGACTTGATAGAAAAATTAAGTTTCCATATATGTTCTTGGCGTTTAGTCCAGAAAAGCTTTCCGGGGGTGACATGTGCCGACAGAATATCAAAATATATTGAAATTGACTGCTAAAATATAGGAGAAGAAATGACTCTAGGCAGAATGGTGTTTCTGCACCCATCCCATTCAAGAGGGAAGCCTGTGCCCAGCAGAAGTGGGGATTCTGGGACTTTCCGTGCACAACTTCCTGTCACTCATAATTGAAATGTGCACGCATAGACATGGTTCATGCCTCCTACAGCAATCCAGAAATATCATGCAGTCACAAAGGCTTATACGGGGAAAAGTGGCTTTAACGAGTGTGTTTGTACTTGATGTTATTAGAAATGAAATGTTTGTAGAAATGTCACTGCACAAGTAAGGCACGTACATGGGGCAAGAGGTGAGATTCTTAATAAAAGCTGGAAGTAGAGTCATATGTGCAAGCATGCAGGTATACACACACACACACACACAAACATACACACACAGGCTTTCCCCTTTTCTTTTCCACACTTACACTTGTAGTTCAATCTAAACCACACATGGAAGTGAGAGGGATGAAAATACAACTAGAATTTTAGTATGTTTTTATTGGTTGTTATGGCATGCTTTGCTCACCCTTATTTTTCTTTCTCATCTTACAAATGGGGAAAGTGAGCAGCAAAAGGATCAGGGTGATACAGTAAAATCAAACCAGAAGGGAAAAGTGTGAGGCCTGACTCCCAGCCCTCACTCTGCAATAACTGATTGCAAATGATGTCCTCATGCTGGAAGAACATTGGTCAAGTTGCAAAACCATTCAAGGATTTTATTTCCTTTATTATGTTTCTCTACCAAGTAAAAGAGACTTAAAGACATGTATTCACAAGTCAAACTATCAGCAGGTATTTACTGGGCTCTAGCTTTCTTCAGGCATGGTGATAGTCTCTGTGTCTTATCCAGATACAGTAACAACGCATCCTTACCATTCATGGGCACACATTCATCCATTGATGAATGGATGACTTAGCGCCCACTGTGAGCTAGACAAATACAGCTATTCATAAATTTGGGGTTTTTCCCGAAGTTGGTCACAGTTTAAGTGAGAGACTGACCAGCAGTTATAAATACAATAAATATTAATTTAATCAAGATAAATGATACTAACTGACACAAAAGAAGAACTCTAGAATCTGTGGCTTAAGATAGAACAGTTGTTTGCAGGCATTTTTTGTTTTGTCTTATTTTGTTTGCTTTTTTGTTTTGTTTTAGCTCATGCTATGACTCATATAGGGGGAGGGACAACATTTAGGAAGTCAAAAGTAGAGTTTAGACAAAAAATGGGAAGGATCAGAACTAAGGAATACCATGAGATAGCAAGCAGAAGTTGAATTCTAGAAATACCTCATCTAAGGTGTTATGGTATATGATAATTTCAGTAGGTGCTGGTAAATATCAGGACAGTTTGATCAAACACAGTGATTACTAGAAAAAACAATCAAGAAGATAAAGAAGTATATTCCAAGTGCCAAAATGATACAGCGACAAGTAATAGTAGAAAGAAACCAGCAGTCCTTACAGCTAAATATAAATAATTGCTGATGTTATGGTTTTGTGAAGAAAAAAAATTGACATCTAAAACTCAAATATTAGATGCATTTAACATGGGAGAGATGAAGGGTTTTGAAGGGTGGAGAGCCATGGAACAGGAAACCAGAGAAAAATTATTTAAAAAGCTAAAATTCTGTGTTCTTAAGGAAAGGAAAAACACCTAGATAAATTCTATGTATTTTTAGAAAAGTACATTTAATTTCATGACTTAAACATGTGTGGGTAATATGGAAGAAATAGATAGGACAAAAAATCCAAGACAAAGCTAACTAAGCAATCAAGTAGAATATAAAAAACAGAGAGGTAAATACAAGAAAAAAAATACTAAGATTTCACTATCAATAATTACGAGTGTATTAACTTTCTCTGTTAAAACAGAGATTTGCATATTAGAAGAAAATTTATTTTAGGCTATTTAATAATGATACATATAAAATAAAACAATACAGAAGTTTTATTAATATGCCAGGAAAATAATAAAAAAAAACAGGTACGATTACATTAATATCAAAAGAAACAGAAATCCAGGTGGAAAGACTAATCATGAAAAAATGTGGTATTCATAGGATAAATAGTATAATCCACCAAGAAGAAATAATAGGAGTTTCAGTGAAGTGAACAAAATGGTTAAAAAATAAAAACTTTTGTATATGCAAGGGTAAAGGGACAATTCCACAATTCATGTAAAAATATTAATACAACTCTCAAAAAAAAACTATAGGTCCACAAATAGAAAGAAAGTACCTAGGAGATTTTAATGACAAAATCAACCATCTGGAAATAAATACATGAATAATATAGATATATAAATAGACATAGATACATAAATAGGCAAATGATAGATACATAAAGAGACAGAATTTTGAATCATGAAAATAGAGAATGTTCATCTTTTTCAAACACAATGGAATTTTCACAAATAAACTATCTTCAGGTCAAAATATCTTAATACATTTTAATGTTCTGAATGCTATGAGCCATGTTTCCAGATAAAATATAATAAACTTAGAAATTAACAGAGAGATAAGAGAAACTAATTGAAAGGAGAAAAATCCTAATTTAAACAGGAATTCAAGCAACAATTACAAAATATTTATGGAAGAATTAAGACACGGTGTTTTGAATCATAGGGAAAGTGACCTACAAAATTTATGGCCTTAAATGCCATTAGATAACTGGAAGCATTGGAAATAGACTCAGAAGGCATACTTATGTGTTAGGAATATTTCTACAAAGAGCAAACAAAAACCTGAGTTCAATGCCTTAGAAAAAGAGAACGAGTTTTTGCTGCTGTTTTTCTTTACTTAAAAATACGTCCAGTGATGGGCATTTGCTGACATTGGTTCAGTGGTTAAGCAGTATCGAGGCTGATGTTTTTGCAATTCTATTAGACTTTGCCTTACTTCTCATGATGCCTAGTGCTTCTCCAGACATTGCGTTCATATCCCAAGCAGAAAGAGAGAAAAGTGAAGAGTGCATTAGCCTTTGTCCACTCCCTTGTATTGGGAAAGCAAATGTTTTCCCAAAATCCCAGTAGTTTTCATTGGCCAATACAATAGCAATTGACCAATGTTGGCTACAAGGGAAAATTTGAAAATGAATAGTGGAGCCAACAGAGGAGATGAATAACAATAAGAGGAAAAAGAGACGGGCGCCTGGGTGGCTCAGTGGGTTAAGCCACTGCCTTCGGCTCAGGTCGTGATCTCAGGGTCCTGGGATCGAGTCCCGCATCGGGCTCTCTGCTCAGCAGGGACCTGCTTCCCTCTCTCTCTCTCTCTGCCTGCTTCTCTGCCTACTTGTGATCTCTCTCTGTCAAATAAATAAATAAAATCTTTAAAAAAAAAAAGAGGAAAAAGAGACATGAGAAACAATTAAAACAAAAAACCTGATCAATAAAAATAAAATCTTGTTATTTGAAGAAACTAATATTATAGCTAAAGCTCAGGTCAGTGTGATCAGAGGAAATATACAAGCAACATTAGAAGTAAGAAAGAAGACACGAGTTAAATGTTAAACATTGGGAGAGAATGCTAGGTACATTTTTAAGCCAAAGTTTTTGAATATCTAAATGAAATAGAAGATTGCTTAGGCATATGGAATTTTAACATAGATTCAATAGGCAGTAATCTGAGAAAGAATAATCATAAAATAAATTTCAGAATGTATCTAACAGTATTTTAAAAGAATACAATGGAGTCTCATCACATACAAAATTACATACAGTCAAAAATAGCTTTTAAAATCTCTTAGGAGTCTGGCATAACCATTTTTTCCCCTCTAGAATTGGAAAAGTTCACTCGTTTTTTAAAGGTGGATCAAAAATGAAGTCGCTCATTTAAATTTAGAGGCACATTACATGAAAACATATTATCTTTAGATATGTGAATCATGTTCATCTTCATGAGATATACACAGAAATGGAAGCCAATTGAAGGAAAAACATACCTACAACTCCCACCTCATCCTTACTCTGTGTCTGAAATACTCTGGAATAGGGTTTAGAACAATATTGTGTGCCTACTAGAATTTAGTTAATACTAAAGATGATATTTTAAATCAGTGCAAAAGAACTTGACTATTAAATAAATGATCTTAGGAAAATGATAATTGTCTATCCAAAATGAAGAAAGGCGGAGAGAGAGAGAGAGAGAGACTCTTCCTTTCTTGAACTTGTACAAAAGAATTAATTTAAGATGGGATGAAGAATTGAAGTTAAAAAAAAATTCTTTAAGTCTTTGCAGAAAATATCAAACAGTATATTTTCAATTTGTATATTGGAAGACTTTCCTAAGATACAAAACCTAGAATTTATAAAAGAAAAGATTGACAGGCTTTTCTGTACAAAAATTATAAATGTCTACATGATAGAAGACTCCATAAACAAAGTTAAAAGACAAGTAAAAGAAATATTGGTGTAGCAGAATAATATTTTGATATTGGAACTGATTTCTCTCTGACATCATGTTATACCTGCCACCTAGCCCCACCAACTGCCCCCTCCCTCTTTTGGCAGCATCAAGGGTGTTCTATGTTCATGGTCTCAGAGAACAGATGACACAGCATCATGCAGAGAAGAAAGGAGTCAGTACTCAGTTTTTGAATTTCAAAAGCCCATGGTATAGAAAAACTATTTGGGAAAATGTGTTTGTAACCATCTTATCCTCAAGATCTGATTGTCTAGATTATCAATCAACCGTCTATTGCCTTTGAGAAGCGAAGTTGAGAGGGAAGTAAAGAGGGCCCAACTGGTGGATGCTTGAGAAAGAGCCTGGTGTGGTCGGAGGTATTGCATGAGGCGGGAAGAGGGGTCGGGGGGCGGGGTGGGGGCTTGTGTGTGGAAGTTGTTCTAGGGACAGAAAACTCAGAAGCTTATAATTCTTTTTCCCAAGTGGGGCCCAAGGCTAAGCAAGACCCTAGTGTTCCTACTTCTTAACCCAGGCCTTTGTTGTGGGAGAACATTAGAGTGAAAACATCTTCATGATGAGTCTGAGAGGAAAGGCTTGACACGTTCTCACAGATTTCGCTCTTGTCCAACATGAACAAAACAGCCAAATTACCCCAGTACACCAAATAATGGCACCGAAGTAGCAAGCAAAGTCACCTTGAATGGGAACAAAGGATGATTCAGCTTTAACGGAAAGATAAGAACCAGAGGATATAAGGTATTTCTCAGGGGAGGCAGAGTGGACAGAAGGTGTCTGAAGACCAGATGCATCCTGCCACCAACACCTTTGTACTCTCCTGCCCCAGGAATTTGGCTCCAACCCAAGGAAAAGAGTGATGATGGTTGGGTCTCAGATTCAGCTTCTGCCATCTAGTGGAAAGGGCTGAAATCAAATTAAGTGAGAGAAAAATGAGTTTTTCACTTGCTGCTTTTTGGGGATCTGAAACCCATTATGCTTGCAACATTTATCTGGTACCAGAATACCTAAGGTGCTCCTACAAATCATTACAATAAAGACAGGCATCCTGTCACAAGTCGGATTCTCTGTGAAGCTGACTCCAAGATGGGTTATAGGATGAGGATGCTTATGAGGCTGCTGGGGTGCCCCTCCCGTCATAGTTTGGCAGTGCATCTCCTTACCCATCAACACCCCAATATGAAAACAAGCAAACAGAAGATACACAAAAAGGAAATACAAAAAACAAGCAAACAAATGAGAAGATCTTCAAGTTTACTACTATGCACAGGTATTTAGTTAACGATAATGAGATTCTCCACTTTATCCCCTGCCATAGGTTGGTAATATTTTTAAAATATTGACAGTATTGAGGGTTGTTGAGGATGTAAGAAAAGAACATTTCAGACACTGTTGGGCAGTGTCAATCAACATTTAAGTGTGCATCTTCTTTTAGTAAACAATGGTATGTTTACTCTGGAGAAATATGGAGAGGCACTAAGAACGATCTACAAGTGTATTGTCTGCAAGGTTGATTATAGTTATGGAAATGGAGATGGATATCCACCAGAAGGGATGTTTTAAAGTATGTATTTGTTCTCTTATCCTACAGAATGCTATACAGCTGTTTAAAAGAATGGTGTGAGGCTATTTGTACTAAAATATCTCTGAATGAAATTATTAAATGAAAAAAATCAAAGCCCAATGAGTATAATATTCAGTTATTGATAGAAGGTAACTATGCATGTGCTTATATCTTGAGAGGGGAATGGAGGTGAATCAATGGGTAGACAGTGCTTTCCTTGGGGTTGGGGACAAGGAAGGCTGTAGAGTTACTTTCATATTTCACTTTGCATATTTCCATTTTCATGAGAGAGAGAGGAGGAAGCAGGCTCCCTGCTGAGCAGAGGGCCCGATGTGGGGCTCGAACCCAGGACCTGGGATCATGACCTGAGCCGAAGGCAGCGGCTTAACCCACTGAGCCACCCAGGCGCCCCTGTTATTTCATTCTTAATAATTTTACTCTTTTTGGTGTTATTGTAAATGAGGCTGTTTTCTGAATTTCTTTCTAAAATGGCTCTTTGTTAGTGTATAAGAACAATCAATTTTGTAAAAACAAAACAAACAACAAAAAAAAAACATGATCTTTTGAAAACATGATCATGAAATAGTTTTATAATGAAAAGAACTGAGAGGGGCGCCTGGGTGGCTCAGTGGGTTAAGCTGCTGCCTTCGGCTCATGTCATGATCTCAGGGTCCTGGGATCGAGTCCCGAATCGGGCTCTCTGCTCAGTGGGGAGCCTGCTTCCCTCTCTCTCTCTGCCTGCCTCTCTGTCTACTTGTGATCTCTCTGTGTCAAATAAATAAAATCTTTAAAAAAAAAAAAAAGAACTGAGAAACTCACATGTCCAATATTAGAAAATATTTGGCTTTTATTTGGGTTATTTTTTTAAACATAAACACTGCATTTTTTATTATTTAACACCCTCAGCACTTGCTCCAAGCTCCTGACTCATCAGGATGCCCTTCCCAGAACTGAGCACAGAGCATGGAGAATGAAATCCACCTCTCTTATTCATCCCAGGGAGTCATCTCCTGACTGCTGGGGAGGACAGAGCAGGTGAAAGGTGGAGACACACCATGGGGCAGGGGAAGCCTAGAAACCAGGAACCAAGAAGGTATCTGATCATCCTCAGAGAGATTGTGGGTCTGTTGGGTCTGAGAGAAAACAGAAACAAACAAGTAAGAGTACCTGACTACAGCAATTCAGAATCATATAGGTCACTCCCACTTAGGATTCTCTCTCTTGTCAGAAATTCTTTGCAAATATATCTGCATCCCCCTTTTCCAACTCAACCAAGCTACCGGAGGACATGGGTTCTGTTTTGATCTGCTATATCCCCAATACCTATGCCTAGTGCAGTATACCACACATAAGAAATTCACTAACTGTGTGCGAATGGATTGATCTATCCCAATGTTGCCTCTGTTGCCTAAATTCCCCTTTGAGGGGCACATGATAAGGTAGTAGAAAGACAAGGGATTCCTTCCCTTGGAAACACCTGTTCTAAGGCCCATAGCAAAGATAAAGAAACTGACACTCTTAATGATCTTGTGTTTCTACTGCCCTCAATTCATTCTGAGAAACAGTTTTATGAAAAGGATGTTTCTGTAAGGTGGATGGTGTCTCTCTCATCTATAGTCAGGGAAAACTTCCTAAAGGAGCTTGGTTGGAGAGATTGGCAGGTGTTTGAAGAGTTGGCATGCGTTCCATGTGTAAAGGATGCCTTACAGGCACTCTTTGAGGCATGAATTGGGAATGACATGAGTGGGCGAAAGAGAGATGGACAAAGACACATTTTGCTAGGCTTTTGCAAAAACAGAAAAGCTGGTAGAGGAACACAGAATGGGACAAAGAATGAAATCCAGGCCACAGTTGTTGGCTCTGACAGAAGATGTGATACAGAGATGAGAATATGTCAGAGAGAAGCTCATGGTGGGTACTAGGGAGATATGCTAGCCCTGGCATGTCGACTCAGAATAATGAGAGAGCTATGATTGAGCATCATAGGTGAGACACCCAAAAGATGATTGGACCCTTGGCTCAGTGTCGGGACTAGCTCTGTGTGTAAAGCATTGTGGTTGAATCTTATCCAAATCCATACTTTGGCTCATTGGATATACCTTGGTTTTATTCAGGGTTGCTGAATAAGACCCTTCACTGCCTGAGAAACTCCCTGATTGTATTTTTGGCTACTCTGAAAAGGCAGGCTCTTCCAGCCCTTCTATGCTGTTCCATAAATTGTTCTTTCTCTAATCAGTGAAACCTGGTAGCCTGAGAAAAAAAGCATAATTTTACATGGCCACCTCTTTAAATCTGTAAGTTCCAGGCACCAGGAAATTGCTTGAGTCTCTACAATATGCTTTTAGATATAAAGACAGGCAGCCTCTACCCCCACTGCTTCCTTCTGCAAGCACCTGCCCCAAAGGTTACACTCTCTGGGAATGAGGATATGTGGTGCTTACTCTGTTCCAGTTGCTAATACAGGGTCTGGAATGTAGCCAATGGGTTGTTTTGTTTTGTTTTGTTTTGTTTTTGTTTTTGTCGGGTTTTTTAAAATGGATGTGAACTGTCTCTGCTTCTTTATTTATTCCATTTCCCCAAACTTAGGATGGTCTCCTTCACAAAGTTTACCATTGAAAACCAGTTGGCCTGCATGGGACATTTCACACCAATTTCCCTCCTGGATTCCCTATAATGTAACTGCCTGTAGCAAACATATTGGAATGTGATTTTACATTGTATTCTATCTATTCCTTGTTATGTGAAGTCTTGTGTTCTGGGAAAGCTCTGTCGACATATATGGAGTCAGCCTTTTTGAGCCTCTTTCCTTACCCAGAAAATGAAAATAAAAATACACATCTCATGGGGTTTTACTGAAATTAAAAGAGGTAACTATAGAAAGAGCTAGCAGAGTGCCTGCTAAAGGGTAGGAGCCTAGAAGTATTAACTGGCTATCCCTTCCCTGGGCTAAGTCCGCGATTTAGGAAACACATCTTCAACATATTTGTATCTGCAACACCGCATGAAGTGCTCAGCACAAATTATAAGAATCATGGAATTTATGGGATTTCAGGTATAAGAGGAACTTAAAGGTCAGACTACAATGACTTTCAAAAATGTTATTGCAATGCACATTTTATACCAGGACACATTGTGTATGTATATAAGAGTGTGGTTTGTATACTGAAAGTTCTTATTCTATTCTGGTCCATTTTTAAAAATACTGCCCATGGCCCAGTACATTGATTTTGTGATCCATCATATGACAGGACTTACAGTTAGAAAATAGTTATCTATCTATATTCTAGATCAGCTACCCAGGAGATGGACATTCCCTCTCAGCACCGTCCATTCCATGGTGACAATCCAGCATCCATCTGCTTAGGTAAGAAATACCCCATATTGAACAGGATGCCGATTTTGATGTACTAAGTATAAAGCAAGGCTAAGGCGACAGAAGGTGCTGTCACAGTGTCCACCCTACATTGTTGTGTGTTCGCACCAACCCACCCGCAGACACGCCCCCTCTGCTCTCATAGAGGTTCTGACCTTTCAATTATGCATGCTTCTTTTACAAAAGTTCTGACTAAATGAAGTGGTTGCAGCAAGGATACCCATGATTTCCTCACAAGCGCAGGAGAGGGAACACCTCCATTCTTCACTCCATGGTGCTTTCCAGATGCATTCCTTATCATTCCTCATGTGCTCCCACTCAGACTCTGTTGAGATGTTGTATGGGTGATTGGGGCAATGCTTCTTGCTGGCCAAGAAGTGGGAGTTGGCCTATACAAGTGGACTGGCTAGAAAAGGTGCGCTTTAGTTTCTCTAGAAAAACAAGGGCCCCTAGAATGTCTTGGAGACAGAGATACCCATTTGTCCACAGAGCAAGAAAGAAGATATATTTCCAGCAAAGATACAATGTAACCTGGACTCGTCTCCCAAACACACCTGAAACCCTGTCTAAGATGTACAGATTCAAGTGCTCTCTTGCCATTATCATTTACTTTAATTGGTCTCTCTAGGAGTCCTTCCTGCCCCTCATCCTATTGAGGGCAGAGAGGAACCCACAAAGAATGCAGAAGTCTGTGCAGGACCAGGTCACTCCCTTCTCCTATCAAAAGTATTGCCCTCTGCCTGATTGAAGCGCAGGAGCCACCCCTTCCTCTTTTCTTTGTCATTCAATGAAGAGACTGGGTTGTGGCAGCTGGGGAAGAGACTTGAAGACATCTTTCAAAAGGATGCATTAGTTCATTTGGGCTTCCATATCAAAGTGCCATGAACTGGTGGCTTCAACAATACACATTTATTTTCTCACTATTCCAGGAGGCTGGAAGTACACAGTCAAGGTGCCAGCATGAGAGCTCACTTCCTGGCTTACAGACAGCCATGTTCTTTCTGTGTTCCAACATGGCATTTCCTCTGTATGTTTGCAGGTTAGAGGTTCAAGGTAGGAAGAAAGAGCTGATATCTCTTCCCCTTCTTATAATGACCCCAGTCCTATTAAATTAGGTTCCCACCCTCCTGATTTCACCTCATGTTAATGACTTCCTTAAAGTCCCTATCTCCAGATACAGTCATACTGGGATTAGAGCTTAAACTATGAACTTGAGGCGGGAGGCGGGTGGTGGGTGGAGAGGGGGTAGAAATTCAGTCCAGAATGGGACAAATTATTATGCTTTGTGCCAGGGCCAGTAAATGCACCCCATGTGATTCCCTTATGAGTACCTGTTGATGTTGCTAATAATGTATCCAGAACAGAAGAGACCTATGAGATTAACCTATTCTCTAGGACAGGACCTTGTTTCAGGAGGAGAAACTCACTAAATTTAAGTTATGGCAAATATTAATGTAAGTATCAAACAGGATTTTGGCTGGACTCAATCATGGCAACCCGTGATTCAATTAATAACTTATTTTAGGCAATACTGGAAATATTCATGGACAACATTGGGAATTACCTCTTACTTCATAATTTCCCTGGACCCTAGACCAGCTTAACACAGCTCCATGTGAAAGAGATATGCAGGCAACACTAGACACTTCTAGAGGAGAAGGATAAGTTAGTAAGTGCTTTGCTTGCACTTTGAAAGCTCATACTTTCTAGTACTTATTTACATGCTTCCTGGCTGGGCACACTGAGGACTGGGAGTCAGGACTTCTGGGACCCTCACAGACTGATATGTGATCCTCTTCTGATTGATTTAATCCACCTGCTTTCCAGAAGGTTGAACCTCTGTTAAGGATAAAGTTTTCTAAGAGGACTTTCCATCAACATATTAAGATCTGTACACAGTTCTAACAACTAGCTCACCCAATGCTGGAAGGAAGTGATGAAGGAGGGGGAGAGTGGGGAGATTTTTGAAGGGGGTGATCATTCAATCAACTTATTTCTCTTTTAAGTCTCAACTCCAAAGTTTATGTTCCAATTATTCAGATGTCCTTTGCTTCAGAGAGCAGCTGCCTTCCCTCTTCTTCCTACCCAACCTGCTGCTCTCCACACTTCTGCCCCACTTCTCTCCCCACCTTACTGTGCCTGAGAAATCAATATCTATCTTTGAAGCAAGAAGTCAGGGTTGTTATGTCCAAGAAACTGACCCCAATTTCCACAGGTTTGGCTAGGCACATTCCTCTTGCATTTCCATGTATCTGGGCTCCTTTCCATCACAGCACTTACCACTCACCACATTTTACTGCAATCATCAGTTTACTGATCTCTCTCCCCATATCAACTGTAAACATTTAGAACTCAGGGTTCACGTCACAGTTGTCCCTGTATATTATGTGCCTAACATACTACTTGGTATATGATAATAAGTGCTGAATAAATGAATAAAATGTTTTTCCCTGATCCCTGTATTTCTATAAGAGATTGAACATGGCATTTCAACCCATATGCATGTTGCTGTCATGGAGATGGGAGGAAGGGAAGGTTATTTTCCTTGGCAGTAACTGAAGCATCACTGAAAAAAAAATTTCCCAAATGAAACCTGGGTGAAAGTTGACCAACCATCTTGGTTTCCCTGGGACTGAATGGTTTTCTGAGATGTAGGAATTTCACTGCTAAAATGAAGCCCCTAGTTAGGGATGATGGTCTTACCTGAGCACCACTTGATTTCCCACTAACAAGGCTTCCGTGACAACCACCTTTCCATGTCTTCAGCTCCAACATTTTCTGTCACTCAGATACATAGACTAAGCTTTATCTGATTTAGCTTCAGCAGCTGAGGGGCTAACCATGCCTTGCTAAGAATTTTCCAGGCTATCTGGATGGATGGGTCTTAAACATTTTTCCCACTCAAATTCCCTTGCCCAAAGTCACCCTGTTCTTCTTTCACTTCTACCCCATTGTCTATTCTCCTCTCCTAGCAATAGAACTCCAATGAGTTTTAAAGATGACAGAACTAGAGCAGTTGCCTTGTACTCAGAGGCAGAGCCACATGTTGGGGATGCCAGAGCTGCTCCACAAACTCTGTGTCATCAGGTGAGAGAGGAATAAACTTCTCTTTTGTTTAGAGCAGGGTAATTTTCAGTCAGTTTATTATACAGATCTACCCTAAATAATATATTAACCAAACATTACTTTCTATCTATAGAGCTCATGATTATCCACCTGTTGAAAAAACTCAGATATTTCCCACCCCAAAGACCCATGGAAATCACTAACAACAAATCAACAATAGACACTACCCCATTTAGTGAGTACTTCCTTACTGCCAGATGGGATGTCTGAGAGAGGGCCTTAAGATACATGAGTTTCTGTTATCCCCACAATAGTCCTCTGTGGTGAGTTTTATTTTTTTTCTATTTTGCATATAAGAAAAGTAAAGCTAAAGATGATGTAATTAGTATAGCTTATAGACACAATAATGGAAAAGTCAGGATTTGAGTCTTGACTGTTAAGACAAAGGAACTGACTTACACATTACCCACCTTTTCTGTGATTCCCTTTACTCTCCTCTACCATCCTTCTTCTTGACTTACACATTACCCACCTTCTTTGTGATTCCCTTTAGTCTCCTCTACCATCTATCTGTTTCCTACCTTAACTCCAGAGCTGTGTGTACAAATCAAGACCTAGTAGTCATCTACATAAAAAGTTTCAAAGACACCCCATTACCTCCTGCAGCTATTCTTAGCAGGGTGAGGATCAAGTTGGAGGGAGTATTGAAATCATGTTTAATATTAAGAAAAAAATTTCCTTAGCTGAAATGAGAGGTGCTAGAAGCATTAGGAGATCTGGGAAACAGTAAAACAGCAGGGAAGCACCATCTACAGCCTGCACCTGGAGACCTGGTTAGACAAAGACATCAGTCTCAGAGAGGATGTGAGAACACAACTGCAGAGCAATACTTGGACTCTTCCATTCCTTGGAGTCTTGGAAAGGGCAGGTGGCCAGGGGATCCAGAATCTGGAGAAGGCAGATCTCTACCCTGCTTGCCTATGCCAAGAAACAATATGAATGTCCTCTAGAGTGCAAGGGAGACCAGCTCCAAGACAATATGTAGCAGAAGATAAAATATGGAGGAATTCCTGAAGGAATGGAATTTTAAACCAGTCTTTCAAAGAACCAGAAATTTGAAGAGAGGGCTGGCATTTACTGAGAATGGCAAAAGCCCAGAGAGGGTGAAGTCATGTATAGGAGACTACAGGTTGTTTGACTAAGGCAGAGTAACCAGTTGGGGGGAGGCTGGGACTTGTTCAAGCCAAATGCAGGACTGTCTGATAAAAAGCAAACAAACAAAAACTACCCAGATTAATAAAAAATCCCCATTTCTTCTGTACCCCGCCCACACCTATATTCTAAGTGTGAACCTCTAGTCTAAAAAGAAAACAGAATGAGCAGACAAACAGCAAAATAGAATACCAATATTTATTAAACACTTATTCTATACAGGCAATATGCAGTATCATATGTCATCTGATTTATTCTCTTAAATATAGTAGTTGCATTTACATATCTTATCTCATTGAATCCTCATAAATGTTCCATGAGAAAGATGTTATTATTATCCCTGGTTTAAAAATGAGAAAGCATACCTAGAGAGAATTATTCACCCAAGATCATACTCTAGTAAGTTTCAGAGTCCAAATTCAACCTAGGTCTGGATTCCAAATCCACAGCCTTTTCCAAACTAAATACAGTACGTAAGGCTCTTCCCCATGTAAATTAACCACATCTCCTGTCAGATCATCTCAGCTCCTTCTCACACAGACTATCCTTGCATACCTCCATTCATTAGGATATGCAACCCATGGAGCCTGGATTTCTCAATTTCATTATCATAAAGGATGTCGTCTCTTCCTCCAGCAATCAGTCAGCCCCTTCTTATCTTCTCCTTCTCTCTATCTGGACAAGAATCCATTGTCTAATACTTCATCCGTACTCCTGACAAGTTTCCAAAATGTCCATGCTTCCTTCTTTTCCATTATATTGACCTGAAAAAAATCTTCAACCCTAGATCTACCCAAGTGTCTTCTATTATCCTATAGGGGGACCTCTAAGAAACTTTGGGGGAAAAAATCACAATTTTCAAACTATTTTATGGGCTCCTAATGCTACTGGTCCCTTAACATTTCACCATGATACTTCTACCATTCCTGAGATACTTCTCTTCCCTGTTGTCATGCTTTCTTCTTCTCCCTCAGTAGATCACATTGCCTCTTATTTCACTGGGGGGAAAAATAGAAGTCACCATTCATTCATCCATTTATTCATCCAACAAATATTTATTGAGCCCCTTCTATGACGCAGGGATACTTCTGGGTTCTAGTGCTACAATAGTAAATACAAGAGATGAAGATCCCTGAATTTGTAGATCTTACATTCTATTGGGAAGTGACAGACAGTAAATAAGTGAGCAAGTTTACTACAACAGAGTATATCTGATAGTGAAGTTGTCATGGAGAAAAATAAAGAGGGGACAGGGAAGGGGCAAATTGATATTTTAAGTAGATGGTAAAGAGAGGCTTCACTGATAAGGTGATGTCTGTATAGAGATTTCAAAGGAACATCAAACTGAAAATTTCTCAAGCTCTTCTTTTTTTGCCTTCGAACAGCTTTGTATCCACAACCACCTGTGTGGCCACAGTGGAAGCCAAGCTCCCCCTTTGCTGTCATTCCTCAGTGCTCTCAATTGAATTTCCATCCTCCTCCCTCCTCAGAGGCTTCCTTCTAAGAATTATACCTTCTTTCTCCTGTATATCCAACCTCTCTTTCCTTTGCCAGGCATTTCCTACTGCCATTTAAATATGTCATGTTAAAAAAAAAGAAATCAAAGAACAAAACCTCATCCTCCTCCTTTGTGTTAGTTTTCTGGGACTGTCATAAGAAAGTACCACAGACTGTGTGACATAAACAACAGAAATTTATTGTATCACAGTTCTGGCGGCAGAAATTCAAGTTTAAGGTATCAGCAGGGCCATGTTCCCTTTGAAGGCACTGAGGGAGGATCTGTTCCAGACCTCTCTGCTGGTTTCCAGTAGCCCCATGGCTTGTAGCATCATAACTTCAATCTTTTTATGGCATTCTGTGTATGTCTCTGTGTCCAAATCTCTTTTTATAAGGACACCAGTCACATTGGATTAGGGTCCATCTTACACCAAAAAACTTCTCTTGACTAATTGCATCTGCAATGACCTTATTTAATAAGGTCACATTTAGAGGTGCTAGGGGTTATGACTTCAACATATCATTTCTCAGGGGACACAGTTCAACCCCTAGTATCCCAACATGCTCTTAGGACTACACATCTGTCTTTCTTCACGCTTCACAGTTATGGTTCCTGAAACAAATATCTCCTACATCATTTCTGCTTCATTTTGTTAAAAGATTTTATTTATTTATTTGACAGACAGAGAGATCACAAGCAGGCAGAGAGGCAGGCAGGGGTGGGGGGGGAGGAGGCTCCCTACTGAGCAGAGAGCCCGATGTGGGACTCAATCCCAGGACCCTGAGATCATGACCTGAGCCGAAGGCAGAGGCTTTAACCCACTGAGCCACCCAGGTGCCCCTCTGCTTCATTTTTAACACTCTTTTCCTTTTGTATACTTTCACTCAAATCTGTCCCTAAGACTTCAATTACCATCTTACCCTAATGATTCCCAAATCTCTATCTCTAGCCAGATCTCTCTCCTAAGCTCCAGACCATATATCTAACACTTGAAGGAGATCTTCAGTTAGATGACCCAAGTTGAACTAACCTTCATCCACATATAAGCCCAATCCTTGTACTATTTTCCTAGTTGAGACAATAGTATCACCATTCATTCAGTGCCCCTCCAAAACTAACAAGTCTCCCAGCTTTTCTATCTCTACTTCACCTCTCACCAATTGCCATGTCTTCTTTTTTTTTAATTTAATTTTTTTTTCAGTGTTCCAAAATTCATTGTTTATGCACCACACCCATGCAATTCCTTCTCCCCTTAATACCTACCACCAGGCTCACCCAACCATCCACCTCTCTCCCCTCCAAAACCCTCAGTTTGTTTCTCAGAGTCCAGTCTCTCATGGTTTGTCTCCCCCTCTGATTTCCCCCAACTCACTTCTCCTCTCCATCTCCCAATGTCCTCCATGTTATTCCTTATGCTCCACAAGTTAGTGAAACCATATACTTGACTCTCTCTGCTTGACTTATTTCACTCAACATAATATCCTCCCGTCCCATCCATGTTAATACAAAAGTTGGGTATTCATCCTGATGGGAATAAACCTAACCAAAGAGGTAAAAGACCTGTACTCAAGGAACTACAGAACACTCATGAAAGAAATTGAAGAGGACACAAAAAGATGGAAGAACATTCCAAGCTCATGGATCTGAAGAGTAAACATTGTTAAAATGTCTATATTGCCTAGAGTAATCTATACTTTCAATGCCATCCCAATCAAAATTCCACCAGCATGTTTCAAAGAGCTGGAACAAACAATCCTAAAATGTGTATGGAACCAGAAGAGAACCTGAATTGCTGAGGAAATGTTGAAAAAGAAGAACAAAACTGGGGGCATCACACTGCCTGATTTCAAAGTTTACTGCAAAGTTGTGATCACCAAGACAGCATGGTACTGGCACAAAAACAGCCACATAGACCAGTGCAACTGAGTAGAGAGCCCAGATATGGACCCTCAATGCTATGGTCAAATAATCTTTGACAAATCAGGAAAAAGTATACAGTGGAAAAAAAGACAGTCTCTTCAATAAATAGTACTGGGAAAATTGGACAGCTGTGTATAGAAGAATGACACTCAACTATTCTCTTACACCATACACAAAGATAAATTTGAAATGGATAAAAGACCTCAACATGAGGCAGGAATCTATCAAAATCCTAGAGGAGGAAATAGGCAGTAACTTCTTTGACATCTCCCACAGCCAACTTCTTTCAAGACATGTCTCCAAAGGCAAAGGAAACAAAAGGGAAAATGAACTTTTGGGATTTCATCAACATCAAAGTTTCCTCACAGCAAAGGAAACAGTCAACAAAACAAAGAGACAACCCATGGAATGAGAGAAGATATTCGCAACAACACTACAGACAAAGGGCTGATATCCAAGATCTATAAAGAACTCCTCAAACTCAACACACACAGAACAGATAACCACATTAAAAAAATGGGCAGAAGACATGAACAGACACTTCCCAAAGAAGACATACAAATGGCTAGCAGACACATGAAAAAATATTCATCATCATTAGCCATCAGGGAGATTCAAATCAAAACCACACTGAAACACCACCTTACACCAGTCAGAATGGCCAAAATCAACAAGACAGTAAACAACAAGTGTTGAAGAGGATGTGGAGAAAGGGGAACCCTCTTACACTGTTGGTGGGAATGCAAGTTGGTGCAGCCACTTTGGAAAACAGTGTGGAGATTCCTTAAGAAATTAAAAACAGAGCTACCCTATGACTCTGCAATTGCACTATGGGGTATTTACCCCAAAGATACAGATGTAGTGAAAAGAAGGGCCATATGTACCCCAATGTTCATAGCAGCAATAACCACAGTCGCCAAACTGTGGAAAGAGCCAAGATCCCCTTCTACAGACGAATGGATAAAGCAGATATTGTCTGTATATACAATGGAGTATTATGGCATGTCTTCTTGATTCTAGCCCCTGAATATCTCGACTGCATTCCTTTCTCTCTGCTCACCCCGTCTTCTGCACTGGCATGGCAAAAGGCACTCCCCTGCTTCCCTGGTTTCAAGTTTTCTGTCTCTTTTCAGTCAGTCTTCCACATACAGCCAGTATGTCCCATTCAAATGCCAAGTCACTTTCCCTTACCCCTACCTGTCACTTCAATGACTATAGTCTAAAAGATGTAAGTCCAAATTGCTGACACAGCATAGAAAGGTCTTTAAGAGGTGACTTTTCTAAACTCCAGTCTTGTGTCTCACTAATCTGTTCCCCAACTTGCCCTCCACACACCCTTCACACTTCGTATACATATAGGCTCATAACTAAACTTCAACTATACTTAATTATTGCCAGATCACTTGTATATCACATTAGCTTTCTTACTTTTGGGCCTTTACATGAGTGTTCCCACTTCCTGGACAATCCTTCTCCTTCCAAGTTTTCTTTCCTCAGGACTCAACTTAGATGTACTTCTGCTGCTCAGTCTTTTTTGACCATTGCTCAAGACTGGCTTTTGACCTTTTGAATGTTTTCTCACTCTATTCTCTACTTACCTCTACTACACCACTGTATTATGTTGTACTAGGTTACAGGACATAACAAACAATCCCAAAGTCTCAGTAACTTACAGCCAAACCGAAAGGATATCTTTGCTGCTCATGTTGCATGTCTGCAGATTAGAGCTACCTGATGCATCTCTGCTCCAGGCTGTGGGTCTGGTTTGGGTCTATTCCAGGTAACCTCTCTTCTAGCACCCAAGCTTAAGGGGCACCTCTCTTTCTGAAACATGTTATTCTCATGGCAGTTGGCATAGGAAAGCAAGAAGCTGAATGGAACAATCCAACAGAATGTAAAACTCCTCCTCTGACATAGTATATGTCACATACACTCACATGACTAGCCAGAGAAAGCTACATAGCCAAGCCCCACATCAGTGAAGCAGGAAATTATATTCCTTTCCCAGGGAGGCAGGGCAGGAATGGGCATAGTATTATATATAATACTCCTACAGAGGAAGAAACTCATAATTGTAAACAATATTAATATCTACCACAAGCACTTAGACTCAAATGTCTTTTCATTACCTGTTTCTCCCAGTAAAATGTAAGCTCTTTGGGACCAAATTGATTTTACACCATTTTATTTTCAAAACTTTACAAAACACCTGGCATGTCATAGGTGTTCAATGTGGATTAAGCAAATACAGACTCACATATCACTTTTTATATGTTCTCCTGATATTATAAGCTAAGAAAGTCACTTCTCTCTTTTTCTTTCAAAAAACAATAACATGTCTATTCTAGCTTTTATGACATTATACATGTTCTTATTATGTGTGAATTTCCTCCTTCTTGTCTAGAACCTACAATGGCAGGAACATCATCTCACTTCTATCACCTAGCATAATACCTGGAAGAAAGGCATTCAATAAATGTTTGGATAATCTAATCAAATAGTCTCTCTGTTTAAATTGGTATGTGTTTATTAATTACCTACTAGGTGCCAGGCATTCTCATTTTATCAGTTGGGGCAAAACGCTAGGAAGGCAGGTGAGGTGGAAAGAGGAAGAGGCAAAGGGCAAGAACACTCTTGTGATACTATCCTGAAGCGCTGTATGCTTGCTTTGCTGTGAGCAGACTCAGTGCCACTTCACTAGCCCGTGCTCATTCCCACTCACCTCTGCCTGAGCCTCTCACCTGACAGTATGGCTGTGATCTAATCTTCCCTTCCAGTTTATTGCTTTGCACTGCTCAGCTCACCAAATACATTTGTGTTTATTGTGCGATTAGTGCTGAGTACACTGAACAAAGTAATGACATGCAACAAAGGCCAAAAGATGACGCCCTGGCTCTGTGCATTGCTTAATGCCTTAGTAGAATGAAACTCTCTTTTCCCTCTCTGTGAAGACAGATATTCAAGCCTGAACCCAACGTTCCCAAGAAGGAGCCCAGTGAAATGAAACCTAAGGAGCACTTCAGAGGCAAACCTGGTAACTGGCAGTACCATTGAAATGTAACCAATTAAGAATTTAGTGTTTGTGAGCAATGATATATGGTCTTCTAGAGACTGAGTGTGAGGGAAGCTGAGGATGGATTTTTTGGCATGCTGGTCTTGAATTTAGGGAAAAGTGGAAATTTGGAACAATGTAAAAGGGAAGAAGGGCCTGAAAAAATGTGTAGGCAATGCCTTCCAATCATGGATCAGGGTCAGACAACTTCTATCGATTAGATACAAAGATCCTCCTGTGACTAGACCATTAGGGATGGTTTTTAGGGACTTGGGCTTCTACTGCTCTCTCCCTACCTGGATGAAGCACAGTTTACAACCCCCACTCCCACTGAACAATAAATATCATCTCTTCCACAAATGACCATCACACTACCATCTTTTTTTATGTATATTTGTATTAAAATAGCAGATTCAAACATCTCCCTCCCTATTTCTCCTCTAGACTGTTCACCTGTTTATATAATGAGTAAATGACTAATGGAGACAGAAGGAACACCAATAAGAACTCATTCATTCATTCAATTCATTTCACGAATAACTGAGACATATATTATCTACCAGGCAGTGGGTATACATCTTTGAGTATAATAAACTGTCTCTGCTATTGTGACACACCTAGTGAGAGAAATAGCAATAAGTAAGCAAATAAATATATAAATACAGATTGTGATAAGGGTTATAAATGAATCTTTTTTTCTTTTACAATAGGAGTCTTTCTAACGTAAAGGTTTCAGGGGAATTACAGGTGGGTTTAAAGGAATCCATGAACTCCTTAATGTCATACGCAAAATATCTTATGTATGTGGGTAGATTTTTTTTCTCTGTAAATTATCCATGGCTTTCATCAAAATCTCAAAGAGGTCTATGATCTCATAAGAGTTAAGAACCGATGCTTTATAAGAACATGAGACAGGATTTTCTTTTTTCCATGTCATCTCCCAAGACTGATTAAATTGTTGATGCTTATGAATGAAACAATCACTTCAGAAAAGCAAAGCTAGAGAGGCTTGTGTAGTCTCCTGCACAGACATATGAGCAGGGTGAGCCCCCACCTTGGTGGAGAGTACCCACCAAAATGTTGATATTGGTTGTCTTCAGAGTGTAGGAATAAGGTGATGTCCACCTTATTTTCCATAGTTCTCTGTGTTTTCCATATTGGTACAATAAACATATGTTGCTTTTGTAATCAGAAAAATTAACACATTAAAGCTATTCTTATTTTGGGAGAAATAATATATTTTACTGCTTGTATATATCTCACTGACTAATGCATAGAAGTCTATTATACATACAATATACTGATGTTGTGATTATTTAAAATCTTTCTCTTATTAAAGGTAGCCTTGGTGAGAAGATAGAATGAGAAAAGTCTGTCTGTTCATTCCTGAACTACAGTGATCCTAGTAAGCTACTTGGTGGGGAGCTAGGATCTTGAGCATGTATGGTTCTATCACTGCTGACTTTCACCTCCACCATGTGTGGTTTCTAAGTCACTGAGCAGGCATCCATTCAGATACAAGGCAGGAGTATTTAATACTACCTTTCCTAGGTCAGGAATCATGGATGTAAAAACAGTCTAGGATTAAGAGTCAAGTTATAAGAGAATGCCCAAGCTCTTCAAATGTCTAGATGTCTGATCTTGGGCAAGATGTTTCTCTGATTAGTGCCTCAATCTACTCACCTATAAAAAGGGGATGTCACATTATCCTTGTCCATCACATAGTGTAATTATGAAACATAAATAAGCTATTGAGAACCAAGATCTCATAAAGTTAAGAGAAGAAAGGCTGTGCTACAACACAACCATGTGTCAACCAGAAACATGATTTTCAGTTATTATCACAATGTCTAAGAATAAAGTACAATTGAGTCTTGAACAACATAGGAGTTAGGGATGCTGATCCCTCATACAGCTGAAAATCCATATATAATTTTTGATGACCCCAAAACTAAACTAATAGCCTACTGCTAACCAGAAGCCTTATTGATAACATTAATAGTAGATTAACAAATATTTTATATGTTATGTGTATTTTGTACTATAATCTTACAATAGTAAAAATGTTCCATTATTTCTAAGCTATAAGATTCATCTGCACATTTTTTCAAATTGCAAATCTCCAAAAAATTTTCCAAAATATTTTTTGAAAACAATCCACGTATATATAAGTTGACCTATGCAGTTCAAACCTATGTTGTTCAAGGGTCAACTATATATTACCAAAACACATAATCTTTATAGAAATAAATGACAATATAGATGTAAATATCATTTCACAGATAGTTTTATACACTGTTTTTTAATAAACCAAGGAACACCAAGGAAGAAATTATCACAATACTCAGCCAGGAACTGTGTTTCCAACAGTATATGTTCAACCTCTGCCCCCAGCCATCCATCTCACCTACAAACTTTTATCCCCAGAATGGTCTATCTCTCACACTCCATTGCACAAAATAGGAGAAAATGATAAAGAACACATGAGCATGTGGTGAGTCGATCATGGCACAGGGGGCTTTGAGAGCAGGAAGGGGATCTAGGAAATGGCAGATTATGTGTAACTTTTGGTCTGTGAGCTTCTGCAAGGTAGAGCAATAGAGTGATTATTGCTGTTATTTATAGAGCAATTTTCCCCCTCATTTAGACATACAATCTAGCAAGGCACATTGGCACAGATAAATAATACCTAACAGTTCTTCTAAACATTGTTCTCAAAATTTTACTTATTTATTTTAGTGCACCCTAAAATCCAAAGTGTATGGAGAAGCTTGAGGGTAAAAAGAGGAGGATCTGCAAGAACAAAGTGAAAGAATGAAAATGAACTGTGAAAGCCACAGTTCTTTTTTCATGTTCCATGACTTTATTTCTTATGAATTGGGTGCAAAATGGGAAACATGACCCTGAACTGCATTCTATTTTTCTTTTCCATTTTATTTTATTTTATTTTGTTTCAGTGTTTCAGCATTCATTGTTTATGCACCACACCCAGTGCTCCATGCAATACATGCCCTCCATAATATCCACCACCAGGCTCACCCAACAACCTATCCCTCTCCCCTCCAAAACCCTCAGTTTGTTTCTCAGAGTCCACAGTCTCTCTCAGTTCATCTTCCCCTCTAATTTCCCACAACTCACTTCTCTCCATCTCCCAATGTCCTCTGTGTTATTCCTTATGTTCCACAAGTAAGTAAAACCATATGATACTTGACTCTCTCTGCTTGACTTATTTCACTCAGCATATCTCCTCCAGTACTGTCCATGTTGATACAAAAGTTGGGTATTCATCCTTTTTGATGGAGGCATAATACTCCATTGTATATATGGACCATATCTTCTTTATCCATTCGTTCGTTGAAGGGCATCTTGGTTCTTTCCACAGTAACTGTATTCAAATCATGATCAATGTCATCCTGCCTCTGTGTCACAGTGGAATAAGTGCTTAACCTTTCTGGTCTATGGTGTAGTTTTCAGGTAAACATGAGATTTGAAGTACATCAACATTTCTCAAGTTGTGTTCAAGGAAACATAATTCTACAGGATGTTAATAATCATTAATGTGAGGGAAAAAAACATGAGGTTCTATGGTCAATTAACTTTGGGATATGCAGGATTGAACAGATTTCTCTATTGCAAAGATTTTCAGAGCTTTTTGCTATGCTAGTGCAAATTCTGAATCTCTAAAAGGTGACCATAAATAGGAGAAAATCCACCCCCCACCCCCAACTTACTTGGCCATAGAATTTGGGGACTTGGTTTTGGTTTTGGTTTGTTTTTGCTCTATTGTACTTTAGTTAGCACCAACAAAGATCAGAAAGTAATTTCAGAACATTAGACCAGATAGTCTTTAGGGACATTCTGCAAATGATCATTAAATGGCCATTGTGCATTTTATGCTTGGGGATGGCTGAGAGGGACCAGCATCATTTTGATGACAACTGGATGTAGCTCCATGTGTGTGTTTTCTCATTCAATCTTTATAATAACCCAGGAAAGTGAGTACCATCATTCTAATCTTATGAGAGGTTATTGAAGCTTTTAAAAAATTAACAAATTTCTCAAGATAATACAGCTAGAACTATGGATCCTCTAGTCAAACATATAGATGTATAGATGCAATCTTTTTAAAAGATTTATTTATTTTTTAAAGATTTATTTATTTGAGAAATAAATATTTGAGGGAAATATAGAGGGAAAGAGAGAGAATCTCAAAAGGAGTCTATTGAGCATGGAGCCCAACATGGGGCTTGATCACATGTTCATGCATGAGGTCATGACCTGAGCTGAAATCAAGAGTCAGACATTCAACCATTTGAGCAACCCAGGCGCCCTTGGATGCAATCTTAAAAAGATGGCATTTGAACAAAAACTTGAAGGGGGTGAGATTTAGAAAAAAAAAAAAATTAAGGTGATATCCATGCATATATCTAGGGAAGAGTGTTCTGGGCAGAGGAAAAAGCCAATACAAGAGCCCAAAGATGAAATTGTGCCTGGCTTGTTTGAGGAAAAATCAGTAGCACTTGGAATAGAGTGAGTACAGAAATGAGAAGTAGGACACATAGGACCAGAGGATTAATGGGGTATCAGATCATGTAGCACCTTGTAGTAATCACAAGAACTCTGACTTTGACTCAGAGGAAAATGGGGAGCAGAAGAGTGATACCATCTGGCTTGTGTTTTAAAAAATTCACTTGGTCTATTAGGTTGAGAACAGATCCTAGGAGGGTGCCATAGTCATTAGCGCTGTCCACAAATTATTTCTGATTCCCTGGGAAAATGTTGGATTGCGCTTTCCTGCACCTTTGAAGTTAAGCATGACCATGGGTTGGCCAATGAGATTAGACAAGAAGTCCTATGTTTCACTTCCCAGTGGAAGTTTTAAGGGCCTCTGGGCAACTCTTTCTCCATCACATGACTGACACATGACTTGTCAGTCTGGGTTGGTAAGAAACTGCAATGAAGAGAGTCGCTCCATTAACTAACCTACATTTAAGGTGAAAGAGAGCAAGAAGTAACTTTGTTGGTTAAGTCACTGAGAGACTGATGATATTTATTTGAGCACCATAATGTAGCCTATAATTACTGTTATAGAAAACAAGAATAGAACAGAATTACGAGAGACCATTACAATAATCCAGGTAAGAGATGATGTTGGCCTGAGTGAGGGTATCAGCAATAGAGATGATAGAAGTCCTTAGACTATGGATATATTCTGTAGGTAAGGCCAACAAGATTTCCCAAAGGATTAGATGTAGGATGTGAGAGAGGTCAGGGAGTCAGCCTTAATTCCAGGTTATTAGGCCTGAGCAATTAGATAGAATTGCCATCAATCAGGATGAGGATGACTGGGTAAAGAGACTTGGGGGAAAGGCAGTTTATTGTGTTTTTTTTATGTTTCAATTTCTATTTTATCATTTTGAATTTTTTTATAGTTTCTGGTTATCTGCTGAAATTTTTGAGTTTGGTTTTTATTTCCTTGACTATAGTAGAAGAAGTCATAAAAGGTTCTAAGCAGAATAGTGACAGGTTCCAATTTATGAATCCTGCACAAAACTCAGTGCAAAGGGATAGTGTTTTGTTCTGTTTTCCTCTGCTTTTTGGGTGGAAGTGAGCAAACTAAAGTGCCTAGGGAAGATATTAGCAGTATTTTATGTGACTCCCTTTCGGAACCAGGGTTCAAAAAACAAACCATTTGGAACTCACTGATTTTAGTTTTCTCTTTATTGTTTTCCACCTTGATTGAGTCCTTTGACTGTAAAGAGCAGATTGATTCAGACACTTCTAATTTTCTGCCTGCTTGATGATTCCCACCTATCATGTTTGCTTCCTGTCTTCAATCATTAGAGTCTCCTTCTTCTGGATCCTGCTAAAATCACAACACCTAGGGAGGATGGCTCTCTGGACTTCAAATTCCTCTGCCCAGGGGTGGTTTGCATTTGTGAGGTTCCACAGCTCAAACAATAAAGTCAGCACCCCTGAAACCCATTACAAGGCAGAGGTGCAAACTGGTAGCTTCAGGGCCAAATCCTCTCTTGGATTCCTGGTACTTTGTTTGATCAGCAATGATTTTAAAAATACTTATTTTTTTAACCTACAAATTCAGAAGATTTCATTCAAAAAATCAGAATTGTTGGTAATACTGACATACATTCTGAATCCTTAGTAAGTCTGTTAGAACTGAGTAGCCATTGCCTCTTTAAATTTGGCAAGCCTCCTTCCTAAACCTTGTCTCCACCTGGATAACTCAACTCATTTATGCTACCTGCCTGGCTCCCATGAGCATTTGTTCTTCTGCTCTCTGCTTTCAAGATTACAGAGGACTTCCATATGCATTATCGTATTTAATCCTCACAACCTTATAAGGTCAATATTTTATAGATTGGGAATCTGTCCTTCTCAGAGCTATATTAATTGCATTTTTTATTGAGTGCATTTAAGGGTACTTAAGTGTTTCTACTTGTATTCCCTGAAGACAAGAATGAAATATTCTGCATCCTCTCTCTTTCTAAACAAATAGCAACCTAGACTCTATTCAGGAATATCCACCCAGGTGGTGTCTGATCTGTGGCAAGAATGGTAAAGTTGTGATAAGAGTGTGGACTCCGGGCTCACACTACTTCACATGATCACTGTGTTTCTTTGAGCATGTTGTTTAATCATGCCATAACTTGGTTGTCTCATCTTTAAGACAAATGCAGAAAAATAATATTTATTATTTTCTCAGGATTTTTCCTGTAGAATATAAGCTAGAAGATATTAAGTGACAAGGAATCAGACTAAAAAGATAAACTAAGACCAGATCATGGAGGGTTTTCACTGTATGGCAAGATCATTTTATTCTGTAAGCCATCGATTTTCAAACTATAAGACTTGGATACCTAAGGATCCTAAGATCCTCTGCGGACTGCCTGGGGGCAAAGGAATGAGCTGGACTCCAGATTCCCAACTAATGTTGAAGGATATGAGTCATCACTGAGGACTTTCAAGTGGGAATTGAACTGTCCAAATTCTGTATTTATAAAAATTGCTATGTATAAAAGATGGATTTGTGGGGAAAAATCTGGTAACAGACAAGAATGCAAGTAGAAGGGGCACCTGGGTGGCTCAGTGGGTTAAGCCTCTGCCTTCGGCTCAGGTCATGATCTCAGGGTCCCGGGATAGAGCCCTGCATCGGGCTTTCTGCTCAGCAGGGAGCCTGCTTCCCCCTCTCTTTCTGCCTGCCTCTCTTCCTACTTATGATCACTCTCTCTCTGTCAAATAAATAAATAAAATCTTTAAAAAAAAGGAATGCAAGTAGAAGGTGATATATTTAGTAAGATGGAGAAGAGCAGAAGTTATGAACTACCTAGTTGGGTGACCATATAACATCCAGGAGAGAGAGAAATCAAGGCTGACTTCTATGGTTTAAGTTTCACTGATGGTTATGGGAAATTAAAGGGGGATCATTTAAGGATGTTAATAGTTGTAGAGAAATAGCAATGAACATGAGCATTGTGATGGGGCGTCTAGATTGAGGTGTTAATTAAGAAAATGAAGGAGATATTAGGCAGTCAGAACAAAGAGTTAGGAGCTCAGATGAGCTTAGGAACATACATTCCATCCAAAAACTTAGGAGCTCAGATGAACTTAGGAACATACATTCCATCTCCAGAACCCATTTCCTCATCCACCCAGTGAGCACATGAGTGCACTGGAAGAATCGGAGGATGAATAGACATGCGAGGATTTTGAACACCATTAAGTTATATGTAATAGTCACGTTTTACATACCGACAGTTTCAGTCAGTAAAAATGAGAGAGATGAGCAAAAGATTGTTGAATTTTAAGTTGGAAGTTCTCCCAGAGACAGAGTTAATCTAACTTGAAACTCCTGCAGAACCCACAGTAAGATCTTCGGGGAAGTTTCTTGGCATACCTTGCAGAGAGAAAAGTTTGGTCCTGTTCTCTAATTTTGTTTCCTGGTGGGGAGATTTCCTAGAGGACCTTGTTCTAAGCATTGCAGGTAAAAGGGATGCCCAACAGTTGACTCTTGGGCTTTCTGTCCTGCCCAGGTAGAACTTACCTCTTTTTGGAAGTAATTAATCATTCCTTAAATAGCACCTTATTGTCTCAAGTAAATGTTATTTGATTAATTTCTATCTAATTGAGATTTCCTTTTAAGTATTATTTTTTTTAATTTGTGTTTAGTTGGCACACAATGTTATGCTAGTTTCAGGTACACAACATAGTGATTATGCTATGCTCACCCCAAGTGTAGCTACCATCTGTCCCCAGACATTGCTATTACAATATCATTGACTATACTCCTTATGCTGTGCATTTTATTCCCCTTTTAGGTATTCTCAAGAAGATTAAATGGGAGATAGGATATGTATACATGAAAGTGGAGACTCCTCTATCAAAGTTAAAAAAAAAGTTTATGTGTTCTGTAACTTCTCCACCCATTTCTTGATCTCAGAGATGCAGCCATGGATTTGATAGCATGATTATAGAAATATGCCCTGTTTTTCTGTTTGGTTTGTTTCTTTCTAGTTTTACTGAGAAATATCTGATGCACATCCCTATCTAAGTTTAATGCATACTGTGTGATAGTTTGATTTCCATATATTGTGAAATGATTTCCACAATAAGTTCAGCTACCATCCAGCTTCTCATCTGGATACAATAAAAAGAAATGAAAGAAGAAAAGTAAAAAAGGGAAAAAATTCTCCTTGTGCTGAGAACTCTTAGGATTTACTCTTCTAACAGCTTTCCTATATATCCTACAGCAGTGATAGCTATTGTCATCACATTATATTTGACATTCCTGGTACTTATTTATATTAGAACTGTAAGTTTGTGCCTCTTGACCCCCTTCCTCCAATCCCTGGTCCCAACTCTATCTCTGGTAATCAGACAAGTCTGATCTCTTTTCCTTTCTTTTTTTTTTAAGACTTTATTTATTTATCTGAGAGAGAGAGAGCACATGAGCAGGGAGGAAGGGCAAAGGGAGAGGGAGCAGCAGACCCCTCCTGAGCAGGGAGCCCAACATCGGGATCGGTTCCAGGACCCCGGGACCACAACCTGAGCTAAAAGCAGACGCTCAATCAACTGAGTCCCTCAGGTGCTCCTGATCTCTTTTTCTGTATGTTTGTGTTTCTGTTGCTGTTGTCACTGTTGTTTTTAGATTCCCCATATAAATGAGATCAAACAGCACTTGTCTTTCTCTATCTGACTTATTTCACTTAGCACAACACCTTCAAAATTATCCATGTTGTTACAAATGGTAAGATTTCCTAATTTTTTATAGCTTAATAATATTCCATTGATTTTAACCTGCAGTTTTCCTTTCTAGCAGTGTCATTTTCTGTTTTCAATGTCAGAACAGGCTGGCCTTGTAAAATGAGTTTGGGAGTGTTTCTCTGTTTCAGTTTTGTTTTGTTTTGTTTTGGAAAAGATTGAGAAGGTGTGGAGTTAATTCTTCTTTCAATGTTCAATAAAATTTACCAGGGAATCCAACCTGTTCTGGGCATTTCTTTGTTGGGTAATTACGATTACTGATTTAATTCTTTACTAGTTATTTTTCCATTTTTACTTTCTATTTCTTTGTAATTCAGTCTTGATAAGTTGTATGTTTACAGAAATTTTCCATTTCTTCCAGGTTGTTCAATTTGTTGGTGTAGAGTTGTTTATAGCAACCTCCTACAATCCTTTGAATTTCTGTAGTACCAGTTGTAATGGGTCCTTTTTCATTTATAATTTTGCTGATTTAGGTCCTTTCTCTTTCTCTCTCTCTTTCCCTCTCCCTCATCATTTCTTTTTCTTTTTTTGGTCAGTCTAGTTAAGGGTTTGTCAGTTTTGTTTAGCTTTTCAAAGAACCAACTCCTAGTTTTGTTATCTGTTCTATTGCTTTTCTATTTCATTTATTTCAACTCTAATCATTATTTCCTTTCTTCTGCTAAATTTGGGCTCAGTTTGTTCCTTTTTTCTAGTTCTTTTAAGACATAAAGTTAGGTTGTTTATATGGGATCTTTCTTGTTTCTTAAAGTAGATATTTATTTCTGTGAACATCCCTTTTTAAACTGCTTTTATGCATCCCAATAAATTATGGTATATTGTCTTTCCATTTTCTTTTGTCTCATTTTTAAAAAAAATTTCCCCTTAGTTTCTCATTGATCCCTTGGTTGTTCAGGAGATTGTTGTTTAATTTCCATGTGTTGGTGAATTTTTCACTGTCCTCTCTTTTTGATTTCTTGTTTCATGGTCTTGTGGTCAAAGAAGATACTTGAGAGAAGATACTTAATAGGACTTCAACCTTCAATTTGCCAAGACTTTTTTTGTGGCATAACATTCAGTTTACCTAGATTTTACTCCATGTATATTTGTGAAGAATGTGCATTCTACTCTTGTTGGATAGAATAAGTGTCTGTTAGGTCCATTTTGTCTACAATGTTGTTCAAATCCACTGCTTCCTTATTTATTTTCTGTCTGGATGATATATCCATTGCTGAGAGTGGGGTATTAATGTTCCCAATTATTATTATATTAGTGTTTACTTCTTCTTTTAGCCCTATTAGCTTTTGTGTTATATATTTGCATGCTCCCACATTGTATGCATAAATATTTATAATTGTTATATCTTCTTGATATATTGACCACTTTATCTTCATATAATGATCTTCTTTGTCCCTTTTGGCCATTCCAACTTTTTTTTTCTTTATTTTTTTTTTAATTTTATTTTTTATAAACATATATTTTTATCCCCAGGGGTACAGGTCTGCGAATCGCCAGGTTTACACACTTCACAGCACTCACCGTAGCACATACCCTCCCCAGTATCCATAACCCCACCCCCCTCTCCCAACCCCCCTCCTCCCATCAACCCTCAGTTTGTTTTGTGAGATTAAGAGTCACTTATGGTTTGTCTCCCTCCCAATCCCATCTTGTTACATTTATTCTTCTCCTACCCCCTCAACCCCCCATGTTGCATCTCCTCTCCCTCATATCAGGGAGATCATATGATAGTTGTCTTTCTCCGATTGACTTATTTCGCTAAGCATGATACCCTCTAGTTCCATCCACGTCATCGCAAATGGCAAGATTTCATTTCTTTTGATGGCTGCATAGTATTCCATTGTGTATATATACCACATCTTCTTTATCCATTGGTCTGTTGATGGACATCTAGGTTCTTTCCATAGTTTGGCTATTGTAGACATTGCTGCTATAAACATTCGGGTGCACGTGCCCCTTCGGATCACTACGTTTGTATCTTTAGGGTAAATACCCAGCAGTGCAATTGCTGGGTCATAGGGTAGTTCTATTTTCAACATTTTGAGGAACCTCCATGCTGTTTTCCAGAGTGGTTGCACCAGCTTGCATTCCGACCAACAGTGTAGGAGGGTTCCCCTTTCTCCGCATCCTCGCCAGCATCTGTCATTTCCTGATTTGTTAATTTTAGCCATTCTGACTGGTGTGAGGTGATATCTCATTGTGGTTTTGATTTGTATTTCCCTGATGCCGAGTGATATGGAGCACTTTTTCATGTGTCTGTTGGCCATCTGGGTGTCTTCTTTGCAGAAATGTCTGTTCATGTCCTCTGCCCATTTCTTGATTGGATTATTTGTTCTTTGGGTGTTGAGTTTGCTAAGTTCTTTATAGATTTTGGACACCAGCCCTTTAACTGATATGTCATTTGCAAATATCTTCTCCCATTCTGTCAGTTGTCTTTTGGTTTTGTTCACTGTTTCCTTTGCTGTGCAAAAGCTTTTGATCTTGATAAAATCCCAATAGTTCATTTTTGCCCTTGCTTCCCTTGCCTTTGGTGATGTTCCTAGGAAGATGTTGCTGCGGCTGAGGTCGAAAAGGTTGCTGCCTGTGTTCTCCTCAAGGATTTTGATGGATTCCTTTCTCACATTGAGATCCTTCATCCATTTTGAGTCTATTTTCATGTGTGGTGTAAGGAAATGATCCAATTTTATTTTTCTGCATGTGGCTGTCCAATTTTCCCAACACCATTTATTGAAGAGGCTGTCTTTTTTCCATTGGACATTCTTTCCTGCTTTGTCGAAGATGAGTTGACCATAGAGTTGAGGGTCTATTTCTGGGCTCTCTATTCTGTTCCATTGATCTATGTGTCTGTTTTTGTGCCAGTACCATGCTGTCTTGATGATGACAGCTTTGTAATAGAGCTTGAAGTCCGGAATTGTGATGCCACCAACTTTGGCTTTCTTTTTCAATATTGCTTTGGCTATTCGAGGTCTTTTCTGGTTCCATATGAATTTTAGGATTATTTGTTCAATTTCTTTGAAAAAAATGGATGGTACTTTGATAGGAATTGCATTAAATGTGTAGATTGCTTTAGGTAGCATAGACATTTTCACAATATTTATTCTTCCAATCCAGGAGCATGGAACATTTTTCCATTTCTTTGTGTCTTCCTCAATTTCTTTCATGAGTACTTTATAGTTTTCTGAGTATAGATTCTTAGTCTCTTTGGTTACGTTTATTCCTAGGTATCTTATAGTTTTGGGTGCAATTGTAAATGGGATGGACTCCTTAATTTCTCTTTCTTCTGTCTTGTTGTTGGTGTAGAGAAATGCAACTGATTTCTGTGCATTGATTTTATATCCTGACACTTTACTGAATTCCTGTACAAGTTCTAGCAGTTTTGGAGTGGAGTCTTTTGGGTTTTCCACATATAGTATCATATCATCTGCAAAGAGTGATAGTTTGACTTCTTCTTTGCCGATTTGGATGCCTTTGATTTCCTTTTGTTGTCTGATTGCTGAGGCTAGGACTTCTAGTACTATGTTGAATAGCAGTGGTGATAACGGACATCCCTGCCGTGTTCCTGACCTTAGCGGAAAAGCTTTCAGTTTTTCTCCATTGAGAATGATATTTGTGGTGGGTTTTTCATAGATGGCTTTGATAATATTGAGGTATGTGCCGTCTATCCCTACACTTTGAAGAGTTTTGATCAGGAAGGGATGCTGTACTTTGTCAAATGCTTTTTCAGCATCTATGGAGAGTATCATATGGTTCTTGTTCTTTCTTTTATTAATGTGTTGTATCACATTGATTGATTTGCGGATGTTGAACCAACCTTGCAGCCCTGGAATAAATCCCACTTGGTCGTGGTGAATAATCCTTTTAATGTACTGTTGAATCCTATTGGCTAGTATTTTGGTGAGAATTTTTGCATCTGTGTTCATCAAGGATATTGGTCTGTAGTTCTCTTTTTTGTTGGGATCCTTGTCTGGTTTTGGGATCAAGGTGATGCTGGCCTCATAAAATGAGTTTGGAAGTTTTCCTTCTATTTCTATTGTTTGGAACAGTTTCAGGAGAATAGGAATTAGTTCTTCTTTAAATGTTTGGTAGAATTCCCCCGGGAAGCCGTCTGGCCCTGGGCTTTTGTTTGTTTGGAGATTTTTGATGACTGTTTCAATCTCCTTACTAGTTATGGGTCTGTTCAGGCTTTCCATTTCTTCCTGGTTCAGTTGTGGTAGTTTGTATGTCTCTAGGAATGCATCCATTTTTCCAGATTGTCAAATTTGTTGGCGTAGAGTTGCTCATAGTATGTTCTTATAATTGTCTGTATTTCTTTGGTGTTCGTTGTGATCTCTGCTCTTTCATTCATGATTTTATTTATTTGGGTCCTTTCTCTTTTCTTTTGGATAAGTCTGGCCAGGGGTTTATCAATCTTATTAATTCTTTCAAAGAACCAGCTCCTAGTTTCGTTGATTTGTTCTATTGTTTTTTTGGTTTCTATTTCATTGATTTCTGCTCTGATCTTTATGATTTCTCTTCTCCTGCTGGGTTTAGGGTTTCTTTCTTGTTCTTTCTCCAGCTCCTTTAGGTGTAGGGTTAGGTTGTGTACCTGAGACCTTTCTTGTTTCTTGAGAAAGGCTTGTACCGCTATATATTTTCCTCTCAGGACTGCCTTTGTTGTGTCCCACAGATTCTGAACCGTTGTGTTTTCATTATCATTTGTTTCCATAAATTTTTTCAATTCTTCTTTAATTTCCTGGTTGACCCATTCATTCTTTAGAAGGATGCTGTTTAGTCTCCATGTATTTGGGTTCTTTCCAAATTTCCTCTTGTGATTGAGTTCTAGCTTCAGAGCATTGTTGTCTGAAAATATGCAGGGAATGATCCCAATCTTTTGATACCGGTTGAGACTTGATTTAGGACCAAGAATGTGATCTATTCTGGAGAATGTTCCATGTGCACTAGAGAAGAATGTGTATTCTGTTGCTTTGGGATGAAATGTTCTGAATATATCTGTGATGTCCATCTGGTCCAGTGTGTCATTTAAGGCCTTGATTTCCTTGTTGATCTTTTGCTTGGATGATCTGTCCATTTCAGTGAGGGGAGTGTTAAAATCCCCTACTATGATTGTATTCTTGTCGATGTGTTTCTTTGATTTTGTTATTAATTGGTTTATATAGTTGGCTGCTCCCATGTTAGGGGCATAGATATTTAAAATTGTTAGATCTTCTTGTTGGACAGTTCCTTTGAGTATGGTATAGTGTCCTTCCTCATCTCTTATTATAGTCTTTGGCTTAAAATCTAATTGATCTGATTTAAGGATTGCCACTCCTGCTTTCTTCTGATGTCCATTAGCATGGTAAATTCTTTTCCACCCCCTCACTTTAAACCTAGAGGTGTCTTTGGGTTTAAGATGAGTTTCTTGTAGGCAACATATAGATGGGTTTTGTTTTTTTTATCCATTCTGATACCCTGTGTCTCTTGATTGGGGCATTTAGACCATTAACATTCAGGGTAAGTATTGAGAGATATGAATTTAGTGCCATTGTATTGCCTGTAAGGTGACTGTTATTGTATATTGTCTCTGTTTCTTTCTGATCTACTACTTTTAGGGTCTCTCTTTGCTTAGAGGACCCCTTTCAATATTTCCTGTAGAGCTGGTTTGGTATTTGCCAATTCTCTCAGTTTTTGTTTGTCCTGGAAGCTTTTAATCTCTCCTTCTATTTTCAATGATAGCCTAGCTGGATATAGTATTCTTGGCTGCATGTTTTTCTCATTAAGTACTCTGAATATATCATGCCAGCTCTTTCTGGACTGCCAGGTGTCTGTGGATAAGTCTGCTGCCAATCTAATATTTTTACCATTGTACGTTACAGACTTCTTTTCCCGGGCTGGTTTCAGGATCTTTTCTTTGTCACTAAGACTTGTAAATTTTACTATTAGGTGACGGGGTGTGGATCTATTCTTATTGATTTTGAGGGGGGTTCTCTGAACCTCCTGGATTTTGATGCTTGTTCCCTTTGCCATATTGGGGAAATTCTCTCCAATAATTCTCTCCAATATACCTTCTGCTTCCCTCTCCGTTTCCTCTTCTTCTGGAATCCCAATTATTCTAATGTTGTTTCGTCTTATGGTGTCACTTATCTCTCGAATTCTCCCCTTGTGGTCCAGTAGCTGTTTGTCCCTCTTTTGCTCAGCTTCTTTATTCTCTGTCATTTGGTTTTCTATATCGCTAATTCTTTCTTCTGCCTCATTTATCCTAGCAGTGAGAGCCTCCATTTTTGATTGCACCTCATTAATAGCTTTTTTGATTTCAACTTGGTTAGATTTTAGTTCTTTTATTTCTCCAGAAAGGGCTCTTATATCTCCCGAGAGGGTTGCTTTAATATCTTCCATGCCTTTTTCAAGCCTGGCTAGAACCTTGAGAATCATCATTCTGAACTCTATATCTGACATATTACCAATGTCTGTATTGATTAGGTCCCTAGCCTTTGGTACTGCTTCTTGTTCTTTTTTTTGTTGTGAATTTTTTCGCCTTGTCATTTTGTCCAGATAAGAGTATATGAAGGAGCAAGTAAAATACTAAAAGGGTGGCAACAACCCCAGGAAAATATGCTTTAGCCAAATCAGAAGAGATCCTGAATCGTGAGTGGGGAGAAAGGGGATAAAAAGGGGTTCAGAAAGAAAAAAAAAAGAAACTATTAAAAAAAGAAAGCCGATAAAAAATATAAAAAGGAAAAAATATATATATATATATTAGATAAACTATTTAAAAAACGTTAAAAAAAGAAAACGGTAAAAGTTAAAAAAAATTTAGCAGAAGAAGAGAAAAAAATTGAAAAAGAAAAAAAAATTAAATTAACTGCAAGGCTAAAGAATCATGGGGAGAAAGCCATGAGTTCCATGCTTTGCTTTCTTCTCCTCTGGAATTCCGCCGTTCTCCTTGGTATTGAAACTGCACTCCTTGGTAGGTGAACTTGGTCCTGGCTGGGTTTCTTGCTGATCTTCTGGGGGAGGGGCCTGTTGTAGTGATTCTCAAGCGTCTTTGCCCCAGGCGGAGTTGCACCGCCCTTACCCTGGCCGGGCTGAGTAATCCGCTTGGGTTTGCTGGGTTTGCTTTTGGAGCTTTTGTTCCCTGAGTGCTTTCCGTAGAGTCCGGAGGGCAGGAATGAAGATGGCGGCCTCCCGGTGTCCGGCCCAGAGGAGCCGAGAGCCCGGGGCCCCACTCCTCAGTGCGCCCTCAGAGAACAGCGCCCAATGACTCCCGTCACCCTGGCCTCCGGCCGCGCTCTGAGCTGACCGAGCCTGCGACCGGTTCACGGTAACCCGGAGCTAAGAGTCACTCCTCGGCTCTGTCTCTGTAGCCGGCTTCCCTGTTCTAATACCAGTAAGCTCTGCGACACTCAGACACCCCCGATCCTTCTGTGACCCTGCGGGACCTGAGGCCGCGCTGACCCTCCTGGGCTTCACCCCGGTTAAGCCTCTGGAGCGATGTCCCTCAGCGGAACAGACTTTTAAAAGTCCCGATTTTGTTCTCTGTTGCTCCGCCGCTCGCCGGGAGCCGGCCCCTCCCCCCGCGGTCTATCTTCCCGTCGCTTTGGATTCACTTCTCCGCCAGTCCTACCTTGCAGAAAGTGGTTGATTTTCTGTTTCTGGAATTGTTGTTCTTCTTCTCTTCAATCTCCCATTGGATTTGCAGGTGTTTGCAATCTTTAGATAAGCTATTTAGCTGATCTCCCGCTACCTGAAGTAGTCTCAGCCTGCTACTTCTCCACCATCTTGACTCCTCCCTCGCCATTCCAACTATTTAAAAAAAATTTTATATACTTACTTGCGAGAGAAAGAGCAGGGGGAGGAGCAGAGGGAGAGGGACATGCAGACTCCCCAATGAGTGCAAAGCCCAACACAGGGCTCAATCTCACAACCCTGAGAACATAAATAACCTGAGCCAAAATCAAGAGATGGGCACTTGACTGACTGAGCTACCCAGGTGCCCCTGACCATTTAAAGCCTTTTTGTCTGATATAAGTATAAATTTTGCAATACTCCCTTGTTGGGGGCAGGAGTTATCATTTGCTTGAAATGTCTTTTTCCACCCATTCATTCTTAGTTCATGTATATCTTTAAAGATAATTTAAAGATAAAATGAGTACCTTGTATGCAGAATAATGTTGGATTTTATTTTATTTTATTTTATTTATTGTTATTATTATTCCTTCAGCCACTACATTCCTTATGATTAAAGAATTTAATTTGCTTATGTTTAAAGGAATTAGTCATAGGTCAAGACTTAGTGGTGCCATTTTTTAATTATTTTTTCCTGGTTGTTTTATAAATCAGTTATTACTTGTCCCTTATTCTATTGCTTCTTTTAAAAAGATGTGTTTTGATGTCTTTTGACATCAGTATTCTTTGTGTTATTGTATCATTTTGTATAATACCACAAGATTTTCCTTTGGGTTACCCCAAGGCTTACGTAAAAATATCTTAAACTTATAACACCCTATTTTAAACCGATAACTTAAATTCGATAGAATTCATAAACTTTACATTTTTCCTTTTCACCCCCCTCATGTAGCTAGACTGTAAACAAGGTTCTCTCAGCTTCCGTTCCTCAGATGTGATAACTGTGTGACCTCTTTCAGAGCAACAGACCAAAACCCAGCTCCCTCTTTTTCCTGTGCTGTTGCCAAACATGTGGCTGTGCTGTGGCCAAAAGGGCAGAGAGCTTCATTGGAAGAGGAAGAGATATAGTACTGCCCTCTTTTTCAGAAGGACACTAGAATGCCTGTTGAGGACATCTAAGTCCAACAGCGCAGTCCCTTGGGTGGCTTTGTTGCAGGTGTTCACAGTAAGGCTAGGTCCTTCATCTCTCCAAACAACTGACATCAATAAAAATCAGGGTTTAGTTCTTTAAGGAGGTTGATTTGCTGATGGCCACAGGAGGTACACAATTCCTCCTTGATGCCTTCCTTAGTTCATTCTATTCTGTGTATCTACCTTGCATCTGTACCTTGTTCACTGGCCATCCAACCTCTTACTGCCCAGCAGAAAATACAAACAGCATTTCGGGAGATTAGTTCTGTAACTTGCCCATGAGAACCTGGAGGAAATTGAATGTGGCAAGAAAAGGCCTGGAAGTGTAAGGAGACGGGTTAAGGATGGGATTTCTTCCTTTCTTATTCTTCTGTGGTTGTTTGTTTTTGCACAAGATGTGTTTCTTTCCTAAATCTCATGCAGCTGTATTCCCAGCAAATTGAAGAAAGGAGGGAAAAAGCTATTTAAATTTATACTATTGAATTTCTGTAGGACACCGAAATATTTTTGAAGTTAATGGGGAGCTTTGAATAGTCTGTTTCAAATAATTACAGGAAAAAAATACATTGAAATAATTAGTAGTTGCTACGAGAACATTCAGCAAAATGAAATGACATTTTTGCATGCCTATTAAACAGCACTTTATTTTCAGTTTAGGGTGTTTTGGATGAAATTAGATGGCAAACATACTGCATCATTGAGTGATTAGAAGAACTAGTATCATTTAGAGTTACACTAGTACCACCATCAGCTTTTTTCTCTTTCCTCTGGAAAAAAAAAAAGTACTATGTTCTCCCACCCATTAGGGAGATTTTAATAGAAATGGGACCAACTGCAGCCCTTGAGACTTGAGCTTAAGTGGCTTAGGTGTAATCCCTCTGGATGCAAGGAAAGGCATTAAACAGAATCTGATTATTCCCTGTTTTCTAATTCTGGGATTCTTTTTCTACTCTGCTTAGAGAATACTTAAAGCTCCCACTCCACCACCGCTCTCCTGTCTCAAGCCAGAGTGGTATTTGCCCAAAACCAGAAAATGGTCTTCATCTAATGAGTAAAACCTAATTTGCCTTTAGCTTCATCCAACCACCTTCACAGCATTTCTCCTCTCTACTTAAAAGAAAAAGAAATTAAGTATTGGCAAGGTGTCTGATTTTCAACCTTTTAATTTATAAAAGGTATTTGCCAAACCCTGACCACATCCCAATGCCCCTTTCATACCTTCACTCCCCTTCTCCTTCCCTCTTCCTATTCTTCCTCTTTACCCCCATACCTACCGTCCTCTTTACCTCTTCTTCTAATTGCTTCCCCTTCTTCTCTTCCTTTCTTGTTCCAGTATGGGAAGAAGAAATGGAAAGAAGAACAAAGAGAAATTGAGAGATACTTATGATAAACAGTGTCACAGATACTCAGGTGTCTATTGCATAAAACAGTGTTTAGTTTTTACTTTTACAATATATTACCTTGGAGGAATATTTTTGAGGCAAGGGGGACTGAGAAAAATCTGTATGAGGCTGTTGTACTTTTCTCTAATAGTTTATCATTGTGTTACAAGATATTTATCAGAATAACTGTCGTTTCTTCATTAAAAATAAATAAAAAATAAATTTTAAGAAAAGCTATTTGAGAGTTCTGGGATTCTATTCCAAGAAGAGAGGGAAGAAGAGATGGGAGAGAAGTGGCCAATGAGAAAGGTGGGTTCCTGATTCATGCTGGGAAACAGCAAAAGAATAAGCAGACCAAATATGGTTCTGCTTCATAGCTTGACTTAGGGTCACCATGTATCTTTCTTAAGGCCCAGTCATATTTTTTGGGATTGTTGAGCTTCTTTATTAAACCATACCTACTACTTTCTTCACCCAAAACACCCACATACTCTTCCTAGGCCTCATTTGTCCAGCTGCCCACCATGATAATGCTCTCTACCTGCACCCCTAATTTCGGGTTGTGTCTCTGTCCCCAGATAAAAGGGGCTCTTTCCTGCCCTAGAAGCTTCATTTTCCATGTGTCTTCTGGTGGAACATTTAAACAAGTTTGCCATGTACTCATAAGAGGGCAACCAAGTCTATGAGCTTTCTTTTGTAATATTTGCTATTCAACTAGCTCCCCTCCAGAGATCAATTTGTTGTTAATCCCATAAGGGTGACACCAAATTTTAACATTTTAAGTAAAAATAAAGCGAAGGAAGGAGAATAGGCTGTGGGACTTACGTGGGGGTAGGACTCCTAATGATGGTTCTGCCATCTGCATACCTTTTGCTGGAGTGCCCTGGTTGGCATGCTGTTAATGGCCCCAAGACACAGGGGTGACAATGAAAGAGCTATGTGTGCTGTGTGGGCCAACACCAGCCCCCAAGGAAGAGAAGTCTTCCTTGCAATATCACCCATCTCCATCAGCTCAGTGAGGCCACCTCTCCCTTCACCTTCCCTCCTGGATCCCCCTTTGTCTCAGATCATCCTCTCTTCATCCCTGCCTGTCTCTCATCCCCACACCTGCTGTTTTGTTTCACTGTGTTCTTCTTCTCTTTCCTTCTATTAATAGAGCCCCATCAGGTCACACGTTTTCTTTACCTTCCAGTGATACATTAATGGACTCTTTCCTTTCTGTCTCCCTTTCCCTGGTCCTACCTGTGGTGACTTCTCCCATCACCCCATTTGAACAGCTTCCCTCTAAGTTTGATGTAGGCACAGTGCAGAGCTTAATAGGTGGCCGGCCCCCATGCAAAATGCTCTTCTGTGACTTTTTTCCCCAATACCCTCCTGGGACAAGCTTTGGATCTGGTGGCTATAGATCCAGAGCACTGTCTCCTCAATTGTAACAATGACCCTTGGCAGTGATGGTCTGCTCCTGCTGAGGCAAGTGGCAATTTTTCAGGCCCTGAACCAAAAAGAAACCAACCCCTTCTAGTGAGTGCTGTTTGAGGATACCCCCAGTGGAGCGGCTGCCACTCAAATCTATGATGGTCCAGCTCACCTGCTGATCATCTCCCACTTCTGTCTTTAATTCTAATCATTCTTCTTGACTCTAAGATCTTAAGAAGATGTCGCCGTTTGTTTCTGCTTGTTCCCTGTGTTGGGGACATGGCTGTGCTGTGCTGCTTCCCCATTTCATCAGCTTCAGCTGTGAGGCAAGCCAGTGTGGCTCTGCCGGGCTGCGACTGCCACAGAAAGGAACAGAAGGAAATTTGGTTTTATAGGGCAGCAAATATATTGAAAGCCCTCAGGGAAAAGCCACAACCTCAGTTCCCAAACCAGGTCGGTTCAGAAGCTTTACGCTCTGGATTTATAGCGTCTGTACTGAGCCAATTTAAACAATTTCAATCCACAGGCCCCATATGATAAATTGCATGCAACTCATCCTTAAAAAAGAAAAAATAGTCTTGGATTGAATCTGAACTTTGGTGATCCAAGGAGTTTCAGAGTTTCCCATTATAGTTGTTAAAACTAACTAGGCAAGGGGGCACCTGGGTGGCTCAGTGGTTAAGCCTCTGCCTTCAGCTCAGGTCATGATCTCAGGGTCCTGGGATCGAGTCCCACATCGGGCTCTCTGCTCTGCGGGGAGCCTGCTTCCCTCTCTCTCTCTCTCTCTCTCTCTCTCTCTCTCTCTGCTTGCCTCTCTGCCCACTTGTGATCTCTCTCTGTCAAATAAATAAAATCTTAAAAAAAAAAAAACTAACTAGGCAAGAAGAGACCAGTTCATAAGCTAACAATAACACTATGCCCTGGAAATATGACTGAGGCTGGTTAGTAGCCCCATAACAAATGCCTTATGAGGGGTGCTTAGGGGGGGTGGCTGTCTGAATTTGCACCTTACCAGCAGGCCGGCTTTGGCAGAGTTAGATAACCTCACCAAGCTTACTCAGAGTAATAGTCATATCTACCTCATTGTGTGGTTTGTGTATTAGAGAAAAAATAAAATACTATTATTTATTATACACTTGGTAGGTATGTCCCAAGTAATTTTCTTTTTTTTTTTAAGATTTTTATTTATTTATTTGACAGAGAGACATCACAAGCAGGCAGAGAGGCAGGCAGAGAGAGAGGAAGGGAAGCAGGCTCCCTGCTGAGCAGAGAGCACGATGCAGGGCTCAATCCCAGGACCCCGGGATCATGACCTGAGCCGAAAGCAGAGGCTTAACCCACTGAGCCACCCAGGTGCCCCCCCAAGTAATTTTCTAAACACTTTCATGTACAAGACCATGCAGTGAAAGCTGAACAGTTAGCACAGGTCCCAGCACATAGTAGGTACTTAATAATTGTTGGGTGTTCTTGCTAATAACAACAGTCATAGTGAACACTTTTAAAACACATATCATGTATCAAGATCTGTTTAAATATCTTACATATTACAGACTTCATATCTGTAATAACTCTGTTTTACAGATGAGGAGAAGGCTAAGGGAAACACTGCCCAAGTTCAAGAACAGAAAGGGAGGTAAGAGATTCACAATGTGGAGAATGTTCAAATTTTGGGTCAGAGAAAGCCTCACTAAGAAAATGACATTTGTATAAAGACATAAAGTTGCTGAGGGAGTTAGCCATGAAAATATGGAGTAAGAGCAGCCAAGGCAGGTGAAACAGGTGCAAAGGCCCTATGGCCTGTGTAGTTCAAAATAATTGGGCTAATTTGATCCATATTCCCTCCTTATATCAAACTGCTAAGCTTAGTAAACAGTCCCACTGCCAGAGACAAAGGAGCACGTGTTAGAGGCAGAATTTTGGAATGTTCCCATTTTTTTCACAAATCCAGCTGTTAACCTCTGCTTGATATGGATGAGATAGTGACTGCCGTGGGACAGCTCATTCATATGACATGTTTAGGACACATCAGTACCCTCTTCCCCTTTTTTTAATTAATTTTTTTTCAGTGTTCCAAGATTCAGTACCCCCTTTCTGAATAATTAGTCCACATCTTCTTCCTGCAATTTGAGTGAGCAAGAGAAAGGGTAAAGCCGAGCACAACCTTATTTAAAACCACTTTGATCCAAGGATTGTAACCATTTAGTGTTTATCGATTTTTCTTTCCTATTTTTAGGAAGGTGGGAGCATGGTAATTAAACATTTGTGAATGAAGCTGGTTTCTAGGGAGGATGGCTTAAGAGTCCCTGAGAGCCAAATCCTTTGTTTACTTTCCATCATAGGCTCCTCAGGAACTAGGAACAGGTGGATGTGCTGGTTTCCTGCCTCCTGGTCGGTGAGATTCTGGAACCCGAGAAAAGACGCTGATTTCCATGCCTCTTCTCACCTTGTCTTTCTTTAGCCCTTGGCCTCCTATGTAAAGAATCATCAAAAGATGGTTGAAGAGTCCATGGTTTTAATAGGAAGTAGGAAATGCCCTGCTGAGTTAACTGAAACATGTCTCCATTACACGTTAGCCTGTTGGGACAAGTCCCCTCTGGAATCTCAACTGACTCCACATATGTGACTGGTAGCACCAGGCAATAGTCACTGTTGGCCCCACAACCAGTCCATAGAGTGGCAGCTGAGTGCTGGTGTTCTGCTCACACCACCTTAAATGTCTTAATAGCCAAGACAAAGAGGGGAGAGAAATACACGCAAACTGATTTACACTTCCCCTTCAACATATTTCTTTCTTCTCCAACTTTTATTTGTCCTTTAGTCTGTGTTAAAGTTCCAGTGTTATTTTATTATACTTTAAGCAACAACAACTAATGTTTAGACCTACTCTATCCTATTTAGTCTAAGGAATTCTTTTAAAAACTCTGAAAAACATGTATTATTGTCCTCATTTCTCAAACAAGAGAAGTTTAGAGATATTATGTATTCATTCAAGATAAAAAGTTAGTAAATGGCAGAGTGAAGGTTTTACCCAGATCTGAAGACTCTAAGACACATGCTCTTAATCATTTTATTGTACCGCTTTATTTGTGTAGATTATCTAATATATGAAAATGTATATCTACTCACACACGATCATATGTGCAGACATAACATGCATATATACATATTACCCCCCCAAAAAAATCCTTTCTATTTATGTAAACACACACACACACAGAAGCCTTGGTTATGGAAGGATTGGATATCCTTGGTTATGGAAGGATTGGATATTGGAATTAAAAAGATGGTGTTATGCACTCTACACTGTTGCATGGAGCAGGGTGTAGGTAAGGAAGCTGAGACTTGAAGTACACTTATTATGGGTGGAAAACATTAATATCCAATTCACCAGGGCACCTGGGTGGCTCAGTGGGTTAAAGCCTCTGCCTTCGGCTCAGATCATGATCCCAGAGTCCTGGGATTGAGTCCCACATCGGGATCTCTGCCCAGCAGGGAGCCTGCTTCCCCCTCTCTCTCTGCCTGCCTCTCTGCCTATTTGTGATCTCTCTGTCAAATAAATAAATAAAATCTTAAAAAAAAATACCCAATGCTCCAAATGCCTCATGAAGAACCTAGCAAGAGGGAGCTGGGCTGGGTATCCATGTGTTTTGGATACTTTCAGTGCACGAAGGCTGTAAATAAAGCTGTTGTATAGTACAAACTCACTATTAAATTGGCAGATGGAGTGACATCGCCAAAATGATTGTTTCTGACTTTGCTTCTGCTCACTAAAACAGCTAATAATGTTTCAGTAAGATACTACAGAAAGCAACATAGAACATGGGGTGAAACTGAAGCACCCCCTTCACCACAGACACCAAGACAGACTGTATTACAAGGATAAGGGAAGCAACTGCACACCAGCTACATTGCCCACCAGGGTGCCACATGGAGAGGTCTTCCTTTAGCCTCCAGTTCTTCCAGTGGGAAAAGAGAACCCAGGAAGACAATAAGCCTCCCCCAGCATTGTAGGTCACTTTTTAGGAGCCCCTACTCTGATCTCACACCATAGAAATTGCAGTGGAATACATACGTGGGTCTCAACCACTAGGAATCTGACTGCGACAGAGAAGGGGGGGTGGGAGGGTCTTGCAACAACCAGCATATGGGTCTCTACAGACTGAGTTCATACCTGCAGTGCCCAAGTAGTAATCCCAATGATCCGCTTTGCTCATCTTGCAGAATCAAGACAAGGGCGTACTGACCAGGGAACTCAACAAGGTGAAGATCTGCCTGATTCTGATTCTCCAAAGAGAAATTCTGTGGCCCTAGATCCTGGTTTGGACATGCCCATGCATGGTGATGAGTCACATCCCCACCTACTGCAGGGTACCTTGCAACCCAATCTGACCAGAGAGCTCGTGACAACTCCTAGAATCTGTGTGGCCCCCAGGGCAAAGCTGAAACCAGTATGGAGGTTCTGTGTGGTACACACAGGCAGAGGAGTTCATTCATAACCAAGGCTGAGAGTAGTTTCTGGCCCATGGCAGCTAGCACCCCTGTTTGAGGAACTGGCAGACAGAGTCAACAGTTTTTATAACAAAGCTAGTGGTTGTGCTCAGCCATGGAACTTGGGGTGTGGGTCAGCTTGAGTTAAGGACAAAAGATAACTTTACCAGTTTAAGAGTTGATTCTTCCACAGCACCCAGTCAGGGAACCTAATTCATATCCCTACACATCATCTGGTAAATCTTCAGCTCATTTGACCAGTGAACCTACTCAAAGCGTATAAGAAACTGAATAGCCTATTCAACAGCCCTATGCACAGTGGCACTTGTACAGAGAGCACAGCCTGTGGCTTCCCTCATTTTCAGAGCAATACTGGTGGTTTCATTTGACCAGGGAGTCCAGTGCACACTTTGGCCTAATTCAAGACCACATACAATAAGCTGCTCAGGCCCTAGGCCATGGCCTACTGCCCTGTGAGAGCAGGGAAGCTAATTCATAGCCACTTCCTCTACTGACTATAGTACCCAGTCCAAACTAAGTAAGCCTGACCAGAGAATTCACGCAACCACAGAGCCCTAACCAGTAGTCCAATTCAAGTGTTCTCCGTCAGAGACACATACCTCCATTCCTGTCCTCAGAGCACAAACAAATGTCTCACCAAAAATAGACCATGGCAGCAAGCCCCACCTGTCCAAAGATAATACCAGAAGATATAACCAGAAACCCAAACTGAGCCAACTGGTGAAGAATAGTCTCTGCCAAAGCAAATCTGTAAAGAGAAGCCTGATTAATGAAATGTATTCCAATGTAAGGAATCAAGGATCATATAAAGTCAGGTAAATATGCACCACCAAAGGAAACTAATAAAGCTCTAATAGCTGACCCTAAATAAATGGAGATCTATGAACTATCAGACAAAGAATTCAGAATAACATGGAGGACAATTAGGAGAAGAAAAGGAAAAGTGAATTGGGGGAAACTGGAGGGGGAAATGAACTATGGGAGACTGTGGACTCTGAGAAACAGACTGAGGGTTTTGGAAGGGAGGGGGAATGGTAGATAGGTGAGCCTGGTGGTGGGTATTAAGGAGGGCACATATTGCATGGAGCACTGGGTGTGGTACATAAGCAATGAATCTTGGAACACTGATAAAAATAAAATTAAATTTAAAAGAAAGAATTCAGAATAATCTTCTCAGGGAAGCTTAGTGAACTATAAAAAAAACAAAAACAGACAACTAAATGAAATTCATAAAGTAATCCCTGGACAAAAGAAGTTTCACAAGGAAATGGCAACTATCAAAAATACCCAAACAGAAACTCTAGAGTTGAAAAATACAGTAACTGAACTAAAGAACTCAATAGAGAGTTTTAATGGTAGACTACTCAACCATGCCAAAGAAAGAATGAGGGACCTGGAGGATAGGACATTAAAAACTATCCTATCAGAGAGAAAGAAGAAAAGTTATGAAACTTATAGAAATTGAGGACATGAGGAGAAGAAACAATACTCCCAATATGGGAATCCCAGAAAGAGAAGAGAAAGGGATGGGACATATAGTTAAAGCAACAGTGGCTGACATCTTCCCAAATCCAGGGAACGAAATGTATATCAAGATCCCTGAAGCCCAAAAAGACTTCAAATAGGTTGAAACTGAATAGGGCTATAGTGAGATATGTTAAAGTTATCAAAATTCAAACAGAAGGAAAGAATTTTAAGAGCAGCAAAAGAAAAGAGAGAAGTTACATACAAGAGAACTCCCATAAGACCATCAGTGAATTGTCAACAAAAATTTTTCAGGCCAAAAGAGAATAGGATGACATATGAAAAATGCTGAAAGAAAGTAACTGTCAACCAAAAATTCTATACCAGAACTTACTGGATGCAGTAAAAGCAGTTCATAACAATAAATGTCTACATTATGAAGCAAGAAATATCCCAAATAAACAGCCTAATTCTATGCCTTAAGGAATTACAAAAAGAAAAAAAACTAAGCCTAATGTTAGCAGAACATAAAAAATAAAGATCAAAGCAGAAATAAGCAAAATAGAGAATAGAAAAATAATAGAAACATTAACCAAAGGAGGAGTCAGTTCTTTGAAAATATAAACAAAATTGACCAACACTAACTAGAGTAACCAAGGGAAAAAGAGAAAGGGCCCTGATCATCACAAATGTAAATGAAAAAAAAAAAAAATGTAAATGAAAGGGCGCCTGGGTGGCTCAGTAGGTTGCACCACTGCCTTCGGCTCAGGTCATGATCTCAGGGTCCTGGGATCGAGTCCCGTATCGGGCTCTCAGCTCAGCAGGGAGCATGCTTCCCTCTCCCTCTCTCTCTGCCTGCCTCTCTAACTACTTGTGATCTCTGTCAAATAAATAAATAAAAACTTTAAAAAAAATGTAGATGAAAAAGGAGACACTGCAATTGATAACACAAAAATTCAAAGGATCATTAGAAGTTTCTATGAATTTATAAAGGTTAGTATGAGCTACCAAACTAGACAACCTCAAAGAAGTTTTTAAAAATCTTAGAAACATACAACTTACCAAGCCTGAATAAAGAAAAAAAAATAAGAAATCTGAATAGACCAGTTAGTAGAAAGGAGACTGATCAATAATCAAAATTCTCTGAATTTTTAAAAAAAAAAACCCTCAGGAGCAGAAGGCTTCCCTGGAGAATTTTACAAAATATTTAAACAAGAACTAACATCAATTATTCTCAAACTTTTCAAAAAAAAAAAAATGAAGCAAAGGGACACTCCCAAGATCATTTTACAAAGCCAACATCATCCTGATTCCATAACCAGAAGAGGACACTGTTAGCAAAGAAAACTACCAGCCAAGATCCCTGATAAAGATGGATGCAAAAATTCTCAATAAAATACTAGCAAACCAAATTCAATGGCAAATTAAAAGGATCATTCACCATGATCAAGTGGGATTTATTCTTGGGATGTGAGGATGTTTCAACATACACAAAGCAATCAGGATGATACATCACATTAATAGGATGAAAGAAAAGAATCATATGATCATCTTAACAGATGCAGAAAAAGCATCTGACAAAATTCTAGATCCATTCATGATAAATATTCCTAATAATTAGGCATAGAAAGAACATACTCAACATAATAAAGGCCATGAGGACAAGCCCATAGCTAACATCATACTCAATGGCAAAAGGATGAAAACTTTTCCTATGAGATCAGGAAAAAGGCAAGGGTGCCCCCTCACCACTCCCATTCAACACAATACTGGAAGTTCGGGCTAGAGCAATCAGGCAAGAAAAAGAAATAAAAGATACCAGAGTTTGTAAAGAAGTAAATTGTCTCTATTGGTCTACTAAATTATTTTATATATAAATATAATATAAAATCCTAAAGACTCAACCAAAAATGTTAGATCTAATCAATAAATTCAATGAAAATGTAGGATACAAAATTAATGTAAAAAACAGTACTGTTTCTATATACCAGCAATAAAATTTCTGAAAAAGAAATATAGAAATCAATCCCATTTACAATAGGATGAAAAACAATCAAATAGGAATAAACTTAACTAAGTAGGTGAAAGATATCTACTCTGAAAACTATAAGACATAGATAAAAGAAATCAAAGAAGACACAAGTAAATGGAAAGATATCTTGGTAGAATTAATATTGTTAAAATGTCAATAATACCAAAAATCATCTATAGATTTGATGCAATTCTTATCAAAATTACAGTGGCATTTTTTACAGAAGTAGACAAAACACTCCCCAAATTTATATGAAACCACAAAAGATCCTGAATTGTCAAAAAAATCTTGTGAAAGAACAAAGCAGAAGGCATCACACTTCCTGATTTCAAGCTATACTCTAAAGCTATCATCATCAAAACAATATGTTACTGTCATAAAGACAGACAAACAGACCCATAGAACAGAACTGATAACACAAAAATAAACCCAAGCATATAAGGTCAATTTATATATATTTTTTGAAGATTTTATTTATTCATTTGACAGACAGAGATCACAAGTAGGCAGAGAGGCAGGCAGAGAGAGGGAGGGGTGGAAGGAAGTATGCTCTCTGCTGAGCAGAGAGCCCAATATGGGGCTCCATCCCAGGACCCCGAGATCATGACCTGAGCCGAAGGCAGAGGCTTTAACCCACTGAGCCACCCAGGCCCCCGAGGTCAACTTATATTTGACAATGGAGCCCATACACACACACATAATTCAGCCTTAAAAAATGAGGAAATCCCATCACTTTTAACTTATGGATGGACCTAGGGGGCATTTCCTAAGTGTTATAAGTCAAATGGGGGAAGACAAAAACTATGATCTCACTTATATAAGGAATCTACAACAAAAACCTTAAACTCATAGAAAAAGAGATCAGATTTATGGTTACCAGAAGTGAAGTGTTGGGGGAGAAGGAATTGGAAGAAAGTATTCAAAAAGTATGAACTCCAATTATAAGATAAATGAGGACTGCAGATGTCATGTTCAACATATTAATGATAGCTAACACTATTGGAGGATATATAGAAAAAGTGGTAAGAGAATAAATTCTAAGTGTTTTCATCTAAGTTTTTTCCCTTTATTCTTTTCTTCTTTTATTCTTATTACATGCACATGAGAAGATGGATATTAGCTGAACCTATTGTAGTAACCATTTTAAATATATGTAAATCAGACAATCATGCCATTATGTGTTTAATTTATACAATGTGTATGTCAAATATTTCTCGATAAAACTAGAAACAAATGAAACAGTAATAAAAATGCAGAACACTTGTTGCCTTTGTGCCTCTTTAGGTGTTTGCACGCAGATAACCATCAGGATCCTAAATGAAATCCAGAAGTTTGTCTTTGTGATGATCAGGGACCCTGTCAATCTTGAGAACAAGGCGCTGAGGATTTTCATCAGAGCTGAACTAGACTGGATAACTTTGTTTCATTCAGTATGGGAAAACAAGCTTGGCTGTTGGACATGGTGCCAACGAGTGGATGTTTTGTTTGTAAAAAGATAAATAAATGATTCACTACTTTTTTTCCATTTCTCCCTGCTGTCCCTCATGCCTCTCAGTCTTCCCCATCCATCTACATGCTTCCTTTCTTGAGAATCTTGCTTAAAATTCACACACTCATTCACTGAGTATGTACTGAGTCCCAACCATGGCTCAGTGTGGGGTGTTGTGTTTTCTTAATTTTTCATAAAATTTGGTTAACTCCTACTTTTAAAAACAATTGTTGGAGTGCCTAGGTGGCTCAGAGCGTTAAGACTCTGACTTCAGCTCGGGTCATGATCTCAGGGAACTGGGATTGAGCCCCACATCGGGCTCTCTGCTCAGTGTGGAGCCTGCTTCTCCCTCTCTCACTGCCTGCCTCTCTGCCTACTTGTGATCTCTCTCTCTCTCTCTCTCTGTCAAATAAATAAATAAATAAATCCTTTAAAAAATAATTTTTAAAAATTGTTCTCTGGAATCATCTATAGAGATTCTGTGACTTACATTTTTTTTTTAAACATGACAATATCTAACCAGTGTGTGACATTGCAGACCTCAGTGTCCCTGTGCTCTTGGTTGTACCTCCCTGCACGCAGACTGTCAACAGTCTGGACCACAGAGAGCTTAGGAATATATTCACTTCTCTTTCGCCATATCCCTTCTTTTACTTCTCCGTATAATCAACTCATTTGTTTATTCATTTATTCAACAACAAAAGATCACTGAATACCCACTATATACCAGGCACTGTTCTAGGCACTAAGGACAGGGTGAGAACAGAAAAGTTAATGCTAGCATAGAGCTAGACAATAAGGAAGAGAAATAAAATATGTTAGGCATTAGATAGGGACAACGGAGACACAAGAAGCATTGAGGAGAGAGGAAGTGTCAGGGGTCATTGCAATTTTACACGGGACATCCCAGGAAGGGTTTGCTGCAGTGACATCTGAATAAAGGAAGTGAGTGAGTGAGTGAGTGAGCCACACATACATCAGGGGCAGAGCACATCCAGAGACTAGAATATCGCAAGGGCTCAGAGCCTGATGTGGGAGCAGATCTGACAAAGAAGAGAAACAGGGATGACCACATGTGGTTAAAGAGAGGGAATGACAAGCAAATAAGATGAGGAAGGTAGAAAAGAGATGTGGAGGGGTTCTGGGGGCTGTACAGGATTTGTAGAGCATTCTAAAGTCTTTGACTTCTACCCTTTGTGACATGAGAAGCAACAGAGGCTTTGACGAGACTGGTTTTAATGGGATCTCTCGGCTGACCAGTGAATAAACTGAAGGAAGGCGAAGGTGGAAGTAGGAAGACCAGTAAGGGGGATATGTCTATACTCTTTTTATTTCATTTTATTATTTTATTTTATTTTATTTTATTTCAAGTAGGCTTCGCAACCAATGTGAAGCTTGAGCCCATAACATCAAGATCAAGAGTCCCATATTCTACCTACTAAGCCAGCCCCAGGATATGTCTATACCCTTGATGAGATATGCTAGTGGCCAGGTCCATAGCCATGGCAGGAGATGTGAGGAAGCCTACAAGATATGCTAGAGAATTTGAGGGAAATATCAGGAATGACTCCAAGATCCTTTGGACTGATCAAGTGGAGGAACAGAGTTGACATTTGCCAAGATGGCTCATGATTAAAAATGCTTAACAAGCTCCACTACCTTTATCTCTTAAGATTTCTGAAATCCTTTTCTTTCATTCCTACCATTATTTCCTTAATTTATCCATCTATTGTTTCTTATCTGGATTAGTGCAATAATCACCCAGCTAATCCCTCTGTCCATTAACTGTCCCCAAGTCCAATCATGGCACAGAGTGAGCTATGTAAATAAATATTTGGTGTACTCTCAGACTAAAATTTTCACTCACCCCAAGTCACCCACTCTGCCTCCAAGGAAAATCCAATATCCTTCACATGGCTCATAAAATCTTCATAATCTGGCCTCCACCTATCTATCCACTCTCTTCTCTGAGCACAGCTTCCTTTGGAATTTATGCTGTAGGAACACCAGCAACTTGAGGTCAAATGACTCCACTTCCAACACAAACACACACTTATCTATCCATGCTATGCCCCATCTCTGGCCCCTGATTCTCTGTGGCTTCTTCTGCAATGCCCTTCTTATCCACTCTTTACCAAGCTAATCCTTCAGGCCCTTGAAGACACATCTGAGGCATCACTTTTTTCAAGAACCCTCTTTAATCACCCCTTTACCCAATGTGCTCTGTCCTTACTCTGTGATGTTGTAATTCACTCTATGGCCTCCATTGTCACCTCACTATGCACAAGGCAAGTGCTGCTCCCATAGCATCAGGTTTCTTTAGGGCCGCATCCCAGTCATCTCCGTACCTGGGATTCCCAGCCCAGTACTTGGCACAAAGTCAGGGACCAAACAATAACTGAGAAGTGAATGAATCAAAGAAAATTTTCTGAGCTATATTTTTTAAAGGAAACATATCTGATTCTGATAATTCTGCATTCTATAATGATAAAAGCAACACCATTTAAGTTGAGAAAACAAATATCTATAAAATATATTTTTGAGGGTTTTTTTTTTTTTACTTACTTCTTTGTCCAAGAAGTCTTAATAAACTTCCCAGCACATCTTAAAAGTGTAGGCTCATTTGAATTCTATTTTTGTAGCTACTTACATGTAGGATTCTAAGTGTTTCTATATTATATAAATGTGTATGTGCATGTACTTAAGTGAGAGAAAGAGAGGAAAAGAGGAAGTTGGAGAAGGAGCAGGGACAAGATAGGGGGAGGAAGGTATACAAAGAGGGGGGGAGGAGAGGGAGAGAGAGAGAGAGAGGGAAGGAAAGGGGGAGGGAGAGACAATGAAAGAGACAGCAAGAAAATTCCTCCCTGAAGTCTAAGGTCTTTGAGGTCAGAGACATTCATCAGTTATCCTTATTCTACTCTGGCTAACTTGGGAATGTACAGAGAAGAAACTTTCAACAAATGTTATGAACTACTAGAGGAATATCCTGCTGTAGAGGGGAATTTTAATAAAATAGTTTCTAATTGAACTGAAGCAACTCAGATGAAAGAAAGCAGGTCCACCGCTGCCACCAACTTGCATCCCAAATCTTCCCATCCAGGTTGGAAATTCCCTTAAGAATTGTCTGCCTGTTGAATCTAAGTGTGCAAATATGCTTCTAACATGGAAGAATGGCTTCTCAGAACCAGAACACCACTTATACATGTCTTCCTAGGCCAAAACCCTACAGCAAGTTTAATCACTATGTTCATTAAAAAGATCCAAGCAAACCTCTATAACAGGGAAAGCAATCAAGAAAATATTGCTAGGTGAACTCTCTCTCTCTCTCTTACACACGCACACACACACACACACACACACGCATTTTAGAAAATAATTCATTCTGGGTCAGTTCTCTGCTTTACTTAGTTACACATTACCTGGGTAATGGGACAAGAAAAAAAAAACAATAGATCAGAGGTTCTGGCTGAAGATATCATAAAAACCTAGTGTAAAAGACAAAACAGAAAGAAGTCATAGGGGATCATAAAGAAACATTTCCCCCTTTGTGGGACTGAGTAAAGATTTTAGAGACTTTCAGTTAGTTTTTTTGAATACTGGAGTTTTTTCTTGGAAAACAGTAGAGCACTGAGACTGGACCACAGAGAGCTTGGGAATATATTCAGTTTATGCTCTGGAGGTAAGTAAGGATACAAGCTTCAAAATTGGTATTCTTAAAGATTTGTGCCACTTTTTCCCCTTAATTTCTCTCTTTTATGCTTAAAGAGCAACTCCTCTCTTTATTCAAAAAAAAAAAAAAAGACTGTAAGACATGACAGATTCTAGGGGGTCATTTAGAAAGCCCCTTGGAGTGATGGTTAAGTTGAGATATCCTCTACTGAAGACAAAGCAGGGATACAAAGACAGGACCTTACAGTAAGTGAATGGTTCCTGTTCCTTGGAGCACAAGCAACCAAGTGACCTATAATGAGTTCTTGGAGCCTCCTTTTGAGAGGCCCCAGAGATTTTGCCACTTAAATTCACCGGAGAGACTGGGCAAAGTCCTAGGATTCAAGCCCTCTTAACAGAAAGAGCTGTAAAGCAGTGCCTGACAAAAGACAGACAAACTGGGGTGCTGCCAGAAGGAACAAAAGCCAGGAAGCATGAACGGAGATTTGACCAGAAGAGGAGGACAGGAAAGTGAAGGTTAAAATCCTGATTAAGAAAAAGAAGACAGGGGTGCCTAGGTGGCTCAGTCGGTTAAGCATCTGCCTTTGGCTCAGGTAGTGATCACAGAGTCCTGAGCTGCAACAGGCTCCTTGCTCAGCTGAAACAGGCTCCTTGCTCAGCTGAAACAGGCTCCTTGCTCAGCTGGAAGGCTGCTTCTCCCTCTCCCTCTGCTGCTTTCCCTGCTTGTAGTCTCTTTCTCAGTCTCTCTCTTTCTCTGTCAAATAAATAAATAAGATCTTAAAAAAAGAAAAAGAAGACAGGATGAAATGAATAGAATGCATTCGCATTCAATGAAAACTTTCAGAAGTCTAGTAAAGGAGAGAGAGATAGGGTCCCTCAAGATAAAAACAAAGTTTCTGGGAGGAAGTGACTCAGGCAGGGACAAGGAATACTGACTAAAATAGGCTCTGATTATAAATCAGGCTTGTACCTGAATTGCAGATATATGACTTAGTCATAGACTCTGCTGGGAATGGTTCACCTGGGCATCCTGACTTTTTTTCATTTCCAAACTATGGAGGGGCTGAAATGCAGTATAAATTGGAGCCTGCGTCTATGATCTCCAGGCATGGATAAAAGTGAATGAATATCTATCTCCCTTATTCCCCAGTGGGGTGATGATGATTTAACCTCAAGAACATAGGAACTCTGACCATTCAGCCACAGATTCGAGCTCAACAAAAGAAGCTCAGACAATCTCCCTGGTGCCCACCATGAGGTACCATTTATGAGGTGAGCACAAAGAACTCATTGCTCCCATAGGTCTCTGTTGAAGGGGCTCAGTATCCACTCACATTATATTGATCCAAGCCAAAAACTTCCACTTCACTAGACTTCATATTAGCCTAATTCTTGCTTCTGTGTCCTGTTGGCTTTATCTGGAGTAACTTCCTGCCTCTCAACATTTCATTCACTCTTCAATAGGCAGGTGAACACTAGTTCTTCCTTCTAAATTAGTGAATAGATCACCCCATAATGGTATGCTAGTGTGGCTCAGAGTCTAACACACATCATACAGAGCCTGATCAGACATTCTACTTTGTTCAAATCTTTTATGAACGATAGATCATGCTTTGAGCAGGTTAGTTAACCTCTCTCAATCCTAATTTCTCACCTGCCAAAAAGGGTATCAGCAAAGTTAGACTCAATAAACATATGTTGGGATGACTGTTACATTTCTAATTGTTGTCCCAGCAACCATGTCACCCTCCCACCCATACCTCCCCATCTAAAGTGTGGTGTGAGTGACATATTTTACGACCTTTCTTTGCTAGTCATACATAGTGTTTAGGCTAAGAGTAGGAACTTGGTCGGAGACAAACCAATGTCTTTACTAAGAAATTTCTTATAGCTGGAAGAGAAATTTCACTTCCAGTGAAATCTTTCACTCTGGTGTTAAAGGTGTAAGTCAGGGGCTGCCACATTTCTTTACCTCCACCATGTGATAAAAGCTGGTGTGTAGTAGATAGGGTGAAGCTGACATTGAGAGTAGAGCAGAGACAGAAATAGCCAGAAGGAAGGAGGGAGAATGGGGATGGGATTAGAGAATGAGGGAGAGGGTCCTGATAATGTTCATGTCCCTGGCTCCAGACACTGTGGTCCTGGGATCTGCCCTGTTTTCTTTGATTTTATGAGATACTTGTGTTAAATTCCTCTTCTTACTTGAGTCCGTTTCTTACAACCAAGAGTCCTGATTACCTGGCTGGATAGTTCTCAGCATTAAATTATGTAATTTGTGTGAAATGTTTGTCACATCGGTTAGTCTACAGTTTAAGCCCACACACATAAATGATGGTTGTTCATCTTTATTGGAAGCTGTAAAACATATTGGTGAGGTGCATGGACTCTGGACACTAACTTTTTGGGTTTTGATCCTAAACCTACTACTTAGCATCTGTGTGACCTTAGATGAATTATTTTTCTGTGTCTTGGGATTCTTGTCTGTATAATGGAAGTTATGGTGAAGACTGAACAGTTCAACACATACCACGTCCTTAGAAGGCTGATTATTATCAACCTTACCTAAACTCTCAAGGTTTACACGGTCACCTCCCCAAGTAACTAGATCAAAACGTCCTAAATGCAGAGGATTTGTTTTAAAATTTACACATCAGAAAGCACATGTAAGATATGCACAGGCTTACATAAATGTTGAATGAATTACTAAAATAATATTCCTTTATAAAATGCTCTCTAGCTGGTTAAGGTAGGTGAGTTTTCTAAATTAGATCAACACATGGACAGGTGACAGGGCCAGTGCTAGAGACCTGTTAGAAACACATCCTTTACTGATTTCTGGGCCACATCTAAAGAGCAAAAGGAGATGCACTGAAGGCATTTTTGAGGCATTGCCCCTTTGCCCTCCTGAAGTTTCTCTAGCATTTTCTCAGGAGCAAGTGGGAAAAGCTATGTGGTAAATAAAGAGCTACTTTGCCCCATTCTCCAAAACAATGGCCTTTGGATACTAAGTAGAACTGTTCTTAGATTTGTTTCCAGAAAGCACTTTGTGAAATTCTTAGGGCCCCTTTGAGGTGACAGTCATAGGAAAACTCTAGGGTAATCTTATTCTGTGGGGTAGTTATGAGATTATCTCCTTGTCCACTGGGGACTGTCAGTAATGGCAGCTCAGAGCAGCTGCAGAATCTGAATGAAGATGAAAGAGGAGAAAAAAAAAAAAAAAGAAAGAAACCCTCACCAATCCACGGCGCCTTGATGCCATCAATGAATTCAGTGTCTATCTCCAGCTGATTTCATCTAATGTGATAACACTCATGATAATAAATATTGTTAAAAATAAAAGTCACTCTGGGGATTGCGAATCACTGGGACAGGTGTTCAGAATGAGAAGAGTGCAGTAATTGGGTGACTTATTCATTATTGGAAATGCCGTTTAAAATCTATTGCATTTAAAAAAACAATATTTCAGCTGCTCTCTGGCCTTCCAAAGTCATTAGCTGGTGTTCTTTATCTGTTTGTTTTCCTCACTGAAGTGAGGTTTTTAATGTCACATAAGAATTAACTTGACTCTGTGCCAACATTTCAGAGTGAATGATGAAGCCCTCCTGAGGCTCACACATCACTCCTCACCATGCTTCTCCTCTTTAGAGCTCATTGTCTCTGCAGTCTGGGGACAGGGTTGCAGGGGGGGAGGGAGAGCCATTGCAATCCCCGCTTGACAACAAGCCCATGGAGTCATGGGAGACGGCCGTGGTTTTCCACAGTCCACACAGCGAGGCAGTTCAAGAGCTCTGAGGGAGGGCCTATGTGACCCAACTCTCAGTCCACATTCTCAGACAGGAGAGGCAAATCAATGATGATAACACTGTTTCAGGCAGTCCTCACCTCTGGCATTTTTAAAATACTTCATCGGTCTTTATCTCAATCAGGAAAAGAGTATCATGAGGGCAGTTTGTCCCATACTGCAAACTGGAATGACCAAGGCTCCAACAGAAGAAATGAGCTCCTGATGTCATGTAGCAAATTTCTAATTGTCCTTGAAGTCTATTTTGAAACACCCATTCACATTCTTTTCTAGATATTAGTTCTAGATTCTACATGAATCAACCATGATTTGAATTTCTAAGCCTGGGTTTGCTCTTGTCCATTGCAGGAATTCTTCCCATGTCACATAATGTATGTGGGAAATTGGATTTGAGACTTTGCTTTGGCCTAGAAGATTTTGCTGACCTCTTGCAGTGGTAGCATATTGTGTTCCTGTTGAATTTTATCTTCTGAGGTGGCCTCCTCAGGGTTTTTCTGAGTATCAAAGGAAAAGCTAGCCATGAGTAGAGAACCATATAGGTACTTTAATCCTACATAAAGTTGGCTGGGGAAGCCTTGGACCAAAGCTTCCCTTTCCAACTTCTAAAGGTAAAACCTTTGGAGTGATTTCCTGCCAAAGGTATCCTTGGGGGTTGGAGGAAAAGGGGGAGGAGTAGCTAAATGTTCCGCTATTCTTTTGGGAGAGCAAGCAGAATAATTCACAACCATATAATGAGTGTTGGCACCCAGGAAGTGCTGAAAATAAATAGAAAAGTTCTATTCTACCAAGCTCTCCGAACAAGGCAGCATACTGAAGACTGGGGACCAAAAGACCAAAAAAGGCAGAATTTTTGCCCTCTGGAAATTCATGGGTATTTGTCATAAGGCATCTTAGGTTCTGAGAGACAGCAAAAAGAATCAGCCCCAACACAATCAGGTACCTTCCAGGAAATGACTTGTAGGTTAAAAGTCAGGAGGCCTGGGTTTTGCTCTCTCCCCAGCCATTAAATGTTCGTTTCCTCCTGATTCTTACTTATCCTGCAAAACACAATGAAAACCATGTTTCTGTGGAAGAATTTTCCTGAACTACCCCAGTCTAGATTAAGTCTTTTATGTGTCTTTCTTGTGACATATATCAAAACTATAATTACATAGATCTTTGTGCAATTGTTTGTGTATAATTTGTCTCCTCTCTCAGACCAGAAGCACCAAGAAGACAGGGATCACGTGGCTCATGTATTGACTGTACCTCATGACAGTGCTTGGCATAAAGTAGATAGCACTAAATATTCAAGAATAAATTTAAAGAATAGAAAAATTCTACCTACACCTGTCCTGAGCAATGCCAAAGCTGATATTTGACACCCCAAAAAAGTGAAAACTGAGCCTTACAGAAAACTATATAGCACCCTGACTTTGTCTCACAGATGGAGAACTTTGTCTTGAACGGAAGTGACTTCTTCACTGACGAGAACACTAGAAGACAGTAGGGAATGCTTGGAAAGATGATAAATACAAGTCTTTTGTGCCTAACTTACTCTCTATTTTGATTTGTCCCTTTTTTTTTTTTTTTCAGCTAAGGACCACTTATATATGAGGGGGAGGGGCCTGGAAGTACAGGGTCCACCCTGTTCCTTCTGTGTCTGAGCCACACCCTACAAAGCAAGCCAATGTGGAGACGTCCAGAGTGTGTCTCATCGTGGAACAGCTTTACAGGGCCAGGAACTCCCAACTGGCTGCTGAACAACGTCTCCAATATACCAAAGAGGTAAATTAAATGCATTAATCTCAGTGAGAGTCACCATTTAGGCATTCAGGGCTCCACAGAAATTTCCAACAATTGGCCTCATTTGCTTCAATAACAAATAAAAAAAAGGTGGGGGAGGGTGAGGAGGGAAAGTTTGGGTGGATACAGGCAGCTTTTTTCTGCTTTCCTTCTCCAGACGGGTAATCAAAATGAAGTTCCACATTGAGAATATGCATTTCATTTTATTCTATACTTGAAAGCAAACACATTTGGCCCTTTCTCCTGTAATAAGGCAAATCCTTTATCTGTTATTCATTTAAGAACATAAAGATGATGTTGGTGACACCAAGACCCTGCAAGCTTCATTTCAGCCTCCTCTCAGCATAAAAAGGCAAATTTATTCTGCTTAAGATAGGTTTGTGCCGGGTACATGACATTCATCATCTTAAACCGTGGAGGCTGCAGCTGTATGGATCTATTTATGTTGTCCCCCCCACCCCGGCCCCCAATCATTCTATTTCCATTCATGGGGTTGGGAGAACCCCCTCCTCCCAAGTCATGCACCAAGGTTGACTACACATTTTGTAGGAATTGAGAGAAAGTTCAGCACAGTCTAACCCCAAGAGGCCTGATTTGGGCTCATGTTTCAAGAACTTCACCAGGAACATGGAATGGTAGGAAAGATACAAGACTGGGAGTCAGAAGAGCTGGGCTCAGCCTTGGCTGTGTTTGGTGATTTTGACTGAGTCAGTTAATGGAAATGAAAACTCATTGCTTCATTATCCCATTTAAGCCTCAAGACAATCCAGTGGATTGAAATATTACAAATTTCATGTCATATTTGAGAAAACAGTCTTAGGGAGGTCGGGAAGGCATCTTTGGACACACAGCTGATACACGAAGGAGCTGAGATTTGGATCCAGGTCAACTGATTTAGAAGCCTGAGCTCCTAAGAGCTATTTCACACTGCCTCGGGGCCTGAATTACCCTGTAAGGGATTTGGTTTTCTTCTTGCTAATACCTAATAAGGCCTCTCTCCTAGGAGTTTTGGGTAGAATCAACTTAGAAAAAGAAAGTATGTTGGAAATTATTAAAATAATACAAAGATAAGATGTTATTATTATTATTATTATAAGATCACAATGTATTGAACTTCCCAACCCAAATATTAAAAAAAAACAAAAACAAAAAAAAAAAAAAAAAACCTCACTGTCCAATCATTTTTTAAACTGTTTTCTCAGGATATATAGACAGAATATGCTCCTATGGGTATGGATGTGCTTTTCCCAAAAGGAGTTTATATGACACACTGAGAATCCCTCTGGGAGAGACTTAATCCTGAGGCAGGAAATTAGGACTTTGGGAGCTGAGAAAGAGTATAAAATAAAGGATGGATGGGCAAATCCCTCTCTCTCAAGCCAGATGTCACTTTGCTCTGGGCACACAGGATGAAAGCGATTAAATTGGGTTGGTATGAACTTCTTTAGGTCCTAGGGAGCCAAAAACAAAAAGGGAATTTTGCCTAGTAATGACCCTTGCATTCCTCTAGGCTGCCAGTGCCCTGCTCATCCCCCCTTGGCCCAGATGTTTCCATAGGTGACCACAGAATCCAATGGTAACCTGCGATCCTCCACCTGAAGGCTTTCTCTTAGAACAGTCTAGAATGGCCTGACAGTTTATGCTCTAGGAGAAGGCCTCCAGCAAAAACAGATGAGAATAGAGGGACAAATACAAGAGCTTCTTCATTCTCAGGTGAGACAACTGAGGATGTACTACATGGTCTCCCACAGGTGCTCACAAGGATTGAGCCTCATTGGCCCCAGGGATGCTCTGCTTAATAACATGAGCCTGGTCATATCCCTTCTTGTTCCTGTCTTATTTCCCACTCCTCTCCCAGAGCTTCCTGAGTTCATTTCCTACATAGAGTATTTGTACTCAAATTCTTATATCAGGTCTCCCCCTTAGGAATCCCAACCTAAGACATAGAGTGGGAGGGGTCTTTCTACATTTGTGGCAAAATAGCACAAAGAAGTATGATGACTCACTTCCCCAAACCAGCAGTGAGGAGGACTTTGGGGAGAATAGGGTAGTTGCTTAAGGCAAACTCTTAGGAAGAAGCAATGTTAAAGGTTGGCAGCTGGCAAGGTGCAACCTCCTTCTGAAGAAACCAGGACCCAAAGCCAGGGTCCGAGGTTCCATGGGCTGTAAGAATGCATCAGCTGCCATGAACAGAAACCTCATGTAATCCCAACCATTTGGAACTGGATGGTCATTCCAGGAGGAGGTATCTGGAGGTACATAAGAGAAATCTAGACTTCTTTCCAACCTGGGAATATGAATTCTCAAAACTATACTTTTAGGTGGCACCAGTGTGATCTGTCAATATTTATATGCTAGTATGATGCAGCTTAACATAAAAGATTATTAATATTTTTAGTAATGCAGTTATTTTTTTTAATCTCATATTTACTCATGTCATGAAATAGTCCTTTTCCCAAATGAAAAAGAAAGAAAGAATGTTTTGAGGAGGGAAGGAGGATTGATCTAAAAAGTGAAATTCTTCCAAGGCTTTGCTTCTCACTAACACTGATGCTCTGAAGAGTAGCTGCAGAGCTTGGATTTTAATTCAGTCCATTAATAAATGAATTATGCAATTAGTTGATATACAATTAACTGGATTCACAACGCATGTAGAGCTAACTGGGTCAGCCTGCATCTGTATGACTGTAATGTGCCTAAATGAATATGCCATCAAAGGACATGCAGTGGAGTGGTGAATCAGGTTTGTCTGAGGCAGGGAATCGTGCCTGCCAGCTGCCAAGAGTGCTGCAGATAAAGCCTTGGTCTGAGTTGGCAAGAGAAACAAAAACAGCACAATGCAGGACCCCAAGTGGCACTCTCTCTGTTGTAGCAGCATTGTTCTCCCCAGATGAGTTTGGACAGAGATCAATAAATCCCAAATCCTTCTGTGCAGAAAAGATGAGCAATTGGATTTGGATTGGGATCTATCAATCAATCACCAGCCAAGAGTGGTTCTGGCAGCACAAGATGAAAACCTCTTAGCACAACATAGCCATCCCTGGGCCGTGCAATGTTGACTGATCCTGATGCAAAGTCAATCACAATACCCAGTCCTGTGATATCTAATTCCAGCTGGAAAATGTAAGCCAATAAAACATTCAGTTGTGATTTGTGAGTGTGACCAATCAATCCATGTCCAGGAATTTGTCTCACAGTCAAGGCTGTTGCTGATCAAGTTAAGGTTGATATCAGAAACTCCCTGTTATCTGTGACCAAAGCTGATGTGTGTGTGTTGTGCATGCACACGTGCACATGCATGTGTGTGTGTGTGTGTGTGTGTGTGTGTGTTTCCTCTCTAGGGAGAGAGGAAAATTAAGGGAATGTCTAAATTAAGTTTACTTAATTTTGTTTTTGAATTCATCAAAAATGTTTTGGGATTCTTGAATCTTTCTGAGTCAGAATCTGTACTTTAACAAGATCCCCACATGATTCACTTGTACATTCTGGTTCTGTCCAAGAAGCCTGACTATAAAGCACTTCACATTCATAGGAATAGTCATTGTAATAAAATAGGACATTAAGAGCTCCTCTTGTGTGCAGAGGTCCTGTGATATGATAACTCATTATCGATATGAAGGTATTGACATCACCACCCTTAGCACCATTACTGGGTTGAGAGCATACTTCATGTGGGCTCTGGTCTGGGCTTCATCATGATTTGCTGCATAAATCACCTCACCTCTCAGTGTCTGTTTCCTTATTTAGACAATGAAAAGGTTGGATTGGATTATTAGTTCCCAGCCTGCATTACCTTTGTCTGTGAATATGGTAATGAAAGGAAGCAGAATAACATGGTAGTTAAAAGCATGGGATTGAAGTCCAATGGTCCTTGGGTCAGATCTAGGGTCTGCCACTTGAGAAATTTAATCTTTCTAAGCTTTGGTGTCTTCAACTGTAAATTAGACACATTTAAAGTGTTCAGTTGCATGGATTTTGACAAATGTATTCCATAAAATCCAAACCCCGTTGAGACATAGAGCACTTCCATCAGCCCACTGTTCACGCTTACCCACTATGATGTGGTGGCATACCACATACCAGCGTGGCGCTGCAGGTAAGAGTGGACGATGGGTGATGGAAATGCTCCATATCTTGGTTGGGGTGGTATTCATATGGGGATACATTTCTTGCAAATGTAGAACCATGCATTTAAGGTGCGTCCATTTTATTTTATGTCAGTATACCTCAATAAAGTTGATTTAAAAAAAAAACACTTTGGGGACTAAAGCAGTTCTTTAGTTCCCTTCAAGAGCAGGTTTCCCAGTGTGATTCCTGGAGCATAAACCCAAACAGCAGAGGAACAGTAGAAGCGAATTGAATATTTCAAGCATAGGATGGGTATTCATGGCAAAGCCACTGATTTTCCCTTGTAGTTGACCTTCTGGGGCTAATAAGTGCTTCACAAGTCATTATATTTGGCATAAGTATCATAAGGGTACTAAGGTATAACTTCTCCTAGGACCCATGAGTGGAAGGCAATCTGCCTCCCTGTGTGGCAATCCTCCCTGGGGCAGAGGCATCTGGAGTTTCCAGAAAACATGGGCAAAGGCAGAATCTTAGCCTTCCTCACAGACCTGACCACCATCCTATGGCCACCTCAGAGGGGAAATGAGAAAAGAGATAGCCTCCCCCATTGCAATCTCCAAGAGCTCAGAAAATTCACTTAAAAACAAAAATGCTCATACACAAACAACAGCTACAGATTTAACCCCAAGTGTCAAATGTAAAGAAGTGAGCAAATTGCTAAAAATGAGTTGAAACACAGCCTCGGGACTTCTTACCACAAGCTGTTAGTCTCTGACCCGGGTTTATGATCTGATCCAATTAGCAGGTGCTACCTTAAAATTATAGAGCTAAAAGGGCACCTTAGAGATCATCTAGTCAAAGGATTTCAAATTATTTTTAGCCACCAAATATTTTCCTCAAACCAAATCTTAAGCAAAGATGTAAACTGATAAAAGCATTAAAACACAGGAAATCTAGCAGAAGCAGAGGTGGGGATGGCAGAATCCCACCCACCACTAACCCTATCATGGTCTCTGAGGAATGCAGTTTGATAAGCACAGGATCTGATCCAATGTCCTTATTCTACCAGCTAGGAAACTGAGGCCCCGAGAGACTTCTATAATTAGGCAGGGGCAGAGGCGGGTCTAGAAAGCTTCTGACAATAGTAAAAAATACTTTTTGTTGTTGTTGTTATGCAAAGTTGCCTCTATAGCACAGAAACCCATTATTCTGGGCCAAATGATTTGTTCCATTCTGAGCCACTCCATGGAGAATCCTGAGAACTTCATGCAGGAGTCAGCCAACTCAGATGTGCTTAGCAGCCATGGGTCATCATTGCCTAAGTGCTCCTTTTCAGAGATAGTGCCCTAATTGAGACTGGAAGGACAAAGTGCCTTTGCAGCTCAGGAGGAAAGTAAGCCAGGAATAGAAAAAGAAAAACAAAGATCTCCCCATGGCAAACCATGTAACTGGACCAAGGTAGGGAGCAAGGGGAGTGTGGTCAGAGACACCTGGAGGAGAATGACAGTCAGCTGGTCTGATGTTGCTGGGGGAGAATGACAGTCAGCTGCTCTGATGTCCTTTAGGCCCACCTAAAGGACAGCCTCTCGCAATCCGTCCCCCTATGTTTAGTATTCAAGTAAGCCACTAACACTTGGAATCCAGAGGCCCAGAAGGTTTGGTGAAAACCACAATTATACCTTCTTCAGAGTCCCAAAGAATTTCTTGGAAAGGCTGCTCCAAGTCCAGGCTCTCAGGTAAGAGTAGGAACTAAGCCAGGAGGTTCCTCAAGCTGGTGTCTTCCCATGGCAGCTCAGAACTGGGATTCTGCCACTTACAACCAGGAACCTCACATCACCCAGGGGCCACCATGCTTCTTCCCTGAACCATACTGAAGAACAAGAAGCTGGATTATGATCCCTTCAAAGTGGGTCTAATGGTTCCGTCTATAGAGTGCCAAAGCTCCTGCCACCTGCCCCACCCCTTGCCATCCCTGGATTCTTGTTCAACTTTAGGGTAGGTCTCAGATGTTCTGGAAGGAGGGATGAATCATTCTAAGTGAGTACCAGTGTGTTCTGATGCACCAGTTCCTGAAATACTATTGATGTGCCCTGGTGTTTGAACCCTAGAAGGTACTAAAGTGTTCCCAAGCAGATGCCTTCAGCCTGTGGGGTGCACACTCTGCATGCTAGTCTCTACCCCAAATCCACCCCCGAGCCTGCTATGCCCGGGTTTTGAGCTGTCTGTGGTCAGCTCGCATGCTGAGCTGAGAAACAAAATGGATCTGAAATGGCCCTCTGAAGAGTTGAATAGGCCTCCTAGACCATAGAGAGGATTTGGGAGAACCAAATATAGCATATTTTTTAAAAATTGCTATCCTGGACCAAAAGCTAATGAAAGTCAGGAAAGTTCCCAGAAGATACTTCAAGACAAGCTAGTCATGTTTCAAGGAGCACGGCTGGATTCATCCAAGTGTCGAGTCAGCTGGGTCCTTTGCCCTTCAAGGCTGTCATGGTCAGTGAATTTCCTGGTGACAGCAAGGGAGCAAGCTGAGCGCCCCGTTCTCCAGATGTGTGCTGTGGGACACTGCAGCCACGGCCACTTGTCGTGTCTCCATATGTACCACGCAGCACAGACTGAGGGCATCTCTATCACTGCAGAGACTCCTGGGGGGCAGTGCCTCTCTGGACCTTTTGTCCAGTGTTTATTTGTCTGCCATCACCTATCCGAGCATCTACGAGATCCATAGCAGTATGAGAGGTATGATGTCAGGTTGGGCTTCAGAGCAGCAGCGGTCTGCTTGGCTTTCAAAGGCTGAGCCGTAGGTCTGGGTGGAATGGGGTCCGGAAGACAGGAAATGCCTTACGGGGAGAAGAAGTGGCTTGTACTGGAACCACTCTCCCTCCCTTTGCTCCCCTGGACTCTGCCCTTCCTCAATTCTTGGCACCTCTCCTGCACTTTTTGTTACTTAGCCTTCAGCTCTACTCTCCAGATGGGTAGGCTTGTTGAGCCTGCATTTCCTTATTCATAGAATGAGAGTAAGAGCCTTCTCACGGGATTATTATTTTTTTAAAGATTTTATTTATTGGGGCGCCTGGGTGGCTCAGTGGGTCAAAGCCTCTGCCTTCGGTTCAGGTCATGATCCCAGGGTCCTGGGATCGAGCCCTGCATGGGGCTCTCTGCTCAGCAGGGAGTCTGCTTCCCTCTCTCTCTCTCTGCCTGCCTCTCTGCCTACTTGTGATCTCTGTCTGTCAAATAAATTTGAAAGAGAGGAAGAGCACGGAGAAAGAAGCAGACTCCACGAGCAGAGAGCCTGATTCGGGGCTCGATCTTAGGACCCCTGAGATCATGAACAGAGCTTCAGCAGACCTTCCACTGACTGAGCCACCCAGGTGCCCCTCACAGGTTTATTTTAAGGAGCAAATAAAGCCCAGCAGAGGGACGTATGCTACACAAAGTGTGGCACGTATTAAAAGCTCAGCAAACGTTAGTCCTTTTTTTTTTTTTTGTCTCAATCAGGTTGACGCTGGAGGTCCTTAGGAACCACAGTTTCCTGGGTTTCTCTGACCAGGTCCTGGCTGCTGAGGCTACACCCCGTGGTCCCCGCATGTTCTGCCGATGCGCTTCGCCAAACTGCTACCGTTAATTGCAACTATTTGCAGCCTATGGTGGAGCTTTTTCTTTTTCTCTTGCTGTGTTTGGGCGGCAGGTGGTTCTCATTACCGCGCAGGGAGGTGGTGGGATGGAGGCCCCGTCACCTGCCATGTGATTCTTGAGCCACTTGTCTTGCGCCCAGGGACTGTGGGTGAACTCTACTGGTTGCACAATTTGGACTCTTCTCTGGTTAACCTTTAGTCTTGTGAGGTGCAGTCTAGGGATAGGGAAAAGCCATGGATTTTGTAATCAAAGTCAGGATTCCCAGAGTCCCAACTCCATCTTATTGGCAACTTTGGTCAAGTTGCTTATTCTCTCTACACTTCCGTAATCTCATCTGTGGGCTGAGGGATTCATTCTACTCAAGTCATAGGACCCTTGTGAGGCATGCTATGATGACACACAGTAGGGCATGGTGTAGGCAGTACTGTTCTCTTTCCCCCCTTGGGTGAAAAACTCAATGATTCTAGTGCAGAGAGGCAGCTCTCAAGACATCATCTTGTTTATCCCAGTTGTGTATCCCTCACGCATCATGTGTGAGCACGTCATTGCATGGTCTCATTGGGTTCTCTTGAGAGCCTATGAGAGAATTTTCATTCCATGATGAAGGTGAAGAAAACGGGACTCAGAGAGGTTTGGTAATATTTTCAGTGTCAGGCAGCCAATGGTGGCAGAACTGGGAGTCCATTTCCAGCCTGTCTCTAAACTTATGCTTCTTTCCATTGTCTTCCCAGTCCACAGCTGTGTCATGAGGAAGGCAAAGGGCTGGTGGGGATGATTGGGTTTCTCTGCCAGAGGCATTAGTGTGCATTCCACCCCTAACATCACAGGGGAACGAAAGAGGAGCTAGGAACTCAGAGACAGTAATGGGAAAACACCTGGGTAGGGCCACTCTGAACTTTTTAGCCGAATTCTTTACAATGCTCAGTGATTGGGGCAAGATATTTGCCAGAAGGAGTTAGCACTCAGGCAGTGGCCTGGGTAACTAGAATTGGACAAATTGACTTCATACAAATAAAATGACCCAGTAGGAACAGTAGTCAGGAAGTAGAGCCTCATGTCTTCCCTTTTATTCTCTCGGCCCTCTTGTCTGCCCTAGTTAGATGCCCAGTTGTTTTCCTCGGTCCTGGCACCATCTCATCACCCAGAGCAAACTATGATTATCAAAATTTTCAGTTCCTGCTGCTGATTCACCTGTGTATCCTGAATCAGCAAAACTGGAGGATATGCGCTCCCCAGAGAACCCTGCCTCCAGCTCGCTCCTGGAGAGCCAGTGACGATATCATAGCCAATATTTAAAGCACGAGCTCCAACAGCTCTACTCGCAGATTCTATACATAGAAACTTCTGTCCAGTTTCTCCTTGGTAAATGCATATCTTCTATGACACATCCCACAGACACAGTGCAATGGTCTGGGCTCAGTTTGGGGGGGGGTGCTGGACAACCCCCACAAACCACTTCTCTTTGGGTAAAGACATAGAGATGATCTTCATGAACCAAGAGTTTAGAGCAGGTAGCAGTTTCAGCCATGGAGTGGGAAACACGCCATATCACCGTGGTCTGTTTGCTGGTGATTGCTTTCAGAGTGTTTACGATGATGGGTATCCCAGGCAATATCAATAGTATGGACCTGTCTCATTTATAGAGCATTTCATGTTGTTCAAACACGTCTCACATAGGGATCGATGTATCCCCATTTTCCAGATACAAAAACTGAGAAGGAGGGTGAAAGCTTCACAACAAGCTCACTGCAAGACTAAACGCAATGACCTTCATTCATTCATTCATTCATTCATTCATTTCTTCATTAACAAGGGTCTACCTACTGAGATGCTAATTGCTGGGGATGCAACAGTAAGCAAAATGTACAAAACTTCCTTTTCTACAGCAAAGTTGAGTGAGACAGTCATTGAACAAAATTAAAAGTAAGTGGCACACTCTGTGTGGTGAGGGGAGCCAGCAGGGAGTGGGGGTGGGGGTCAGGGAGAGGGTGGCCTCTGTAGCCCCATGAACTTAATCAAAGCCTGAGGACTTGGAAGAGGCGAGGGAGTCCCTGCTAAAGCTCTGGATTTTTCCAGTTTGCTTTCCCACCCTGAGCCATAAGTTGTGCACAGGAGCACTGTCGGAGAAGATGAATGGGCGATTTGTCAGAAGCTGAGACTTTCTTGGCTTGCCCCAGCCAGCAGCCAGTGTCACCTTGCCCGAGGGCTGCTTCTGAATGGCAGAAGAACAGAGGCCACAGAGGCCAAGCTGAGCCCAGGCGCTGTCCTTCCTCGTCGGGGATGTGATCCGAGGACTCGGGAAACCAAAGGATGTCTGCATCACCACGAGAAAAACTTAATGAGAACAGGGAATGGAAACGGTGGGGGTGAGGTTTTAATGAGCAGAAGAGAAAAGGAGGGTATTGGGGCTGCCCATTTTCATTATGAGTCACCAACCAGAGTGGGGAGCAGCCTCCGCTGTACGTACACCGGCCCTCACTCCTGGACCCGCTCCTTCAGCGACAGAAGTGGGCTGTACGCTTTCCCCCTTTCACCCACTCTCCTCCTGGGCGTCTGGTTCTTTTCTTTCTCTTGACACCCACATGCTCAGATTTCACATTCCCTTCTGGGCACTCTTGGATCCATCAGTCCAAACTGGTGTTTGGTCCTTCTTTGTCTGCTTTCGATCTCCACTTCCCTCTCCACGTGCCCTATCCCCTCTTTCCTGCTCACCTTTCCCATGCTGGGGCCAGGCCGGTGGCCTGTCACCCATTTATCAGTGCATTCCAACTGTAACTCAGGTATTGATCTGTGTTTGTTGTTTTTTTTTTTTTTTTTCCCGTAAACTCAGGCTGTAAAGGTTTCATTAGCCTGCCTCACAGTCATTACATCAAGTAATAGGAAACATCCATCTTCCTTGGGTTTCACTTCTGTACCCAATGGAGATCGGTTTGAAGAGTGTTAATCAAGCTATGAAAATCATTGGCAGCTCATTCCTTTATGATGAAAAAGCTGGTTTGCAGCCTCACTGGGTAGCAGAGGCCTGACACTTTTAGATACCTACAGCAATTATGGGCTGTGTGGTTTCCTACTTAGGGACACTATTCTTTGCCTAATGCCTGTATGCAAATCTCATTCCTTGGGATTCTCTGAGTCACAGGCAGTAATAAGAAGGCATGGCCAAGGCTAGGCTCCTCTGCAGATCCCTAAGCAGAAGGGGGCGGGGGGTGGGGGTGTTGGTCACTGCCATGGATGCCTGCCAAGGCCAGACCTGTACAGAGGTGGGAAAGGAGTCTACAGAAATGGTGTCTTGTCTAGGTTGGAGCCCAAATATCACTGACTTGCCCACTTAAACCATTTCCTTCCACCCAGCCTTCCAGACAGAGCTCAGTTCTTCAAAGATCATTCTGGCTTCTCTGTAGTTAGTGCAGAAGGTACAGAGGGAACAGAGACATTGACACCAGCTAGGAGGAAATTGCAGCATCCCAGGTCAGTGGTTGTGGTTGCCAGGGCCAGGGTAGTCAGAGGAGGGATGCTGGGAAGAGCTGGGAAATGTGCTAGATAACTTAGAGACATATATTTAATCCCACTGTAAGTCTGTGAGGCAAGTATTATAAGCCCATTTTCCAAAGGAAAAGACTGAGGTGCAAAGAGTTGGAGAATTATCCCTGCTCACAGCTTCCTAATGTTGTTCCCTCTAGCTTAAAACTAGAGCAATCTTTTCTCTACAGCCATGATGGGAGCACTTGTTTGATAGGAAGGGCTGGACAGAGCTGATGAAGGAAATAGAAGTAAATGTCTATTATGAACAGTGCTTCAAATCTAAATCTATTACCTATCCTCCTCCAACACACTGATCTGCTCCTTGCACATATATTTCCTATGTTCTTCCCTGTCTGGCTTAAGCTTTATTGTTTATTTCTCAAGTCTTTGAAAAACCTCAAACAGCAAAGAAAAGAGCTTCTATCCCCAGGGTATCAAAGGGGGAACCTGAAATACAGCAAGCATGAAAGTTTCTGGAAGTTACCTGTTTTATCTTAAAAAATTTATGTGAATGTTGTATTCTGCTTCACAATGCATCTATGTTTATGTTAATGTTTAAAACTATGTTGTAAATTGTAGTCGAGCATAACTTCTTAAAAGCCAAAGGATTTTTAAAGGTTTACCTTCTTAAATCATCTTCCATAATATTATAAGTACTTTGTACTGTTACTTCCTGTGTACCAGGCATGGTTCAGAATGTGATATTCGAATGACCTAATGGTAAGGTTTCATTATCTCCATCTGCAAATGAGGAACAGGGTGCTCAGAGAAGGAAATGTATTTGCCCAAGGACACAAAGTTAGTAGGTGGCAGAGTCAGGACTAGGATCTAGATATATCTGTCCCAGCACCTGTGCATGAGGCCACTTGCCATATATCTGCAGAGATGGGGAACCTAGCGTGGAAAGCTGATCTAGATAGTGTCTGAAACTTTATGCAGAAAAATAACATCACTCATGGTTCAGGTGGGTGGGACTTTACAAAACACTCTTCAGAGAAAGAAGCTAATGTGATTCTGGGACCGGCCTCTGGAGGGCAGTAGCTGGCAGGTCAGCAGTCTTGTCCAAGGGTATCATTAAGGTTCAGATTGGTAGAAGGGCAGTAGAGGGCCACAGGGTCTGGCATTTCTGCAAAGAGTTCTGACCATCCGCCCACACTGAGGTCTGTTTTCAGCCTTTACTGGAGGGGTTGATCAGAAAAAGCAGGTGCAAAGACTAAACAGATCAAGTCTCAAAAGAGAATATGAGGGGCACCTGGGCGGCTCAGTGGGTTAAAGACTCTGCCTTCGGCCCAGGTCATGATCTCAGGGTCCTGGGATCGAGCCCCACATCGGGCTCTCTGCTCAGCGGGGAGCCTGCTTCCATTCCTCTCTCTCTGCCTGCCTCTTTGCCTGCTTGTGATCTCTGTCTGTCAAATAAATAAATAAAATCTTAAAAAAAAAAAAAAAAAAAAGAATATGAGCTCCAAGAGGGAAGCCAGTGAAATGAGGGTCCAGGCTTAAGAGTGTGCAGGGCTTGAGAGGACAAGGGAGCAGAGGCTGCAACTTCGTTGGATCAGAGAGCTACAGCCCATCCCCCACCCCTCAGAGCGAGGTTTCTGCAGACCCCACCAGCAGGCAGGTGTGGCTTCTGTTCTCCTGTCTTCTCTGGCCCAGTATGGCTTTGGAGGGGTGGGGTAGGGGTAGGGGAGTGGCTCTAAAGTTAGAAGTATGTGGGCTCCATTTGTGAGATACTGAGAAAGATAGCAGAGAAGAGGTCTACACAGCATTTCTTTTAATGGGTCACCTGTTCAAATCCCAGTTGCTGTGGCCCAGCCCCCCTGCAATTCTAATTTAAATTACTGTATGCTACTATGGCAGTTTGACTCTTGTTTCTATTTTTGACAAAGGGAAACAACTTTAGGCTAGTCTCCAAATAACATCCTTCTCCTGTTAAAACCTTTTTTTTTTTTTTCTTTTAAATGTAAACAATCAAGCCCAAAACCTACAAGGCAGTTTGGCTACCTTCTTTTTCTCCAAAAGTTCTGCACTCTATTTATGGGGTAAGACAGAATCTGGACACAAAATGGAGGGAACCATGTTTGAGGGGTCTCCCTTTTTCTGATAGATCTCTTGACATTTTGCCATTCCTTATTTCCTGCTAACTCTAGCCAGGGGAAAATCCGGCTTGGGTCATTTCCACTCAATGTAACAAGAGGTCAAGATTCAGGCGAAGAGAGGAATGAGTTCATTTGCAACCTCAGGGCTAGAAGCACAGGCCCATTGCAAACCCCAAACCAGTTAAAAGACAGGAAGCAAAGACTAAGGGTAAATTGTCAATAACCATCTTGGGGAAAAGGTTAATCTGGAGCTTCGGGGAACTTTTGTGAGGGCTGAGATCATTCAGAACCTGTTCAATGTGTTAAAAAGCAGTCATTTCCCAGGGACATGGGGCACCTAGTTCCAGAAGGGATAGAGGAAGAGTTAGAGAAAGAGAAATTTCTATCATATCACACATTAGCTATTTGTTGATTCATATTTTTTTAAAGATTTTATTTATTTATTTGACAAAGGGAGATCACAAGTAGGCAGAGAGGCAGGCAGAGAGAGAGAGAGAGAGGAGGAAGCAGGCTCCCTGCTGAGCAGGGCCCTGAGATCATGACCCAAGCAGAAGGCAGAGGCTTAACCCACTGAGCCACCCAGGCGCCCTTGATTAACATTTATTGAGTTCAGCTCTATACCGCAGACTGTGCTACATGCTTTATATGCATTTCATGTGATTTAACCTCTCAAAAGCATTGTGAAGAAGGAACTGGATATTTTTCCACTTTACAGATGAAAAAAGTATGACTCAGAAGTGAATTGCCTGAGATGTGCTAGAATTGGAACTTCAACTCAGGTATGCATAACCACAAATCCTTTAGTCTTAACCATTACATTTTATTGTCTCTTTATACTACTTGTAATAACTTTGTTGTTGTTGTCTGGAGTTGAGTTAAACCTTAGATTATTTCAAATCTCATATATAAACAGTTTGGGTTTCCTACCTGATTATGAGTTCTATTAGGAAGAGACAGTTTTATGCTTCTCTCATATTATCCCAAATGAAAAAAATACCCTAAATATAATAATTTGCCTTTTCACAGTATTTTATAACCTTCAAAACATTTCTGCATATGTATATTTCCTCACTGCACTCCTATGAGAAAAATAGGCCATTATTATCTCTAATTCACAGGTAAGAAAGCAGAAGCATAAGGATTTTTTTCAATGTGTCTCAGTTAGCAAATGGAAGAAAATGACCTGACTTCCTTGTTCACTCTACTTCTAGTACAATGCCCTTTTGTGTCAGGCACTGTTAGCTGCCTTCCTAAAAGCCAGTTTTCCTTGCTAAAAGGCAGAACCTCACCTCATATTTGTTTAGGAATCAGAAGGGATCCTTTGATTTTAGGAAACATGAGCTCAGACTCTAATCCAAGAGTGGGCATTAATCCCATCTTAGTTAAAGAGATGTAAACAAGGAGTGTTCTCCTCCCTGAAAAGAGAAATACCCTGTGCTATTCCATGTTTCCTAACTGGAATGCAGGTCCTGATTCTTGGCATACTGCAGCCATCTTATGACCATGAGGAGATAAACAGAATCGCAGACACGCTGACTTGAGCCCTAACATCTTTCAGCTGCTGAACCAACATGAGCCACTGCCTACAACAGCATCTTTGTTATAATAAAGCATAAAATTAACTTCTGTTACTTGCAATGCAAAGAGTTTCTACTGATTTCATTTTCAATGAAATGACACTTAGCTGATGTGTCTTTGGAAAAGATAATCTATAAACATTATTTGTATGGCATGGCCAGCAAACACATTCACTATATGAATGCAAGTATCATTGTTATTGTTACATTTTATTTTAAACACTTACAGATATGATTTTGTGTTTCCACTTGGATTCTTAGAACCCAGCTCCCCACAATGGAGAGGGAATATACTTTACTGAGAGTAAAGGCTGTTCTGATCAATTGTCACTGAGCCAGGTGCTGGGCCTGTGATTTGAACTTCTATTATAGGCAAGTCTTCTCTGCCTCAGTTTTTCTTTCTGTTCACTAGCATTATAATGTCTACTCTCACAGCTCAGAGTTTAGTGTGAAGACAAAATGGAGATCGGAAAGGAAATTACAGGAGCAATGGGGAGGGACATTCAGCACTTATTAAGATGATAATTACGGCCTTGCATTGTGTTTGGCATTTTACCTGTGAAATCTCATTATCTGGTGACCTTATAAGGTAAACATCTTCTCTCAACACTGAGGGACATGTTGGGGGTATGGCGGGGAAACTGAGATGTGCTGACTTATCTCACATCCACTAGAGATTTGAGTGAGCTACCTGGGCCTGGAACCCTTCTTTGTCACTTTGAAGAGCTTCAGGATATAAAGCAGTCTGGAAGGGCCTCTCTTAGGCCAGGGCACTGGGTCACAAGGAACAAAGTCAATAGAATTGATTTCTTAGATAGACTAAATGGGAGTCTTTTCATCCTTCCAGTAATGGGGTATTGAATTATAGGTATAAAAGGAATTTTGACAGAAAGTGAGCTCTGTCCCCCAACTCGGTACAGTCATCGGTCAGGCAATGATGTTTGGCCGGGGGAAGCTGCAGAATTCGCCAGGTACAATGAGGGAAAGAATCGCTCAAAACAGAGAGAGAAGAGAAAGAAATCAGAGAAAACAGTATCAATACAGAATGGTCTTCAGAAATCTGAGAGTAAGGGAAGGGACTCAGTTAGAGGCCCCACACCCAACCTCCCAGATTCCATGTGGCTTTGAATCAGTTCCTGAACCACTGAGAGATGAGTGCTTAAGCCTTCCTCAGGGACTATTAGAGATTTGATTCATAAGTGAGTAAGACTCAGTCCCTGCCCTCAAGGTGCTCAGTGTCCGTATGGAAGCTTAAAGATGTAAAACCATAAATAACAAATGTGGCAAGCATGGCATCGACCTCATGACTTGTAATGGGACTCTCTGAGCTTTGCTTACTTCTTTATTTTAATCAGTAGGGTCTTCCTAAAAGACCGAGATATAGTTTGTTTTGAAACAGTGTTGGAAACCTGGGGCTCTTCAAACAGGCACACTATACTGAAATTTGGATAATGTATATAAAGCAATTAATGCATTGCCCATTACACAGTAAGAAGGAAATGGGTGTTAAAAAGTTCAGGCTCCAGAGCCAAGATGCCTGAGTTCGATCCTGCTTTCTCCATGTACTAGCTGTGTGACCATTGTCAAGTTATTGGACCTGTCTGTGACTTGATTTCCTCATCTGTAAAATGCAACAATAATAGAATCTACCTCCTGAGTTGTACAGAGACAAATGAGTTAACACATGTGATGTTCTTAATTATGCCTGGCACATCGTAAGTGATCAGTAAATTTTAGGCACTAATAGGAATTGCTCCTTACATGAAAAGTAGCCATAGCAGCGGTAGTAAGCATAAGTTGGGTTTGGAAAACCAGAGGCACATGCAACTGGCCCATGATTGATTATCCATTGGGAAAACCCAGAAAGTGAACAAAGAATGTGGGAATACTACCTCATTAATGGGAATGGCTATGATTTGATGAAGGCTTGAACAACTCTCAAATTCTCAATTCTTCTCAGATTTACGTCTAGCCAGGATAGACCACTGTGCTCCCAAGAAACTGCAGAAAAAAAGAAAACAACAACAAAGAAAGAAAACCATTGTGGAGAGTATAATTTACTGAATCTCTCCAACCTCAGCATTAAGTTAAGGTGAATTTGGGATAGGGGCAACTACTCTGATGTAATCTGAAGTGACTTTGCTGTTTGATATAAAGCCATAGAAAATGCACAGGGACAGTTTAAAGAACAAGCAAGGTGAGTGAGCTGCATTAAAATGGGAATGAAAAATAACCCAGAAAATGCTATTTATTGTAAAAATTGCCAGCATGCTTAGAGCTGCTTTGATCATCTTTGCCTCAAAGAAAGCAGAGCCAACAAAGTGAAGTTTCAGAAAAGGGCAGCAAAATGATCAGAGGCATAATGGGTGAAAGGAGGTCTTTATCCCTAGAAGGAAAGAAACAATTGGGGGAAAAAAATTCTTTGGCTTAATAGAGATCTATTGGATAATGAATGGTGAGTAGCGGCCATTCAGGTGCTGCCCTCTCCCCTGTCCCAAATCACAAAAACGAGAAGGAATTTGAAAGGACTGAAAATAGATAAATGGCCATCATATGTTTAAAGCCTCAACTGGGGGAACTGGCAGCCTTGGGGCATTTTTGAAGCAAACAATAGAGTGACTTTCTACGAAGATCAAAAGTTCTGCTCTCGCCCAATAGCAGCTCATCATCCAGGGGTGTTTGCTGAAAAACAGAGGGGCAATGCCCTGCACCAGACCCTCTGCAATACAGAGAGCCAGTCCTTCCCTGTGGCTGTTCACAAGGACCATTAGTTGAAACGGAGGCAGCGGGGGGAGAAGAAAGACGGAATTTATTTCCCCTTTGGAATTCAGAAAATGCAATGGAATGAAGTTGAGAAGACACTTTCAGGTTTTAGATGATGTGAAACAAGTTTTCCCACCCTCCAGGACCCCCACACCCCCTTCTCAAGGAAGAAAAAATTCCACTGGGGCCCTAGCCACTCAAAGTTGATCCAGGACCAGCTATAGCACTCCCCCAGGGAGCTTATTAAAAATGCCGAATGGTAGCCCCATCACAGACCCCAGAATCAGAATCTGCATTGTGACAAAATTCACTGGTGATTTGCAGGCACATCAAAGTTTGAGGGTTTACTATAGTCTCCAGACATTCAAAGGAAATATTAGGTGTGCCTCAACCCCAGCTGTGCCATTCACTCACCATGGGAACAGCCAACCGTTATCTTATCTCTGTGAGCTGCAATATCTTCATCCAGAGACTGGGAACTAAATTCCTGAGTGTTAAATTAGATAATGCATTTAAAGCATTAGGAAATAGATCTGACACATAATAAGAATTCAAAAAGCATTAGTGAATATGTAGGTTACTCTTGATGTTTGTAATCATCCAACACCAAGAAATGGGAAGACGGCTGCAAGAATGAGCCTGGTTTGAAGAATGGAGAAATTGGGGGCACCTGGGTGGCACAGCCTGTTAAGCTTCCGACACTTGCTTTCGGCTCCTGTCATAATCTCAGGGTCCTGGAATAGAGCCCTCATTCAGGATCCATGCTCAGCAGGGAGTCTGCTTGTCCCCCTCCCCCTCTGCCTCTTCCTCTGCTCACAAATGCCCGTGCACTATCTCAAATAAATAAAATCTTAAAAAAAAAAAAGAATGGAAAAAGAAAACTGCACAAGCATTAAGATCAAGAGACAAGGATACTAACTCAACATCCCAGCTGTGAGTGAGATGCATACAAGAGCAGGGGACAGCAGAAACGGGACAGTGTTCCAGAGTATGTAAATGACTTTATGTAAGTAAATCTAGCTGTGAACAGACTTGAGACACAGCTAAATGGGTTACAAGTTCATCAAGAAAGACAACACATGGTTCTCCTGTGTCTATTGTATGTGTTCTTTTCTTGGTCATTTATCAAACATTTTGGTATTATTTGATTTGTTCCTAAAAGTTGTTAAGATAAATTAATTGTTTTATATATCCTAAATAATTATTATTTTACTTTTTAACCACCACCACAACAAAATACTGCATGGTAATCACCTAGAATTTCTTACCAACTTTACAAAGCAAAATTCAACCTGAGATTAAAATTATTCTTGTAGTAGTTACACAATCCCAATATTATCGGAGGAAATAACTTGGTGATGATAGTAAAATAATAGATTTTCATCAGCCTCAAATGACCAAAATAGTGGTAAGAAGGCATCACAGTCGAGGCACCTGGGTGGCTCAGTGGGTTAAAACCTTTGCCTTCGGCTCAGGTCATGATTCCAGGGTCTTGGGATCAAGCCCAGCATCGGGGGGTGGGGGGGTGTCTCTGCTCAGCAGGGAGCCTGCTTCCTTCCTCTCTCTGCCTCTCTGCCTACTTGTGATCTCTGTCTGTCAAATAAATAAATAAATAAAATCTTTAAAAAAAAAAAAGGCATCACAGTCATAGAAATGATACAGGCTGCACCTAGAGTTCAGGTTAAGTAGGATTCTGGGAGAAAATGAAACTTGAATTTGGAGGTAGGATCATCAAGTGACTTGAGGCCAGTCTCTTGGACCTGTGTCCACAGTCTGAACTAGGTAGCTGAATATCCTATCCATGATGGAGTCACTGTAATCACTTAGCCCATGCTCTAATCATTTAGATACCCTCTGGAGCAGATCCTCCCTCCCATCGTTATCCTTCACCTAATTAATAGCATGAGTAATAAACAGCCACCTGTTATTCATAGACAGGTGTATACCCTTGTCAAAGGTCTTGGCTAAATCATTTGGATTGTCTCTAATAACAATGTTAATGACCCTCTGCATTAGCTTCAGGTTGTAAAATATCTTTCCTTGATGTTTGTTCAATATTTTCATAAGAATTAGAAATATCTATTAGAGACTCTAAGATACTAAAGGGCTCCTGGAACGTGGTGCTATAATTCACAGTGGGGACTCAGCTAAAACCACACTACTTGGACCCCTGCTTTATCACTGACCAGAAAAAAAGAAACGCAATCCTGAGACTGTCTAGAATTTTTCTCCCAAGGAATATATACACACTCATAACTGGAAATCATGGATTTCTAAGTAGATTTGTGTGGTTCACTAACTTCCTAAACAGAATAGTCACAATGTGTAGGTGAGTTTTGCAGCCAAACTGCCTACTCTGATACTGAATTGTATATTTTATCAATATGTAAATATGCATTATAAGAATCAGAAGAATAATTTAACTGATCAGTAATGTGGATAAACCTATGGGAGACATTAAAAATAGCCAGGCGCATATCCAGGAAGTATTAAAGAACAAATAAAGGTCATTTCTTTTTTTTTTTAATATTTTATTTATTTATTTGACAGAGATCACAAGTAGGCAGAGAGGAGACAGAAAGAGAGGAGGAAGCAGGCTCCCTGCTGAGCAGAGAGCCCAATGCAGGGCTCCATCCCATTACCCAAGCTGAAGGCAGAGGTTTTAACCCACTGAGCCACCCAGGCACCCCGGTCATTTCTTTTATAAAAGAACGTGTTCCCTATTAATAAGCTTAGCGGTCCTGAGGTTATGAGGGATCCAGGAAAATGAGCGGAAAGGATACTCCCTGGAGAAAATGAACAAATATCTTCTGCTTGTTCATTTGAAACCTTTTTGAACATAAGAGTGAACTTAAGTCATATTTGGACAATTCAGAAGGCAGAAACTTTGAGTTCTAGTTCTTGTTTTCATTTGGTCCAAATTTCTCATTATATCAATTAATGCCATTTTAAATAGCTGTCAAATCTATGTTAATGTGTGAAATTTGCACATTCTCTAGCCTATGGACTGGAAGCGAGGCTTGATGTCCTTCCCCTCCTCTAGCCCAGATGTTTCAACCCATATTCTGTATTTTAAACTGTCTGGGATTGGTTTCTATCACCCAATGTTATCTAATGTAAAATAGAATTCATAACATGCTCTTCCTCCTCCCCTATGTGTCTACATTCCAAATATCTCAGGCCAACTCTGTTATCAGATGTCAGATGCTACACGAAGTCTAGAAACTTTTTTGCAATTTATGATCCATCCTTCTCCTATTTTCTTGAATCTAGCTTATTACTTGGAAATAATTATTTTTCTGAATTCTCCATCACAGTTACTCTCCACGCCCCCCATTCCCAACATTCATTCACTTTATCACTCATTTAATAAATACTTTGTGGGCATCTATGAAGTTCTAGGTCTCAATCAGCACCTTCGAAGAGTTGGACCCTATGAATGGGAATCAGAAAGTAGCTTTGTAGTTTGAAACCCTGTCTTTTTGTTTTAGCTCCTTCTCTGATTGAATTGATGTGACCTATTTCTATTCCAGTTGGCTGCCACAGAGTAAAGTGAACTACTCTGCAAAAAGATAACATTATCCAGAGTCTAATTCTTCATACTCAATGTCTAGAATTTTTAAAAATTACTAGACATATTAAAAGACACAAGCAAAAGTAAAAGAGATGGTAGAAAACAATCACAGGTGACACAGACTTGGGTTTACAGAGATGGACTTTAAATAACTATAATTAATATGTTCAAGAAAATGGATGACAGGATAGAGAATTTCACCAGAAAATGCAACATATGTAATCATGTCAAACAGAAATTCTTGAACTGGAAAAAAAAAAAAAACCCTGAAATTATAAATCCCACAGATGGACTTCACAGCAGATTGGCTCTAACTTTATGAGGCCAACATAACTTTTTACAGAATATGACAAAAACATTGTAGAAAAAATGAAAAGCCCAAACCATTTTTTTCAAAATCACAGTTTCAAAAATTCAAAACAAAATAATATAATTCAGCACATATGTATATTAATTAAAAATATTTCATTAGATGCAGAATATTTGATGACATTCAACAATTTTTATGTAAAATTTAAGGAACTCTTATCAAAATAGAAATGACATTTCTTAATTTTATAATTATTATCAACAACAACAAAACTACAGCAGTAATACTTAGTGGAATTTTGAAGACTTTCCTTTGAGACTAAGAACAATAACTACTATTACTATCTTTATGCTACATAATAGTGGACATAATAGCCTATGCAATAAAGCAAAAAAAAAAAAGATTATCATGATTAGAAAGAAATAAATAAGGCCATCATTATTCACATTATTCAACTGTTGATGGTATGATTATGAGCCTAGAAAATTTTATTTTTCAGTTCCCACACTTTCTGAGCCTAGAAAATTTTAAATAACTTGTGGAAAATAACTATTATAATTAATAAGTAGATTTAGTAAGATTCTTGGATATAATTAGAGTTTTATAATTATATAAAAATCAATTATATTTCTATCCACTACAAACAATGAGATTATGAAAATTACAAAACCAATCTTGTTTACAACTTTATATACCATCAAACATGAAGGAATAAGCTTAACCAAATAGGTAGAACAAGCATACACAGAAAACTACAAATTACTACTGAGAAAATTTAAAGAAATCCTAAATAAAAAAATATATTATGTTTATAGACCAGTAATTCAATAATTAAAAATTGTGAAATACTAATTCTTCTCTTAAACATACATAGATTCCAGGTAATCTGAATCAATATGCCAACAGTATCTTTTGGTGGAAAATGGCCAATTAAAACCAAAATGATCAAAATAAAAAGATCTAAAAATAACCAAGGCTATCTGGAAGAATAAGAAAAAAATTTGGAAAACTTGAATTGCTAGATATCATGACTCATTGTAATATAACTTTTTTAAAAAACTACACTAATTGAGAAAGTATAGTATTGTGCAGTAACAGGATAAGGAACCTGGAAAGAAAGCCACTAAAGTCGTTTGGTTTATGACAAAGATAATACTCTGGTGGATGAAGAAAAGACAAGCTATTCAAAAAATGGTATTGAATAAATTTAATATTGATGTTGGAAAAATAAAACTTTACCAACTTTTTCACACTATATACAAAAGCAAATTTCAAATTGATTTTAGTTCCTAATATAAAAGAAAAATAAGACTGCTAAAAATTAGAAAGAACACTATTTTTACTATTAAATCAATTTAGGGAGATTTTGACAAGGACATAATAATATCAATCAAGAGAAAATGGTTGATTAAAACAGACTTTGTTAAAACTAAATATTTGTTTTCACAATTATGAAAGTAAAAATCTCAAGTCTTAGAGTGGAAGGAGATATTTGCAATATATCTAACTGACAAAGGAGTGGACTCATATCCAGAATACATAAGTAATAGTTTTAAATCAATAAGAGGAAAATAAACACAAAATGTCACGTAAAAATGGGCAAAAGATTTGAACAGGCATTTCACAAAATGTTGTATATAAATGGCCAGCAATCACATAAAAAAATATTCAATTTTATTAGCCATCAGGAAAACATGAATTTTAGAATACTGAAATATTACCACATTGCTTCCATTGAAATGACAGATAATGCAAGGGTTGTTGAAGGAATAGAGCAACTGGAACTGGCATTCAGGATTTGTGGGAGTCTAAGTTGTTATAACATTTTTTTGGAAAATTGTTTTTCAGTATTTCCTGAAGGTGAATATGTGACCGAGAAATTCCACTCCTAAGTAAATCCCCAGTAGAAATGTGTACGTATGGGGTGCCTAGGTGGCTCAGCTGGTTAAGTGGCTGCCTTCAACTCGGGTCATGATCTCTCAGGCTCCTGGGATAATCCCCATGTCTGGCTCCCTGCTCAGCAGGGAGCCTGTTTCTCCCTCTCCCTCTGTGATCTCTCTCCGTCTTTCTCTCTTTCAAAAAAGTAAATATTCTTTTTTAATGTGTACGTATACGCAATGAAGGTACACATGATAGTTTTCATGGCAACACCATTGACAGTAGACACAACTGCAAATAACTCAAACATCTACTAACACTACAATATTTAAATTATGATATGTCCATGGAATGGAATCCTACACAACAATGATAAACAAACTGTTGCTATATGCAAACAATTGAGCACTAGAAAGCAGATACAAAAGTGGGCACGACATATAAATCCATTTCTGGAGACTGACCAAAACAAACTGATGGGGGTAAAAGGACAAAGGTCACTTCTGGAGATCAGCTGGGTAAATAGGAGGGGTTTGAGAAGAGTTCTGTGGTGTTGGTAATATCCTATTCCCCATCCCCCAGGTGTCGATTTAATGGAAGTTTTGACTTTATAAAAGTTAATTTATGTGTACACTTTTTATTTGAGCACTTTTCTTGATAGTTATACTTGAATTTCAGAATTCCTTAAAAGATGACTTTTAAAAAGAAAAAAATAATTGACAGTGTCTATCTACAATGTTAACAAGTTAAATAAACTGAAGACAGTAAGTGAATATCATATTTTTAAAAATGGATGTTATTGACAATCTTGACAAGAACAATTTTAGTTTCCTCATATTAACTACAACAATCTTCAACTTCTGTATTTAATTGCAGTAACCTTAGAGCTCCTCCTGACTTGAATATTTCCCTGAAAAAATATTTTCCTGAAAAAATTCACCAAGAATTTTTATGCTAGACAATCCTCATTAAAGACTTCTTTGCATCATGTGATTTCCTTAGGAATGTAATGGTTTTCTATTTTCAACCTTACCATGTCCACATTCCTCCTCTTAACATTAAGATTCCTCCATCGCTTACTTCTCTCTCCTTGAAAACTTACTTTTGATTAGCTGTCATGAGTTTTCCACCTTAGTCTGGCTGATTTCTTTACCAAATCCAGTAAGTTTTATTTTCATTATCATCCACATTTCTTTATGACCTTTATTATTATTCATGCATTTATATCCAACATTAAAGTTCTCTTCTGCCACTGTAAACTACTGCAAAAATACTAGAATGCCTTGCCATCGTAGATGAAGTTTCCAATGTCCATGCCTACTGGAGAAAAGAATTCTATTGCACAGAGATCTTAGAGTAGAAGATTTCATGAGAAAGAAGTCAGAAAACTTAAAACTACTCAAATTCAGCCACAGAAAGAGTTAGTTACTTACCAGCTCTGAACCTATGATATATATGGCAAGGTTAACCGGGGACAATCTTGATCTCAAAAAGGATCCCTGTGAGTACTTGCTTTTTGTTTTTGAAAGTTATGGAGCCTTTAAAATGAAGTTTTGAGGGAAAGATTATGGTATCTTTGGGGGATAATATTATCAGCCTCTTGTTCACCCAAGTGCTGAGACCTCTTTGGCTCACTGTTCTCCTCTTCTTCCCCTTATTACTTGTCAAACCTCCATGATTCTAACCTAATTAAATCTCTTGCACCAAACTCCCTCTTTTTTACTCTATTGTCTTCGAGTTGGTTTAGATCCTTACGTCTTGCATACACCATTGAAGCAAATTCATAACTGAATCCTCTCTCTCCTGTGTATTCCAGGTTCTAGAATACTAGAAGAATCTAAGTGAAAATAGTCCTCCAAAAACTCCATAGGTCCTATATTGCCTACAGAATAATACCAGTAATAGAGCATCCCAGGTCCTATGTGAACAGCACCAGTTCATTCTTCTAGCTTTGCCTCCCATGATGGCATTCTAACTGCGGACTTCCCCAAATACCCTACACAAGATTACCTCCCTTACCTTTGCTTATGCTGTCTCTTCCCCTTAAGCTTCCTTAATTACCTCTACACTTATCCATTCCCTTTTATGTCTATGAAACTCCTGGCAAACCCTTAAGGGTTTATTAAAATTCTGTTCTCCAAAACTCTTCTCAGATCAAATATTCATTTGACTTTCTTCCTCCCATTTACCCATGAACTCTGATCATGGTTTTATTTAAGCATCTATCATGGTCTGGATTATATCACAGGTACTTACATGGGTTCACCTGCCACTCTAGGAAGTACATCTTTACAGTGAACAAATGGTGTCTTAATTACCTTCAGCTTCACACTTCTTTTTCCATTATGCTTGATCTGGAAGGTATCAGTTGGTTGTTAATTGGGTTGTCTCTTCATGCAATAGCCATAATCATCATTTTCATATTCTGGGGTATCTGTTACATGGATTACACCATTTGATTTTCAAAACAACCACATAGAATGGTATTATGCTATATAGAAAGTAAACCCATCTAGGAGTCAAATCACCTAGATCTGAGGCTCTATCTCTGCCATTAATTTTGTGTGTGTGAGTCTAACTTCGAGGGGCAAGTCATATCTTGTTTCTGGTTCTTCATGCCCTGACCATTAAAAAGAAGGGATTGGACTAGCTCAACATTTCCAAAAGCATGTTCCATGGAGCACCAGTTCTGCCTGATACTCTCCCCAACAGAAATGACTCTATGGTCAAATAAAGTGGGCAAATATCAAATAATATGTTCCCCTTGCAGACATTTGCACTATACTAGGTTTTCAAATTTCAGGTCATGAACAATTTAATAAATAGGACATGAAATTAAGTGGGTCGCAATGAATATTTCTCAGAATAAACTGGAATACAAGACACCAGAGGCCATTACATATAGAAGAGGTAAATACTGCTTCATGAAATTCTTGTTTAAGTTGTATATGACTGTGTGTATGCATACATGTGTGTAAACATGTGTCTTTTTTATTGATGGTTTTAGCCAAACATGCTTTAGAAGCACTGTACTATATACTAACATGTAAAAAGTTCTAAATTATCTTGTAGTAAACTGCCCATTTAATTCTTTTTTCCCAATCTTTCTCAACTTTAAATATTACCCACCTAACTCTATGTGCATTCCTGGAAGTCCACACTCCTCCCTCACACTGTGGACGTGGCTTTCCCCTGCTTGACCTGGGCTGTGACTCCCCACTCTGTCCCTTCTGGCACAACAGAGTCAATAAATAAAGAGACATCAACTGCTGTAGTAGTCTGGAAGAGAACCTTGGAGTAGAATTGTATACAAATCTTGGAGTGGAATCACAGTGACGCAGCTTCATATATTTTCAAGCATTTGACATAGTTGTCCTTCTATATCTGCCTTGGACTGATGCTCAGAACCTCCTATTTCTCTTTTGCTTCAGCCCCAAAGTGCACAAACCCATTTCTCCTGATTCCCTTGGCACCTGAGAAGTACAGTTTATCCTTTCTATGGCAAAAGCCCACCCCCAATCTCAGGTTAAATTGTTTTTCCACTTTGAAATCACTCAAGGCCCAACTCTGTGGGATCACTAAATTTTCACTACAGATTACCCTGAATTAGATTTCCCTCTAGAGCCCAGCCCAGAATAAAGTGTCAAATGAAGTTTCTCTCCAGTAGCACTCTTCTCACCATGCCCTATGCACCTCTCTACCTTATCCACATTCTATCCTTTATCTCAAACCAGTTACGTGTGCATGAGTGTGTTTTCACAAGTCCCACCAGTAGATCTTTAGAGGGGTACACTTTTCCAGATTAATGTCCTCTCAAGTCAAATTTCAGTAAAATCAACGTAGTTTGGTTCAGAGGAATTACAGAATTTTAGAATGTTAGCTGACAGTTTCTTCTAGAACAGTAATGATGGGAATGTATGACTCAGATCATGTATAATACCCATGCGTTAGTTAAAACAATAAGAGAAGGCTAATATATTTAAAGAAAAAAATGATAAAAGGGTCTGACGTTTTCTTCTGAGACAAACAGCTTCCAAAGATAGGTGTATTAGAGCTCTCCAAAGAAATAGAGCCAATAGGACGTGTGTGTGTGTGTGTGTGTGTGTGTGTGTGTGTGTGTGTGTGTGTTTGTGTGTGTGTGTACAGAAGAGATATATTTCTTGTGATTATGGAGGTTGAGAAGTCCCAAAATACGTAGTCAGCAAGATGGAGACCCAGGAGAGAAAATGGTATAAGCTCCCATTGGAAGGCAAGAAAAAGCCAATGTTCCAGGTCAATAGTCATGCGGGAGGAATCCCTGCTTATTTGCAGAAGGCTTAGTTTTTTGTTCTATTTAGGCCTTAATTGATTGGTGAGGCCCACCCACGTTAGGGAGGACAACCTGCTTTACAGGATCTACAGATTTAAATGTTAATCAAACCCCAAAACACCCTTATACAAAGAGCCAGAATAAAGTTTGATCAAATGTCCTGGCACCACATAGCCCAGTCATGTTGACATATAAAGTTAACTATCACAAACGGGTTATTGGAACTATCATTGGCTTTTTCATTCAAAACACAGAGGACAAGTAACATGGTAAGGACAGTGGGTGAAGAGGAGCATGTGAAATTAATTGACCAGAGGATAAGCAGTGATGGGAGAGAGAGAGGAGCGGTCAGAGATGGTAGCCTTCACACTACAACTAATGCTGTTCCTAAAGGGGTCAGTTGGCTAGTAGTTGCTATTGTCACTGTGGCTAGGCTGGACAGCACAATCAGAAAAACATATAGCCAAGGATGTGAATAACCACAGAAATGTGCAGGCAGAGTAGAGACTCTTAAAGATCCAGAAACCAAAACCTAAGTTTAGGAGACAAATGACTGAAGGCAGTATTATGGACTACATGTTTGTGTCTCCCCAGGATTCATGTATTGAAACTTTAAACCCCACTGGGATGGTGTTAGGCCTAAGAGGCCTTTAGGAGGTAATGAAATTTAGATAAGGTCATAAGGATAGAGCCCTCATGATGGGATTAGTGCCATTATAAGTAGAGAAAGAGACCAGAACTTCTTCTCTCCACTATGTGAGGATACAGGAAGATGACCTGTCTGCAAACCAAAAAGTGATCTCTCACCAGACAGCAGATCTGCAGGTATCTTGATCTTGGACCTCCCAACCTGTAGAACTGTTAGCTCCCGAGTCTATGATATTTCGTTACAGCAGTGTGAACTCACTAAAACAGGGAGATCCCTCTTTGGAAAGTAGGTGCAAATGACCCACCAAAAAATGTCATGCAGATTAGTATAGCTCGGGTATTAGGGAAGCTCGGGGAAGCCACAACCAACACGCATCAATGATATACATCGAATATCAAGTACAGCAGATTGAAGCAGTATTACTTCTCCTTCCTAACAAGACAGAAGCAGATGTCTCATATCCGCAGTGCCGTGTCATGTGCAGATGTACACATGCAAAAATATAGAAACAGCTGGGAAAAAAAAAATTAATAATGCCATAACACTAGCAGCTGTGGCTTTTAAGAGAAAAATGGTAAAAACAATATAAATTGAACTTAAATAAGCAGAGAGCAGTATTGTGGTGCACTGGTAGCCAATGTGCTCTAGATACATGATTATCACATAAGATGATGACCAGCCTGCAGGGATGAATGTGGAGCCTGAGGGGAAGCCTGTGAAGACTGGGACCAACTCTGAGATTTTGCCTGTAGCTGTCTGTAGCTGCAAGAATGTGTTAATCCCTTTGTGAGATGGCATCATTCCTGTGTTATAAATATTTCAATTATTGATATAGGTAGCTTGGTTAACTATTTAATAAACCTCTGTATAATTCAGTCATCATCTTATATGAGCTTTGTTCAATTCTTTAGCTTCACATCTCCCATTATATAATCAATGTATTGATGGGTTACATAGTGTTGGTGCCAAAGTCACCCAGACAATGCCCCTCCACCCTTATAGAAACACTCTTGCAACTCATGGTTCTTAACTTGTGTATCAGTTAGTTTTTGCTGCATAACAAATCACCCCCAAACCATGGCTTTAAACACCAAATGTGTATAATTTTTTTACAAGCTCTGGTGGGTTCCCTAGGTAGTTCTTGTCTGGAATTGTCTGGTTGATCATTGTGATCAGTTAATGGCTCCGCTAGGGCTATACAGACTAGGATGGCTTTCCTTTCTTACTGACGGATGTTGTCTAGGGGAGTTGTGGAGGGGGCAATAAAGATGACTTATTCACTTGTCTCTTCTTACCCAACAGCCTTACCTGGGCTCCTTCACACGGAAGTGATCACAGGACTCATCAGAGCAGTGAAAAAGGAGGGCAAGCCACAAAACACAAGCAATTTTCAAGCCCTTGCTTATGTGATGTTTGCCAGTGTCTCATTGACCAACACAAGTTGCCTGGGCAAACCCAGAGTCAGGGCAGGAGAAGATAAAACAAAGGAAATTGCTGCTGCCATGTTATAAATAGGACACTACAGCTGGGTATTGCCAGCAAGACCTGCTTCTCGATTAGCATAGCTGCTGCCACAGTGAACTCAGTTATGGCAGGTCCCAACGATCCTTTATATGAATTTGCAGCTATGGATTATGTGCACCACATATGACCTGTCATGTCTGATATGTTGTCACTCCTACATGACACAAGGGTAACCAACACAAATGCACAGTAATTCCACACACTTGAGTATAGTCCCATAACCTACAAACGAGGCCCCTTTTCAGCTAGATAATAGTGATCACGTGCAAACTTCTATCCAAAGTTTTGCTTGCTGCTTCATGCCCTTTGATGACTCAGGAGAATGTGGGTAATGTACATAAGGTAAGGAAGACTTAATATGCAAAATTCCAAACCCACAGAACAGAGAAATTAGGGAGTAGAGAGTGAGTCATCCTATCACAATAGGCTTCTTCACTCTTACATCAAGATTCTTTAAAATAGCCAGCTCCCCAGGGCCCCCAAAATAAAACTCATCACCAAACCTTACATCTGAATTCCCGGGACAACACCCACAGGTTACAATAAGGGATTTCCATATTGATTATTCTATGCTTGCTTGGCCTTTGCTTGACTTAACCTCTGCCTGCCTGAAAGGGTCAGTAAAAACTGTGTCGTACTTGAAAAAGTATACAAATCAAACCAGCAATACCATGCCCAGAGGACATCTATAAAGCTCATACCATTACATGATTTCAGACACGTGAGCATTTCATCTCATATTACAGTCTTGTGGAAACTGAACCTACTTCCCTTCCCAGAAGGAGAGAATTGAGTTCAACCATCAACCTTCATTGGTCAAGGTGGGTGGGGGAGGGGTGGCGTCCATCAGGTAGAGCAAGGGCCAAACTGGAGTGGAAATCCCTGCACTTCCCAGGGCACTGTCTCAAGTATCCAGCCCCCCACCCCACACATGCCACCTGCTTCCTCCTCTCCCGCTGGCTCCCAACTTTGCCATGATTCATTTTCTTCTCTTGACTGACAGAGCCTTTAAAGAGCAAGCATCGCCATCCCCTTGCTGTGTGTTCAAGCATGGCAATGCAGGGGGCCTGGAATCCATTAACAGGAAGAATGGCGGTTCCTGTTCCTCCACCTCACAGCCCCTGCTCCGTGCTGCCCTCCGTTCTGTTCCACTGGGGCCGTTGGGAGCTAGCAAGTTAGGTAACATCCTAGAGAAGGCTCCTATTTAAAAAACTCTGATAGGTGACAGCCCAGATGACAAACAGCCTTCAGTCTGTCAAGCGAACATCCCCAAAGCATCTGCATTGACTGGGCTGCTATTTTCTTTCTTGTAGTTTAGCAGGGCTGCGCTTGGCTATTCAGACCCTTCCAGGGGATGGGAGCTGCTGTGTCTCAGCAAGGGGCTGTCAAATTGTCCCAATTTTCCTGCCTAATTCATACAGGGGTATCCATATTTATATTGATCTGGGCACATGAATGGCATACTCATGCTAGGCATCATTCAGCAGAGACGATCCAAAGCAACTTTGCACTCACTAAAAATTTCAAGTTACTCACAAAACACCTATATTTAGCCTTGTCACTGATGCGATTTGTTTCCCCACTATAAACAGAAATCACATCCGGGACTGAATATATATGTGAGATACACACACACACACACACACAGTATATAATTATATGTAGTTTCTTTAGTATGTTAACTTTTTAGAAATCCTGTCCGCTGTTCAGTCTGTCAATTTCCTACTGCCGCTCGCCTATAAATTAAATGCTTGTAGCTTCCATTGTCAATACGCCCCCTTAGAGCTCTCTTCTAAGCCCATACACAGATGTAGTTCCAAAAAAACACAAACCATGGAGGGAACAAAACATTATGCTGACTGTCCCAAGCAGCCTGTCGCATCACAAATTCACAAGGGCCAAGATGGAATGTGCGTATTTCCCCATTACTGAACTCTCCTATTTTTACTTTTGTGGCAAAAACGTAAGCTGGGCCATTTGAGCTCATCTGTTTCTTCTGTCTTAAAACTCAGTATCTTCTAGTTAAACACTCACATCCCATGCCCCGCTCTGCCCTCCAGGTCTATGACCCGGGTGTGGAGAGGAGAGAGGGTGGCATGCTCTCTCATCCAGGACTGTCAGAGAAGTTGTTACCTGGTACATTCCCGTCCGCCACTTTTGTCAGTTACCTGTGAGGTGCAGCTGGCCTCTTCTGGTCCCTGTCATTTTCCTTTGGTGTCTTCTACAGATATCTCCCGTTCTGGCATCCTGTGATAGCCCGGAGTGAACAGTCCACATCATCTGTGTCCAGTCACAGGCTTTCTCATTCTTCAGAGCCTCCCTGGGGGCACCACCCCTCCCAGATGCTCTTCCATGACTGTGAGGGGGTGCTGGGATTCTGCAAAGCTGTCCGTAGATGGTTTTCATTCACTTGGGTTACTCCACAGCTAAGGTGCTCTACAGCTACTGTATATAGTGAGTTACATGGGGTTGGGCGGGTGGGGTGTGGGGGACTATATATGTCTCCTCTGTTCACCTTGCATTGAGTTTCCTGGGATATCTGGCCACCATCCATCATCTACCTTTCATCCACTGTTAGCTCTGAGATGGTGTAGAAGTGGGCTCCTATGTAGTGGGGTCCATAACTTTGACATTGTCTTAATAGCCACTTTACATCTCTCTGGAAACCATTGCAACCAGAAAGGATTCTGATCCCTTCTTCAGGCTGGGTAGACTCTCACATTTCCATTGTTATGTATTTTCTACTCCATTATTGCTGTGAATCACATTTTATGCATTCACACTTTTCTTCTCTCAAAAAGCCCACCACTGGCAAATCAAAAATTTACATTTTCAAGACTTTTGTTTCTGCTCTCCATTAAATTATGTACTTACTAACAAAATGGACTCATATTTTAGTATCTACCCACCTTCTCCCAAGAACAGTGCCTGTAAGAAACTGTTGTCTAAATCTTGGCACAGAGAGGGTCATAAGGACCCGAAAACTTGTTGTTCTGTTATGGGGATAAAAAGAAAGAGTTTATATCTAAAACCTGTTTCTATTCCTTTCTTGTGAGAAATCCATACTCATATTCTTTCAGGACAAAACCCCTTAATACACAGATGGGTGTTGATTATTACCACTGTTACCCACCATAAACTGTGCCATTACTAGTACAAAATGGCACACCTTTAACTCTTTCATCAGAAGGACTTATTCATATCTATTTTAACAGCATGGACTTCATCATATTTGCATGCCAGCAGGACTAAATTCTGTACATAACATGTCACTCATGGCAGCTGCTAGGTGGTCACCTCTTTGGGGGCAAGGACAGCACCTACCTTGCTCCCTGTGTATGTCTAGAGCCCAACATGATGCCTGCATGCAGTCGGTGCTCTGTAGATGTTGGCTGATTGAATGAATGACTGACTCGCATCCCCTTCATGACAGCTGAAAGGGGGTTCCAAGCAGAACAGGATTAAAATATCCAGATTGAGGTTTTGTCTGCCCGGTATACTCTCTAGAAGGGAGACATGAATGCATGACAGACCGGAATTTTAGACTCCATATTGGCTCTGCTGACAGGAAATGTAAGGTGGCTTGTCAAAATGAGCCAGGACTACCATCCAGAAACCTCCATAGACTTTAATTTAACCTTCCTTTTCAAACTGATAGCCCATTTCATCATCTGTCACCTCCAAAATAGTGAAAAGTATTTATTTCCTTGGCCCTCTTGCTCAAATTGTCTTCTGTTTTCTCCAGAACCATTTCTGCTAGATAAAAAAAGAAGAAGAAGAGGAAGAAAGAAGAAGAAGAAAAAAAAACAAAAACAAAAACAGGGGTGCCTGGGTGGCTCAGTGGGTTAAGCCTGTGCCTTCAGCTCAGGTCATGACCTCAGGGTCCTGGGATTAGCCCCCCAATTGGGGTCTCTGCTCAGCAAGGAGCCTGCTTCCCCCTCTCTCTCTGCCTGCCTCTCTGTCTACTTGTGATCTCTGTCTGTCAAATAAATAAATAAATAAATCTTTAAAAAAAAAAACAAACCCAAAAACCAAAAACAAGCAAGCACACAAACAAGCAAACAAAAATAGTGGCTACATTCATCCTGAGAAAATGAAACAAACATAAAGCATGCCGCTAGAGAAAAAGAGAAGTTTCTTGAAAGGGAAATTCAAGACCAAGGACACCGGTGGTGTCTCTTGGTTGCTATAATCTGAGGGCAGGATGAGATGCCACCCCTAACCAAAACTTGGCCTTCACAGACCATGCTGGTGCTCAGTTAAAAAAAAAAAGAAAAGAAAAAGAAAGAAAGAAAGAAAGAAAGAGAGAAAAACAGTCAAGCAGAGTATTTAAATATCAGCTCTTAACAGCGTTGCCCCTCACGAGAAAGACAGCCAGATTTCATGCACCCACTCTCCTTAGGCCAAGATTAGTGTGTGCCTGAGAGAAGAGAGAAGGCTCTTTTAGGACATAGGAAGGGATTTCAGGAAGGGGTGGGTGGAAGCTTCTCTCAGAGCTCAGAGGCGGCTGGAGCAAATTGATCAAACAGCCGTCCTGAGGTTTGCCCGCCAGGTAGGCAGCTTTGCTAGAGTTTGCCATGCTTTGTGCTTAGAATAGCCCCTCAAGGAAAAGCAGCCGTAGAGAGCCAGCTCTTTATATGCTCAGACATTTAACCTTCCCCCAAAGCCCATGGTCTATCCCCTATACCTGTCTTTGCTTTAGCCCCTCTTTATAGCTCGAGCCTTATTCTTCTTTTTACCCTTCCAATATTTGTTAGATTTGTAGATAAGATGTCCTATAATTTCTGAAATATTTTAAATATCAACTGAGCTCATATTATTCAGAAGCGTGGATTTTACAAATGCATGCGTATCAGTAATACATGTGTATCAATGAGAGTGATACTAGACACGCATATCTAAGTTTCATAAAGCAGTAAAGTACTCCAGGGAGTGCTGAAAACTTGAAACCACACTACCTGGGTTTGAATTCTGCCTCTATTCTTTCCTACCTGTGTGGCTCCTGGAACTTGATTTCATCTCTCCCAATACGGAAATGATAATATTTTATTTTTATTTCACTGAATTATTCTGAAGATTAAATGAGTAAATGTATAAGTAAGGCCCTTCAAACACTGTGAGGTTATGTGTACGTAACAGAAGTTAGATAATATTAGTATTATTTATCCTCTTCCTCCCTTCTTACCATTGCTTTCAGAACCCACTGATGCTGCTGAGATGCCCCACTGAGCACTGGTCAAGATCATGTGTTCATGTGTGGAACCCTCTCGTCTTTAAGTCTCAGCTCGGATGTCACTTTCTGGAAACAAAGGCTCCCTTGCCCATCCTGGGTCCACCGTACCACTGTCCACCATCGCTCCCATCAGAGCTCTTGGACAAAGTTCATTTCTTGAACATACAACAGTATACTGGTTTCACTCATTTATTTGTTAGATGTTTATACATTATTTTTATCTAAATAAATGCCCATACATCGCAGCATATTTTGTTCTTCTTTAGACTACAAAATGAGTTCAAAGACTTTGTCTGCCTTTCCTTGGCTGTATCCCCAGGGCCTCATGCAGGCAGCGCATGGTTAAGAGTTAAAAATTCTGTTGAATGAAGGAAGGATGGATTGCTATTATCTTGCAAACAAAAAAATCAGGCTCAGTAGATAGATAAAAGTACCTTCCCCAAGGTCATCTGATACTCAAGGGCAGGACAGGGAAGAAGTCTAGCCTTAATTTTAGTGTAGCAATACCACATGTGTAAGAGGCTAGAATAGTGTGCACAGTGTGATCACAGCCCCCCAGGAGTCCTCAACACCTTTATAGGAGCCCCTCAGGGGACAAAATTATTTTCATACTTATTCTAGGAATGTTATTTGGCTTTTTCACTCAGTTGGCATTCGCCCTGGAGATACAAAAGCAATGGTGGGTAAAAATGCTGACCACTTAGCCGGGATTAAGGCACAGGCACCAAACTGTCTCATCCACTGCATTTTTCATTGCCATGTGCTCGCAGTAAGGAAAATGAAAAAAGCCAGTTCACCTAAGAATACCTTCTAAAGAAACAATAAAAATGATTAATTTTATTAAGCCTCAACCCTTTAATATATAAACATTCTCAATATCCTGTGTGACAGACTGATGTCCAAATAAAACACATGGGCTAGCAAAACCAAGTATTAAGTTTATCTCAAGGAAATGAACACGCATGATTAAGTTGTGAGCTCAACTAGCCACTTTTTCTTGTTTTTTTATTAAAGAAGAATTGGCATATGTTATTGTGGTTGTTCCAGATGTACAATATAGTGAGTCAATATTTACAAACATTAAGATATGGTCACCACAGTGAGTGTAGTTACCGTCTGTCGCCGTACAAAGTTGTTAGCCACTTTTTTTCTTGGAACACAATTTTTGCTTGAAAGAACAAATTTCAGACAAACCATGGTTATTCAGAGTTGGGCATTTGGCAGACATTTTCTCAAAAATGAGCAAAGGGAGCCTACCAGTTAAGGGAAAACAACTTAGAGTATTTGTTGCCAATGACAAAATGTGAGCATCTGAGCAAAAATCAGAATTTTAAAAAATGTGTGTCTGCAACCACGAGCTAGACAGCATCCCAATACTCAAAGAGGATTTTTTCTTATATGATCAGTAGTTGTATTAATAAAGGGTGTTTTTTAAATATATTAGATTTAAAAACATGTCAACTTTTGGATGATCTGAATAACTCAACAAACCAGTATTTTCCAAATGGCTAATGCCTGATGTTATGAAATCATACAGAGGTAAAATATCCATGAATTTTTAGATAATAGACTATAAGACTTCACTAATGTGGTTTCAGATTCCATATTGCTTTTAACCTTTAAGAAACTACTGCAACCTGTCAAGTTTTGGTGTAGTAACAAAGGGTATCCATAATTATTTGAAAAACGTATGAGAATATGTCTCTTTTTTCCTATTACACATTTGTATGAGGCCCAATTTTCTTCACATACTTCAACCAAAACCAACATATTCCAATAAATTGAATGCAAAAGCATGTAAAGAGAATCTAACTGAGTTCTATTGTCAGACATTAAAGAGATTTGCAAAATGTAAAATAATGACAACTTTCTTACTAAATTGTTCTTATTTTGGGAACTGTGGTTAGTTTTCATAAAAACATTTTATGAAGGTTTTATTGTTATTTTACAACAATAAATAATTCTTTTTCATATTTTCTTTCTAATATGGCAAATAGTGGTAGTGATAAATCACAAAATAATACTACTTTGAGGACCTCAGGTATTTTGAAGTGTGTAAAGGGGATCCCGAGACCATAAAGTTTTAGGACTGCTGAATTTGAACATACCAGCTGATGTTCAAACCTGTAAGTGTTTATGAAAGTATATGGAGGTCTGGTTGGTGAGTTCCAAAGTCATAAAGCTCATACCATCTTCTGATCTGTATATAGCTCTGCAAGGCCATATTAGTATCACTTTAGAATTAACAAATGATTTGTAAAATTTTAAAATTAGTAAATAAGGGGGACCTGCATGGCTCAGTGGGTTAAACTCTCTGCCTTCGGCTCAGGTCATGATCCTATGGTTGGGGGATGGAGCCCTGCATTGGGCTCTCTGCTCTGAGCAGAGCCTTCTTCCCCCTCTATCTCTGCCTGCCTCTCTGCCTACTTGTGATCTCTGTCTGTCAAATAAATAAGTAAAATCTTTTTAAAAAAAATTAGTACATAATGCCTATCTATTGATCAGGATATTGGTAAAAAAAAAATAATCTTCAGGGATAAAAAGAAAAAGATTTATTTTTTCACATGGTAAATGTACATTTTATGATGCCTAGGGGCTCTGATGCCTATCTCTTCACTCCAGGATCCTGGCTAAGGCAGCATCTAGCATTTGAAATGTTGTTGGTTGCGTTGGCAGGGGAAGGGAATTTGATAATTTGTCCATCCTAAGAGGACCAGCTCTTAAATATCCCACCAAGAAGTGGTGGGTGGCACTTCCACATATATGTCATTGGCCAAAGCAAATTTCATGACCCTGACAATTTCCCACAGGTCAGGGACTTGCCATCTTGCCATGAAACCGTGATCCGGAAAGTAGGGAGATTGGGGTGCAGGATTTGTGAAAGTCAGGATGTATGAGCAGATTTCATTGCTATCCCAATGTACTGCTCCATTCCAAACATAAAACCTCATTTATGAAATTTACTGATATCTGATTCTTAATTTAGTCACCCATAATTTTTTAGACTTAAGTTATTTTGTTCATAATGTTTTGTCTTCTTTTCATTTGACATCATTTTAAATGTCTCCATAGTTCTTGCATTTTTTCATTTTAATGTCAATATTAAATTTTACTCGATTGATAAATTGTGATTTTAGACATTTCTTAATTGTCGTTTATTTGGATGGTAGGTAGTCTTTCACTATTACAGATGGCATAGCAAAGCACATCATTATAAGCAAATTTAAAAGAAAATGATTTATTTGGGGTTACTTAGTTAAGAAGTAGGATGGATTTTTGTAAGGACACATCTTACATAATGCCTGCCATTTTACAAACTTTTGTGGATGAGGATCTGGTCTTATTCATTTCTGTATCCCAAGAGCCTAACAAAATACCTGGAATTTGGTAGGCATTCAATATATGCCCACTGAATGAATGGCTTTTGCCAGATTGCATTCCAGAATTATTACACCAATTTACAACGTCACCAGTACAGAATTATATCACTCTAACAGACTCTTTAATAGTTTGAGCAGTGGTTTTCCTTTCATTTATTTAATGATTAGCAGGGCTAAAAAGAAGTTTAACATTTTTCTTCTGCTACTTTTATTTTCTTTCACGTGTGCTCCCCTTAGTAAAGTGAATCTGGTGATCCCTCTTAGGAATTCATATACTGTCCCCACATATCTTGCTTTCAAAGATTTGGGGACACTGACTGTGGGGCTCATGGAAAGAAGAGAATAAATTAGGAATAAGTGGAGGTGCAGCCAATGGGCTAAGCTGGAGAAATAAAGCAGAGGATTTCTTTGTTGTTGTATTATTCCTGCTGCTATTGCTATTAGCTTGGCTGGTACTACCAACAGACACCACGGACCGAACACACTTTGTAAATATCATCTCTAGTCTACATATCATTGTTGAAAGGTAGAAACTATGAAAGCTCCATTTTTTAGGTGATGAAAAAGTTGCAATTGCCCCAAAGTACACAAGTAGGAAGAAGTAAGTCAGAGGTTGAACCTGTGTTTGTCTGAACTTGGGTCCTGAGCTTGTTCTCTCTACTTTCTGTTGCCTCGCACGGCTCACTGGATGGCCTTGTCAACAATCTAGAGTCTAAATCTAATCACGAGCAGGGCTGACATGGAGTACTGGCCCCTTGGGTCAGGTGTCTGCACACAGAGCCACTGGTGGAGGTCCTGTTGTGATACTTACACGTGTTATGGAGTTTGTATCTCCTTAGTGTCCAGGTTCTTGGTCACGTGGCTTTGAAGAATGAAGAGGTAGACCAGAGGAGGAGTGGTGGGCAGCAGAGCAAAGCCTACTGAGCAAGAGTATAACTCTCCCAGAGAGGGAGGGGGGCCCAAGTGGGTTGCCCCTGAAGTTTCTAGAGTTCAGGGGTTTTATAAGTTCTTTTGCAGAACTATCTTAAGCAATCAGGGTGTGCTGAGTCGTGCCAATCAGAACTTTGGTCATGTATCTGTCTACTATTAGGTTAATGTCCACATGCTGATGGTCCTTTTTTTTTTTTTTTTTTTTTTTTTTTTTTTGTGGACATCTGGGGGCTTAGGTCTTAACTACCCCTTACCCATGATATTGACAAATGCTTTCGTGGCTAATTGTCTTACCTTAGGACATTTTGCAGAAGTCATTTCCGCAAAGGCTGCAAAGCAAAATGTCAGGGTTATCCCATCTAAGCTGCAAAAACAGGATGTCAGCACTGTTTTATCTTAGTTGTCCTGACTCCATATCTTCTTGTTGGGGACCTTGGCCCTGACTACCTAACTGTCCAACTATCTCCTAACACAAGGACACGTGGCCTGAAGCATGGTCCCCAGGGGCATCTGAGGTCATGCAGCTCAGGACCTAGGCCTCAAGGACAAGGGTGTACAGTAAAGAGGTAGGTTATCAGAGCCCAGTGGAGAAGGTGTCATCTCAAAGCAGGTGTCTTTCAGTGGAAGAGCAGAAGGACAAACCAAGGAGGAAGGCAGCATCCCAGGAAGAGGGCACTCCCAGGAAGGTTGCTGGGCACTCTGGGCTCACAGTGGGTCTCAGATTTAGGCAGCAGACAAATTCTAGACCTCACCTTCTGCTGATAGGCACTGGCTATGAAGCCAATGCCTGTTGGCTTCCTTAATTCTTCAACAGGCAGCCTCTAGTCACATATGACTGTTGACATTTAAATTAATTAAAATGGAATAAAATTAAAACATCAGTTCCCCAGTGACACTAGCTACATTTCAAGGGCTAGTATCCACATGTGTCTCGTGGCTACTGTATTGGGCATCACAGATACAGGAGTCTGTAATCACAGAAAGTTCTATTTGGACAGTGGCTAGACCCCTGCTCCTCTAGATGGACCAGCAGCATCAGCTTCATGAAGGATCTTGTGAGAAACGCAGTATCTCAGGCCCTGCTCCAGTCCTTCTGCCCTGGAAGCTTCAGACTACAAGATCCACAGGTGATGTGGAGACACATTCAGGTTCAGGGGCACCTGTCTGGGCAGGTTCAGGAAATCAGTGGCTGTGCTACCTGCAGGGCATGGGGCTAAGGAAGAGAAACTAACCTTTAATTTGTCATCTTTACTGCAACCATTTCCCCGGGTCTATTGCTTTTCCTTTTATTTTAGTTTTGTTCATTTTTTATGAACATATTTTTGGAACCTATTAATATTTAAAAGATTGTGATGGTGGAAGCCCGCCTTGGCTCTTACATGGGAACAGTCATATCCCTCACCCCACCTTCTACCCTCCTGCTCCTCCTTCCCCTTCTCCACCCTACTCTCCCGCCCTTCTCTGGCCCCCATTCCTCCTGCTTCCTCCCTCCCACTCTTCTTCTCCCCTCTTCCTTCTCCCCTTCCCCTGCCCCTTAGATTTTGGCTCTGTACCCAACACCTCTGCAGCATCCCTCTGTAGAAAGGGTGATTTCTCCAGCTCAGAGCTGTGCAGTTTTAGCACCATCAGAGAAGTGACTGGAAAGACTCCGCACACCCCTTTTTTCAGCGCAACCCTGTACGATGCTGGAGAGCGTTTATATATTCCCAGGCAGTGATGGGGGCCCATCTTGCAAGACCTCATAAATATTTAACAACAAGCACTTTGTAAAGAAGAGTGTTATTAAGGGCGGTGCTGCCAGCAGCTTCAGAGGTGCCCATATATCAGGAGCTGCTAATGCTGTGTGGACACAACCCTCTTGCAATAATAGCCCCAGGCAAATCAGCTCCTTATCTTTTAGGGGGAGTTGGGGGAGAATTTAGAGGGATTTGCAAATATCCCTGCTCCCCAGATAGAGAAGTGCCTTCCAACAAATCATGCATCTCAGAGAGAAAAAGCAGTGACCAGAAGGGGGAATGGGGGAAATACACACACAAACACACACACACACACACACACACACACACACACACACACACACTCATATGTGTGCTTGTGTGTGTCTACACAGAATGTCCATACAAAGAAGATGCCGGCACGCCCCATTTTTAGCGGGGCTTTTATTCAGATGCTAACAGATGAATCTTTTATCCCCATGGAAGCTAGAACCAGGCCACTTATTTCAACACTTCAAGCTTTAATGATACCGTTTCAGTTTTCTTTACTCTGTGGATTGGATACAGCACATTGCAATTCAAATCGCCCCAAACACCATAGTAAGCATGAGGTGATCACATTTCTTCCTAAGTGTAAATGACTCTCCACAGGGGACTCATTCTGAGAGCGGAGAGGGGCTGGGGCAGCACTGCCCTGGCAACTTCTTTTTCCCCAGATGATCATCACTGGAGGTAAATGCTTGGAAGATTAAAGTCCCCAATCCATGAAGCAAATTCCAGTTAGGTTCAGAAAATATCCTCCATTGGCCACTCTTAGTACAACCAATAAATCACAAGGGATTAGAAAATGAAAGGTTGTATGTAGTGTGCGTGTGTGTGTGTGTGTGTGTGTGTGTGTGTATCATGCTTATTGCATTTTTCCCCAAGATAACTCTTGTGAAGTGGTCTGCAAAGCTAAGTTGACTGGCTCAAGGTGACCCACAGAAGCCATTGAAAGAGCACTTGTGTGTTTTCTACCATAAACACTGCCCCCCAAGGTCTGCCAGGAAAGCAATTGACTTTTGAGCACTCCCATGGATTATGTTCCAGACAAATAAACAATGTTTCCCCCAGAAATCACCTTACACATGAAGACCAGAGTCCTAGCACCATATGCAGGAGTGGGAACTACATATGTAAGGTAGTGATGCATCTGCTTTTTTGTGAGTGATTCTGTACTGTACTTAGCAAATTGCCCGGAGCTTGGCCAGCAGCCCTGTATTTGCTGAGAACAGGTGAGAGAATCTTAAGAAAACCAGGGGTGCTGGGGCACCTGGGTGGCTCAGAGGGTTAAAGCCTCTGCCTTCGGCTCAGGTCATGATCCCAGGGTCCTGGGATGTGGAGCCCCACATTGGGCTCTTTCCTTGTGTGGGGAGCCTGCTTCCTCCTCTCTCTCTCTGCCTGCCTCTCTGCCTAGTTGTGATCTCTCTCTGTCCAATAAATAAATAAAATCTAAAAAAAAAAAAAGAAAACCAGGGGTGCTGACTGAACCATGCCCTAATGTAGCCATCACAAACCTGTCCTACACATTCATGAGCAAGCAGTTTCCAGTATATACACTTTGTTCCAAGTCATAATCAAAAAGTTCATTTTTAAGTTAGCTGCTTGGGACCTGGAATAAACTTTCCCATAGAAAGGATGTTATAAATAGAGCTTGAGCCTAGCCCACAAATGATTATCTAATCTGTAATGTGATTCCAGTATTATATAGTTGCAAGGAAACTTTGTGGAAAACAATAACTGTGCCATACCAGTAATTAAACCAAACAGTGGAACAATAAAATGAAATGTCTTTTTCTTTTTACATGGAAGCTCATTCGTGAAGAAAGTAAGATTAATTGGAGAAGGATAAGCAGTTAAATGGAGACCGTGTGGTGCTCTTGAAGGCGGCTTTGGGGTTACCTCAAGGGCTGTTGAGGCTGATGGCACAGGCTCTTTACTGTGTCTCATTTCACTTCAAAACTTATGACTTGCCTTCTGCTTGATACAGGTATATAGCTAGCTAGTGGTACTTGCACTCATCCTCCAAAATTAGAGTCAGTTTTTATGTTTTCCTCACCAGCTGAAAAAAGAGAGCAAGGGAAACTGGGAGGAGGAGGAGAGAAGAAAAGAAGAGAGAGAGCATGGAGGGAGGTAAGGGGTAGGGAATTTTCTGGACACAAGTGAAGCAAAAGTTAAAACATGAAGAGTATGCACTGGGAGTTTAAAGAAAACCTGTGAGTCAAAGAGTGCTTTCAGGTGTCCAGTTAATCAGTCAAAAGAAGGGGAGGAGGGGCACGTGGGTGGCACAGTGGGTTCAGACTCCCTCTCTTGGTTTCAGCTCTGACCCCAGGGTCTTGAGATCCAGCCCCATGTTGGCTCTGCATTCAGAGGGAAACATGCAGGAGCTTTTCTGTCTCCTGTGCCCCTCCCCACTACGTTTTCTCTCAAATAAATAAATCGGAAAAAAAATAAAAGGGAGGAGGAAAAAGAGAGGAAGGGAGAAATAGAGTCTGAGTTAGAGAAAAGGGACCTGAGAAGAGAGTAAGGGGTGGGAAGAGGGGAAGAGAGCGGGAGGGAGGAAAGAGGGAGGGAAGAAGCTGGAGAGAGGCTTGACCCTTGAGTAGTAAATCCTGCAGGAGGGAGGGAAGGGGGAATGCCATAAAGGAGGTGGCAAGTTGGAGGGGATGGGATGGTTTGGATGAAAGAAGGAGGTTTTCAAAGAAGGGAACCTGGAGGCTCCCCAGAGTCACTGAGTGTTCAAGACCTAAGGCTCTGTTCTTAGACTCTGGCAAAGACAGACTCAAGAGATGCAAACCTAGAACTCCGGTTTGGACCGTGTGGCTTTAAAGGCAGCAAAGCTCTGGGATCACGTGGGTCAAGACTTCTGCTTTATTATGCAGAGCAATTTAATTCTCTTTTGTCTCAATCCTACTCTGCAGACTAGGCTTTGGAGCCTAACCCAAAGGCCAATTAATTGGCTTTCCTAAACAAAAGAGCCATCTTCCCTGAGATAAACCTGCACTCCCTTATAATGCACAAGTGGATGAAGTCATTTATTTTTTTTTAAATAGCAATCATTTCCCCTCAGATTACACTTATTATATGTGTTTCTTTACAATGCACACGGATCTTTCATATAATCCCCACCTGGCAAACCCCATCCTCCAAACCAAACGCTCATTATTCAGGTAGTAGCCCTTTAATAGTAAAAAATATTGAATCACCACCAAAAGAAGTAAAAATAGGAAAATATTGCCACCTGGAAGGCTGGATCAAAGCCAATGACAATTATCTTCCCATTACTGGCTGTGAGGCCCAGGGGAAAGAAGGAACTAGCAGGAAGCAGAGAGACCAAGAAAGGCAGACTTAGCCAGAAGCCAGGCTGACCTGGACTGGGACCAGCACTAGCCTGGAGCACTGAAGGTTTTGGGTCTCTTGTAGATCTCTCTGGACCTTCCTCCCCACAGCCTATTCTCTCCAGCTTGAGCACCGGAACCGGAACCGTGGTGCCCTGCCTTATTTTCCCGACTTAATTCCTGCCGCTGATGGTTTAACTTGACTTTCTTTCCTTTTCCTCCACTTCACAGTTTGGTGCCGTGGGGTTAGGTATGAGGGGGTGATGAGTTTTACCTTAAATCCTTTCTTTACCCTCCAAGTCCTGTTGTTGAGACTGAGCATGATGTGGGAAACAAAGGCAGAAGAAAAATTATTAAATTTCCTTACCCACTGACAAGCCCTTAAAACAGGCAGAGTGACACTCCTCTAGGGACTCAACTACCCCCACCTTAAGGCTTTGCTAAGGGCAAAGGGCAATCCTAGCCTGACTGACCCCTACCCCCAACCAGGACCCTGTAAGTCTACTTTAACAATTCCTTTGGAAACTTTATCTCTAAACCTCCAAGATAGTGTTGACAATCATTCTCAAGCATCTGGCCCACTGATATACATCTAAGGGGTCTCAAAAGAAGGTTTTATTACTGGTAATGAATAACCTTTCCCCCAAACAATAGCTAGCCCCTCAAAGTCCTAGAAACCTTGCTTCCAAAATTCCTTAGAGACTTACTCCATCCCTAATCCCCTCCCCAACTTACAAGTATGTAATAGACCACTCTTCACATCCCCGCTTCCAGCCCACCCATCCTGTCCCCATGCTTTAATAAACCACTATTTTGCACCAAAGATATCTCAAGAATTCTTTCTTGGTCATCGGCTCCGGACCTCACCTCACTGAACCTCACCTATATTCTAGAACTTCACCAAGCAGAACTGATGATGTAATTGACATGGTAACTGACCAAGTCCTTTTTTTTTTTTTTTTGGTTTTGGTTTTTTTAGAATACCTCCTTTAAGATTCCATTTCTGAGAAGAGTAGATTACAGATTTTGTGTTGTTATTTCAGTAATGAATCCTATATGAAAGAATTGTTCAGAAAGTAAGTTTACATGAATTTAAGAAAAAAAAATCAATTGTAAAGCAAGACATAAAGATTAATGCAACTATTTAATTTGAAATTGAATGATTTGACCTGACTTACAATAATACAGTTACAATATAAAAAGTACTGTTACTTTTTCTTTATGTCATTTTACTTTAAAAATTTTTTTTAACCTCATGTCATTTTAAATATTTTTCACAAAGTGCCAGCATATACAAATTTAAGTTTTTGCAGAGGTGCCACAATACAGTAGGTAGGAAATTTTGAAGTCAGTGGTCAAAGCAATGTAGATTACTAAAGGAAATTAGTGAAAACTCATTGCACAGCTCTAAGCACTTGACCTGTTTCAAGACACAAAAGAGTCAAGGGAAGATTTGGTGAGAAGATTTTCTCTGGAAAGAGCTGTCACCTTGCTTCCATACCCAAGCCCTGAGGGGAAGGAGTATACTTCCTTCTTTAACCAAGATTCCTGGCCAGGTTTTTAGTGGTCAATGGGAAGGAGAGCAGACTTGTACCCAACTTACAGGAAAAGGATAAATCAGATCAGCCTGCACTCCCAGATACCTATGACCAGACATGCGCCATGTCAGAGAAGGAAAAGTTAGCCAGAGCCAGTTTGAATCCTGCCTAAGAGGGCTCCTTCCAGAGGGTGAAGATGATGAAGTTTTTAGAATATAGGCGAGATTCAGTGGGGTGGAGTCTGGAGCCAATAATCAAGAAAGAAATCTTGAGACATCTTTGGTGCAAAATGGTCATTTATTAAAGCATGGGGACAGGACCCCTGGGCAGAAGGAGCTGCTGCCCTGGATTTGTGAGGAGTGGTAGGTTCTGTACAGGGGACTCCCTGGAGATAAGGAAAAGGGAGGTTTCAATAGAACTTTCATATGCTAAAGAGACCCACAAGATACCGTACCAGAGGCCTTACCATTGCCAAGGTCTTTTTCCCCTTCTTAGCAAGGTATTAACATTAAGATAGCTGGGAGATTCCTAAAGACTGTCATTTGTGTCCCACCCAGGAGTGGGGGTGGGGGAAGGTTGCAGGGTGTCAGCCTTTTGCTTAGTCCTCAGCCAGCCCTCTGTTCCCTCAAAAAAAGACAAGGGGTCCATGACAGTCCTCACTTGGGACCTTGCACTCACTCTGTCAATGTGGGTATGCACCTTTTCCTCAGGGGGTATGTCCTAATCTGGGCCTTGAGAAGCCTGGCTCAGGTCCTGTGACCACTTCTCTCTCCTCAGTCCCACAGCCCATCACCAGCAGAGGCTACCTGAAAGCTGGAGTTGAGAGAGGAGAAGGCTACCATCTTGCTGGCAGAGTGTTGATTTGATCAAATCAAGTTCCAAATCCTGATGAAAATCTTAGGCTGCATATTCTAATTTCCTAATTTAGATTGCATTTGTGACTTCAATGGATGTTTGGTTACTTACAAACCAATCTGATATGGAAACAGCCAGCCTCAGTACGCTCTCGAGGATTGCTTACTGCCAATGCCCGTCCTGATTTGCCAGTCCGCACACCTGTTTCAGAGGAAGCAAGAGTCAGGGGCCTGCCGGCATCTACATCCAAATGCATGTAGGGATTGTAACAGAATAAAGAATACATTTTATATATTGAATAACATGTGAGATCTCGATTTTCAAACTAATTTCATGTGGCTGCTTCCACAAAATCATTTCAAACTTGTTCACGTGCTCTTTAATACGTATGATGGGTCTTACCATTTTTGGCCAAGATTTCAAGGAGATAATCCAATTAGGAATATTCTGGAATCAGGTAGAAACAAAAGACCAAAAGACCACACAGAGATGGGACTAATTCAGAAGTCAGTAATCATCGAAAACAGTTTTTCAAACCACCAACTATGATCCATTCATTATTTAGGAAATGAATCTAGTGGCTTATGACCCAGTGAATTATTTTTAAATGAAATTGAATGGATAGGATAGGACAGAACCGAATAGAATACAAAATGTCACTCATGGTAAGGTTAAATATGGTTCAACATGTCTTTGTTTGCTTTATGTGTATGTACATATGTATTTGTGCTTTTGTGCTGGGGTAAGGACATAAAATATAGTTCCTACTTCATCTTACAGTTAAAACAAGTTTGAAAGGTTGAAAAAAACCTGCATACACCAAATCTATGGAGAAGAACTGAGTCAGGAATCAAAGGTATTACCAGAAATAAAATAGAGAAAGTGAGAGACAAGAGTGTGACAGACGAGTCAGACAAGTTCCAGATGTGTCTTCAGCTGTCCCCTTATGTCTTTTTTTTTCCCCTCTAGTGGAAGGTGGTGTTCACATCCCGAGATTCTTACAGGCAGTGATACTTTTTGCTTTTGCCAAGGGAAGGAAGAAGGAAAGGGGAAAGAAGGGGAAGCAGAAGGGAAAAAAGTAAGTCTGTGGAAAACAGTTGGGGACCATTTTACACCCACCCTCGATCTTCAATCAGTCTCAACCTACTCAGCCTCTGGGGAACTCGTGCCTATAAAAAGCCACTTTAAAATGATGGGAATTCCAAGTTACAATCAACGCACGATGCATTTGTTGAATTGTCACATGTGACATAGTTTTATATGGTTGTGGTACTAACAAAATCACTGTACTATGTATAATACTCGGTAAACTTTTTTTTTAAACACTCATCCTATGCTCATCTATTTCATTGCAGATAGCATCTTCCTAGGGTATATGCCAACTGCAGAAGGTACCATCCTAAAGATGAACTACACTTGGGGCTGCCACCTTGTGTTGACTCTGGAGGGTACTTTCCCCAGTGTATTCCATATGAATGGAGCCCCTGGAGTTGTAAAATTCAGTGACCATGACTGTGCACTCCTGGTCCTCCTAGCACTTACTGTAATTCCCTCCTGCTAGCCAGGACAGCATCTGCAGAGCAGTGTACAGCCTTGACCTCTGTGATTGGAAGTATGGGCACTGAGTTCCAGGTCTCCTGTGGGTCTTGACCACTATGGAGGTCAATGCTCAGCCTTCATTCACTCTTGTGTGGCCTTTTTCTGGACTGGTGGGCTCTCCTGACTCCCGGTGGTATATACAACTTCTTCATCTTCGTACTACCTGTAAGGCATCTGATAGGTCTAGTCCATGGAAATCCCTTTTTTTTTCCCCTGTACAATATGCTGACAGCAAATGTCTCTCCCTATGTCCTCCTCTCACCTTCATTCTTCAGGGCCAGTGAATCTTCCAGTCCATCTTCAGTAGAGCTCTTTCTAACCACTCAGCTCTCACTGACCTTCCTGTCATCTGAATGACCACAGCACTGAGATTTTACTTTATCTAATTTAACTCCGTAAATGCTACCTTGTGCTACTCACTGGTCTTATGTATTAGTGAGTCTAGACTATTACTTAGACTGGGAATTTCATAGTCTCTGGTAGTCTTTGCAGCACCCAGCATCCTGCAATGTCTAAAGGTACAGGCCACACTCAGAGTTGGTTGTGAGAAGTCAGTTCCTGGAACATATTCTCTTCATCTGTGAAAAGTAACTTCGGGACCAATGGATCTCTCTTGGAGAACTAATGAATGGTTGGACATGGTTTCTGGAAATAAGAAACAGAAAAATAAAATTAACTTATATGCCAGGCAAGATAGCAAGTGCTTTATATACATCATTTTTCTTAATACTGATCACAACCCTATTTGGTATTTTTTAAACCACAATTTATTGAGGAAGAAATAGAAAATCGGGGGTGAATCTCTCTAAAATTGAACCGCTAGTAAGTGGCAGAGCCTGGATCCCAAGTCTGTCCTCCCTTTACAAAAGCAATACCTCTTATGTAGATTCATCCTGTTCTGAATTTCAAATAATTCAGGGAGAATGAAAAGTGCTTAAGGTCTGCCAGGGAGGTCTTCCAGTTCTCAAGAAGGTCTGAGGACGTCCTTTCCCAGGCACTATAAGCTAGCTATCCAGGAGCTGGTAGGACTTCGGACTGTACCTTGTGGATTCACACTGGGCATTGGTCATTCATAAGAAAATCACCTCCAACCATCAAGCTGAGATGAGACTGCAAAAAAAAAAGAGAGAGAGAGAGAGAGAGAAAGATGCCACAAGTGAATCATATCATCTGGGGGAAAATAACAAAGAAAGATTGGAATTAAACAATGACAAAGTAGCTAGGTGAAATTAGTGAAGAAATTCATGAAACAGGTCAGAATGTGTGTATAACTTTCCACAGACCTGACAGTCTTTTAGAAAGGCTGTTGTGTGGTTGCGACAGGAGAAAGTAATACTCAAGGCTGACATGGCCAGAAGGCTTAGTACTCCTAAGCCCAAGGGAAAGGATGATAATGATTAAAATAAATAATAAATAGGGAGATGGAGAGGAGAAGGGAGTTGAGGGAAATTGGAAGGGGAGGTGAACCATGAGAGACTATGGACTCTGAAAAACGATCTGAGAATTTTGAAGGGGTGGGGGGTGGGAGGTTGGGGGCACCAGGTGGTGGGTACTGTAGAGGGCACGGATTGCATGGAGCACTGGGTGTGGTGCAAAAATAATGAATACTGTTATGCTGAAAAAAATTTAAAAATTTAATAAAAAATAAATAAATAAATAAATAAATAAATAATCTTTATTTGGCACTTACTCTGCCAAATACTGTGTTAAATTTCTAACATAAATCTATTACCTAAACTAATCAAAACCTGGTAATGTGGATTGTTTCTGCACGTATCTTTTTTTTTAAAGATTTTATTTATTTATTTGACAGACAGAGATCACAAGTAGGCAGAGAAACAGGAGGAGAGAGAGAGGGAAGCAAGCTCCCTGCTGAGCAGAGAGCCCGACTACACAGGGCTTGATTCCAGTACCCTGAGATCATGACCTGAGCCAAAGGCAGAGGTTTTAACCCACTGAGCCACCCAGGTGCCCCTCTGTATGTATTTATCGATCTTTTACTATGAGGGTATGGTAGTGAACAAAAGAGACAACATTGTCTTTCCTCTGCATCCTTAGAAATATTATTATTCCTATACTACAGATGAGTTAACCAAGGCTTGCAGAGGTCAAGTAATCTGTACAAATCATACACAGATAGTCGATGGCAGAGGGCTTGAGTTTGAATCCAAATCTGTCTGACTCTAAAGCTCAAACGGAACCCGCCCTGCCACCGCTTCCAGCTGTACTCAGAACACAGCCAGGCGTGTCACCTGTAAGACCCCATTCTTAATTATCTTACTTGCTGGAGCATTATACATGTGGTCTTTATGGTCTGTTCTGGCCCTTGATCATATTGTCATTTACTATTTTCTAAAAGTTTCATGGATATAAAACTTGCTTGCTCACCTAAATTGAAAACTCCTAGAAGGTTGGGCAAGAGAATATATTCTGCAGCATTTCCCAAAGGGCTGGGTGCATTTCACACAGGTTTTAAGCACCTGTTATCTGCCAGGGCACTGTGCTCAGCACCATGGGGAATTTAAAAAATTGAAAAATAAAATAAAATATTGTCTCTGCCATTCAGAGTCTTATAACTTAGTGGGCACTGTCATTAAACATTAACTGATAGAATTTTAGTTTTAACAAATCCCATTTTTGAGAACTCATGACTGGCAGGATAAAGTTCCCAAAGACGAGAAAGAGACCCATGCAATGTGTGTTTTCAAAAAGTCAGAAAGATTAGGGCTCAGAAAAGTAAACCAATATTGGTAATAAGACCTAACTTGCCTATGAGAAACAACTTCAAGACAAATGAAGAAAGAATTAATTGAGAGAAGATCACTGGGTGACAACCAACATAGCTTTGAAAGGAATACATCTTGTCTGACCAATCCAGGTTACTTTCATCCCAAAGCAAGGTGGACCATGTAGAAATGGTGAGTTAATGAGTAAGCATAGCTTTACTACAGCAAGGTTCTACTCACTGTGATATTCTCATAAATAAGCTAATAAAACATAGCCTAGATGACTATGCTAGAAGGTGGGGAACACTCCAAGGAAGCCACAGAAGAGGTGTTTGATAAGAACGGGTTGGGTCCTGGAATATTTCCAAAGTCCATTGATGATATGGAGGATAGGAGCACAGATGAGCTTATTAAGTCATGAGTAGCCCCAAAGTGCAGTGCAGACATTCCCTGTTGACAAGGCCTGGAATTTTCTATAGCTCAGACAAATTACTGAGGAAATAGTTGAAAATTGAAACAGTTTGTATTTTAATAGAGAAGGAATATAGGGAAAACCACTTCTGATCTTTTCCTCTTTCTCTCTTGAATTCTGGGAGCCAAGTGTGGAGGAAGCCTCCTCTTGAAGCCAGAGGCTCTAATGTGCGAGAAGGATTATCCGGCTTTGGGTTGTGAGTCGGACCACTGGGGCCTCCGTTTTCCCATCTGTGCAATGGGGTAACAGCTGGCCTGCTGTACAAACATTATCTTCTGTGTATTAGCTAATTAATGATCATTTAGGGTCTTAAAAATGCCAAGTGTTGCATAAATGCTAAGTATTATTATGCTTCACGTTAAGGGCAAAGATCTTGACTTGGAAAGAAAATGGGAGGAAAAATTACAGGAGACAGTAGGAGAAAACACAGGAGAGAAGCTATTAGCCAGTTTGGGGAGCACAACTGCAAGGGCTTGAGCATCATAAAACATCTGCAGGTAATTTCCACTCACCTCTGCTCCTGCAGTGGCCGTGAGGGAGAACGCAGTCTGTTGTCTTTAAGTAAAGAATCACGGAAAGCAATCAAGTGAGGGTTTGCCCTTGCCAAGGTTGAGGAACTCTCTCAAATGTCATACAATTCTGGATGTTCTAAATGAAGAAATTACTTAATCTACCTGGGGGATTGTGGCTGTTACATAAACCAACATAAACAAACCTCCAAAATCCAGCTACTGAGGATCCTTTGGCCACACAGCAGACTGCTTCAAACTGACAGGTTTCCTAGGCTGCCCTTGAAACTCAATTTTCTGACTCTCAGTTCATCCCAAATTAATGAAGTCGTCTGTTCAATGACCAAAGCTGCCCTCCTGGGTTGGCCTCAGGTATCTTCCCTGGGGCATAAGGAAGGCCATTAGGACAAATTTTAGACACCCAGGTACCATGGGGTGATGTCAATTAAATAAAATACATTGGCCTCAGAGGAGGGGAAGGGGCACTTTGGCCAAGTCTTCTCCTATTGGAAGTCATCTGCTGAGTCGCAAAAGTGTCGAAGAGATTGGAAGTAGGAGTTGTTTCTGAAGCTGATGCCACAGGCAAAAAGAGATACTATTTGCCCACTTTTTTTTTCCTTCCTGGTTCCAACCACGTGCCACCTAAAGCGTCCCTCTAATAAATTAAAAGAGCCTTGTCAAGTAGCTCATTCTATTATTAACCAGACATGTCTCTCCTGGGCTTCCTGGCAGATCAAGAGGACTGTCAGCCTCCTCCACAGGGTTCTAAGACCACTTAGCTGTGCTCAGCAACCTCCACAAGGGAAGGGCAAGGAAGACAATGCCCTTAATGTGGCCAAGTGGCCCAGGAGGGGTCCAGCGATAACTATGTGATCATGGTTGGACTATTCTTGCTGCTGTCCCTCTCAGTTTCCTCAAGGGCACTGGTATAGGCATGAACTTGGAGTACAGGCCTTAAATGTCCTATCTGAAGACCCATTGTACTTTTTACCTGATTGCATAGCTCTAGAGACTTGAGAAACAGAGAATTAACTTTCTGTCCTTAGAACTCAGTTGTCACTACGATAACGCAGTACAAATTAGCATATGTCCAGGACACAACAAAAGTCAGGACAGATGAAAATGAAATAGTCAGGATTCTAGATAACTTTTTGAAACTTGACGTTTTCTAGGATCATTTCTTGACTCATGGGTACTCTTGTTTATTAGTAAACATATATTTTCTTATGCTGGCAGGAACAGAAAGAAGGAAGAGTCCAGATATCAGGAGGCAGACATGAATGTGGATGGAAACATTATCCATACTCACTGGTGCTCCTTGGGAAGCCCTGTCACTCTTCAGCTCCAACTAGTCAGCTAAAGGAGCGAAAGCTACAAATACCGAAAGAAAAGGATCTTGCTACTCAAACTTTGGAGAATGTTGACATTGCCCACTAAACTGGGAACTCCTCCAAAGCCAAGATCACTTTTTAATCTTTCTTTCTTTTTTTTTTTAATCCTCCACCACAATGGCTAGTAGATGGTAGATCTTCAACAGCTGTTTGTGAACGGACAAATATGAAAGGGTAAATTACAAAGTGCCCGGAAATGTAGTATAAGGACTCAATATTTGCTTTAAAAAATGGAGAGGATCACATTCTACTTTTTATTTATTTTATTTTTTTTAATTTAAATTCAATTAGTCAACATATAGTACATCATTAGTTTCAGATGTAGTGTTCAGTGATTCCTCATTTGCATATAGTACCCAATGCTCATTACATCAAGTGCCCTCCTTAATACCCGTCACCCAGTTATCCCATCTCCCACACACCTCCCTTCTGTAACCTTCAGTTTGTTTCCCAGAGTCAAGAGTCTCTCGTGGTTTGTCTCCCTCTCTGATTTCTTTCCATTCAGTTTTCCCTCCCTTCCCCTATGATCTTCTGTGCTATTTCTTATATTCCACATATGAGCGAAACCATATGATAATTATCTCTCTCTGACTGACTTATTTCACTAGGCATGATCCCATCCAGCTCCATCCATGCCCATGTAAATGGTAGATATTCGTCCTTTCTGATGGCTGAGACATGCTATTTTTACAAATGCAATTTAAACAAATGGATTTTTACCAAAACATAATCTAGATTATGTCCTTGAAGCCATCTTCCTTAGAAGCAAATTTCCACAGGCTCCCCATGGTTGGTGAGAACACAGTGTGGAGCTAACAATGGCTGTTTCTCTCCCCTTACTCATGTCAACTGCTCAGGAAATCAAAGATCTGTGTGGCTGCTTAGGCTATCCTGAGCATAATTCATGTTGGTTTAGGATTTAGGCTTATAGGATTAGACTGACGATCATAAACCTTGCCCATTATAAAATCCTAAAATCATTATTAATTTTAAAAGGAGTATAAAACCTTGGGCAAAACGAATAACAAATGTATGCCAACTCTAAGACCAATACGAGGCCTAAATCCTGTCTAATTTGGAGAGCTCAGGCAAATCGGATTATCAAGCGAGACTGAGGATTCTCCCTCCCTGGAGAGCTCCAGGATGAGGAGGACAGGCTCTTCTTGCCCAAAGTCAGGAGACTGACAAAGATCAGCCTTGATAGTTCTCTAGCCTGCAGCTTGGACAAGGAAGGGTTAGGGGAACTAGAATTGAACTCCCAGGCTGAGGAATGTCCACGGCGTGGGGGGGCGGGGAGCGAGATAGAGAGAGCCGAGATGGAGATCGGCATCCAGGGAGGTGAAGGCAATACTCCTTATTTAGGGGTCTTGCAATTTCTTCCTGCTTTTCATAGGTATAAAAGAGAAGAAATGGAAAAACAAAAACAAAAACAAAACAAAAAACATGCATTAGCATCCTGAGGATGAGGTTCATGATCAAAGAGGAAAAACTTGCTTCCAGCAAGATATACCATGAATTTGCCCATGCAAACAGTCCACTGCAGAGCACTTAGAGCAAGATGTACAAATGAAGGGGAGGAGAGGCCAGTCTCAACTAGGGGTGTGTGATTTACAGCTGAAGTTCAAAGTGATGATAATACCATGTTTTTACTTTTTAAATTGTCTTATCCTATTTTTCCAGCCCATAAGGAATGCACCTTGGTGTCAACAGAACCCCTTTGTCTTTGTAAGCTATTTTGAAGCAAAATATCGGTAAATTACTTCCCAAACCACCACACAACTAGATCATGCTGAGAAAATGGGCTTTGCAGGAATGCAGTAAATTGTTTCTGTCACAGAAGAAAATACAACCAGTAGAAATCGTTATGGATGAGTCATTATGAGAAGGGGCCAAAAAAATTAACCTTCATCCGTTTTCTTTGTCTTTGTGCATTCAAGGGAGGGTGTGTGTATATGTGTATGTGTTTATTTGAATTCACTGGCCACACTTAGGAGTCTGGAGGTGGGAACAGTTTCAGAGATAAGCAAGGCCAGCCCCTTCATTGACATGCACACAGGAGGGGAGAAAGAAGAAAAGCGACTTCAGAATGTGGTATTGGTGGGAAGGTGTTTAGCATGGTTAAAGAAGAAGGGGTTCTATGGTCAAGGAGGAGGGGGAGAAAATCCTTGTATTTTAAAACATTCATTTAGTGCTATTGACTGAATGTGTCACCCCCAAATTCCCATGTTGAAACCTAATCACCAGTGAGATGGTGTTGGGAGGTGGGGTCTTTGGGAAGTGATTAAAGCCTGAGGGCGTTTGGTCACCAGTAGGGTTAGCATCCTCCTAAAAGAGGCCCCCAAGTGTTTCCTCATTCCTCTCACCAGTGAAGGAACAACAAAAATGAAGGAGGAAGTTGGTCATCCTCATCAGACACCAAAGCAGCAGGCACCTTGCTCTTGGGTTTCCCAACCCCTGCGACTGTGAGAAATAATGCCCATTGTGTATAAGACAGCACTGTTTTCTGTTACAGTAGCCCAAATGGAGTATGACATTAATATTTATGAAATAGTATCAGGCACAGGACGGAATGTTTTGCACACCTCCTGACAGTTCTGTTGGGTAGGTGCTGTTATGACTGCCATTTCACAGATAAAGAAACTGAGGTGTAGAGAGGTTGGGTGCCTTGTCCAAAGCCTCACAGAAATGAATGGCTATCAAGGTGATATCATTTCAAGCCCGTGCTTTCAAGCAGGCATCTGTACCTCCTCAGGTAGGGAATATGTGGTGTGTGGAGCACCATGGACAAAAGCCAGCACACTGGAGTCAATCTGTCCACCTACAAGACTCAGAAGAAATTATTCTCATCATCCACCAGGTTTGAACAAACATTTTTACAATTGCCTGGTATATCCTCAACCCAGTGTGCTCCTCTGAGAACCCTCCAGTGACTGGGAAACTGGCCTAGGGATTCCACACAGCGCCCTCGGACACTGTGAATTCACTTAACTTAGCTCCTGCCTCTTGTCCCTTTGTGCTGATATAAAATCCATCTCCAATCATTTGATAATGACTCTTCCTGCACCCCCCATGCAAACAATAGTACAGAAAGATGCTCCGTTAAAGTGTTAAACATGCCCTAATGTGCGGTAATTGATTTCACATACGGAATCAGGGCCAGGGTAACAGTGTGCGACAATGGATTTGACACAGGCGCTGTCTGACTTGATGAACACAGGTGCAAGGAGCTGATTCTCTGTGCAGGTGCTAATTGCCCGGCAAACCTGGCCAAGGGCCTGCTTCCATGAAGCAGTGCCCTAGGTGGACAAGATAGGACTCAGAAGGTCACCTTAGTCCCTGTCAGGAACCATTTCGTCTCCTAGCCAGTGGCAAGTCAGAGTGGTTTACAAGTGACATGAATTTGCAGGTTCTGTCCTGCCACGCAGATTGGTGGCACGAAGCCACCTCTGAAGTCAGGCAGGCTCGGGAGACATCCTGAGGCAGGTGCAGGTCAACACTGGTTGCCTGGGGAGAGCTGGAGAGAAAAGAGGGCGAAGGCATGCAAGTGGGGAGGTTAGGACTGCACAGAGAGAGCGTGCTCACTGACAGCACCTGCGTCTGGACTCGAACTCCAAGGTCTGAGTCTAAAAGCCAAAGACAACAAGAAGCATTTGTACGTACGCTGCTACCTAGTTTACAAAGAATGTCCACAGACATGATCACATTTTGAATTTCCTCATCAACCTTGCAAGGTTGGGATTCTTCCCAATGTCGAGTGAGAAGTGGATTTACTAAATTTCAGCTTGGGCCACATTGTTCCCTGGGAAGCTTCTGAAGAGCTACTACTACCCAAGACCCCTCCTCCCATGCCCAGCCCAGATCCCTTTTCAGTGGTCTGAGATGGGACTCAGGTGCTAGTATTTATTTTTGAATGTGTGGTATAATAAAACTTTATTAATAGACACTAAAATTTGAATTTTATATCATTTTCATGTGTCACAAGTGTTATTTTTCTTCTAATTTTTTCCCCAACCATTTAAAAATGTAAAAACACCCCTAGCTGTAGAAATAAAACAGACAGAAGGCTGGATTTGCCCCAGGGGATATCATTGGCCAACCTTACTTTAAAACAACCCATATTTGTCTTCAACTTGCTAAAATCCCTCCCTGCCTCCCATTCATGTTCCTCATGTGCTCTGTGCTCTCATTTTCCTCTAACCCCCCTTGATGGCCACCTGTATAGGCACCCCCTACCCCAAGCATCCCACACTCAGATGTCCCTGCCTTCTGCATTCCGTATGTGGAGCTTTCCAGTTAGTTCTTTCGTTGTTTGGTTTTGGACAAATGAAAAGTTGTATGTATTTAAGGTGTACAATGATGATATTGTGATATATGTATACATTGTGAAATGATTATCATAATCAAGCTAATTCACAGATCCATCATCTCACACGGTTGGTTACGTTTTGTGTGGGTGAGTGGTACAAGCATCTGCAATCTATCCTTTTAGCAAATCTCAAATATACAGCACATTATTGTTAACAATAGTCACCATGCTGTGCATCAGGTCTCCAGAAGGTATTCAACCTCCTAACTGAAAGTCTGTATCCTTTGACTAACATCTCCTCTATCTCCCCTCCCCCTGGCCTCTATGGACCAGCATTTTTTTAAAGTTCCCCAAGTGATTCTAACATAACCAGATTGAGAGCCACCAAATTAGACATTTATAGATGAATTGATCGAAGAGAAACATATTAGAACTAGAGAGGGACATAAAATCCAAGTAAATAAATTTGGGAGACAAGGGCAGAAAGACTAAAGACATGAGAACACTTCCATCCGGTCTGGTCTAATGGACAAAACCTAGAAGATATAGACAAAGTCCTGAGTTCCCGTGCAAGGGGAACACATCCTCTATTGTCATTAGCAGAATGCTTTCTCAGGTGACATGCCTATACCCAGAGCCATGCTTCCATCCATGTGATTTAGAAAAGAAAGAAGAGAGATGATCTCTCAGAGGCAGGGTGTGCTTGGCGCAAAGTGAGCACAAAGGAGGCCTGAGGAAAAGACCGTTCTCATTCTCTGTCCTTGCTATATACTCCGCAGATTAACTTGAAACAATTTTTAGAAATGTCCTCAACTCCTAGGGGACTCATTTAGCAGCACACAGCCTCTTCTAATGAACTATGAATTGCACTGATACACTAATCTCCAGGAAAATACCCTCTTGTAGCCTGAGTTTCCACAGGAGTTAGGACAATTCCTCCATGACTTGATGCAATGATGATGATGATGATGATGATGGTGATGGGGATGGTCTGATGATGATGGTGCTCAGCAAAATCGGCCATTTCAGAGCACCTCTTCAGTGCCATAACCATGCAGCGTACTTCAGCCGGACCCTCGTGCTCCTCTTTCCTTATATACTACCTTATGAATCTCCCCATCTTGCCAATGAGGAACATACATCACAGAGAGGATAAACATCATGCCTGGCGTAATGAGACTGACAAGCATCAGACCCAGATGGGCTCTAGACATACCTGGTTCGAACTCCTGACGCCTACGGGTACAGATGTGCAGCATGAAATGGAGGTTTGCTCCCTGTCACTTGGAGGAGAAAATAATTAATAATAATACTGTTTCTGGAGCAATTCTTTAAGCCTGGCACTGTGTTAAGCCATTTAAATATATTCTTTCATTTAATGCTCACAAGACCCTGAGAGGCAAATATTTTATCTGCAATTTACTCTTGAATCATTACAGGCTCAAAGATGATGATGTAAGCAAGCCCACTGCTGGTAAGGAGTAAAGACCCCAAGAGGATGGGCACTGCCCTGTCTAGCTCTGAAGCCCGCCACCCTTCACCCCATGCCCTGGTGAACATAAGCACTCTCAAGACCGTCTCTCCTCAGCATTGCCCTCACCCGTCAGAGATGCCCTTACCCATCATTCTGTCCTCTAGATGGGGAAGCACATGGAGAATCTCAGGTTCTAGAGGAAAGGAGAAGCCCTTTGTTCTGACAGTCTTCCCAGTCAAGTTTGTCCTGGGACCACAGCATAAGGTGTCCCCAGTACCCGGATAACAGGCTGCATGACCGGGGTGTGTTCGGAGCAAGGGTTTGACCATCAGGCAGGATGAGGCTCAAGTCCTGGCTGTGTTGTGTGTAACTGAGTGAGTCATGTGGCCTCTGGGCCTCAGTTTCTTCATCTATAAGCCACTAATTAAAATAGCAACTTCCCCAGGGTGTTAAAAGAATTATAAGAAATAATGTATGTAAAATGCCTAGTGCCTGATTGCTTGATGAATGGAAGCTATTATTATTCTTAATGGCTAAGGGAACTGGGGCACTGACCCCATATTTTACCCCTATTTCCAGGAGTGGGTAAAGCTCCCATAGTTTTCCCATCAATAATGGTCAATTCCATCCCCCCAGAGAAAGCCCAGCTGTACCTGGGCTTGAGAGGAGGGTAAGGCACCCAGGTATGGATGGAGATGACCTAAGGCAAGAGGCCCCCTGTGCTTGAGGAATGCTTATGTCCTTACACATGATCCAGGCAAACCAGCTTGGATGGGGTCCTGTGCCCAGGGACTCTGTGGATGCACAGATCCTGCTATTCCTTCCAACCCCCAGCACAGGCACACACGCTCTCACATGCACATGGCAGACATATATGTATGCATGCACACCAAACACATGCATATAGGTGCCCACAGAAACACATGTGCAGGGGTGCCTGGGTAGCTCAGTTGTTAAGTGTTTGCCTCCAGCTCAGGTCATGATCTCGGGATCCTGGGATCGAGCTCTGTGTCAGTCTTCCTGTTCAGTGAGGAGCCTGCTTCTCCCTCCCCACTTCCCCTGCTTGTGTTCCCTCTCTCTCTGTCTCTCTGCCAAATAAATAAATAAAATCTAAAAAAAAAAAAAAAGAAAGAAAGAAAAAAGAAAGAAACACATATACAAACATGCACACAAATGCATACACACAGCAGTCAGGATTTCTGCTGAGAGAACCCTGTTTATCAGACACTGGAGCTTCCCTGGGGTTGCAGGGGTGGGGGGTCCCCTGAGGCATTTGCAGCCCCTTCAATGGCTGTAGAAATCTGCTTTCCCCTCAGCCTTCTTTCTGCCAGTCACCTTCTGTCAAGGAGTGATTATGCTCCTTTCTGTCAGGAACACTGAGTGATTGTGGCAAGAAAATTGCCTTCAGCGATAGGGATTTAAGAAACGCTTTTCCTGAAAATAGTGCTCAAATTAATTAACTTGGAGGAAAGGATTGCTTTTTTTTTTTTTTTTTTTTTTTTGGTCTGGATTTAATTTATTTTTTCCCAAAGAGTTTTATGTTGTGTGATAAATGGTGAGGAGAGTGTTACCTCAAGTCAGGGAGGCCTTATGGACACCAGTTCTGAGAGACACCAAAGAGATCTGGAGCTGTGGGCTTTGCCGAGGGCAGAGGAGGCATAGGCTCAGGTCTGTTGGTTCTACTGAAGGAGGCTGCTCAGGCAGGGGGAGCAGGGTGTGTCTGAAGGACACAGTAGGGGCTGATGAAGAAAAATCTATAACAGGAATATGAAATTGTGGAGGTAGTGGAACAAGAGTAGTCACAGGGCAGCCTGATTCTAGCACTCTCTGGTACTAACCAGATAATCTCATCTCATTTCTCTAAGTCGTGGTCCCTTCATTTACACAACGGAATGATAATTTAGGTTGGTTTTGCCATCCAGGCTGGTGCTCATGAGGATCAAGTGGTCTCTCTGTCACTGCATTTCGTGTTCAGCTCCACGATTGCTGGGTAGGAGCTGGTGGAAGGGCAGTTCAGGCAACCACCAGGGCCGAGGCCAGAGGGTAGAAAACATAGGCTTTGTAGTCAGAAAGACCAGAAACCAAGGCCAGTCCCCTATCACTAGCTGTGTGACTGTGAGTAAGTAATTTAACCTCTCTGAACTTTTATTTCTTCATTGCAAAATGGGGGAAAAAATAAACATATCAGAGCATTGTTCTGAAAAAAAAAATCAATGGAAACACCCAGTGTATAACTGATTGATAGGTGTTAGTTTCTTCCTCCACCCTAATACAATCCAAAACAACTAGTAGGCACTCAAAAAAATGTAGGTGTATAGTATATATTTGAATAGACAGAAAATTAAATATTATACCTTCATTTTTTAATAACTATTATTTTTTTCTCATGCACATTTCGATCCTAGCCAGACCAGAAGGAAAACCATTAAAATGTCGTGTAAAAGAACTCCCAGTTCCTGCAGGAATTTTGGATTAAGGTACTCCAAATCAACTCTGTGATCCACATTGGGTTGCCACCCTTTCCTTTTATTTATTTATTTTTTTAAGGTTTATCTATTTTTTTTAGAGATAGAGAGCTTGAGCATATGAATGGGGGGAGGAGCAGAGGGAGAAGGACAGAAGCATACTGAGCTTGGAGCCTGGTGCTGGTTCTGTGTGGGGCTCCATCTCATGACCCTGAGACCATGACCTGAGCCTAAACCAAGAGTTAGTTGCTCAACCAACTGAGACACACAGGCACCCCAAGAGTTGCCGGCCTTTCTGATGACCATCTTTTCTGGGTATTGTCTCTAGATTATATTTAAGAGATACAAAGGCATTTCTTAACCACTTCAACCAACACGTCTTAACCCAGAGTGTGTGGATGGACTTTTCAGGGCTCACAATCCTTTGAAATTTAAAATACTGCATTCAGTTTGTGTAAGTCTTCTTGGGAATTACATTCATAGCTTTCACTGGGGCAAGGATGGGGCTGATTTGTGATCCTCCTCAAAAAAATTAAGATAATTTGGCTTACACCAAATAGAATATTGATGGCTCACCAATTTAAAATATGTAAAATTCCCAAGTTGATTATTACATCAAGAATTTTTCAATACTCCTTTTATAAAATTTTAAAAAGCTGATTTGAAGAATTCCCTTCAGAAATCACTCTTTAAAGTAGAGGTCTACTCCACATACTTAAATGCAGATTTCACACACACACACACACACACACATTTGCTGCCCCAGTCTTAACGCTCCCCATGGCAGCTGCTTATTACAGAGAACTAGAGAACTGAAAACTGTGCTTCTGCAGCATCCTGCCTCCCAGGATCACGCAGGCCTTTCAGAGCATCTCACCAGCCCTGACCCTGCTCTAGGCTGGTCGTTCATTGCTTGCAGGTGGAGCAAAAAAAGGGCAAATATCTTGCCCCAAAGCACACGGCAAGGATGATTTCACTAATCCCTGACTACCATATCATAATTAAGAGAGGAAGGCAAAAAACAGAATTCAGATGATCAAAGTGACTGCTGCAGAGTTTGAAAGCAAAAGGCAACTCTCCCATGGGAAGCTTTGCTGGGACGTTAGGGTTTATACCCAATCTTCTGGAATGCAGTCTTGAGATTCTGGCTATGGTCAGATCAGTATGGCAGGCATACAACACCATTCTGATCAAAGGCAAGCATGAGATATAGAGTCTTTCCTACTTTCAAAGAACAGTAGAAGAAAGGCCATGCTAAGATGTGCTTAGTACCATGTCCATATGGACTATAAGACATTCTTAGAGACTTTCATCAAGCTATTATTATTACTGCTAATAGTATAGTTATTACCTTGTTTTCATGACTCATTTGTGTGTTTGTAGAGTGGTCAGACAGCCCATATAAGAGGCCTAGGGAAGTGAACGCAAAAGTGCGTACCCTAGTATATTGTGACATGGATAAATTACCCCAGTTCCAAACTTGGAGGAGCAATTAAAAACAGGTGAAGGACTGCTGACACAGATCTGGGTTTCTCTTTCCTTGCCTCCCACTCAGTGCCTGGCAGAGAGCTTTTCATACAGAGAGTACTCAAATTCTTGTGTAATATCAAGGAGTACTCCCAATTTTTTCCCTCGCCCTCATCTCAAGGATAACGACAGCATTTGCTCATGGAAGCAGCGTTTCTTGGAGTGTCATCCATGAGTGATCTGCTTCAGAATCACCCAAGGACCCTCTTTAAAATGCAGCTTCTTGGACCCCCTTCTGAGACATCCTGAACCAAACTGTTTAGAGATGAGGTCCAAGAATCTGCATTTTAATAAGCCTACCAAATGAGCCTTGTGTGCTTTGAAGTTTGAGAACCACAGACATAGACAAATTATTATTTGTCCAGTGGTGACCTTTAAGTTTTCTCTGAGAGCCCTTAGTAATCAATTAAACCGTGCATCAAGGCATCTCTAAAGTAGCACTCTACAAAGGCTTTCTTTGGACTGATTGAGAATTGAGTATCAGAAGGTTTAGACAAATCAACTTGGACTGTAAGTTTACCTGTAGTCCCTTCATGAAGAGTATTTGCCTGCAAGTAAGAGACGGTGGGCCCAGAATGTTCTTCTCCTATCCATAACTCTTCTCCTTGTCTGATGGGGCACATGGGTCAAGAGACCCCCACTCAGCATTGCCAGTGAATTTCCTTCAGCCAGTGATTATAGACCAACTCTACTAGTCACTGCCATTTTCTCGATAAAACTATTACTATGGGAGGAATTGACTGAGATTAAGAAATGGAAAGAGATGAAATTAGTTTAAAAAAAAAAAAAAAGAGCAAGAGAGAGGAGAGAGAGGAAGGAAAGAAACCAGACAAGAGAGGAAGGGAAGTAGAAGGGAGGGCAGGGAAGGGGAGGGGAGAGAGAGTTGATTCTCTCCCCTAGTGAGAATAAACCCCTGTTGTCTTGAAAGCATTCCGCATCAGCAAATCTTTTAATGGAGTAGGGATTGAAGGACTGGCCCAGAGGAACAAAAGGGGGAAATGAAGAAAGGTGACAAACAGAAGAAAAGAGCAAAGAGAAATAAGGATTGGCAAGAGTAAAAAGAATGTGAAGTACAAAGACTCCGGAGAAGTGAGGGTTTTTTTATACTTTGCAAACACTTCGTTTTACTACACTTAATTAATCATAACACAGGAACATAAATGTTTAAAGGGTGAAATAAAAGGTACAGAAATACAGTCATACTCAACAAAAATGAGAACACATAAATTTAACATAAGGTTGTCATGCCAGCGCTCTCTCCCAGCGCACAGGACGACAGTGCCCATTCCAGCTCTCTGCGGCCATGGGTGAGACCACGGTAATGAAGCTCTCTGTGAGCTCCGGCTAAAATCAATGAGTGAAATGCAGAAGGGGGAAAAATGCTCCAAAGAGAGAGGGAAAAGGGCAGAGAAAAAGAGCGAGCATGACAGGGACAGAAGTAACTTCATTCTCTCCTGCCAAGGCTGTTCAGACCAGGAAGTCCTCTGACGTGTCTAACTCAACCTCCCCTGTGATTGCAGTCAATTTCATGTTCTTGTGGACCAACCCAGTAAGAAACCGTGACAATTTACTGATTCGAAATGCTACAGCATAAAAGAAAGAAATTTAAATGGTATCCACCAGGCCCTGTTGCTGAAATCTTGGCTCTGTATGAAAGTAGGGCCTGACACGAACAGGCATAAGCACGAAAGACACTTAAGGATGAAGAAATCTCTCCCCTTCACCAACTGTTAAAAACCATCTTCTGCCACAGCAACAATTTATCATTCTAAGTTTGTGAATTCAGGCCTGCCGTGTGGAGCGGGACCAACACAGTCCTCCATAGGGGAACAGCTGTAGAGTCCTTCCAGTTGACTAGTTGTTCGCAGCCCTCGCCTTTGAGGGTCTGTCGTGGGTCTGGTAACTGAGGCTGAGGAGTGGGCCCACCTTGCAATCATACTTGTCTTTTGGTCTCTGCGGGGCTAATGTTCTCTGCTTTACTGTTGCTGGTTTCACCTGTTCCCCACGACCTGTGTGCCCTGTCATAGTGTCACTCCATGGCAGAGCCAGCTCATGCCTGTCAGATCACTCCACGCTGACTGTCCAAGTGGACTTCTATTACCTGTTTGCATCTCCCCAGTCACTCCTTCCTCCCCCTTCCTGCTCTGGTACACACTATCTCCCTCTTACTAGACTTGTGGGATGGGTAGCTTTTTACCTCTGTCAAGTCCTAAGAAGACTGTACATGTTCAAATCCCACGCCTTAAGGTTTGTCATGCACCTAAGCCCCGAAACTTAATACCCTTCCCAGTCTGCATACTATTGGAACCCAAGTCCTACTTGGCTGGACAAAGCACATAGGGAAGACCCTTGGAAGTCTGTTGGATCTTTGAGGGACTACAGAGGAAAGCGGATCAGATCCATGCTCTGCCCATGACCTGACCGTAGCCATTTCAGTCTTCCCTGGTGAAGCACTGCTTCCCCCACCCCCCTCCATTGAAGTTTATCCTTATCCCTGGAACAAACCACGCTGACCCCAAGTTTTATTAAACGTTTAAAATTCTTGAGAAGTTATAGAGTATAGTGGTCAGGATATAGGTCTTAATGTCACATGTCTGAGTGGAATACTGACTACAACTTATTCCCCATGGAACCTTGGGGTTACAATCTTACAGAGTTGGCGTAAAGGTTCAATATGATTATGTGAGATTTTTATCATGGTGTCTGGCACAGGGATATTGATGGAAAGAAAAAAAAAAAAGCTGATGAATAGTTTCTGCTTTTCTTAAATCCCCAAGGCTCCATAATTGTTCTTTGGGAGCTTTATCATTGTTACAGAGACAGACTTCAGCTAATGCCAAGCTAGGGAGACCTCTTACTTTGTTAATAATTCCAGCAAGTCTTTGTGGCTCACCAGTGCTGGATTCAGTCATGCTCTCTGAACCTGCTGGCCACTCTGAGGAGCCACTCGCTAAGAGCATAATTCCTGCTGCAGAGAAATCCTCATCTTCCTGTGCAGCTCCCAGTTCCCTCTACCTTATCCTTCTAGCTTCTAGCGCTCCAAGAGAACATCCAAAATATTTTATCCATGGCCTAAATTCAGACCTAATGTGTTACCTAATGTGTTCAAGTTTTATTTGTGCCATTTTTGAGCATTTCTAGTGTTGTAATCACATTTAGTATCCTTGATAATCCCAAAACTAACAAAAATGTTACTGTCTTAACACAGAGAAGCTCCAGGAAGCCCCTATGCAGCCTGAGGCTACCTATGCTGAAAAACGTGCTTTCCTCAACAAAGACCTGACTGTTCTTTTGCCTTTCCATTGGTAGATAAATGTTCACAGGCCTTGTGATTGTCATGCTACAATTAACCATGAGAGTGTCAAGATTAATACCTGAGGAAAGAGGTACCTGTTACTAACTTCAAGGAACATGCCCCCTGTCCTCTGAGAAGCTATGGACCCTGAACTACTCCCAACTGCTCATAATTGGAGCACTGAGTGACAGATTTTAATTTGTAAAGCCAATTCTGAAAGATCCTAAAGTCACTTCCAAGTTAATCAGCAGAGTATACCAATCAATTAATGGTGTCTATTTTGGTCACTTGAGGAACAGGAGCAGTGTTTTATCAATAGCCCTTAGGGCCAGGAAATCAGGCACTACCATCTGAAATCTGAGATCACCCTGATATCCTGGAAAATGTGGAAGCTTATACAATTAGCCCAAACGTAAGCTGATTGAAAAATGGCCCCAGTTGTTTCTTCCTCCCCCTCCCCATCTCCTTCTTTCTCCCCCTACCCTTCCCCTCCCTCTCCCCTCCTCCCCCTCCTCCTCCACCCCCTTCCCCTCTTTCTCCTCCCCCTTTCCCTTCTTCCCCCTCCCCCTCCTTCTCCTCCTCCTCCTTTTTAAATCCAGTATCCTATCAAGTGAAATCTATCCTCCTCCCCAGAATCTATTCTGACCTTGTGACTTGCCTACAGAATGCAGTGACAATGACAATGGGCCAGTTCTAACCCTAGGCCTGAAGAGGCCTCGCAGTCTTGTGTGTGCTCTCTTGGAACCTGTGTCTGTCATGGGAACAAGTCTGAGCTGGTCTGCTGGAGCCTGGGAGACCATGCGGGCTAGAGCCTGCCACCTGAGGCCAGCGAGGACTAGCCATTTCCCAGTTGAGCAGCCAGGTGACTGCAGACCTTGTGAGTTCACCTCAGAAGAGCTGCCAGTGAGCTAGATGAATGTTCATTGGTTTATACCACTGGTCCTGTGTGTATTTGGTTCTCTTACAGCATTACTCTTGTAACAGATAATGGATTTAAAGGGTAGCAACAAATTACATCTTGATGAGTCTAGCCATAACTGCTGACCATGAACTTAGGATTTTTTTTTTTTTTTAGTTACACTTCCCATATGCATCCTATCCGATGCTTCTCTTAACTTTCTGTGGTGAAGGACCAGCTATATATTTTCACATCTTTTTGTTTTGTTTTTATTTGAAAGAATTATAGATTCATAAGAAGTTACAAAAAATAGAATAGTACCAGAGAGCTAGGTTTTGGGGTTTTGTTTTTTTTTTCCCCCAATCTGTTGTAAAGAATTTTTTTTAAATAAAATACAACAGAAAGACATTAACAGGAAAATTAAAAAAAAATCATGAGACATAAAAAATACTACACAAAATCTTTATTAGATTTAATAGAACAGACATAAAATTCTAAAAACTTTAATGAGCATTTCTAAATGCTAATTGTCACTTTGTATATGCATCTAACCATAGACCAGTGATAAACCTGTCGTGGGCTGGCACAGATCCAACCACACCTAAATAACATTACTTCGAACTCTTCTGGAGATATTCTGAGACAAGAAATGGAAACCAGGCTTGAGTGAAGCAGAGATAATTTTGGTCTCAAATGATCTTATCACAGAGAAGTTCTCCTGAAGAGGATATTTTTAAAATATCTTTTACCCTAAGTGCTATAAAAGAATGTTTTTGTGGTTATCTAACACTGGATGATGGGAAGAAACATTATAAAGCATGCTTCAGACTCTATACAGGAATTCTCCTCTACTGATTTCTTTCTTTATCCCTAAAACTGAATCAAATAAGCAAAACAAAATAAGCAAAAACACAGCCACATCAGTGTTGAAGTGCAGATATTCAATATGTGTGATTCTAAACCATGTGAATCAAAAAGAATTTATTACTGGTTAGTATGCCTCTAGTGGAAGATTGTTTTTTTATTTGTCTGGCTTTTTGTTTGTTTAGGTGCTTTGTTGTTCTTGTAGTTGTTATTTCTTAAACTTGTGTCTCTAGGTAAGAGAGACATGTTGAGCCAAAGAGAATTGGACCCTGGCATTCCCCACCCAACCTTTTCCTGAATTTGGGGAAGTAAGCCCTGGGAGACAGGTCCCTCCTTCTTAGATAGGTCAGGATGGGGATCTAGTGAAAAACTAAGTTTTGTTTGTTTGTTTGTTTGTTTGTTTGTTTCAAAAAGGCAGAAGTGGGAAAGGAATTACAAAGGTCTGACCACAGACCAGGGCTGCTGAGGTTGGTATACAATCCAGATTCATTACAATGACACCTGATATCCACACCTACTTCCTTGGGCTCTCTCCAGGATGGGAAAGGTGGGGCCATGCTCCAGAGGAACCATGAACTCTACGAGGATTATAAGTCACGCATACCTGAGGGAGAGTCTGTCAGACATTTGGCATAATGACAGTGGAGGAGCAAGTAATCTGTGCCATTTTCTCTTTTCCTCTTTATCCACTCACATAATAAATGGGCATCTGTCCCCTAAGTCTTACAAAAGAGTATTTAATTTGGTTGGAGCATGCAGAAGGACCAGAGAATGGCAGAGACCATCAGTAAATTATTGACATCTTAGCTCACTTTTGCCTTTCTGCAAATCTTTCTTCATCCATTTGTACCTCTTTCCAGTCCATTCTCCCTCAGATAGTCGGATCTGATCTGTCATGATCATGTTTTAAAAGAATTTAGTGGTCTCCCATTGATCTTAGAATCAAGTTCCAAGTCTTCAGCATGGTCCCTGTGGTCCAGCTTAATCAGCACCTCATTCTGTCTCCCTCCCTCCCACTTTGGCCCCTTCACACTGGCCTTTTCTTTTTCCTCAGACTTGTCAAGCTCCCTCCCACTTCTCCATCTGCACAGCCACCCCTGCCCTTGTTCCTTGTCACCTAACTTCTCATCCTGCATTCCTTGACGTTCAATTTCCAGACAAAAGTAAATCCTTACCATTTGTTCTGAGCACTTTAGATGTATCCCCCCCCACTCCCACCACAGACATGATCACAACAGGACTCACATAATCATGTGTGTGATTCCTCTTTAAAATTCTCTACCGTGAGATTGTGAGCTCCATCAAGGCAGGGACCATGTGCACTTTCAACATATTTGCGTCTTCATCACCTTGCAGTATAACTGGTTCATTCCATGTAGTTCTTGGATGAATACAAAGCCACTTCAGTACCAGTTCTACTACCAAGCCTGAAAAGTTCAAAGCCAACACACTGTCAAATTCTGCATTCTTCTTCTGAATTTGAACTCAGATGAACACAAAATAGGAGCACATATATTTTTTCCAAGATAAGAAAAAAATTTCAAATAAAAAACAAGTTTTCTTGGAAAGTACACCTAGATAAAAGCAATCTTAAAATTGAACAGATAGTGAAAAAATAAATAAATAAAATTGAACAGATAAACTGAAACTCTATTGATTCTTGATAGACTTTTATCTGCTGGAATGCTGATGGCAATCCATCATGGTGGGATTCCTCCAAATCCTGCTCTGAATCAGAGCTAACTCCCTGTAACTGTGGCCTAACCTAAACTAATTAAGAGGATTTTTCCTTTGGCCTCAGCTTATGGCTGTTAACATGATTTCCAATAGTGACATCTTTTGAGGTCCAGAGAGCTTCCTACTCTGGTTGAGCAGGAAAGCATAGGAGTATTATATATGCCAGCCCAAATTATCCTTTTAGGGCTACATTCAAATAAAGTCTATTCAACTCTCAAATTCTCTTGTATTCAATACTAAGGGTTACTCAATTCCTAGGTAGTCCAAGATACTTCCAAAAAGAATAGTAAACTACCTCCCCCATAACCTATTTAAATTAGCTACTAATTACATAGGTCCCTCACTTATTCCCAAGATCAACTTGAAAACCATATTTTTAGGTTGTACATTCTGATGTTATTTTGGCTTTTCTGCTTGACGACTCTGGCCTTTGAACTTTTAATAAAACTGTTGATGCATTGTTTGTCAATACAGTGCACACCTATTAAACTTCAGAAGTATGCCTTATAGGGAAACCCTAACATGACTGTTTACACAGTGTGTGACTCCTTTTAGAGACAGCCTAACAAAGTATGCTAATGGCTTGTTCAAAAAGGAGAACTTCTAAAATGCCTGTGATGTTTTGCCCTTCCCTTCACCATCAAGCCCATGAGTATTAACTTCACATCCTGACAATTTTCCATCCTTTCTGCTTTCTAACCTTGAGGAACTAAAGACAAAGTTGAATAGATATTTATTCTTTCATCTATAGCTTGAGAGGCTGCTCAATATCTTTGTCAATGGAGGAATCCCTGTAGTCATGATTCAAGCTTCAATTACTGAGCTTCAGTTAGAATCCCTGTAAATACATACCACCCTCACCCAGAAACGTATCTCCATTGTCCCTCATAGTTGTGGATATATATAGACAGGATATATATCATTAATGTTTGTAAACTGATGTGAATGTGGAAAGAAATGAGTGATGGTGAACTCATACCTACAACAGTTATTTTGAGTTTTTAATAAAAATTATTTTGTTCAACAATATTCCTCCCATGTAGGAGGCAGTGATATGCAGCAGGATGTTTTCACCAACACATTTTTTTTAATGATTTTATTTATTTATTTGAGAAAGAGAGGGAGTAGAGTGAGGGATCATGAGCTGCAGGGAGAGGGGCAGAGGGAGAGAGAGACAAAGACTCACCACCGAGGGGGACCCCAATGTGGAGCTGTGGGGCTCTATCCCAGGATCCCAGGATCATGACTAGAGCTGAAGGTAGCCGCTTAACTGACTGAGCCACCCAAGAAACCACCCCCAACCTATTTTAATGATTATTAACAATCCCTTAATTTAAAACCCCCAAAGCTTTAGATTATTACGATTTCTGTACAATCTCAAAATGTCAAACATCACTGAACCTAGAGTAGCATTATTCCATGAAACAAGTCAGAGATCACTGAATCTACCAGCATTCTGTCATTTATTGTTCATTTATTGGTTAGGCATTTTGTCATAGAAGGACACACTAATATAATGTAAATGCTAAGTGTAAATGTAGGATAGGCACCTCCTTGGGACAACTCATCTTGAGGGTAACAAAGACTGGGGTTATGTGACTATAATAAATAACTAGAAAACACACACCAAAAAATGTATGAATCCCACTGTTTTTAGATATTGGACAATAGACTGGGAAAAATAGCAATGCCTGAATGAAGAGAAAAAAATTAGGTGAATTCAGCGATTCTAGAGTCCCCAGATTTCTACATGGAGGCAATTTCTAAACTATGCTTTCAGAAAAGCAAACTCTAACAAAGTGTAGTCTAGGTGAATTAAGGAGAGGAAGAATGGAGTGCAAGGAACTGGTGGCAGCTGGAAGTATACATCATAGTTCCTTAAAGGAGGGAGCTTTATAGAAAAAAAAAAAATGTTTAGAAATCTACATAGGGTTCCCCTTGAATCTCTACTGAATGGTAGGCTATACAAAAGATACTGCATGCCCTGCAAAGCCTGAAATATTTATTATTCAGCTGTTTACAGAAAAATCTTGCCAATCTTTGCCCTAGAAAAGAAAATGAGATATTTAAAGTGAAATTTTCACTGGATGAAATTAATAACAGATTAGACATTATGGAAGAAAAATATTAGTAATTGTGAAGATAGTAACAGAATCTACCTAAAATGAAGCCAACAGGAAAGAAGTGTTGAAAATCAAATGAAGGGAGCCTCAGAAATTGGGGACCATATCAAATAGTCTAACATACATGTATAGGAATAACAAAAAGAAAGGAAAAAGAGAATGAGGTATAAAAATATTTGAAAAATATAGTAGTTCAAGTTTTTCCAAATTTGATAAAATCTAAAAACTCAAATGAAATAAGGTCAATGAATTCCACCTAGGGTAAACAGAAAGAAAACCTCACTCGGGTGCATCATAATCACACTGCTTTAACCTAGTGATAAAGACAAAGTATTAAAAACTGGTGGAGATAAAAAGTCACCTACATACATATAAAGATAAGAATGAGAGAAGAAAACTATGCAACCCTTAAATCAATAAAGCAAGGTCTTTAACTAACTGAAAGAAGAAGAAAAAAACTGTCAACTTAGCATTTTATATTCAGTGAAAATAGCCTTAAAAATGAAGACAAAATAAAACCTTTTTCAGACAAAAGCTCAAATAATTTATCACCAGTAAATCAATTCTACAAGAAATGTTGAAAAAAAAAAAGTTGTTTAGGCAGAAGGAAAATGATAACAGATGGAAGCATAGATCTACACAAAGAAATAAAGAGCAATTTAAATGTCAGTATTTGCCTTTATCCTCATCTTCTAATTTCTTTACAAGATAAATGAATGTTTAAGACAAAACAGATAGCAATGCATTATGGGATATTATAATATGCGTATAAGTAAAATGTATGATTCTAATAGCACAAAAGGGAGGCAAGAAAATGGAAGTATTCTGTTATCTAAGAAATGATATTATTTCAAGGCAGTCTATGATAAGCTGAATGCATATTATAACCTCTAGACCAACCACTAAAAAAATAAGTAAGCAAAAGATATAACTAATAAGGCACCAGTTGATTTAAAATGGAAAAATAGAAAATCCTTAATCCAAAAGGCATCAGAAAATAATGAAATAAGAACAAAGCACATGAGACAAATAGAGAATAAATAGCAAGATGGTAAACTTGAGTCCAAACATATTAATAATTACATTAAATATAAATGGTCTAATAAAAGGCAGAAATTGTCAGAATGAATACAGAAGATACAACTATGTGTTGACTACAAGAAACAAGAAACCTTGAAACACAAATACAAATACACAGGTACATCTCAAATAAATGTGTTCACATATATACATATATATGTATAACATATTAAGAAAGCTAGAGAGGTTATATTAATATCAGATCAAGTACTTTTCAGAACAAGTGAATTACCAGGAATAGAGGGGCATTTCTAAATCAAAGGCTAAGGAATCACAAATCTTCAAATCCAGCCCAATTAATGTGAATTGCCTTAGGATTGCCACTATCAAGTATCCTAACTGATTAGAGTTAATTATCATTTAAGCCAGTTTGGACTCAAATTTAAAAAAGAAGAACATAGATGACATACTCCTTTTCTGTTCCAATTCCGACTTCTATAATACCCATATATGTTTGACCCTCTTTTTCTAAGTCTGGGATGACTACTTTTACCTACCTCAAGTTTCATTTTCTCCTTCTCTGTTTTATCCCAATTGCTATTTCAGTCCAAGCAGTAGACTAGTATTTAATTTGAGTTCCATGTTGCCTTGCATGCCTCTATGTTTGCACCTGCGGAAGAGCCTGTAAATTGTCCACCAATATAATTTGGCCAACCCTCTTCCTTTAATAATAAAACTGCTGTCTTTTATCTGTGAATATTTGCACCCAGCTTCAGTGGGCCATATGGCCATGTGACTAAGGTCTGCCACTTCCTGGTTGTGCCTTAAAAGAAATGATGTGTGAGTCCCTTGCTTTTGTACTCCTTCTTCTGGCTGAGGATCACTTTTGATAAAGGGTCTGAGATTTTTATTCTTGTTAAACATTCTATTGAGTGGGTCTCTTTGTAATAGCAGCTTAGAGTAAATTCTAATATAGTACCTCTTTAATTTTCTTTACCCAAGAGAATTGGTAACTTTGCATAGCAAGCCAAATTTCTCATGCAATTCCTGTGTTATCCCTATTTAAAGAAAACAATCAGAAAATTGCTGTCACTTTTTAACGAGGATAAGGACTCTGAAAAAAGAATCTTGCCCCTACCTCCCCACTTTAATGCTTGCTAACTTTATTCATGACAGAATCAATTTATGACTTAAAAACACATCAGTTTATGGCTAGTCTTTAAAGAAGTAGAGACCCTGTAGGCATAGATATTAAATGTAGTTTTGCAGTAACAGGAAACAACGAACATGTATAGATTCATGTGTTAATTTGTGTGGCATAGAATGAGCCCTTCATTCTTCTAAACCTCTGTTGGTTGTCTAATCCATGAAAAGGGAATTAGCAAGCCTACTCTGATGCTCCAAGGGTTTTCTAATCACCTAATCACCTAATCATTTGCCTGGCCCCAAACCCAGGTTTTTCTTGGCCACAGGCTTTATGGTCTCCCAGGTACAGTTGATCCTATTTCTAGAATTTTCCTTTTGTTTTCAGGTTTTTTTCTTCTTTCATATGGAAACCCTGCTGCCCTCCAGTCTCTGTATGTTAGGATTACAATAACTAAGATAATGGAAAGAACTGGATTTTGGAAAACACAGCAAAGCTAATTCGAATTCCTGCTATAAAGTTATTTGAATCCTTCCAAACAACCTGTAGCATATGCTGTTGAGCCTCCTAGCCCTTTCGTAGGCTAGGGGTTAGCCCCTGGAAAATCTCTTTTCACAATAAACACTGTCCCCGATTAAAACTAGGGTTCTCAAGGGGGGCTGTTTAGCATCAACATGTTACCTTACTTAAGTTAAGCCATCTGTGCTCTGGTGCCTGGATAAAGAATAATAACCAGGATTGTGTGGAGACCCCATCACTTTGCTTTCTCTGAAGCTGCTTTATCAGGAACAAGCCCCAGGGTGGCATTACTTAATCAATAGCAGAGAGAGAGAGAGAGTTCACAATAAACTGATTGCTGCATCTGGTTTCCTATGAGCAGTTGCAAGACTAGTGAAAGTTCTCTAATCTCATCAAGCAACCAGACAGATTGATTTTGAGTTCATTAATAGTTGCTGGGGTGGATGAGAGAAAAAGAGAGATGGGAAATGAATGCATTGTTGGCATCTACACCTTTAACAGAGATCAAGAAGCTCTTAAAAGCAGCTCATGGTCTCTGAGAGCACAGGGCCAGAACGTCTAGTCCCTGGCCTAGAGCCAAGGTCAACATTCATGTCCTCAGAGGAGGATAGAGGACCCGGGAATAGGAAGCCACGTGCTTTTAGATTTGTCTACAAAGCAACCAAAACTCCATAAGAAAAGGAAAAGTCTCAGTTATTTATCCAGATAGCTTGTTCACAGAATATCAAATAGCTTCCCATCCAAATGTTTGACAACATACAGATCTATAGAGGTATTTTAGCAAACTCAAAGTTACTTAGCCTTATCTACCAAAGAAGAAAAGCTGGAACTGTCCCTGAAAAGGACATCAAATAACAATAAGTCAATTTGATTTGGGGTGTAGGTGCTTTTAACTTAATTCAGAACTGGTAGAGGATTCTATCTAGGCTATCCTGTCCTTCTAAGCTCTTTTTATTCCTGTACCTGTTAACCATATGCTAATGGACTGGAAGGGCTAGTGACTCACCAAAAAGTGTTTTATTTTAATGCAGATCCCTTGTTCCTTTATAAAACAGGTATATTCTTTGGAGGTTGTATACAAATTGATTCAACAATAAAATACATGGAAATGGGCAGATTTGCTTAGAAGAATACCAGTCTTCTAACCAACTCACAATATATCAGGTTGCTAAAATTAATTTTTATATATTGCTCTCTCTCTCTAAACCATCATAATAATTTCCTGCTAATGAGAGTTTCAGTGCAAGGCAAGCAAGATACCTTTCAGACAGGCTCAGTTACAAGTTTATAGCAACATTCTACTAGGCAGCATTGTCCATGTGCCCTCTTTTCTTTCCTGTGGTACAAGGTAACTTATGAGAATTCTTCGTTAACTGCACAAATATTTACTGACTGTCTATTATGGGCTGCACATTGAACTATTATTAGTGATATAATGCATGCTCACATAAGCGTGGTCCTTCATCTCAAATGATTCAAGACTTCTCATGGGGGTTGGGAGGTATGCTCTGGGAGGACCAGGAAGTGTCAATTGTTTAGACTTGAAAGATATGGGCTGACAGAACTTAGATGAGTACGGCTTGCCATGGGAAACAGGGAGATTATTCCAGCAAGACCAACCGCTGAGATGAACTTAAGGGGAAAGAGCAGGGTATGTTTGAGGAAACCCAAGAAGCATGGCAGGAGTTTAGGGAGGAAAGCAGACAGCAGGAGGATATGGGGCTGGGTACGTGCAGATGGGAATGCTGCTGCTAAACTCATAAGGAGTGTGAGTGAATATAGATGATTCTTAGAGAGCAAGAATGGGCCTGAAAACATCCTCACAGAGAACTGACAGATTTGGGTTTAGGAAAGATCATGTGAACGGCAGAATATAGAATCCACAGGGACAGAGATCTAAGAGACTGTGAGGGAGATATTGTAGTCATCATGGAAATGGACAATTATGGGATTGGGTACACACAGTGCACACCTTTTGTCATCCACCCTCAAGCCCCATACTTCCTAGAGCATTGGTGTCCCAGCCAGGCTTTATCTACCCTGACATGGCTCAGTGAAGGAGTCCTGTCATCAGACCCTTTCCTTTTGTGTTCCCATTATCTAGACTCTGTTAGTGAGGTAGCAATTTGCTCGGTCATAAAGAGGTAAAGACAGTAATAACAACTTAATAACAACTGTGAAACTAAACCAGGTGTGTTCTAAATCTTCTGTGAAGTAGACACAATTTTTCCTTATAGATAGGAAAGTTTGAGATAAATAACAGAGAATCGGTAAATAATTCAGCCTATGACCTTGATGCTTATTGATTCCTGCAGCTGTTTATCTTTCTCTAGGCTACCCAGAAGAAAAAAAAAAAAAAAAACTCCAAAAAACAATTATCACTTAATTATAAAATTGCTTGTCTTGGGAGAGCCTTCTGGTTGGTTGCTGAACACTCCAAGGGGGTAAGTTAATCTCTATAAACCATCCAGCCTGACTGAAGCTGCTGCTTAAAATTCCTAACCACAGCCTTCATTATTCTCTGGTATGGATGAAAAATCAAAGGAAGGAAGGAAGGAAGGAAGGAAGAAAGAAAGAAAGAAAGAAAGAAAGAAAGGAAGAAGCACCCACATTTTTTTTCTCTTTTTCAGACACTTAGGATGTTTAACCAACAGATGACTTAGGTGACAATCTATTTCTCTCCTATGGGATTTGCATGCTGATGGATTCTGGTCATGGGGTACCAGGTGTGGTAGACAGTGAGTTCTTGATCCATGTGAGTAGCAGTGCTGGTGGAAACAGTTGCTGAAGTTGCAGTTAATTTTCAGATTGGGCTGCAAAAGGGAAAATGAATAGGGTAAGAATTTATTTATTTATTTATTTTTTTAACACACAAATAATTTTTTCTTTGACCTTAGCTTGGGTGAAAGGTAAGGCCTTAAAGCCAAATGCTGGTTCTCACTGTCTTAGGGGGTGGGGGTTGGATCACGCACCACTAGTGTCACAGCCCCTCTGAGCCAGAGGTTTAATCATGCCAATGGGGTAGGGCATAAACTCTGAACAGCTTGCCCTATTCCTTTATATTTATTTTCTTATCTTGGTGATCATTAAAAATGTTTGGCTAGTAAACAAACAGCCCTATTAAAAATGGGCAAAGGACTTAAATAGACATTTTTCCAAAGAAGATATACAAATGACAAATAATCACATGAAAAGATGTTCAACAGCACCAATCACCAGGGACATGCAAACTAAAAATGACAATGAGTTGTACCTCTCACCCATTAGGATGACTACCATCAAAATAAAGAAGGAAGGAAGGAACGAAGGAAGGAAGGAAAGGAGGAAGGAAGGAACGAAGGAAGGAAGGAAAGGAGGAAGGAAGGAACGAAGGAAGGAAGGAAAGGAGGAAGGGAGAGAAGGAAAAGAGGAGAGAGGGAAGAAGGAAGAGAGAAAGGGAGGAAGGGAAAAAGAAACCCATTAAATAGAAGTGTTGATGATGATGTGGAGAAATTGGAACACAGTGTCCAGTGTGTGGGCATGTAAAACCGTGTGGCAGCTATAGAAACCATTATAATGGTTAAAAATAGGGTTATCGTATTGCCATTCAGCAATTCCACTTAGGGAATAAAATTGAAAACAAGGTCTCAATATTTGTACATCCATGTTCAAAGCAGCATTATTTACAATAGCCAAAAAATGGAAGCACCCTAGGTGTCCACTAGTAGATGAATAGATTTAAAAAATCAGTATGTATAATGGAATGTTATCCAGCCTTAAGGAAGAAATTCTGGCATATATTATAACATGGATGAACCTTAAGGACATTATTCTAAGTGAAGAAAGTCTGTCACAGAAACTTAAATGCCATAGAATTTCACTTATCTGAGGCACCTAGGGTGGTCAAATTCATAGAGACAGAAAACACAATGGTGCTTGCCAGGGCTGGGGAGAGTGGGGAATGAGGAGTTGTTGTTTAATGGGTATAGAGTTTCAGTTTTGCAAGATGAAAAGATTTCTGGAGATTGATGGTACAACATTGTGCACGTACTTAATACCACTGAAATGTACACTTGAAAGTTAAGATGTAATGTTATGCATATGTTGCCACAATTAAACATTTTTATAGACTGGTTGGCTGGCTTTGAGAAATTGAAGCATATTCAGCACGAGAATGGACAGAACTGTGGAACCCTATATCTATTTTGGCTCTTCTTCCAAGAGCTGACTTTCTAGAAGACCTCAAACAAAACACTGAACTATTTAGTTTACACATCTTTAAAATGTGATGGCTGTTATTCTTATCTCACTGAGGGGTGGGGATAGAGAGAAGGTGTTCAAAGCAAGAAAAATGTCCAATGTGGCATAGAGACAAGACTCCTGCCTCTACCCAAACCTTGATGGGAAATAGCAAGTCATACACTTACTTCTGCTAAAAAGGAAGTTGCAAAGGATATCTGTTTCTATAGGAAAGCTGCCTTTCTTTATTAGCACTTGGTACATTGGCACACAGATAACTCAGCAACATCATGGGGAAGGCTGTGCAAACTAAGGTCTAGGCTGTGGGACTTGAATGCCTATCCTATGGCTTCAAGTTCAGAGCCCATGTTATGGTCTCAAATACCTACCTTCCCCCATGATCATTTCCCATGTGTAGAGCACCCTGATTTCTTTCTACTGGGTATCCAATGTCTATCCACCTTCCAGATCTGATTCAAATCCTTCCTCTACTCCCAACTCCTTCTCTGAGGCTCTCTACAATATCATTTCAACATCCTACTCTGACCATTCCTTCCTCTTATCCTTTAATTTCCTCCATGCCTACCCCTCGATAAGCACTTTGGTTTTCTTATAGTTCTTCAAATCTAGCAGGCACATTCCAACCTCTAAGGGTAGGTCCTTGGTATCCTCTCTGCCTAAGATGATATCCATCTGACTTCTCTTCTTCAAATGCTTCCCTGGCTTCTCTGCTTAAAATGTTAACCCATCACTCTTGCCCTTGGAATCCCTATCTGCACAGAAGCAGATAGGATTTACTGTTCACCATACTTATCATCATATGATGTATCAAAGGTTTTACATATTTACTTATGGTCTATCTGTCTCTGCCCAGGAGAAGGTAAGCTCCATGAGGTCACAGATTTTTGTCTTTGTATTCATTGCCACATAAGGGCCTGGTGCACAGTAGGTGCTTAAATATATTTTTGAATGAATGAATGAAAGAACCCCAGAACCAAGTACAAAGCTATATGTAACTTTGTCCTACTAATCAGAGTTAGGGGAAACTCAGCTAAATAAAGTCACATGAATTTTTTTTCCTTCAGGACTTCTGAAATCCCTTGGTACTTTGATATGTTAATGTGCGTGGCAGAGCTCTAGGGAATGGGATACCATAGGCCATATTCTCTCAGGGGTTTGCCTATACAGTCTACGTCCAAGGGGCATCTGCACAGCACACTTGGAAATGCTATGCTGCATGAGTGAGCTCTGCCTGTCAGTGAATTCCTTCCTCTTTGGTGGCCTCAAATTATTGAATTATTTTTGGCTCAGAATGGGGTTCTGACTGGTCTAAGGCTTGCTTTGATGGTAGGATTTCTGTCTCAAAGAGCTATTCTTAGTCCTACCTCATTCCCATCCACTCAAAGTTGCTCTGCTCCACAGGGGCACTACTTGTGTCCCCATCAGTACACTTATTCTATCTGCTAATCTGGAAAGTTGCTTAAAGGGGGAAGATCCTGAACTCAGTAAAACCAAAAACCTCTAAACCAAATGCAGCCCCCTGCCCGGCTTGCCACTGCAGCATGAAGCAGAACTTGTGGGAAGAGTGACCATGAGCCAAGTGGTGCTCATATTAGGACTTGTACTCTGCCTTTCGAGGGGAAGCCACTGGAGAGGCATGAGATCCATGTCTGGGGACTAACTATGGAACTGCATAAGCAGGAATGCCAAATGTTTACAGCCTAGAGCCAGAGTTGACATCCAAGCTCCCTGCTTCAGGAGAACTTTGGAACTGGCATGGATACCCAGCCTTGCTTAGCCTCTTCCAGCTGTCAATGGCAAACCCACTAGATGGCAACTTCTTGTCAGCTGTAACGAAGAGAGCCAATATCTAACAGAGACAGAGATGATAATCAACATTTATTGAGTGCTTACTATGCATCTGACTACACCTGGAAGCATTTTCATGACTTACCCATTTAGTATGTATAATAACTGTGAAATAAATATTACATTGTTATTCCACACATATGAAAACTGAAGCTCAGAGAAGTGAACTAATTTGTTCAACATCACACAGCTAGATCTCCAGGCTTTAAGGTAAGGTCCACTACAGCACAGTAGTATCTGGGAGAGAGTGTGAAAATAGAGGAGCAAAGCTCTAGGAGACTGGGTTGGTGAGGAGTGGAGGAAGGGGCGGAAAACACCAGAGGCAGGGCTTACTCACCCATAGACCCCTTGAAGTTAGATGAAAGCATGGTACCTGGCTCCAGAAGACAGAAGGTGACTCGGAACAATTTCAGTGATTATATTAATCTTTGGAGGGGAAATTCTAACTTTGACGAAGGAGACAGGGAGAGACAGAAGGAGACAGAGGGTAGAGGCAGGGTAGGTGAAGAGTCTTTAAGTTTCTATCTCCTTCAGATGATCTACTGATCCTTCCTTAGTGTCAAGCACAACCCCAATTCTCAACGTCCGTCTGGTAGGCTGGGTGAAAAAGAAGCAAGCTCTTTGGGACAAGGATGAAATTTAGGAAGAGTGGCATTTAAACAATCAATCCTGACATGTTGGATTCTCACAGTGTGCCAAAGCATTGATTGTCCTATGCAGGAACATGCAAAATGTTCTCTAACCTCAAGTGACCTGCAATAGAGTTCGAAGAATGCGGGGAGAAGTCTCATATGAATACCTAACACTGTTAGCCAATATATAGGAAATGCCAGGAATGATAAATAACACAGGGCTTCAGAAAAGTGTGTCTAGGTAGAGAAGGAGATAGTCAAATTGGAGCTAACACCTGCTACACCAAGGAAGATGAAAGTAATACCCATAAGAAAGCATGGGAGGATTAGGAAGCAGCGAGTAAGCCCACTGGACTAGGTAGAGAGCTTAGAAAGAGACAAGACGAGGTGAACCCAATCTGTGGTGGCATTTAATGCTTGCCTAAGAAGTTCAGACTTTAACTTCTAAGCACCAAAGATTTACAAGCAGGAGAGTTCAGATCCTAGGGCATAGTTTATGAACTCAGAATGATTGCAGGATACAGACAGGATGGCCCAGGAGGAAGAGGCTGGGAAGCAAGTGGGGAAGTATTTGCAATGAATACAGGTTCTTTTCACCTGCCTGGTATCTATTTCCCCTTCTCCTGGGGACTGTGCCAGAATTTTCCAGTGGAAACCTTTCTCATCAGTCTGAAGCTCTGTCCTCTGGGTGGGGTTGATGTTACCCACTACTCCCTTTCTAAAGATGAATACACAACCCAGACTCAGCCAGAAAAAGGGTCCTTTTCCCGGGCCACACAGTGGTTAAAAAATGAGCCATGCCTCAAGTCGGTCCAGTGAGAATCCACCCTTGCATTTTTTTTGAAGTTATTGGAAATGAAGCATATGTTTTGCATTGGGTTTGTCAACTGGAGACTAAAACCCTGAAGGGTCGGTGGCCATTTTGCCAACACTGGAGAGGGGAATAATATCTAACCATAGGGAAAAGGAATCAGGAGATGGGAAGACAGTGTCCTAAAACAACTGAACCCCTGGATTCAGCCATGGCTGACACATGGTCTGGGGAAAAAAAAATCCAACAGCAGAGGCTAGAGATTGCCAGAAAGGAGGGAGAGTGGGGTGAAGGTCAGCGTCTCTGACAAGGTGACTTTTGATGTCTTTCTCATCTTATCTTCTTGCAAGCTCTCTACCTAGTCTAGCTGGTCTACCCTGAAGGAGGCAGAGGCAGGAACAACGTGGATGTCCTGGGAAGAGTCCTCTAGAGAGAGGGAAGAGCAGGGCAAAGCCTTTGCCTGGGATGTGCTCAGCATGTGTGAGGCAGCAAGAAGGCCAGCACGGCCTGAGCCAAGTTAGCAAGACAGAGAGTGATGGGCCGGGGGTCAGGTCATGTAAAGCTTTGTTGTCCCTGGAAGGGAGCTTGGCCTCTCCTCTCGGAATGAGTGGCAGCCATTAGAGAGTTCTGAGTTAAGCAATGACATAATGCAACCGAGGCTTAAAAGGGTCACTCCACTCAGCCTGCGTCTTGAGAGCAGAAGGAGGCAGGGCAAGGGTAAAAGGAAGATGATTCAGAAGGCAGTAAACACCCTTGCCCTTTTGGTTTAACCAGTACGATTTGAGATCCGGTCTCCAGATTAGGCACCAGGTACTTAGAAATAAGGGCCTGGGGTCAGGAAGTGGCTATGAAAAGGAATGAATGGAAGTGAGGCCTGAACAGAAACAACCCCAGAGGAGCAGGCAGCCGAAGAAAGAAGGCAGGAGAAAGGGTTAGCGGACTCATGGCTGGGCCCTGGCCAGAGGGGAGCGCAAGGATCCTGCAGCTTCCACATCCCTAGGTAATGCAAGGTCACCAGGTCTCCCCCACTTGCATGGCAGCTGCAGTGGTGGGTGCCTGGTGAAGCTGAGGCCCAGCCCAGGCTGTGCAGCCAAGCTAACTGTGTCTCAGCCACAGACTGCCTTGGCCTTGTCCCACAGTCTGCTCCTGAGCCACGACGGGGAGGCTCCTGGAGACTGGGGCGGAATCCTCGCAGAGTTTGTGAAAGCCCTCTCGACAAGGCTGTGCTCCCAACTAGTCTTGGCCCTGATTGCAGGCTGTGGGGTGGCCCAGGCCCCCTCCCAACAGCCAGGACCCAGCGATTCTCTCCCGTGACCTGAAGCCAGCCCCCTTCCTCCCTCCACCTCAGTCCTTCCAACCCTTTTCTTTCCTTGCTTCCTTTTCCCTGGGGAAGGACTGAGAACCAGACCAAGCTCAAATGTCCACTGGAAGGGGAGCTTGGCCCTCTGAGGGGGCTGGGAGGGCAGAGCTGCAGGTAAATTCCAGCAGTAAGCATGAAACCACAGTCAGCCCCGTGGCCAGGGGCCCCTCCACCAAGGTCGGGAGGCTTCTCCTACACAGAGAAAACCTCAGAAATCGATCTTGCTGTTAGCATTTACCAGGCACTCTCGGAGGAGGCCTCTTCGCTGGCTGCACAGTTTATCTTTGGAAAAGACACCAGTTTGCTCTGCCTCCTCTCTGCCATCCTGCCACTGCTTGGTTACGGCTCCCAAAGGGTCCTCCAGAGTCACAGGACAGGGGGCCGGGGCTGGAACCAGAGCCAAGGGTCCCCGACTGGGAGACTCCACCAATAAGCAAGTCAGTATACTTCCTCTCCTTTGTTCTGTGACATCTCTGTGTCGGGCCTCAGGTTTTACCTCACTACCAATCGTAAAATGCCTCCATTGCAAAGGGCCTGCGTGTCATCCATCCCAGCACGCTCATTCTACAGACCAGAAAACTGAGATTTCAAAATGGGAGTACTGCGTCCAGGGTCACAGGTGGCGTTGCAGGCAGAGCAGGGACTAGAAGTCCATGCCCCCTTACTGCCAGGGCGACAAGTCTTTGTCCCACTTGTTTTCTAGAGAGCAGGAGCCACTGGCTCTTCTGTAGCCATCTTTGAAGTAGGTGCTGCTTAATAGATTTTTATTTGGTAAGAGACAATGACATCTGCACCCGTGATGGATAGAGAGGGCAGAGGCCACCATCTAGTTCCCTCTCCCAGGGAGCTGAGGCAAAGGTACAAGACAAAAGTGACTTTCACATGTTTTTCTGGACATTGATTTGACTTCTTCTGAGAAGGACAAGGAGCAGATGTGAGCATCGTATTATAGGATAAGATGGTTGGCTGTCATGAGCAGTACTCCCTCCCAAAACAGCATTGAGCAGATCCTTATTTAGATACTCTGTGCCGAACTTTGAGACAGGAAAGGGGGTCCAGGCACGAGTAAGAAAGCCTGGAATACGATGTGCCAATTCAAAGCCAGAATCAGGAGTCTATGTATCACGTGAGCTTTCTGATGGTAAGTGTTTCCCTGCATAAAATGCAAGAATAAGAACACCACCCTCATAGGACTGCTACTGTGATTAAACGAGTTAATGTATATTAATTTTGACAAGGCATCTAACTACAGTAGAACCTTAAGAAATAAGCATGCCTACTGACCAAATCTGTAGTCGAGAGCAGAACCATGCCATAGAACTTTTCTATGATTGGAAACTTTCCATATCTGGCCTGTCGCATGCAGTAACCACCAGCCAGATGTGGCTGCTGGACAGTTTAAGTGTGGCTAATGTAACCGAAAACTGGATTTTAAATTTTACTTAATTTTAATTATTTTGATTAAGTAGCCATACTGTTTAAGCTTTATGTGGCTAAGGGCTCATGCACCAGACAGAACAGGCCTATACATTAAGTACCAGAGTTTAAAAAGGAACAGTGCGGTGTGGTACATTCAGACAACAGGATATTCATTATTCAGAGCTGAAAAGAAATGACCCTTCAAGCCACACAAAGACATGGAAGAAACTTAAGTGCACATTACTAAGGGAAAAAGCCACTCTGAAGAGACTCTAGACTATATAACTCTAATTATGGGACATGCTGGAAAAGGCAGAACTATGGAGACAGTAGAAAGGTCAGAGGTTGCCAGGGGCTTGAGGGGGTGGGGTGTGGAGGGAGGAATAGGTGGAGCCCACAGGATTTTAAAACAGTGAAATGATTCCATGCGACACTGTAATGGTGGATATGTGTCATTATATATCTGTCGTATCCCACAGAATGAATACCAAGAGTAAACCCTCATGAAACGATGGATTTGTGGTGGTAATGATGTGTGACATAGGTTCATCAGATACCACAAATGTATGACGCCGGTGGGGCGATGTCAATAGTAGAGGAGCTGTGGGTGTGTGTGGGTAGGGGATATATGGGGATCTCTCTACTTTTTGCTCAGTTCTTCAGTGAATCTAAAATAGGTCTAAAAACTAAAATCGATTTACCATAAAGAGTGACATGGGAATGCATGGAAGAAGAGAGATTTGAAGCAAGTTCTTAAGAATGGCTATGGCGGTAGTAACAGGAGCCGTGTTTGCAATGCCCTGCAGGGTCTGGGACGGCGAGTCAGGCTGTGGGTCAGAGCAGAGGGTTTTTATGGGAGAGAAGTGGGAACCAGGCTGGAAATTAACTGCGGAATTTGAATTCCACATGAAGAGCCCAAAATGTATCAGCAACCAAGTCCCTGAAGATTTTCACACAGGGATATGGGATATCCAAAAAAGTGTTTTAGAAATATCAATATCCTAAATAAGCATCCTCTCTGGGACTTGAAGTTTTTTTGAGGGTCAGATCCATGTCTTTAAGTTAAATCATGTGAGGTTCCTGCTATCACATCAGGAACTCAAAAGTGCTTAAAACAAATCAAACAAATTGATAGCTTAGCTTGGGATCATGCTGCTTTACAAGAATCTTCCATTATCAATGTGGTATGTCCCATATTGCCTGGAAAATTACGGGCTTTTAGGGACTCCTGCTTTATGGGTTTGTCTAAATGTGTTTAAAAGGAAGAGCACAAGGAGACCCCATCAGCACTGGGGACTCAGCCTTCAGAATGCTTAAGTATCAGGAAAAGATTTTCCTTTGTGCTCTCCTATGGTGCACTATCTTCAAAGGTCCCTAGATTTATTATTTCATCAACAGATCGGAGAGGGGAGTTTGTATGAGATCAAACAAACACAAGTACTATGGGAAGGCTGGCAGGTGATAGTGTATAAATTGCCCGATGGAAAATGTCAAAAGTTGACATCAGAGCAGTGGGAGTGGGGTGAGTGTACGGAACACAGAACAAATGACTGTGCCTTTCTGAGAGCTGATTCCTTATACAGTCCGGCTAATGCACGGCGAGAAACTCAGGACTCAGAAACCCACTGAGAATCCACTGAAACCCATTAACTCAAAATATACCGTTTATAAAAAGTTTTAAAAACATCTCTTCATTTCTATACCTGTTGTCATTTTTGTTATCTTTGCTTTCCTCTGTCTCTCTCTCTGTCTCTTTCTGTCTCTCTCTCTCTCTCCCCGTCTCACACACCAAGGTACACACACTCCTGCGTGCATTCTCTTTGCCCACCCTACATTCATCACCTTGTTTTTTTTCTATGTCATTCTTTACTTCTGCTTGAACAATCTTCTAAGGGTAGCATCTTGATAGTTAAAGCATCTTTCAAGGTAGAAAATGTTATGTCTCTTGTTGTTGCCAGAGCCTTGACGATTTAGACACTTAGATACAAAGTGAGCTAAAGTCTCTCCTACCAACATCCGTGCTCATGTCCTGAGTCAGTTTCTGTGTAGCTGAACAAGAGGGTAGCAAGCAGCGGCAGAACATTCCCTGTGGTCTGAATGGTAGGCTGAATGGTAGTCTGTCAGCTACTCCCTCCCTCCCCTTGCCCCAACCAGTCTTTGTTCAAATGCCGACTCTGGAGAGGGAGCCTTACCTGACCACCCTCCTAAAATAACCACCACCCTCTGGGCAACTATCCGTCCCCTTGCCCTGCTTCTATTTCACAGCGCATTTCATTACTTGCCACCGGAATATATATTTACTTCTTAGTCGATAGCCTATCTCCTCTGTTAAGATGTGAGTCCCATCATGTTTTTAATCCTCAGCAGCCAGGTAAGTACTGTGACGAATTGCATTTTCTACCTGGAGACACAGTAAGACTTGGGAGCTGAGGGACGTCGCTAAGGTCATTCAGGTACCACCAGTTCTAGAACAGAGATCATAACCCAGTCTGCCTTTTACTCGACAGTCAGTGCTCTCAACCATAGCACTCAACCCACCTCGAGGCAGTGGGGTATGCGTTCTACGGTTATGAGTTTATGTCCAGTGAAAGTCAGGTTTGAAAGTGGCGTCCAAGGAAAAAAACAACATGGCTTGAAAATTGAAAATTGGCTCTCAGCCTACCTTCTCCACTCACTTCTTTCCTAGTGAGAAATGCTAGCGGGTGGCAACCAATTCTAAACTCCCATAAAAACACAGCCAAAAACAAACAAACAAACAAACAAAAAACCCAAAACCCCATAGCCCATCAGAATTGCTTGGAATGCAAGTTCTTCGAGCACAGAAACCATTATTTGTAGGCAGCACTATGTCTAGTGGCTGAAATAGCATGGAGCTTAATCAATAATCGAGTTATTTTCATTCCCATGTTTCTGTGAAGTCCCTACACTCTCTAAGAATATATACCTGGGATGCTACTAGAGTCCAATAAATGTCACCTTACTTTATTTCTCAAAATCAGGCTTCCTTTGCTGTGAGTTCCCAGCTACCTGTCTCAGCAGTTCGGGCCTCCTCCTTCCTTTCCTCAACAGAGCCATAGAGTGAGCCCAATCTTGTTCTTCCTATGCTTCAGCCATCTGTGGACACTGCTGGCCAGCACTGGCCCCGTCCTGGTTCTCTGCCATCTATCTCTTGGGCATTCTGCTTTGGACAGGCTTGAGTATGTTCTTCGCTGCAGTCTGCCTTGTAGAATCCAGCTCCACATGTGGGGCATGCTAAAGAGCTGGTCTCTCCTCTCCCCTGTCTCCAGGGAAGTTCCAACACTACCCTTGATACACCTCTACCTCAGCAACACAACACAAATACACCATCCATGCCTTCCTCTGTAGGGACAGCCCCACACCACCTTCCTCAACAAAACATTGCGAACATCGGGGCGCCTGGGTGGCTCAGTGGGTTAAGCCGCTGCCTTCGGCTCAGGTCATGATCCCAGGTCCTGGGTTCGAGCCCCACATCGGGCTTTCTGCTCATCAGGGAGCCTGCTTCCTCCTCTCTCTCTGCCTGCCTCTCTGCCTACTTGTGACTTCTCTCTGTCAAATAAATAAATAAAATCTTTAAAAAAAAAAAAAAAAAAAAAAAACATTGCGAACATCATCCTTCTTTTACTTTGGTTAAATGCAGGAGGAGAACTTAAATCCAGTTACCTTTTTAAAAAATTAAACTCAACTCATTACCAATAATGTGTGTTTTAGATTCATACATGATTACGAAGATTTCATTAATTCTCTTCACGCCCTCACCAATTGGACTGCCAAATCGATACCATATTTGGCTGACAAATATATTTGCTGTGGCCAAGAAAGAAGAAAACTTCATTCCTTTCTCAGATAACATCAGGCATATGATTTCTCCCTGGATCCGATCGCATTGCCTGCTTCCCCTTGATGGCTGGTGGTGTCCCCAATAACCCTCAGTGAAAGAAGAGCCCAAGGGGGTAAGGTCACAGGGGCAGGGATCCCACGGTGCTCCGCCGGCTCAGCACTAGCTCACTCGGGTGCCTCCCCGACACTACTCACAAGTTATTAACAGCTGAACAGAACTCCAAACCTTCTGTTCCCAACACATTTCTAACACCTTCCATAATCCACAGTTGTTATCAAAAGGCATTTGCAGCTGTGAAGAAAGGTGGGTGGGCAGGCTAAATAAATTAATAAATAAAGGTTTCCATGCAGAATGCTCAGCTCAGCACAGCTTGAAACCTTACCATGACCTATCTTAGAATAAAACAACTTAGGAAGTTTCTTTTCCTGCCCTGCCCTCATGCAGGAGAACACACTGGTAATGTCAGTCAGGGAGTTCATCCAGCTACAGAGCACCTACTACATGCAATGAAATATTGTGGTGTTGGTGAAGAGACAAGTAACAAACCAGGAAGGTGAAAATCACATAGAATGGCCCAGATCCCACAGCAGTGATTCTTAAACATTCTGAACATGTCAAGAGCACTCTGGATAATGAACAATGAACATGTGTTAGAGTGGGACTTCAAATCCAGCAAAGGCAGATTTGCTTTAATCCTGACATCTACCATGTTCCAACTTCTCTCCGTCTTGCTTTTGAGCATCTGAATGGAGGGAAGAGATTGAGCACTGAGGACCCAATCACTTAATACTGCACAGAGGAATAATGGGAAAGTAGCGGATCCTTCTCCAAATGGCTTACAGATTTCTGAAGCTCTGGTTGAGAGTGTTTCTGGTAGATTCTAAGATTTGAATATTATCTAAGTTAGGGTGTGAAAAGAAGGTGAATGACTGGGCTGAACCAACAATGATTAATGGGTACAGGCAGCCAGCCATTTACACAAACATTTATTGAATATTTCCTCCATTTCCTATATAGCAGGCATGGTAAGCACTGAGGATGAAATGATGAGTAAGATATATTCCCTACTTTTGAGATACTCATGGGCTAGTGAAGGAGTCTGGGCAACATGCAAGTAGCTTTCCTTTTGCATCACATGAGGTATCGTTGTGGCCTGCATGGGATACAGTGGAAGGCAAAGGGAGTGCCCGATGGCGGAGGGAGTTAAGAAAGATTTCTAGAAAGAAGAGATCCCTGGGGTAATTCTTCAAAGACAAGGAAGCATTAGCCAGATGGAGGAAAATGGGAAGAAAATTCCAAGCAAAGTGGATAGCAGGTGCAGTAGTTTATAGAGGAATGAGAGAATCAAGAGCGTTTGGACATTTTCCCCCAGCTCCGTGGGACTGAAATAGAAGGTCAGTGTGGGAGTGGCAAAGAACAAGTCCAACTCGTATTAAGAAGTCTTATGAGTTACTCCAGTGGATTTAAGTTTATTCCTGAGGTTTGAGAGGGAGATTCTGGAGCACTGAAAAGGGAGAAGTATAGACAGATTTATAATAGGGAAACAGCAGTCTTATATAACTAGAGAGCAGAGACTGGATAAATGGATGGAGTGGAGACATGGAGACGGAGAGATATGTTTAGGGACCACTAGAAAATTTTAGGTAAACATAGCTAAGGTCCTAAATTAAAAAGCAGCAATAAATATCGATGATGAACATTTGTAAGTATGTCGATTCTTAAGAGTGGTTTCCTCTATTGAGAATGAGCCATATAGAATACCACTTAGTGGTGCTAATTTTACCACAATAACAGTATTACTACAGGTACTAAATAGTGAACTTGTCTGGAAACCTAACCAATGTACACAGGCTTCCCCCCCCCCAACATTTCTAGTATCAGGAGAAAGGGATATTCCTTTGCTTTTGCCTATAAGGTCTCCTGTTTCAGTCCTATTTTGCTTGAAATAGGAGCCAGTAGAGTAAGATACTTCTTTTCCAATGAATGTGGATTTGTGATTTTTTTCAAACTGAGATATGAACTGGCTTAACATATTATTCTTTCTATTTTCTTCCTCTTCCACTCCCTCCCCTTCCCCAGGTCAACCTGGGGATTAAACTAAAGATGGACCCTCTAATCATGGAGTCTTTGCTGTGGCTGAAGCTAAGAAGAGGAGAGAGGGTCTTCCAGACCCAAGGTCAAACTGGACCACAGAAGCACATCACTATCAGGCCTCTCCATAGCTTTGACATGCAGGGTCCCTCAGCCAGGGAATGTCCAATAGACTCTGTTCCAGTTGGAGCACTCCAAAGAGACCCCAGACCTTGGAGTCAGATAGATCTGTGATCTGGTCCTTACCTGCTTTCTTGCCTATCGCATGGACGGAGAGAGGCCTGTCTGTGGTGTGTGTGGTGAGATCACATGCGTAATGCACTCAGCACAAATTCTGGCTCAGAGTTTCTTAAGCAGGGGCAATTTTGCCCCCACAGGACATTTGGTAATGCCTGGAGACATTTTTGATTGTCACAACCGGTACTGGGTGGGGGTTGCTACTGGCGTCTAGTGCATAGATACCAGGTGCTGTTAAACATCCTAAAACAGACAGGACAGTCTTCTATAAGAAAGAATTATCTGTCCAAAATGTCAGTAGTGACTGAGGTTGAGAAACACTTCTCTAGCCTGGTACACGTTCCTTTTAACTCCTCCTTCCAACTACCCTAAGACCACCCCCCTCCTAGAGTACAGACTAAAAGGAATGCTCCCAAGCAGAGATCCCACCCCATGGGATAGCCTCTGGCAGCTGTCTGGAGAGATTTACCTGATAATCCTCCCTGCCGTTTTCCCTACCATGATTAGAATGACGGGGTGGTGAGAAGTCGGCTCAATCAGGCTCCAGGCTCCGTGTTCCTCTTTACTACCTTTCTGAGTGAATTTTATTTGCCCCCTTGCTGGCCTTGCCCCTTCTCCTTACTATGCTTTTTGTCCTCCCCCAGCCACCATCCTTGTCATTGCCTTCCTCCCTTCCTCACGGCTCCCTGCCCCCAAGCCCAGAGATGACTATTTACTGACCACAGAGCAGATGTGTGTGTTCTTAGCAAATATTCCTAGGGACCTTTAAGGAACTTTTATTTTTTCCCCCATTTATAAACCAGCTTGTAATGCAGGCTGCTTTGATTAAGATTCCGATTTGCAGATTGTGTTTGAGCCCCTCCCTGTCCTTTCTCCAGCTCTGTATACACACTTGGTACCAGAGAGCTCTGCACCTTTCTGAGCAGGCACCCTCCAGGTGATGCTCTCTTCCAGAACAAACAAATGCAAACCTGTGCAGAGAAGAAAGGAAACAACCCTCTCTTCTTTCCATGGCTCATTATCCATGTGTATGGATGTACAGCATAGGGAATCCACAGATACAGAGACCCATATGCATACAAAAGGGAAAAGAAAGGTGTTCTGGGCAGGACGCTTAGAAACAATGCCAGTGTCAAAGGGAGCCTGGCTTCGGGCTGCAGGGGCTCCCAAGGACTGATTAGCTAATGGTTCTGCCTGGGGGGACTGGAGGCTGGGAGCACAAGGAGCAGACTTCACTTCCCCCAGGCTGCCAGTCCAGCTGCCCCCTTCTAGCTCTCCTCTGGTCATTTGCTGCGCAGCCTGTTTCCAACCATTCATAAGCTACCCCTCAAAATCAAGCAAATGTGGTGATGGACACTGATCAGCGTCCCTAATTACCATCAGCTCAAGATTTGCCTGCCAGTGGAAGACCTCTCACCCCCATGTCCATGTGCTGAATAAATGACCGGTGACAACACAACTGAGTTCAAGGGAAGGCATAAGGGACAAGGGTGATGGAGCAGGGACGATTCCAGTCACAGAAGTGTGTGGGTTCCTCTGCTTCCTCTTCTCTGGAGATTGTTCTCTCCCTGGGGGCACAGAGGTGGGCAGTAGTGGGGAGTGGGGAGAGACTTGTCTTTCCTCTCTCTCCTTGGTTTTAGGTGCTTAGCCTAAATAGGCTTCTGTGAAAAGAAGGACCTAGAAGAACCACGCACCCCGCCAACCAAAAGAGAGAAAATTTTATTCTTAAAGTACTGACCTTCATGCTAGAAGCTACTTTGGTTAAAATATGACTGTTTGATCTGTCATTTGACATAATATTTTATGCCACCAGTATTTATTTTTCAGTGCTGAAAGCCGATGGAAGTCAACCCATGAAGAGCCTCAAATTCAACTCCACCCCCTCTGTGTCCTCTGTGACAGAAAGTGGAGGGAGCAGGCAGGTGTCTCCCAAAGGCCGGTCTCCCACCTGTTCTCTTTCCACCCCAGAAACCTTGCCAACCTCACGCCAGCCATCCCTGGAGCTGCGGATTCAAAGGTGGCTGCCATGGTATGAGAAGACTGCTCTGACGCCGTGCCATGGGAGCCAGTCTGGGGAGTCAGGGGAAGACTTTCTGCAAGAAGGGATGTCTGAGGAGAAGAGTTTTAAGGTTGAGTGGAAATTATCCAGGTGACAAGGGAATTAAGGGAGAAGAAATGTTGCCTGAGGGAACGGCACGAATAAAGGTGATAGGGCATGAAACAACATGGGAGGCGCTGAGATTTGTAAGCACTTAGCACGACTGGAATATAACACAAGAGGCAAGCAGCAGCGAGGAAAAGAACCTGGAGAGGTGGGGGAGGGTGGAGATCACAGAGGACCCTGCCAAGGCGTTTAGACTTGATCCAGCAGGCAGGCAGAAGCCCTGAGGGGTTTAAATTCTGGAATGAAATGATCAGATACACCTTTCAGCTGGATCGCTCTGGCAGCTTGTGTGTGTGTGAAGCAGGGTGTAGGGAGAGACATGAAACATTGCTTTGTCTTCACGTGAAATTTGAAAGTCTTTGAGATTTATTGGTAATACATGGGGCTGGTGTCTGTGAATCACAGTCCACATATTTAGGTGTGTAAGAAATACATCTTTTTATAATTCACCTTAATTTCTCTTTCAAGTTCCCTATGTGACCAGGTTGCTAGAAAAGTTCAATCTTCATCTTTTTGAAGTTCCTTCCTCCCATAGATTGTGCCAAGGTTTGGGGAATGTTTCAGCCCTTCCAGATAAGTGGACTGAGCATTCCTCCACATGGATTGCTTCCAACAAGTCCTGGTCCTGACCAATGCTGGTGACCTGTCTGTGTAGAGGGGAAGAGAGATAAAGGGAAGAAATCCCAATTAATTCTGTAAGTGGCTTACTCCACCAAGTTGGTTTTTTAAAAAATCAAGTAGATATGCATGTCTGAGGAAGAAGCACCAAGACTTTATGTAAGCACTAAGAGAACCTCCCTTACTCTTAGGAGTAAGAGAAGGAATAAAAGAATTTAAAAAAAAAATTTAAAAAGTTAAAATAAAATAAGAGAACTAAAGAAAAAAAAAGTATAAGAAGCAAAATAAATATGATCTGGAAACTGATGGCAAATGGAGGGCTCTGGGCTCCTGGACCAGGCAAATGGCAATATGGTACCGACAAAGCTAGAAATTACAGCAGGAGCAGGAATGGGAGTGGGTTTGGGGCAGGGGAAAGGGATCACCTGGAAATAGCTGAGTTCCAGGGGCCTGGGGCTCATTCACGACCTGACATTCCCAACAGCAAGGCCACCTGCTCAATGCCAGCGGCCCTAAAGCTGCTGTCCCACCAGGGGCTCCACCTACCATGCCCAGCAGGAGCCCAAGCCACCCCTTCAAGTGGCCTCTTTCTCTTGCCTATATTCTCCCACCTCAGTGTCCCCCAAACACTTGTGTTTATCTTTCTACACTGACTCAATTGCATTGCCTTCTTAAAACACATGTGTATGTCTACTATACATCTTCCCTATGAATAAAGATTATTCTTCTCAGGGTGCCTGGGTGGCTCAGTGGTTAAGCCTCTGCCTTCGGTTCAGGTCACGATCCCAGGGTCCTGGGATCGAGCCCTGCGTTGGGTTCCCTGCTCAGCAGAAAGCCTGCTTCTCCCTCTCCCACTCCCCTTGCTTGTGTTCCTTCTCTCATTGTCAAATAAATAAATAAAATCTTAAAAAAAAAAAAAAGATTATTCTTCTCTCCTTACACTGTAGCTTCCATCATGACAGAGCTGCTACATTCCCTGGATCCTGGAGGACCCATCCCAGTGTAGGAGACTCAGGTGCAAAAGCTGGTCGGGTTTGATGCCAGCTGGCAGATTGTAAGCAGGTCACCAGCTTTCTTAGCATCAGCTCCCTTATTTGTAAAACGAGAGCAATGATACATACTCTGACCAACTCCCAAGAGTGTTATGGTGATCAAATGACATAATGCCTAGAAAATGATTCTTTAAATGGAATATGTTGCTCAAACGTAAATTATTAAGTCACCTCTACATTACTTATCTCTGCTCTGCTTCTCATCTTTCTTTTGCTTAGCAATCCCCCTACCCTGTGAATCTGAGCATGGAAAACCATCTCAAGAAAGGGAGGTTGTGATTGGAAAAAGCGTGGCACTGCAGAGGACAGGGGTGTGAGGAAAAGGATGGGGGTGTCTTGCTCAAGCATCCGTGATGTTGACCCTCAGATCAGAGCCAGCGACAGAACTCAGCCATCACAGCCAGAGGCCCCAGGCTCTGGACTGAGACTGCCGCAGAATGAATGTTTTTCTTCCTTTTTCACTCTTGGCAACCTGGTAGAAAATGGCACCTGCTTATCCCCATTCCAGACCCAACAAAATACAGCTTTCATCATTTGATAGTGTACATGTACAGCCCATGCAGAGGCACAAAAATCAATGTGCATTGATTCCTAAGCTAGGAATTCATAAACTTCTTTAAGGTCATAGATTGATTTTTTACTTTCAGTAAAAAAATGTAAGACTCCAGACCTTTCCCTTCATTTTGGCCATCTTACTCATCTGCAGGGATGCACACTCTTACACACACGCCTCACCTGTGTGTGCCCTATCTTCCCTTGTTAGGTAACACCAGAAGGGAGAAGCACTTAGATATACAGGGTTAGGAAGAGAGGTACTTAAACACTCCTGCCCGCTGCATCAAAGCGTCCTCACTCTAACCTAATCCCTGGATTAATCAAATAATAGAACAAATGGATTTGAAGGATGACACCACAGAAATGAGCTCAGTGGTCAAAACAGACTCAATAGCGTTTGCCAAATCAAAGCTAGGCAGCAAGAGGTTTGATTCCAAGCTAAGGCAAGGGGCTTGCTCAGTGCTGCCCCCGACATTGGTTCTGCCCCTGGCTCTGAGTGGTGAGTGGGCATTTGAGTTCACATCCAAAGGTAGGCACCATTACCATGGGGGTTTCCTCATCGCCTCGACCTCAGTGGATCAACCTCTGAAAACTGAGAAAATATCTGCCTCCTAGTATGGTTATAATGACTGAATATGATTACAGATGTAAAAGCACTGTTTAGACTGCAAAGCATCAGATGAGTACAAGATAATTATTACTCCAGGTACACAAATCTTCCTTACTTATAATTAGAATGAGAAGTTTTCAAGAAATTTATGAATGATATGACTGATGGCGGTCACCATGAATTCTTTCCTTCCTTCTTTTTAAAAAATATTTATTTTACTGTGGCAAGGATGCCTAACATGAAACCTACCCTCTTAACAGATTCTGAGGTGTATAAAATAGTATTGTGATTTATGGGCACAGCGTTGTACAGCAGATTGCTAGACCTTATTCTTGCACAACTGAAATTATGTACCCACTCATTAGCAACGTTCCCCTCTGCCCCTTTCCGCACACCTGCCACCACCATTCTAGTCTTGTGCCTCTATGAGTTTGACTATTTTAGTTTCCTCATAGAAGTGGCATCTAGAACTGCCAAATGATCCTACAATCTCCCCTCTGGGTATTTATCCAAGAAAATTGAAACTAGAAGCTCAAATAGATATCTGCATTCCATGTTCAGGATAGCCAAGATGTGGAAACGACCTAAACGTTTGGATGGATAAAGAATGGTGATACATGCATGCAGTGGAATATTATATAGTCTTTAAAAAGACGAAATCTGGATGAACCAGAGGACATTATGGGTAAATGAAATAACCAAATGGTAGAAGGAGGGGGAAAAAAAAATTCCAAGTCATGCTATCTGTGGCTTTCAAGCATAAACTCTGGAGCCGATTACTACTGGGGTTTCATCCCAGCCTTGCTACTTGTTAGCTGTCAGTCACTTACCCAACCCTTCAAACCTTTGGACTCATCATCCCTAAAATGGGGATAACATGCACCATGTGAAGTGGTCCAGAGCATGGATCAAGGCAGCATTTGTGGCTGCACGCGCTGAGCCACGAACGCGGGCTGCTGTCGTTATCACTATCCTGACTCAGAAGATGCCGGTCCTGCCAGCTGGAGGGCTCGCGTGGCAAAGTGGAGCCCGGCAGCCAGGCCTTCCGCGGGACCGCCGCCAAGCCCCTTGGATCGGGGCTGGCTCACAGGCCCAGCCCGGCCCGCTCTCCCTGGCATGGCCAGCTTTCTCTGCAGCCCGCAGCATTTGGTTCGCCCTGCTCCCCGGTGAGCCAGGGGAGCGAGAGTCTCTGGTCTCAGCTGCGTGCGGGTCACGTGCTCGCGCTGGTGTCAGGCTGCTCAATTAGCAGCAAATCAAGATGTTCATATGGTGCAGCCACACACCGGGCAAGCCAGACCCCGCCCCCCCTGAGGCCAGCAGATTGCGCCTGTGTTGGCTACCGACTTCCTGTCAGCCTTGCAAGCCTCTTTGTTGCACGCCAGTCTCCCCTCTGAATTCTCCAAGTTCTTTTTACCCTCTGGCTCGGGTCCTGCGCGCTGTCAGCGCCTGTCCGTGATTGCGGGAGCTCGGTGGCGCCTGCCAACAGGTTCCCTCTCATCAGCAGAGGCCCCCTGCTGGCCGGTGGCTGCGGCCCTGCCCGGGAGGGCCCCCACCCGCACCGCACTCCCCGTCCTTCCCCAGACTCTGCAGCCTGCCGCCTCCCTGGAAGGGGACTGGTCCTTGAGACCTTTTTCCCAGCCCAGCCGGTGGCAAGGCCAAAGTTCACACGGGCTTTCAGCAGCTGTGCTTCCCCCAGGGCATCTGGCGGGGATGCAGGATCCTAGGCTCCTGAGCCCAAAGGCGTCTTTTGATTATGACTCTGGTAGAAAAGGTACCACAGGTGAATCCGCAGTGACCTGGGAAGGAGATAATCACTCCTCCAGCCAACCAGCTGACTACCATAAACACAGGGAGACTTGATCAGTGTGTACAAGAAGTTCTGCCATCTTCCCTTCCCATATAGCCTGTGGTATCCCTTTATCATCTTTTTGACTTATATATGAATGTTAGGGATTTGAAGGAAGGGGGGAGCATATGGAGGAGAGAATGACCCAGAAACCCCTGTTTCCACACTGCTAGCCTGTTGGCACCCTCAGGGCCCTGCACTAGGGCCACTTGTGGGCACAAAACCTCTGAACCCAGGAGGTAAGGGTCCTGAGTTTAATGCAAGGCTTAATGCACAAGAAAGAGCCCTGCTGGGGCACCTGGGTAGCATGGTCTGTCAAGTCTTAGACTCTAGGTTTCAGCTCAGACCATGATCTCAGTAGGGTGAGACTGAGCCTCTGAGGGGGCTCCCTTCTCAGCGTGGAGTCTGCTGGAGTTTCTCTCTCTGTCTCCCTCTGCCCACCCTCTCCCCACAAGCACTGGCTTTCTCTCCCTCTCTCTCTCTCTCTAAAATAAGTAAATGTTAAAAAATTTTTAAAAAGAAAGGAAGGAAGGAAAGGAGTGTACTGCTGCATGTAGGATGTGTCTAGGTACAGTGGGGGAGTGACCTGGTCCTGAGGCAAAGGGGTTTCAAAGAAAGACCAGCACCACAGCCTGAAGTCTCACCTCAGGCCTTAAAAACACATGTTTAATCCCAAACTGCCTTTCCCTGGGTTGCCTTTCAGAAGGTGGGTGCTTTAGAAATAACAACTTTTAAAAATATGTTTCCTTGGAAAACATGATTGAGAAGGTGAAGAAACCACACCCTTGACTGGGAGATTGGGTCACCTGCAGTTACTGCTTCCGATGGGGGTCAGAAAAATTGAGGTCAGTTACAGCTTCCTGTGGATGTCACAGTGAGTCCGTAGGACTCCTGTGAAGCAAAGTCATGCCTCTCCCTTCCCCACTTTTCTCTCCTCATCCAATCTCAGAAAGACTAGACAGCAGAGAGAAACACCCAGAAGCCACTGTGCTATGTGTGCCAGATGTCACCAGCTCTCCACCCATCCTCCCAGGAAAAAGGACAACTGCAGGGAAATCAGTCACATCTTGAATAGTTGGAGCAAGACTCCTACGGTGAAGCCCTTTGGGGATAAGCCAGCTAATCTCCTCTGTGGTATTCTGTGATCTCTTCTCTCTTACACACTTCAGCATCCAGCACAGATCTTGCTGGGGCTGTTTCCTGAAGAATGTGGTTGGGATCCTGGTCTTTCTTGTCTGTTACTGCTAAGTAGTCCCAGTAGACAGATGTCCACGGAGATGTGATTCCTCAAAAGGTGATTCCAGTTCAGTTTCAGACTGCTAAGATGTTAATCTACCACAATGATCCTATCACAAAATACCTGGAAAAAGACAGTGTGAAATATATCTCTTCTTAGCTTGGAACATGACCCTGGCTATGGCCAGTTGCCTCTTCTGAGAAGGTGGCTGATAGTGGAGTGGTATGGGAAGACGACCAGAACCTAGAATGGTCAGTGCACCAAACAAAAGTTCGAAAGTTATTTTTCAGTGCACAAAAGAGATCCTTGTTTCAAGAGTTGCTGGGGACTCCTGCACTTGTACTTGGCACTGGTATGCTAGTTCATTGCCATACCTTGTTTATCCAGTCTCTGCCCTCCTTGGTTGTCCTGAGACTAAAGGAAACTTCATAAAGTTGAAAGTTTGTTCCTGTTTTATTTAACTGTAATGACACCTAGTCTATTTCTACTCCAGCGGATTTATTTCCAGGGAGTAGCCACAGCCCAGAGGAAGGCCTTGGGAAAAGCAGGGGAGTAGATACAAGATGGACCCCAGGATTATTCAGGAGCATCGACCAAGGGAAATGGGCTGGAGCAGTTACCAGGAGCTCCAAACCCCAGGACATCAGAAAGAAACCCCAAGGCATAGAAGTCAGTAAGACCAAAGTCTGGAATATTTGCAGAACAGGCAGTGTTGGGGTTGGGGGTGGGATGCAAACCAGAGGCTATTCCTTTAGTGAGCAGTGATTTAATGATTTTAAGTGCAAATCGTAGCCCCATTCTGCCTTTATCCCCAGCACGTCTACGTCTTGCTGATTCTTATTAAAGAAACTCTGTTGGGAGGCGCCCTTTTATAGCACATTAATGACAGCGTGGGAGGAGTAAAGTCCTCTTTAGCCTTTCTGTTTTTTGTAAAAAGTTTCTGGTGACTCACTGTCCCTCCAATTTCCTCAAGTGTCCCTGGGTGCCAGGCTAAGAACCCCTGATGTGAACAAGAGCATCTGGCTTGGTCCAACTTCCTGGATGTTATACTTTGAGGTGGTGGCGGAGTGTCCTGAGGATGGAGGCCCCGATGGCCCTGTGTTGTTCTGAGGACAGGATGTGGACCCAGGGAGCAGGAGCCCCTGGGACAGTCAGGTGTGCCCTCACAGTGAGCCGTCGGGCAAAAGAGGTACCAAGGACAGAGCCCTCACCCTGGCAGCAGGCCACAACTTCCTGCCCTCCTCCTTACCCTGCTGGCTTTTGGAGATTCTCCAAAGACAGCAGCAGGCACCAATGGCTAATTGCTCCGAAATAGCTAGTCTCCATTTCAGGGTGCTGCTTGCTTTTGCTTTAGTAGCTGGCAAATGAATCCTCCTAGGGATTATAATAACCCTGTCCTGGCTGTGTTCCCTGGAATCTTGGCCTCTTTCCCTGGCACTCATCCCAAAAGGGATGGAAATCTCTTAGTATTTATCCCCTTGAAGATTCCCTGCGCCTGCCTGGCTCCCAGCCACCCTGCACACAGACGGCCCGCTTCCTCCATTTCTCCGTGGAGCAGATTGTGCCCTGGTTCTTCCCCGTGCTGTCACCCTCCGAAGGCTGCCGTCTCCCTGCTGGGGCTGCCACTGCTCCTCCCAAGCCTCTCTGTTGGTACTCTCATCCCACTGGGCAGAAATATTTATTCCCTGTATTTTCATTTCCACCAAAAGCCCAAGAGAAGGACTGAGATGCCTTCTCAGACAGAAAGATACTAGGCACCCCTGAAACAATGAAAAGAGTTTGCTTCCTCAAAGAGCTGACTGTCCGCCTTCCTTCTTCCTGACAAAGACACGACTCTGAGGACCGGGGAAGCACTGACATGTTGGTTCTGCACCTGAGAATGTGAATGTGGCCTATCTAGTAATGAGCATTAGAGCAGAGGAGGGAGCAGTCAACTCCGCTCACTTACTGTGTGATGTTACTCCAGGCTATTCTGTGTGTCTGTCCCCCGCACCCACTCCACTGGACTGAGCTCCATGAAGATAGTCACTAGATCTTAAAATTCTTTGCAGAAGAATTGTAAGGAATTAGATCTCCTAATCCCTGGTCACTAAGGATGGGGTGGGGCAGGGAGTACCTAGCACAGGACTGGCATATATTAAAAGTTCAATAAATCTTTGCTGAATGAATGGACTATGATGACCCAGCTCATATGCTCTTAGCATAGCCCTTTCCCAGAGCACTGGGCTTCAGTGTAGGTGGACCCTGCGTGTAGATGACCACTTAGAACATGAGAGTGACCTGTGCACAGCCAGGATGCTCATTTTTATTTCATTAGGTCCTTGGCCACCGATCCAAGTGGGGATTGGGTGAGAGAGTTATGTAGTTAGATCACAACAAAGCCATCACTATTGCTGGAAAAAACATCGAGTATGGGTTGGGAGTGTTATTTTGGTATAGGAAGTGCAACATATTTTCCTTAAGTCAATCCTACAAGTGCCATACAACACTCAGGAAGATTCTCAGCTCCTTGCGTCTAGGAGCACTTACCCTAAATAGACACCTAACTGAGCAACTCAGTGTACCATTGCCATTATACCCCAGCCACTCTGGTCAGCAGGACTGTCCCTTCCCTTCGCTTGCCTCCACTTTGTAATGCAGGCCCACTGCCTTCCTGAAAACAATATTGTAACATTGTCTTTGGGTGCCCTTTGCCAAGGCACTATTGGCTCTCTATGGCAATTTGAATGCAATCATAATAAATAAACCAGCAATTGGGTCAACTTGTAATAGATCATATAAAACCTTTATATGGCTGAAAAAAACAATAAGTGACCTATTAACAAAAGAGAAGGGGCGGGTGGGCCAGCTCGGAGGGAGTATGTTTGGAAAACTCAACTGTTCCCAAGCAGCAATTATGAATTCCCCATATTCAAAGTGAATTCACAATTTCACAGCTCCAGAAACAGACTGACTTTCCCTGTGCATCCAGTCGCCGAGGCTGTCAGAAAATCGAAAACAGTGCATCAAGGAGAGCCTGAGATTTGGTCAGAAATTTCTTAGTTAAATCAGACACTTAATCAGGAGCCATAATACATGAAGAAGCTGAATGTTACTTGTCCTCCTTCGTGCAGGATCAGACAATTTCTGCAAAAGAAGATGGACAAATCCCCAAGAGGCTGGAAAGAAGGCAGAGTTCTCAGAAAGGTGTTCTGGTAAAGGGGAAAACTTCCTTTTCCCTGCTCAGCTCCCTGAGGAAGCAGCACAGGGGAAGAAAGTCCAGAGAGACAGGAATTTACAGAGGAATCTGCCATTTTTAAGAGATCTTCTCTTCACCTTTCTAAATGTTTCCTTGTCTGTTAAAGGGAATGGAAATGCCTACTTCATTTATTCTGAGAATTAAATGAAGTAACTGATACAAAGGATTTATCAAAGCATTTAGCATGTAGTAGGCACTGAGAGATGTGGTCCCTTTCATGTAGATTCCTGTTTGGAAGGCAGCCCTCCTCACCACTATACTGCCAATGTCCACTGGATTCCCCAGTACTTGCAAAGGTCAAAGGGATCCTCTCCCACAGGAAAGTCATACTTGCCTTGGGAGTCAAGTCTGCTCTGGCCGGCCTCTTTGAGGGCCCGCCTTGTGTCTTGAGAGGATCCTTGGCACCAAGGATGGTTAAAATGAATGCTCTGGAGCGCAGACCTCGTAAAGAAGTTTCAAATGAAAGAAGAATCATCCCCAGGATTGCTCTGTCTGTGTCTGAAGGCAACAGGAAATCAGAGGAGCCTAGAGGTCATTGGGGAAAGCATCAAAAAAGGGGTGACCACTGAGTTGACCTATAAGAGTCCCCACCAGAAAGGAAGAAAGAAATAAAGAAATGGGAAGAGAGAAGGAAAGAAAGGGAGGGAGGGAGGGAGGGAAAGGAAAGGAAATGGCAGAGGAAGGAGCATAAGAGCCATGGAGGAATCCATGTATGTGACACATTTGCATGTTCCCTAGAAGCACCTGAAGCCCAGGGAGCAGGAGGGGATTGGAGGATGTATGTACACGTCCGTGGCCTTCAACTGTCGTCACAGGCCATGAAATCAGTGTAACTGGAAGACCTTCGAGTAAAGGTTCGGGGGCAGGAACCACAGAGGATGCTAGTAAGTGAGTTGGTGGGACCTTCCAGGTTTGGAACTTGAACTTGGGGCGGGGTTAAGAGCGGGAGAGGGGTGGTGTTGGCAGTAGGGAACAAACTGACTCCACAGTTCTCTGATTGAGCTGTGATCCACCCCCCCAACCCATTTTTAACACCTTGTAATAGAAAGAGCAGAAATTTAAAAAGAAAGCCAAAGATGACAGTTGTAGGGTAAAAAAGGTGTGGGAAATGTGCAAGGAACAGAAGGCTCAGAATTCTGCTCTGCTGTTAGTAACTCATGAGGGGTCCACAAGAAAACCACAATAGCCGAGGCTGGGGCTTGGGGGAGAGAAGCACGGGGACTCAGGGATCTGCAGAATGGAACGTCTGAGTCCCCTGTGGTTTTCAGCCTAGTCCTTTGATGCCCTGCCCCAGGGAGGAAGAGGCTGACACCAGCTGTCCTGAGGCTGCCTGGGTATTGATCCCATGCTTGTCTCCTTCACCACTCTCTTTAGATTGTGCAGGCTCTGATGGTGGGGATGCTGTCCACAAAATACTCAGCACTTTTAAAAGGAGGAACTGTTCCATAACACTTCGGTGAAATCATCGAGACGCGTGAATGAGAAGGCAAATTGTGCTGTTTAGTGGGTCCTTGAAGAAGTATAAATAGGTATGAGAAATAAGGGTTTTGTCTTATGAACGAAGATGGCCTGTTATCACTAGCCAAGTTCATTTTCATTAGAAGAAATAGACAATTCTAAGTTATCCAATCTGCATGCCAAGATCGTCCTAAATCCTAGACCTTCTTTGCTCTTAGTAATGAAGAGGCCAGCTGTCTTCAGGTCTACATGGGGCTCAGCTCCTGCTGATGTGAACCAGGGAGAAAGCAGCCCACTCCTCCACCTGACCACAGTTACAGACTATACTAGCTGCCTTTAAGGTGAGTCAATCCTACTGTCCCCCATTCCTTAAATCCCAGACACTTGCCTTCTTACCTGCCTGTGCCCCTTAAGGAGAAACAAGGAGAGCCTTTCTGTAACCATCAAAAGCTATAGAAGATGAACAGTTATTTCTGGAGATAATGATGGGCATTTAAAGTCCAAGATAGCATCATTCAATCCAAGAAATAGCTCGCCTTTGGCTTTATAGGTTCTTGTGGCCACAATGAGTGGCTACTCCAGGAACGAATGATGTGCTGATGTTCAGTTAAAAGATGACTGGGGCGGGGGATAGGTTCCCATACCCAGCTGTTCCCTCCTCGTAACATCGAGAGGCACAGACTGCCCCACCCTCACAGGTGTCACACCACCGGTGTCTGCCTGACATCAGAACCAGCCTTCAATTAGCTGAACAAATGTGTTTAGTGTTGTTACAGATCACCTCAAAGCCATTTATATTTGGCTTCATAATGCATTATGGCAGGGAGGTGGGATGAGGGTGGGAGGTGGCAGTGGAGAGGTCTGGGTAGGAGAGAGTTGCTGAAGATTTATCTTTCTAATTATGCTTTGCTTAGGGCTAATATTAAAATTAGTTTTAATTCCCTGAGCACACAGCAGCTCAGGAACATGCAGGGCATTGGGGAGGCTGGCCTAGGATTTTCAATTTGCTTAGGAGAGACACACATGGGTAACAGCAACTCAGCTGTTACGGCCCAGCTCTCCAGCCACTGGGGCTGGCCTGAGACCTTGCAGTCTGGCTGTCCTATAGTTTATACAAGGAGAGAGCAGTCCTCCTGCCCTTGACTTGTACTGGCATTCTCGGGTGAAATAACCCTAGATACGGTAAATAGCATGCAATTATTAAATTAATACAGAATGGTGTGTCTCCTTTACCCCCACTGCCACGGACGTGTTGTAATAATGACTTTTGCACCTGCTGAGGGTAATTAGTGAGTAATGCACATAGGTGTGTAATTACCGGGTAAACACATATTTACCAATAACTTCCCACCAATGAGCACTGACAGGTAGCTGGTAGGACTAAGTTCAGGTGAAATGAGAAGTAGCTCAGACTTTGGTTTAACTCTAGGCTCTAATGAAAACTTGCTTTAAGGAATATAATTTAATTTATGAGCAAGCTCCCTACCAACAGCCTGCCCCTCCGGCTTTTTAATCAAACCTAGGAGCGTAAATACCAAATATCCTAAGACAACTTATTCCTGTATGAGAAATAGCTATGTTCACAATCAGGAGAGTGCTATGCAGACATCGAGCAAGACACTTGAGGCTATCCCTAGTTTTTTTTTTTTTTTTTTTCTTAATCTGTAAAATGGAGATAAGCCTATTTCATGAGCCTGTTCTGTCTAGTGAATGAAACAATTAACATGGGAGCAGGGTTAGAAATATAAAATCTCACAAGTGTATGTTATTAAAACTATTATTCCAAGCTGGCTGACACTATGGGGCCTGGGATGTTCTATGGGAAACTGTAGGAGAGACAGATATGGTCAGACAGGGACTAGAATCCCTCTCCACCCTGTTCCCACCCTTAGGTATCTAGAAACCTTCAGTCCTAAGAAGGGAAGTAAAGGTCTTTCATCCTGCAATCTCTCCCTACACACACACACACACACACACACACACACATACCTGCATGTCACTCTCTGAAGGTTTGAAGACTCCCAAAATATGTTTAGTTATAGTTCGAACTTCCAATAAAGCTTTTTAGGTGTTCTAGCCACACAGCTGTCACCAGCCCAACATACTCACGTACTTGCACCAACTCTGGCCATAAAGTCCAAGAATCAAGGATATGAATAGGAAAGGGCCATGCACAGGAAACAGAAGGAGAATGTGGTGGGATAAAACTTGCTAGGTCAGCCTGTAACAGACCCATTCTTGCCATAGGGGCATATTGGGTCTGGGTGTCCTGTTGTATTTTCTGAGTTCTCCTCATTTGTGACACTGCCAGCCTCTCTATTTACCTCCACCCTACATGGAGACACCTCTGACCCCCCAGTTGTCTTTTTACTCAGTGATGAACTTGTGTGGGGTTCATCAGATCTTCACCCAGGGTTGTCACTGCCCAGCCAATGGCCACATACACAATCAGCTAATCAAGGTGAGAGGCATAATCCGTGTCCTCAGAATATAGTGGAGTTGGGGCATCTGGGTGGCTCAGTCAGTTAAGAGTCCAACTCTTGATTTCCGCTTAGGTCATGATCTCAGTGTTGTGAGATTGAGCCCCATGTCAGCCTCTGTGCTCAGCGGGGAGTCTGCATGAGATTGTCTCTTTCCCTTTACCCTCTCTCTAAAATATATATATACATATATGGATTAATTGGCCATCTGTGGGTCAAACACAAGACCTCAGCTTTATTGGGGGGTCGAGCCGTACCAGATGAACTTACTATCCACAGACACACAACAGAATTAACACTGGTAATACTCCACTTCTGGAAGTTAATCTTTGATGGGATAGTAACAGATCTAAAGAAACATGATTTTCTCTGGGTATTCACAAAATCCATATTTCAATTTTGAAGGACATTTGCCATGGCATGATTTTACAAACATTTAAGTAACTGCTTAGAAATTAACAGAAACCCCTTAACCTTCACTAGTGTATCTAGTGTGTATTTCAGCTTTCCCTTTTTAAAACTTTGAATAGCTATACATTTATATATTTCAAAATTCTTTTTTAAATATTTTATTTATTTATTTGATAGAGAGAGTGAGAGAGAGAGCATGAGCAAGGATGGGGAGAAGGAGAAGCAAGATCCCCACTGAGCAGAGAGCCCGACATGGGACTCGATCTCAGGACCCTGGGATCATGACCTGAGCTGAAGGCAGATGCTTAACTGACTGAGCCACCCAGGCACCCTACATAGTTCAAAATTCTAGAGTTACACAGGGCACCTAGTGACATCATCTCCATTAATTCCTGATGCACACTACCAAGTTCCTCTCCCTTGTGTCACCAAGTTACTGATTTCCTATTTATTGTTCCAGAAAGTCTATCATACATAAGTAGATATATATTTAGACACATATATTTCTTTTCTCTCCCTTATTTTACATAAATGGTAAGATATTCTGTATATTCACCTAATTAAAATCTCAATGGGAATCTTCCAAATATTTTTAAATGACTCAAACCTAATTTTCTGACTTAAATAATTTTTATACTGGACTTCAGATCAGATGACTCTTGGTTCCTGAACGATTCTTCCAATTTTTTGTTATTTTCCATTTGCATGAATATCCATCCATCCCCAGGGTACCTTGTAGGTCGAATATACTCTTTGCTTTTTCTTTTTTTTTTTTTTTTAAGATTTTATTTATTTATTTGACAGAGAGAAATCACAAGTAAGCAGAGAGGCAGGCGGAGAGAGAGGAGGAAGCAGGCTCCCTGCTGAGCAGAAAGCCCGACGTGGGGCTCGAACCCAGGACCTGGGATCATGACCTGAGCCGACAGCGGCCCAACCCACTGAGCCACCCAGGCGCCCCTACTCTTTGCTTTTTCAACAAGCACACTATCTTGGGTTCAAACTTGGAGGCAGTAGGGCTAAAAACAGCCATCTCCCGGGGCGCCTGGGTGGCTCAGTGGGTTAAAGGCTCTGCCTTCGGCTCAGGTCATGATCTCAGGGTCCTGGGTCCGAGCCCCGCATCAGGCTCTCTGCTCAGCGGGGAGCCTGCTTCCTCCTCTCTCTCTGCCTGCCTCTCTGCCTACTTGTGATCTCTCTCTGTCAAATAAATAAAAATCTTTAAAAAAAAAAAAAGTACATAAATTAATTAAAAAAAACAGCCATCTCCCCACACAAAATAAACACAAAATAATAGCTTATGTTGCTGATTTCTTTCAGTCTCTCCTTTAGCAGAAACAGTGACATCTGATGATTACTGCTGAGGGCGATGGAGCGCAGGAAACAATTAATTCAGCGCCTGGTCTGTGCTGAGCAAGTACATGCCTCCCTCTCCCTCACCCCTCCCAGCGTGCTGGTAGGTGAGGATTATGATCCCAGCCTTCAGGTAAGAGAGCGGAGCTCAGAAAGGAGAGTTTGCCTACCATCCCAGGATTCGTTAGTGGCAAGTCAGGATTTGAAGTTGAAAATGTTCTCTAAGCCCACCCTTCTCCCTCCTTACTACCCTGCCCTATGAAATCTTCAAAGTGCTGAGAAGCGCAGGAACTTTAGAGCAACACGTGAGTACGGTAAGGCGGGGAATGTAGTGTGACTTATGCCAAAGCCTTAGCGCAGGGCTTCAAAGAAGCTAGGGCTCTGTACTTAACCCCTGTTTGGTGACTGCAACGCTCGGCTTTCCTGCAGAGCGTGTCAGCGTAGAATCCACGGCTGGCCAGCACCCACACTCATTTGAGGTCTTCCCCTGGAGACTAAAAAGGGGGTTAGCTGCCTGTTAACCAGGACTAGGGATGCGCCTGGAGATAATACCTACTCATCTTTGCCTGGATGTAAAGTAAAATAACCTGCGTCTCGATTCCTGCTCTTTATTTTTATCTCCAGCTCATAAAATTTCCAAGTTGGCTTATACAGGAAAGATCGTATTTTCAATTATATCCCTAAATGATTGGGGGGAAGGGCTCCTTTCTGTCTGCCTAATTTTCACCCTTCCCAATTACCCTAGAAATGAGCAAGACTTCGGCAGTGGCTGTTTCCACCTGGGTAAACTAGAGGATGAGGACAAGACTTGAGATCTCAAATCTCAGGTCCTCACTCATTGCCTTTAGTACCTGAAGAAGGTGTACAGCTGGTATTTTTCTTCCCGTTTTGCAAGTCGGAAAGCTAAAGCACTAAAGAGTGGCCAGTGGCCCCCGAGGCCATCCTTCTGAAGAACGGCCCCTGGCACAGGTCTCCTTGCAGGAGTCACCCACAGGAACACATATGCTGCATGTCAGGCAACGGAGGAAAAGGAAAGGTGAGGTGTCTCCTGTCCATGCTCGGCTCCACGCCCCGAACACACTGTACAAACCGCTCTGAGCCACTAAGGATCCATTTCATTCAGCAAACACTGTTGGTCCCAGCAAAATGCATCGGGCCTGGGAATTCCCGCCACGAGAGGAAAATCACATTTCAGCAGCTGCTTCTAGCCCAGGATGCAATCCCCTGCCGCCGACACCCCTCCTACCTCCAGAAATAGTAAACATCTGCCAAGAGAGAGCCCCGTTAGCGAAATCCCCCACTGCTGAGGATCTCTGACTGGATTTCTTCTGAGCTCCCTGCCCGTTTCCCACCCCCCTGGCAGTGACAGGCCACTTCTCTCAGCCCGCTGGAGCGAGCCCAGACCCAGGCCCGTGGGCGACCCCAAGCTGCTGTTCTCCCCTCTCCTCCGCCCTCAGTCGCTTCCCCTCCAGGAGCACCAACTCAGAGCTGTCACACTCCTGTCAACCAGATGGGAGACCAGCCACTAAGCTGTTAATGCCTCTTGCAAGGACAGGGCCTGTGGTCACAGGCAGGCTGCCGGAGAGCCTCCACGCAGGAGCAGGAGGGGGCCTGGCCGTCAGCGTAGGGGAAAGTGGCCTTTTTGTCCCAAGGTTCCCACGGGTGGCCCCGTGCCCCTCCTCCCCAGTGCATGCCTCTCCTGTCCCTTCTGCTCTCACCGCTTCAGTGCAGCCAGCCAGCATTGCCGCAGCGTGCTGACGGCGGAGCGGCTGCAGTGAGCTGCCATTCCAGATGTCAGCAACATGCTCGCAGGTAGGAGCCCTGTAGGATATTTATGGCTTTAATTCCTCAGTAGAGGTTTCTGTTCTGTCATGCAGCGACATATGAATTGCTGCTCATTTGCTCCTGTGTTTCCACGTCAGCGCAATTATGGAAGGGCTGCTGGCTTCTTGTACGACCCCACAAGTTATGATCCCTACACATTTCAGACTGAGGGAAGCCGAGAAGGATTGCAAACACCAGTGAGAAAGGGCAAGGAGATGGCAGACCAACAAAGGTGAGGAGCAGGCATCCAGGCCTTGAGGTGGCTGTCAGCTGGTAAGGGCAGGCGGGGACATGCCACATGTTTCCAGGGAGGATAGACAGCCAGTGCTTCCTGATAGGATCCCGGGGGAGTTCTGGAGGGCCGTTGGGGGATGTGGGTCTAGGCCCGACTGTAGAGGATGGCCTCTGCTCTGCTCAGCAGTTACTACCTGCTTCGTCCACCTGTGACCTTGGCAAAGTCACCAGATCCAAGTCTTCTCGAGCCTACTTCCTCAGTTTTAAAATGAGGGCAGGCAGCTTCCAGCCTCCAGGAGGGAAGGAAGAGTTCACTGATGTGTGCACAGATGAGAGATTCCATCCAAAGACCCAGAGCCATGTTGATCTTCAAGGAACTGGGGTGCATTCTGGCTCATCTGTCACCATTTTTGTACTTATAAAAGAACAAGTTCTGTCAAAATCCAGTATGCCACCAACTGGAGAGAAGAAATTCCTCCTCCCCCCTTTTTTTGTAATCTCCAACAAATTCATAAAACAAAGAGACTTTTTTTATTTCATTTTGTCAATAAACCTGGCAATGGAAATACCAATTTGAACAGCAATTTTCCCCCTGGTCTGAGCTGAAATTGGCTCTGAATGAATTGTTTTTCAGTCTTTACATGTAAATTCTCTCCATATCCTTCGGTCTTACAGACAGTCCTGGGACCTTCCCCTGCTTCACTGCCACTTCTCCATCCAAACCTCTGGTTCCTGGAAACAACACGCTTTTACACGGCAATGACTCCAGTGCCTTCCCCTCCAAAGCCCAGTCACAAAAGGTGTGTTGTTGCCAGAAACTGTGGGAAGACCTGGAGGTATCACATAGCCCAGCAGACCAGAGGAGGTGGGCGCCTGTCCAGGCAGGGTGGAGCTAGGACTGGGATACAGATGTCCTGAGGCCCAATGCACATTCCCTCTGCACGTCCCTGACCTTCAATTCTCCCACTTCCAGAACACTCACTGGATCCCAACTAAGCCCAAAGATCAAATCGTAGGTGTAGGTTTTAGCAGATTCTAAACAATTCTGGGGCTGATGTCTTCATACAATAGTGTTGTCATATTTAGCAAATAAAAACATAAAAATAATATTGAGTGTAAAGCATGTTCCAAATTTTGTTTGAGATATACTTATGTTGAAGAATTATTCATTGTTGGGGTACCTGGGTGGCTCAGTTGGTTGGGCATCTGCCTTTGGCTCAGGTCATGATCTCAGAGTCCTGGGACTGAGACCCACATGGGGTTCCCTGCTCAGCAGGGAGTCTGCTTCTCCCTCTCCCTCTCCCTTTGTGCCCCCCACCCCAAATAAATAAAATCTCTAAAAAAATTATTCATTGTTTATTTGAAATCAAATTTAACTGTGTCCCTATATGAAAGAGACTTTGGCTCTTCCTCCCTCACATTCTTATAAATCAAATGAACCAATTTTTAAGAATTCCAACCACCTGTCCCTCGTGATGCTAAAGCCGAAAAGCCAAAGTGGTCCAGGCTTTAGAGACAGATGGAACTTCCAGTTCCAGCTCTGCCATCCAGCAACTCTGTTATCTTAGGGTCAGCTAATTTCTTTAGGCCGTAACTGACTCATATGTAAAATGTGGACAAGAAATAGTATCTATTTCACAAAGGCATTACAAGGATTAAACAACATATATATAATATTTTTAGTGCAGGCACAAACCTAGCATTCAGTACGTTTCTGTCACCAATGTGTTACGTTTCTGCGTATAAATCAGGTTTCAAACAGTATAGTAACATGAACTACATAGGTTAAACCAGCAGTTACACAATTTCTTAGACCTCATATTTAATATCCATGAAATGTATTATGATTCCATTTTATAGATGAAGTTAAGTACATTTATAGAGCCTGCTGCAATTAAGTGACAAAGTTGGAAGTTTGAGAAAAATTATTTTGATTATCAGGTCAGTATTTTTCTAAGAGTATTTCACTTCTCTGGCCTCTGCCCTCAAGTAGATTATTCTGGGAGGTGTAATGCAATATGGAGTTACTCCCCAAACCAAAGCACATGCCAGTGCCTTGCTGCTTAAACTGGACTTTGGAGTCTAGTCCTTTCCCTTCCTCCTCCTGGGTAATGGGCTATTCTTGATCCAATTAGGAATAGTGTGAAACGCCTGAGGTCAGTGACTCTATACAAATCTGCAGATTATAGGTACATAGTGTGGGTGTATGGTCCGGCTTGACCCAGCTCAGGAAGGTAGTCTGGATCCTCTCCTTCATTCCATAAGACTTCAGCTGTCTAAACTAACCAGAACACTCACTCAGCTTCCATTCCATAAGAAATTCATTCTCCACAATTCTCAAGACCCAAACCATGAGCTGAGATTAAAATCTAAAGTAGTCCTAGGCATTCCAAGTTGATTAATATCCCCTCTCTTCCCGGGTTCTAAATCTCCCTGCACTATTAGAAATTGGATATGCTGCTTTAGTTCCTCTGATGACTGAGACCAGAGGATCCCAGGAGGGTATACCTAGAAGATGGGCAATTAGACCCTTCTGAGGGCCAATCACAGCGGTGACCACTTCATTCACCAAGGCAGGAGGATAGTCCACAGTGATGGGAGATGCATTGGTGATATCACGAAGTGTGCCAGGACTTCCGGGAACACACCCAGTCTCTCTGCTTTCTTGATATTGGTAAAGTCTTGCTTTGATCACCGCATTATTTTTCACATTTTAAACTCCCTCAATAGCAGTGAGGGGTGAATAATACATGAATTTACAAAAAGGACAAACAGCAGAGCATGAGAAAGCCCTACTTCCTGAAAAAATACTACATTCATTCTGAAGTTTACAATAATCCATATCTAAAACCCAATGGCCAGTTCCTGTCCATGCTTTTCAGCCCAAGACATTCTCAAGAATTCTCTCTAACTTCCATTTCGAATAATCTAAAACACTGCAGGTTCATCTTTTTTACGTTCCTAGCCCTACTTCTAATCAATTTTCTTTCGCACTTTCCTGTCCTCTAGATAAATCAAATGCCAATTTATCTTCTTCTTCCTTATTTTCTGCCTCCTTTCATTTCATCTCTGCTCGTCACTAATCAGCTTGTGCAAGCATCCACATGTACATTCCGTGTTTATTTGATAGTTCTTGTTTGCAGCAAGGAGTGGTACCTCAAATTCGTCAAATACCCAAGCGATAAGGAAGAATGATATTAACTGCAAGGAAACAAAGTAAAATATTTAAGGCAATTAGAGAACAATTCGAGCTAGTAATACAATTAATGACTAATAAAGTTTGTATGCAGCTCTACAAGGCACAAAGCACCAAACACCCTGAATCTTATTCGATCTTCACAATATGTGATCTAACTTGATAATAGAGAAAGCAGAATGGTGGCGGGAGTGAAAATGGCATTTATTGTCAGATACATTAGGTTTGAATTGCAATTCTGCCTGCTAATGCATTGCCTGGCACCTGGCCAGCATGATGCAGGTTCACTTTTCTCAGCTCTAAAATGGGTTAAGAATATTCAAGATGCAAGAGTTTGGAGTAATTAGTACAGATGCATACAGAATGCTTCGCTCATGGTTGGTGACTTATTATGATCCTCATTTAATGATTTAATGTATAAGGAAACAGAGACCCAAAGAGTATTACAAGTTTATTGAGGTCATATGACTCGTAAGTGGCAGAGCTGGATTCAAACCAGGCTTTGATGAACTAAAGCCTCTGCATGGCCCATCACATCACAACCAGAACCTTTAGCTCAATGCATCTCAGCACATAGTGTACACACCAATCACTTAGAACCTTGTTAAAATGTAGATCTTAAGTATGAAGTTCCCTGAGATTCTGCATGTTTCACAAGATCTCTCTGAGATGATGCTTACCCTGTCAGTTCACACTTTGGATAGCAAAGATATAAACTATGAGTATTAACTAGAATTTAGGATTACCCCAGGGTGATGCAGGTGGGCCTTTTAGAATTGAGGTTTTTACATCCGACTCTTGGTTTCAGCTCAGGTCATGATCTCTAGGTCCTGCGGTCAAGCCTCACATCAGGCTCTACACCCAGCGGGGAGTCTGCTTGAGATTCTCTCTCTCCCTCTTCCTCTGCCTCAGTTCCTAAAAGTAAATAAATAAATATTAAAAAAAAAAAAGAACTGAGGCTTTTAGTTTTAGTGATAAAGATAGAATGCAAAGGTCACAACCATTTATTCAATGTGTCCAGTGTTTGCCAGGTGCATGACAAAGTATCAAGTGCTGGGGATGTGAAGATGAACAAAATATGCTGAGAAGCACATATGTTAGCAACTCCATCGAATGGGCCTAATAGATTTGGAGGCTTACAGGGAGATCCACACAGTAAGAAAGAAATATGGGGCATATGTTTGCAAATGTAGGATAAGGACAGATGACAGAGAACCTTGACAGATTCCTTGAGGGCCCTGTAACCTCAATCCAAGCCCATAGGGATGCACTGTAGCTGTAAAAACAAGGTCAAGTTTAAGTTTGGATTGAAATAGAGAGAAACCAAAGATGCCAACCAAGAGGCCATTGTAGAAAGCAGAGGTGAGCTGTTGTGGGCTTGGCTTTGGTAGAAACCATGGCAACGAAGAATGAAACAGAGCTGTAGGACACAGTGAGGAGAACCATGGTGAGAGTGCTGGACTTTAAACTCCTAGTGAGGCCTGGGCTCCATTATAGCTCTGCCTCGTATGAGCCATTTCTGAGCTTCACCTTCGCATCCATGAAATACAGACCATCTATTTCAGGGGCCATTGGGAGGATTAAATAAGATAATGCACGTGGATGCCCTTTGAAAACTCTTAAGCACTATATAAATTAAGGAGCCATTATTATTAAGTTTCTCATGCAGTATCTCACACGTTATCACTGAATTAATTAAGTAATGAAAGAACGGAATTTAATGAATCCTTGGCTATGAAGAATGAAGAAGAGGAAAAAACCAAAGGTGATTTCAAAAATGTCCAGAGTTCCCGAATAAGAAATTAGTTGCGCTGTGTTTGATGGGAATAGGCACAGGGAATCCGCAGGGGAATGAGATGGGGTAGGGTTTTGTGAATCTTAGAAAGACTTAGCCCTGATAAGTCTGAGAGTCCCAGAAAGAGGACATCTCTCTGCCTCTCAAAAGTAATCTGTGATTTCTAATAACTTCACTTAATTTTTATCATCCCCGACACCATACATCATCATTTGGTGTCCAGCTGGTTGGCCTTGGATAAGGTTTTACTGAGTGTTTGTCACCTCCTCTATAAAATGGGCATACAAATAATGCCTACCTCAAAGGAATGCCATGAAGACTGCAGATAATACTTACAAACCCTTTACCCAGCCCATGGCATATCCTGGGTTCTTCATAACCTCTTCCCCCCTTACTACTGTCATCATTACTATTATTATGGTGATGCATGGAGCCCAGTGCCTGGGGCTTAAACCCACAGCCCTGAGATCAAGACCTGAACTGAGATCAAGAGTTGGATGTTTAACTAACTGAGCCATCCAGGCACCCCTGTTAGGGTGATATTTAAAACAGAAAACAGAAACATGGAAACAGCCTGTGTCCAGATCAAAACATAAAAAGCATTAAAGCTAGAGGGACCCAAAAGATCATGGGTCCAAGTTGTCTCCATCTATGCTTCTACCATTTTACAGATGAGGAAACTGAGGCCCACAGAAGAGGCTAGTGATGATCAATATCACTTCTTTGGGAGAGTTCCTATTGATTCCGAGGGTGCAAAAAAGTCTCCAGGCAACCAAGAGAAAAAAATACTTGCTGAAAGCTCTGATTTGTGAGTTTGCTCCGTGGTTAAGGCCATTCTTTTCATCTAAGGAGAAGTATATTCCTTCCAAGCTGGACTATTAATTAAAATTCAGCGATGCTAATTTTACTGCCAACTTAGGAGATTCTTATTACATTTATTTTCCAGGTAATTGCTGCTTGTACAGGAGTTCAAATAGATGTCTTTTTTAGATGGTGCAATAGATCAGAATTATAATAGTTAAATTCCTCACCCTTCATTTCGGTCCCTCCAATTCTAAAGCCTGCTAACTCAAATTATACCAAGAACTCCCTCCCTCCTTCTCTATCTCCTTCTATCTCTCTAGCACTCTTGGCTGTACTTTGCCCCATGTTCTCTCTCTCTTTCACAATGTTAAGATCCACAGAAGTGTGGGGTAGCAAAATAGAGTTTCTGTTTTGTTCTTTTCGATTTTATCAGACCATTTCCCCTCAGAGGAAGAACCACACATAATCCTGTACATAGGTATGAAAAGAGATACCAAGTGCTTCTCCTCACACCACCCATTTTTATGTTAATTTATATCCCCACTTTACAGATGAATAAATTGATACTCAGAGGAAGAATTTCCCCAATGTTACACAGCTAATAAAAAAGGCAGATTCTGGCTCTACTTCTTATTTTTTTTTATCTTATCCAGGAAAAAACTTGTAATATGCTGTGTTCCAAAACAAAAACAGAGATGGTGAAAAGGAGCAACTTCATTCTCAGGGAAGAAGGGCACCTGCGGGGAGAGACGGGGAAGCCAAATGGAACCCCTCAAGTCCTATCTAAAATCAGAGACACTCTTTCTCCCTCCTCTGTGTCCCTGGGCCTGCCTCTTACAGTGAGAAGATTTTCTTCTCCCTTCTCAATAACACTGAATTCCGTGATGATGCTCCAGCAGCATGAGGCCACACCAGAAAGTGCTTTTCAGGAGGAAGCAGCAATCACCTGAGTCCAGGCTCAACCAGCTTCATAGCTATGAGATTTCGTGTTTTTGAGATGCTTGGATCTTCCACTCAGAGTACCAATTAACTGTATGCTGGGGAAGGAGATGGTTGACAGACAGAAGCATATATTAATTTTAGAATCTCAATGCCAGTTGCCATTTACTGTATCCTTATTATGTGCCAAGCATGGTACTAAGCATTTTACATGCTTCCTCTCCATTTGCCCCAACAACCTTGTAAATTGGTGACTACTACTATAATTGGGTCTATTCTATGAGTGAAAAAGCTGAGTCTCAATAAGTTAAGTAACCAATGTGAGGTTGTATCGCTAAAAATTGGAGGGGCCATGATTTAAACCTGGGCTGTGGGTTATCTAAATCCCTTTGGTTCTACAAAGTAGTATTAGGTCAGCAGGGAAAGGAAGTATTGTGTTGATAGCAGTGGTATCCACATGAGAAGGCTTATTCCTCAAGGGAGGTGTGTACTCTATCCAACAGGGACTTAGAGGAAAATATTGGCTTGTCTATTTATATTTTGATGGCACCCTTTGTAAGTATGTACATACAAGTTTTATAACATAAATAACACATTAGTACAATAGTACATACATAATTCATAAAGAAATAAATATAGGATCTTTCTCAAATTTATTTTACAGATTGGGATCAAAAATATTCTTTGTTGGGCACCTGGGTGGTTCAGTCAGCTAAGTGTCTGCCTTCCACTCAGATCATAAGGGAACCTCCTTCTCCCTCTCCCCCTCACCCCCGCTCATGCTCTCTTTCACTACCTCTCTCTCCCTCAAGTAAATAAATAAAATCTTTTTAAAAATATTCTTTGTCTTGAGAACTAGAATTTTAGGACCTTAGAAATGGGAAGGAAGTTTCAAGAACCTCTATCCTAATTGCATGCTTCCACTCACTCTGGCTAGGTTTTCTAGGATTAACCTCCAGCCTTCTCCTGAGTGCTCTCGGTTTGTAAATTTTCAGGTGGTTTTCTTTGCCACTATTTCATAGCTATAGCAACATTAGACACTTAATTTCAGTGACTCAGATCTACGTGTCCCAACTCTAGGCCCAGTGAAGCTCTCTGCTGACTCAGAGAACACAGAATGGGACTCAAGTACAGGACATAGACTTTCATGCAAATGGTGCCCCAGGACTGGCTGACATGGGCAGACATACATGGGGAAACCAGCAAGAAGTAATCAGAAGACAGCAGAGACTCATCAACACTCCAAACACACCGGTCCCTTCAGTGGTGAGAGCTCATCCATCCTGAGACTGCTTGCCTGCTGAATTAACATGGAGCACTGCTTTTCTCTTCTGACCTCAGCCCCTCCCCATTCATTTTCCTTCCTGTGCTTAGGAATTGCAGAAGTCTTCAATCAGCGCCACTGCTCTGGAAGAAAACTGTCAAGGCACTGACAGAGAGCTGGTGGATATGCAGAATGACATGAGTGAGGGACCCTGCACTGATGTGCAGGGTGGGAAGGCAGTCACTGGAACCCCACGCAGGCTGGAGCTGTGACCGACAGAGAAATGACAGGTGTTCTTAGAGCCTGGGCGGTTCCAGAGAAATCACTCAGTGCCAGCTGGTTCCTGCATGAATGGTTCTCTAGACAGACTGACCTTTGTCACTCAGTAGAGTGTATGCCACCTCTAAACCCATTTCCAAAGCACTGACACCCAACAGAGTTTTATTCACCATTGAGCTCGCCCTGAAGAGGGCTGCCAGATGCCCCAGATTATCCATTCATTCAGCAGTAGTCATTGCTGTGAGCACCACAAGACTCTCTGGGTACCCATGCTGATGCTTTAAGTCAAGGAGCCATTTCAGGAAAAGTAAGGGCACAGACTGTTGGGACAAGACATCTGAGTTCAAATTCGGCTTTTCCAGCTACTAAACTGGCAACATCTGGAAGCTGCTGAAATTCTCCCAGTCTCCCTTTCCTAGTCTGCGGAAGAGGCTATCACTGCCATACAGAGAAAATGAGGTGGGATGTGCTGCTCCTTACCAGTGTCATGTTTCTGCCTCACTCTGCCTGAGGGCCTCCTGCTGTGACCAGAGACTGCTCTCCCCCATCAAGTGAATCAAGGCTTCCCAATCCCACAAGAGGAGCCCTCAAGCAATGATTGATATCATTGGCATATAAATATCTTGTTCCCTAGCCTCAGGGTTGAAAATGCTAAGATATATACCCCACACTGGGCCCAGAATTTCCTAAAGGGCTAAGCTCAGGCAGCATGGTGGTAACTTGTTCGATGATATGCCATGTATTGACTACCTTCCCTTTCCCATTTCAGTCCTCACTCTTCCACTGGTGTAACATAGAATCACTTCCCAGCTCAACTATCATACTTGAATCCTTGCTTCTAGTTTTGCTTCGGAGGAGACCCCAACTAAGATAATATGCATTGCCCCGGATAGCGTTTGATATGGAGCAGGTGATGAGAAGGAGCTGGCACTGATACCATGGAATTCCTGTGCAAATGGTAGACCATATCCTTTAACCCTCTACAATCCATCTTAAACCCTCCTCCTCGCCAGAGTCAAGGAATCTTACCTCTTGTGGTCTGGGTAGGTACTGTTAGAAGAGTATGAAGTTAGGCTAAGTGGATTAGCTACTAAGAATCTATTGGTAGTTTATAGCATGCCCAACACAGTGCTAACCTCTGGAGAAATGATGAAGACAGGGTCCCCGTCCTCAGGTTGGGGGGATAGGATATACAAAATTAGGAGCAGTACATGTCTAACCCACACTGCTTTGACAGAAATGGTACTTCTCAACACTTAGGCTACATGCAGTGAAGACTGCCTATATCATGCCCAGGTCCTCTTTCCTGGATGGCACACCTGAGCCCCAGCCGAAGTGGCAGTGGGTAACTCAGAGCCATCTGGGCACACCTTCATCTGGGTAGCTACCTTCCACCACCACAAGCTCCTCTGCTAGACCAGACCTCAGCTCTGACTGAATGGCCAAGAAATCCAAAATGGGACTAAGCTGAGTGTTCTTGTACTGCTGAACTTCCCCATGGGATCAACCTGAAGTCATTCTCCCACTGAGACCACATCTGGGCTTAGCTTTTTCCATGGGTCACTCTGGTTCACCTCACCTCTCCTCCTCCTGAGAACTATTCCCCAAGGAGATGGGTACTCTCGCACCTGGCTTCTAAGAAACCTGGTCTAAAACACTATCATCTGTAGAAGTTTGTAAAAATATCTCTACCTGGACCTAAACACCTCAACCTACTGAATCAGGATCTACAGATCTTCATGGATGAGGGACAGACAACTGCATGTTTTAAACTCTAATAGGTCTATCTTGGGCATCACTTCTCCCTCAACTTTTTATTTTGGAAATTTCAAACACACAGTAATAATGAAAGAGCAATATAATAATAAACACCAACACACTCCCTATCTAGATGTACCAGTTATTAACATTTTTTCTTCCATTCTCTTCCTTCCTCTTTCCTTCCATACCAAAAATAATTTGCAAGTAAATCATAAACATTATGATACTCCATTCTTTGAAAGACATGTGTCTTCCAAAAATAAAGACATTCTATATAACCCTTAAAAAGTTAGTATTAATTGGCTAATATCATCATAGTATACAATCCATATTTAAGATGCACCCTCTTTTTTAGGTCGAGGGTTGAGATTTTCTCAACTGCAGATACAATAGAGGTTCAGAAAAAGGAAAGAGATGTCTTCAAGCAGGAAGTAGGATTTGAATGGGACTTCGAAGACCTGGTATTAGAAAAGAGGACAAGGAAGAAGTAGTCGAATAGAAATAAACAAACATATGCCGAGGTACAGAAATGGGAACCGATACAGCTCTTGGTGCGAGGAAGTAACTGCAGAGACCCTGCGGACTGTGGAGGACTGTCAAGAGAAGTTGCAGGCCACATGGAATCAGAGCGGAGAGATTTGCAATTTAAGCAATCAGAGAAATGGTCACCACATACTAAGACATTTTCAATGTGACTGGCCTCATGATAGCCACATCATATTTTTGGAATACATTCAGATGGAAGAGGGGAGTTTAAAGATTTAGAGTCAAAATTTTGCTGGGAAATTAATTGGTAATTAAAATCCACTCATTCACATATTTATTCTACAAACATTTTCTAAGATCGTACTATTTTCCAGGTAATAATCTAAGAACAGGAAAGAGAAGCCTTAAAAAAGACAGACAAGTCCCCTGCTTTCCCAAAGCTCAGGCTGTGTGTGTGTTTGTGTGTGTGTGTATGCATGCATGTGTGCAAGTGTGTATGTATGTATGTTGCATGTCGGGTAGGAGGAGGATCAGGAATCATTCGAGAGTCAAATAAGTAAATGAACAAGAAAAGATCAGATTGACAGTGATCTGGTTAAAACAAAAAATAATAATAATAAAATAAAGCCATTTAATAGTGATTCAAATTAGATGTTCAGAAAAAGCAGTATGTAAAGCACAGATTGCTGGAACCGGCCACCCATTCAAAAGAACAGATTGCTAAGATTTCCCCAATTCATGTTGCTGTTTGACATTACATTGTTAGCTTTAAGTAGGCCACAGCAGAATATCTACACGAATTGGCAAATGCGACAAACCATGGCTTCTTCCAGAGAGCCACCTGTCAGACAATGGCCAGTGAGCCACTGTCTCCATGCCTGAGCCTGCCGGGCATAGAACTAGCAGTGCAAAGATCCAGACGAGGATATTCTAGGCTCTCAGAGCAAAGGCTCTATAATGCAATATAAGCCTGGTGTATCTGAGGAACACAAAGAAGGCTGAAGTTTTGTGACCCTGGGGAGACAGAGGAGCACGGGTTGGGGTTGGAGATTGGCAGGAGCTGAATCACTTGGGACCATGTGGGCCTGTCATGACATTGGGGCTTTTATTTTGAATGTGATGGGGAGTCATTGGAGGATCTTAAGCATAAGGATAGCATAATTTGAAATATGTTTTTAAAAGATCACCTTGGTTGTTAGAGAATGGTTGGGAGGAAGGGAAGAGCGACAGCAAAGAACTCAGCCAGGAGTTTAGTGCTTACAAAGCAATGAGTGTGCAAGGTCATTTGCTGCAGCGCGGTGTCATGGCGAAATACTGGAACCAGCCTAATTGTCCATTAATAGCAGACGAAGTAAATTCATAATGGTCTTTCCATATGATGGGGCTGTTCAAGAGTTGTTTAAAGAGAAAAAGACCCTTTTTCTTAAGATTAGCAAAATACCTTTAAGATATATTATTAAATGAAGAAGAAGTTGATTGTAAAGGATAGATGCTGCTCTTTTGTGTAAAATGGGGGACAGAGTACAAATGAGACCTTGGTGGGATTTGCATGTATATACACTGCAAAATATCTAAAAGTGGTTACAAGAAGCTAACAGGTCAAAGCATATTCAATTGTCATTTTTGGAATTCAAAATGATTTTAAAAAATTAACTATTGCACATGATTTGGTCTATAGGTTGTTATTTCTTCTTGTTGTTTTATTTGAGATTTGTTATAGGGGAGCAAATGGATGCAGTACAGTACTGTGAGGTGCACTTCTTAGTGTATGCCCTTTATGCTTTATTAAACCACGAAAAAAATGATCTTTTATTCCCTATTTTAAAATTAGGTAGATAAGTGATTGATAGATGACAGAGTGAGGGAGAGATGAGAGGTTCATGCAAAAGTCCAATAAAAGTTTATGGGAGCTGGGGCTAGAGTCGTAGCAGCAGAGATGAAGAAAAGACAGATTTGGGATATAATTTCGAGGTAGGGTTGATAGGACTCCTTGCTAGATTTATGTTTGGGATGATGCAATTAAGAAAGCAAGAGGAAGCAAGGAGACATCCTCACTTAAGCAATTAAATGTAGTTGCTCCAGCAACTAAATCAGTGGTGCTGTCATGTAGGAAGACTGGAAAGATGGAGGGAGCAGGTCTGGTGGGAAAGGAGATGCTGAGAAATGTTCCATGGGAGAGCACTGTAAACCCTCAAGTGGGCGCGCCAATTAGGAACAGAGTCAGAAATATCTGGGGTTCCGGAGAAAGACTAGGGCTTTGAGCTCTAAAGTCAAGAGTGATCTCAACTGTCAGAAGGGAGAGGAGGATATTTTCAAAAGGGATTCTGCAAACTTGAAAGCTCTTTCTCTTCCCTTTGTCCGGGAACATCACAGAGGTCTGCACAATAGGTAAATCAAACCAAATGTCAGGGAGAAATGAGTAAACCAATAAAATCTGAACAGGTGTCCCCACATGTAAATGCCCAGGTGCCTGCATATGACATGATATTCCATCCATGTGTGCTCGCAGACATCACCTAGGAAGTTGGGAGGAGAGGTTTCAAGGGTGACACCATCGCCTGGGGGCCAATCCAGGCTCTACAGTGGCTGAAGGACTGAGGGTAGTTTCCTCAGTGTCAAATGCTGCACGTCTTCCCACCAGTTCAGTGGGAGGTGCGGAGGCACAAAGTAAGTTCAAACAGGGGCAAAACCGAAATGATTCTATTTCCCCCCTCAAACTAGCTAATCCTACTGTAAAAAATAACTCAAAGAGAAATAGAACTCAGTGGTAGGAGAAGGCAATAAACTGACCCGGTCATATGTGGGACTGGGGATAAAAGAGTAAGTGACAAAAACAAGATAAATGGAAACATGATCAAAATAAAAACTTTTGAGAAAGCTAATGATTGGGATTCTCGGCCGAGGATTCGGGCTCAGTACCCAGCAGGGTTTGAAGTGAGCTTGGCAGTGGGGAATGGAGCAGAGTCTCTGTAGGTTTGCAGAAGAAGCATGAAAACGTAGGCTCTGAACACAACCGCACATACTTATCTTCAGAGAAGACGGTCCCCGGGTGCTTCTGGCGAGTGCCGAGCTGTTAGCCTTGCATCCTCTCTCAATTCTAAAAATGGATAATTAAATTCTATTGCTCTAATGAAATTCCCCCTGTCGTTTACACTGCAGAGCGTGCGTGGAGCCTTCCGGGAGACTGGAGGGAGCCCAGCGTAAGCAGGAGATCATCTACGCAGCACAGAGCAAAATAGAGATGAGTCATTAGCTAATGAGGGTGAGCCCTGGGGGTGACTCCAGTGAGAAATTCAAAACTGAAACTGGACAAGATTAGATCAAAACCTCTTACGTTCTTTAGGTGCAGGGTTGTCCCCACTGAACAAAATCCAGGTAATTTCTACATGTGTACTTAGTTTGGTGTTATGAATATCTGGGTCTTTGCTAGCCCTGGAGAGAAATACACAGAAACTAGCAGGCTAATGGGTCTCTTGTCTCCTTGGAAATTTTCCAGAAAAAGAGGATGTGACCGTATATAGAAGCATACGTTGTTCTTATACTCACTACTTCTATTATTGGATCCGTGACTGACAAGGAAGAAAGATGGTATGAAATGTATGCGAAATTTTAAGTATACATATATTTATGAATATACATTTGAGGGTTCTTGTGGAAAACCAAAAGCTCGGCATGGTGAAGATTCTTACAGAAACATTTTAAAAATAAGAACTCATATTTCCTCTTTGAGTGTGAGGTCATGAGGCCCTCGAGATCACTGTGGTGCTCTGAGGTTGGCCTGCCGCAGTCAGTGAAATAGCATAGGCCCAGGAGAGCCTGTTTTTTTCATCTGTGTTAGGTTCTTATTCCCTTTTTAACAATGGGAACTTGCTACTGACCCTTACAGGGAGTTCATTAAAAAACAAAACAAAATACATACACACACACACATGCATGCTCACGCGCGCGCACACACCCACACATAAATCTTCAGGATCCAAAGAGATACCAAAAAATGTACATTGATATTATAACCTAAGACAGGAGCAACGGGTAAGTGGGGGAGGAATGAATTAAGGGAGCCATCGTGACAGTGAAATGCATTATTACCTAGTTATTCATGCACTCTTGGCTTTTCAGGTGATGAACTTTTCACACCAGAATTGGGGAAATTAATCAACTTTTCCTCCCTGTATGTCTTCTTGTGTCTTCTCTACTGTCTCATCTAATTGTTTTGCACTCAATATGGACATTGTTCTCATTTCAACTTTCTCTGCAAAGCTCGGGTGCCCTTACCTGACCCTGAAACACATTCTCACCTCTTCCAGCATCACATGTCTCTAGTTTCTGCAGTGGTTCCTCCAGCAGACATGAATGAGGAAGTTCCTTGGCTTCTTTTGTGATAGTCGTGCGATCCCAGAGCCTCGCCTCTTGCTCGATCACGATCACACGAACAGAAACTTCTCAGTTTCCCTTGCTGCATTTAACAAACTCTCCTCTCCTCGCCTCTCTCCCAGTCACCCAGGAGAACCATGAAGGCTCCAAAGGTGTTGGTGACACCTAGGACTGGCTTTTGTGAATGCCCTGAACACTGTCCAACGGCACCTGTAAGATAATGACCTCGCTGCAAAATATACCACGAATGCTTCTCATTTTGTCTAAATGATTAACAAAAAATAAAGAGGGTGAAGAAGACTTTGGATGTATCCCATTTCTGAATACCTCCTGATATAGAGGCTAAACTTCTGGAAGGCTAAATAAATTTTGTCATTATTGCCCAGAGTTTTCACATTCTGTAAGGAAGCTCCTCTTTCCTGTGACACAACCCATTTACATGCCTTCAGAATCATCCTGGGAATTTAAGACCTTTTGAACACCAAACTAACGAAGGCCCTGGACGTCAACTCTCAGGTTTAAAACCGTTTATTTGAGCCAGTGTTGACTTCACTCCTATGTGACAAATTTACAAAGGAAGAGACGCAGCTGGGCACATGAAATATAAGATGATTCTATGTCTTAAGTACTTAAAGCCTATTACCAAAATAGGTGTGCAATGTTGCCGTTATAAATATCATGCTTAACACCTTTTGATTCTTTTTACTCTGAAGTGTCCAACCTATTATGGAACAAAGAAAGGCCGTCTTTTAAATCTCGCTCACTTTGGCTTCCTCGGAGATGGATGGGCCCCCTCTGAAGCCCAGCTTCACATAAAAGCATGGCAGTACACGGCCATAAATTTGTTTTACATCAGCTTTTATGTGAGCCACGTCTGGGCCGGGCTTCATTATCCCCTTTTTTGTTTTGTTTTGGTATTTTGACTGGGAAAAAAAAAAAAGTAGTCTCCAGCAATTCAGATGATTTGCTTTGTAAATAACATGAATGCACGTGCCCTTAGAGAAAACCCCTGGGACACGTGGAGCCTGTGGTCTCTGTTCTGGTATGACAAGATGAACCATTGGCTTATGGAGGTGCCTTCCTGGGCCATCCCAGGGTCTCTGGACCTGACCACTTTGCTCTGGTGGAGCCATGGCTGGCCTTAACTCGTCACGGGCAGGCCCCCAAAATGCCATGTGGAAACCGGGGGAAATCAGTACATGTCAATGTCTTGAACCTATCACGTGGTCTCTACAGAAATGCTCTAAAAACTTGGGAGTTTTATTTTAACGTTCAAAGCTATAGGAAGTTGTGATTCTCTGATACGATCACATGTATACTTCCCGAGCTGTGCCTATTCAAATGCAGACTTTTAACCACTGGCTAAAGGATCTGAATTATATTTTAATCAACACCATTTAATTAGAATTAAGGGTGGTGTAGTGGAAAGAACTGTGGAATGAGAGGAGATGTAGGTTCGTTGGCTGTGTGATTTGGCCAGGTCAGTTTCTCTGAGCCGTTGCTTCCTTATTCCTAAATGAGAGGCTATTACCAGATAATCTGAGAGGTTTTGTCTGATTCTGTCTGGCTCTCTGGGACTGTGGTTTTATGATCACTGGGTGCCTATCACAGAGGAGAGAAACCACTAGTCCTCGACTGGTTTGTATCTGGCTTAGGGTAATAGAGTTTGGATCCCTGACAACTGAGTCCAGAAAATATTTTCTTTCCCAGAGAGCTGTCCTATTGAGGAGAAAAATTCGGATGACTTAAAAATAAACTGGAGCTGAGGACCTTTTTCCCACCAATAATGTAATGTCTTAAAGTATTCTGCTAGGATTAAAATGGTGGACTAAACTCATTCGCTTCCAGTTTCTTCTAAAAAAACAATTGAAATATAAGTACAGAAGTGTAAAAAGGAATAAAATATTACTAATATTAATAGCTATGAGAAGAGGGGCTTGGATATGGGGGTGTCATTAACAAGCAGGCATTTTAAATGCATTTCATGGATATGGAAAGCAGAGCTGAATAATGAAGCAAGTACAAAAGGCTACCACCTACAAGCAGCAAGAGGTGAGGTGGGATCCATCCCCCGCCAATGGAACCCTATGAGTTTCTGAGCTTGGAAAGAGCAGACATACTGAAGGGAATGAAAAGTCAAACTGAAAACAAAGAAGGATAAGAAGTGAACACTTTGTGGAAAGTTAAGTCTTTTAGTTAAGCATGTTGATACTCTGTTGTGGTTCTGCCTCTCACTGCCCAGAGCCCACAGTCAGAATTCCCAATTATTTTCTTATGTAAATAAGGGTTGCTTGGGGTAGGGGAACCAGAAGCAAGAAAGACAAAGGCTCAGATTAAAAAAACAAACAAAACAAAAAACAAAAACAGGAAAACAAAACAAAACAAAAAACAAAACAAGACAAAAAACCCTGCAAGGAAAAGACATGATTTTGAAACCAGTAAAGAACTTCCTTCATCATCACCATCATCACATCATCATCGCTGACAGACTTGACAAAATACTTTCTCCATTATGAAAAGGGGAATGATTGGTGTGTAAGAATGGGCTCACAAATATTAGAAAGACAACTGACAAAATTTTAAGTGCTATAACTAGAAAATGAAATTAAGAGAATAGCCCAGATATAAAACAAAAAGTCAAAGACAAAGAAATTAGAGGGAAAGCTAAGAGGTAAAGAGGAGCAATTCAAAAGATCTAACACCAGCTAAAGTGAACCTTAGAGAGAGAAAATGGAATAACTGAAAAAGACAATCATTGACAAAACAATAGATGAGAATTTCCAGAGCTGAAAAATAATGAGTTATTAGATAAAAAGAAAAAGGTTTACATCTCCATATATTTCATTGATAAAGAGAGGATTCTAAAAGCTTCCAGAGGAACAGAATAAAGTTGCCTACACGGGTATGAGAATCAGGCACACATTCCATCCTACTTCCAGTTAGCAGCCTACATGTAGGAAGATCCTATAGCAATGTTTATGATGTACAAAGGGAATATAATTTTTTATTTTTTAAAATATTAATAAATATTTATATATATATATTATATTTGTATATGTATTATTTGCTTCAGGGGTACAGGTTTGTGAATCATCAGTCTTACACAATTCACAGCACTCACCATAGCACATACCCTCCCCAATGTCCATAACCCCACCACCCTCTCCCTACCCCACCAGCCTCCAGCAACCCTTAGTTTGTTTCCTGAAATTAAGAGTCTCTTATGCTTGTCTCCCTCCCCAGTTCCATCTTATTTCATTTTTTCCCTCCCTTCCCCCCATGACCCACTGCCCTATCTCAAATTCCACATATCAGAGAGATCATATGATAATTGTCTTTCTCTGATTGACTTGTTTCGCTTAGCATAATACCCTCTAGTTCCATCCATGTCATTGCAAATGGCAAGATTTCAGAGTTTTTTGATAGTTGCATAGTGTCCATTGTGTGTGTGTGTGTGTGTGTGTAAAATCACATCTTCTTTATCCATTCATCTGTTGATGGACATCTAGGCTCTTTCCATAGTTCGGCTATTATGGACGTTGTTACTATAAACATTCGGGTGCACATGCCCTTTTGGATCACTACATTTGTACCTTTAGGGTACAAAATACTCAGTAGTATGATTGCTGGGTCATAGGGTAGCTCTATTTTCAACTTTTTGAGGGAATAAAATTTTAAGTCAGAGTGCTTACCTGGACAAGTATCCAATTGTAAGGGTAGAAACTCACTTTTAAAAACATAGGAGCTAAAAAACTTTGTTTCTAAACCACCTTTGTTGGGGAAAATTGTTTGAGAATGTACTGCATAATCCCAGAAGAGGCAAATGTGATCCAAGAAACGGGATTTCATTTAAGAGAGCAGCAGACGACATTTCATGACAGCTGCTATATGTGAAGCCTAAAAAGCCACCCACAGAGACTGGAGTAGAATGGATCTCCAAGATGGAGATGAGCAGGGAACAATGGAGACTTCTGGGAATAGAAGGAGTAATTGAGAGTTTGAAAAACATTTAAAGCCACAACAAAGGCAATGGTACAAGAGAAAGGTAATTATTCCTCACGAAAAAATATTGTATCAGAAATTCATGTTCTAAATAAGAAGCAATGTAAAATGAGGCATGATTCTAGGCAAATGATAGGGTGTGAGAAAAGAGAATCTCTTTGACTTTGAATCGAGGCATCGGCTCATCAAGAGGACACCTGTAGAGAAGGAAATGTAATCTCAGCCCTCTCCTTGGCCAGAGATTGAATAATATTTTTCACCGTCACAATAATGTAAATGCTATTTATTAGTTCTCAACTTTTAAAGAAAACCTATGTATGCTTGTGGGGGGCTGAGACAGAAGCCTTATTTGTGCTGCAGACCAGAATATAAATGATGTATCAGCCTTGTCAATGAGAGAGAAAGGAACATGATACAGAAGCGGAAGTAAAGAAAGAATAAAAAGTTAGGTATGAATGCCCTTCTTTTAATCAGAGAATATTAAAAAAACTACTGTCAAAAAGCAACGCTGTAAAAATAAGGATTTAAGTATATTTAAATAATTTTGAATATAACCAAATGGGATAATTTTTGAAAATAATAATAAAATTTTAAATATTAATAGGACATGTGTGTGAGAAAGAGAAGCAATAATCTAAATTTTCATCATCCATGTAAGAAGTAATTTAATACTGACTAAAATTGATAAATCAATTAAGCTTACTTCCTAGGTTAGAGCATGGTCTCAACCTTAGCTTCAGACAACCATTGCTGATGTCTGGGCCCTGCCTGAGAGATTCTGATATCATTCCCGGGAATGATGCTGGAATGTTGAGATGTTTTTAAGTTCCGGTGGGGGGGGGAGGGGATGGGAAGTTCAGCGTAGGCTGAGCCCCTGCTCTGGAGGTCCTCGAATAGGACTGCAAGTAGAGGGAGTGGGGAGGGGGTCAGCGACAGTTTATCTGCATCATTAGCTTCTCTCACTGTTGGATTTATTACCATGTGTGTATACTAACTTAATAGAAATTGAATTTACAACTTTAAAAGTGGATTTGATAACAGGGGACATCACTGAGTTACAGAATCCAGGTGAGTCGTGGCTCCGAGCATTATAGCCTCCAGGGCCTGGGGTTGAAGAGTCCTTCGATGTCCTCTCGTCCTTCCTCCTTCCTTTAGAGAAGAGGATACTGGGGCCCAGACAGGCTGAGTCATGGGCTGCCTGCCTCAGGTTACTAAATTAGAAATGGAGCCAGGGCTCCTAGGAGCCAGCGGACATCTCTCCTCTGTCTCTCCCAAGATTTAATCATCCTCTCCCTTTCCTTCCTCTAGTCCTGTCATTCCTCTTCCCCTGCAAAAGGGCTCTTCGTGTTCTACCTTCATCTTCCCGTTTTCCTGACACCCTCCTCTTAATGGCACTGTAAAAAAAATAAAATAAAAAACCAAAAAAAAAAAAAAAACAGAATAGAAGGCATGTCTTAGGGATCACAGTTCAGTCTTACTGAATTGGAATGTGTTTTTTCCTCGTTAGCATGGATATGCTTCATCTGCATTAGGCCACCTTCCCTTTCAAAAGAAACTAAACTGTCTTGCACTTTACTTCTACATGGCCTTCAGCTGCCCTTCACAGGCTTCAGCGAGCCTCCGTGGAGACATGGTTCTTCATCCTGGCTGCAAAGACAGCTCCTCTTCAGAGAAGGAAGATGGAGCGAGGGGCCACCCGATGCTATACATCACAATATGGAGAAGCTGATTTTACTTTTTTTCCTGGCTGTTTTTTGCTCTGTGTTTCTTCTTTTCACTTAGATCAGTGTGAAGGACATGTAGATCTCCATTGTTCTCCCCACAGCCATGGAGAAATATGGCAGGGCCAGAGACAGAGGTAGGAGATTTATAGACCCCACGAGATCCCAATTAATACAAGCCAGTGGGACTGTTCCCCACCTGCCACTTCTGAGGACCCTACACATGTAGCCACATCCTCTCATAAAACAGAGCATGTTGACAGTAGAAATAAACTATCAGTAATGGTGTTCAAAAAATGCTTTATATGCATTCCTGAGCCATAGTCTGTATTTAAACTCCAGCTTTTTAGTATAATTTTAGTCTTAGAACTTAACATTTTTACTGCTTTTTTCTCCAAATAATCAATATTGATTTTACTGTATCTGTTATTATCCTGACATGAAGATTTATTTTCTTGCTTTGCTTTGCATGAGATGATAGTTTATAGAATGAACATTTATTCCATTCTTTCAGGAAAGCTCCTGGGATAATTATCTTGCCCCATTGGCAAATCTTTCAGCCTATATTGTATTGAAAAATAATAATTGGCTTTGCCCCCTCATCAGGTTCGAACAGATTTATTATGATTATGTTTGCTGGTACACTGTGATAGCATCTTTGCAGATTTGGAAACTGTTAAGGACTCAGAAAGCTGAATCCTTTTAAGTGAGGTTACTACTCCAAGGTTTCCTGGACCCCGTTTGCAGTGAACAGTACAAAGTACACTAACGTTCCACTTCTCCGCTCCAGAAAACTACCGTTGACCCAGATGTGCAGCATCTTGGGTGGTGGTCATAAGAAGTGAGCAGGGACTGAATGAAGTTAATGTTAGCACCAAGGAAAATGATCTTTATATTCACATGCTCACTGTGACTTGTGCACTGAAATATTTCACAAGGAGGCTAAACTTCAGAGGGAGCTGCAAGGTGTAGTGGAGAAATGGGAAGTCAGTGAGCCTGGGACCTAATCTTTACTAGCTGTGTGGCCCTAAACAAATTACCTAACCTCTCTGAGCCTCCAAGTCTTGACTTAGAACAATAGCAGAGGACTATGCCTATTGTTTGGTCTTGTGGATTAAATAAATAACATTTTGTACAGTGGTTCATAAGTGTAGCTATATACCAATAACATGTGTTTATATGATTTCAAAATGAAGTTCATGCAAAATGTCCAGAGGAAACACAGTTTCAGGGAGATTTACCTATTCATTCCCTCCTTAATTTATTCACTCAACAAATATTTATTTAACCTGTTTTGTGTATCAGGCTCTGTACTAGGTGTAAGAATTCCAGGAGGGGATAAAACACTCTCCTGCTCATGGGTCTTATAGTTGGTTGCAAACACAGACATTGTTCCATTAGTCCCACAAACAAATGAAATGTCGGCTGTGGTGAGGTCTAGGAGAACAGGTATGAGGAGTTGTGAAAGCTTATCTTTGGGCTGGAACCCTAGGAGGTGGCACTTGAGCAGAGGATTGAAGGAGGAGGAGAAGGTAGCTACTTGCTAAGATAGAAGGAAAAGCATTCAAGGCCAAGGGAACAGCAGGTACACGAGCCACAGGGCCCGAAGGTATCCCACCCGCGGACATGGGTACTGAAGAAGATGTCTCTGCCGAGGGCGGAGCACGTAGAACAGTGGTCAGAACAAAGGAAGCCCGCGGCAATTCCAGGAAGGCCCAAAGAGTAGGGTAAATTGTCATGTTTGGTCTGGGTGATAGGCTTGTGGACTGTTTGGGTTTTCTTCTTCACCATTTCTGTGCTTTAAAGCAAAAGACTGTTAAATAGCCGCAGGAGGTAAAGATGGAAACGAGAGGACACAGGGCAAGGCGCGTGGCCGATTGCAGGCAGAGCTTGAAGGATGAGCTGAGGGGAGGAGTCCCAGTCGCCGTGGCGCAGGATGGGCGCGCGCCGGATCCTTCACGAATACCCAGTGTGCGTCATGGGGCAGATGCGCGCGGCCTTTACAGGCGCTGTGATGGGCACATTACGTTTATCAAAAAGAGAAAGCAAAACAAATAGAAACAAAAACGGGTGGTGTAATGAAAATCACAGTGGGCTGGACCCAGGGCTTTTTCCATGTGGATCTCTAGTGTTTCCTAGAATTCAACAATCCTCTCCAAAGAAATCATACCTGCTGGCAGGTACCGCTCTGCATCTCAGGGGACCCCACAGTTCCCTCCCGCTGCTGATTTCTTGCCCCAGCCTCCTGTCTCTGTAGCTGAGTGAGAGGATCCTCGAGGGCCGGAACTGCTCCAGTTCAGGGGATCTTGGTTCTAGAGCAGTCTTCAGCGGAGGCCTCGGGGACGCCGGCAGAGCGCCTGGACAAGCTGCGCGGGTTGACCTGCCAGGAGACGGAGCGTCTGACCCCGACACTCAATTAGCAGAACAGACGGTGTATAACGTATGCTTGACACTGATATGATTTAACATTAATAACTGGTTTTCAAATATTTATTACAATGGCTGTTTTAATAAATATTTCATGAACACCATTTTTTTTTTTTTCAAAAACTCTCTGTTGCCAGCTTTGCTGCCTTAATTTGCCTTAATGAGGATTTTTTTTAAATTCAGTGATAAATTGCTTTCCTGTTAGTGTACAGAAGGTGAAGAGGGCTCTTCTGGAATATCCGTCATCTGGGGCAGCAAACCCAGGAAAAGATGAAGAACCAGGAAAAAAAAAAAAAATCCCCAAAGAAAGACGGACAGTTGTGCTACTCCTCAGAGGAGAGGACTGAATATAGACCGTCAACCCCTCGAGATGAGGCAAACTTTCCATGACAGAGACGGTCACAAAGCCCTTGAACAGGTGACTGAGGACTATGGGACCTCCCTAGGAAATCCTGGAAAACATCAAAGCAAAGGGAGAATCCACGTCTGGTCCTGGGCCTGCTGAGAGGGAGGAGGGGACTCAAAGCCATTCTGGGGCCTTGCAGCCTGACAAAGAAACGTTTCAGAGCTTGAGAGAAGCTTGAGAGATAGAAGAGGGTCCCACAGGCCGGAGAGTGTCCTCTGCCTTCCTTCCCTCTGCCCCACTGGAATCCGAGGGCCCCATGAATCCCAGGCACAGAGCATCCCAGGACCACCTGCTTCTGTCTTCACCTGCCCAAAGTGCCCACCAATGGGATTCATTTTGCCTCCCTTCCTGAACCACTCCTCACAGAGCTGCTAAAAAGTGTATTCCTCAAAGAAAAATCAGGGTTGTTTTCTTTTCCTTTGGAATATTACTGAAATGAGGACACCTCTCATGATCTGTATGAGAAGTATAACCTCTTTACCCTGGAAAGCTTTTATTTATTTTTAATTTTTTAATTTATTTTTAAATTTATTTATTTGACAGACAGAGATCACAAGTAGGCAGAGAGGCAGGCAGAGAGAGAGGGGGAAGCGGCTCCCCGCTGAGCAGAGAGACCGATGTGGGGCTCGATCCCAGGACCCTGAGATCATGACCTGAGCTGAAGCAGAGGCCTTAACCCACTGAGCCACCCAGGTGCTCCCTACCCTGGAAAGCTTTTAAAAAGATGCTGCATCCTATCCCCCAGTTGGTGCTACATCCAGGAAAGAGAAACCATGGCACGCCAGCAGTGCCAGCAACAGCATTCAATGATGTTTGGAATTAGCTGCCTTTGCCCATCTAGGACCCTGGAACCCAGGCCCAGCTGCCTGATGACCCTGTTCCTGCCACTGCCAGTGACTCCACACCACTCCCAAAGTCTCCCCTGACCACACTCCCTGCCATGCTTTGTGCAGATGACTGAGATCCTGCCTGAGTCACCTCTCCCTGGATCTGGCTGATTAGCCTTCCTGGCAGGACTTGAGCCCAGCCCCCCATACCCCACCCAGCCACTGAGATACATTATTACCCTGCCTTTGCTCAAGTTCATGTGCCCTTGTGACCTGGTCGACTGGTCCCATATGCTTGCCCAAGGGCAGAAGAGTGCACTTGCATGATAAGCAGCCCAATTAAAACCCTTCCATCCCCTACTTTCTATCTCTATTGGGAGCCACTTCTGGAACTGTGCTTGTCCTTTACAGCTGTGCCTCTCTGAGCCACCCCACAGCTGTTTCACTCCCCCAGACCCTGTCTTAGCCCAGTGTTCCAGTCTTCTGCATTCTATCACTGGCCCCTATAGTCTTCACTGATCTCAAACATTAGTTTTGATTGTGTTCAGAGCAGTTGTTTCTTAATGATTATGTTCTTCCTGTCATGGCCTCTTCTGGAGGACCACTGTGAGGCATGGCTCCAAGAGACACTGTCCACACTGTATTCTATTGTAGTGGAAGCCCCTGGAATTTTGCAGCCCTGTTCTCCCACTTCCCTGATTCACCAACATTGTAAAGCAGTGGTTTCCGTGGGCCCATTTAGGGAGAACCTAAGCCTAGAAAAGAGGAGACAATTAAGCACAGCTAGCATTTCGGATATCTACTGTGGGCCACACCACTCACTGCAGGTGCGAAGAAGAAAAAGATGCAGAGATCATAAGCACAGAACTACATATACTGTTATTGAATTCTATGATGTATGTATGTGCAGAGGCTGTGAGTTGGGGCACCTAGCCAAGTCCATAAAAGTGCTAGGGGTGGTCTGCAGGGGGCACACATGGACTGAGCCTGGAAGTGGCTAAGGTTAGTCATGTGAAGAAAGTTGTGGGTGTGATTGGGGGTGGGGCACATCAGAGAAGGAGGATTGCATGAGCATGGGTACCTATTCCCTTGCCTCTAGTGATGAAGTCATTATCTACACACTTTAGTGTAGACAGAACATAAAATATGAGTCAGAAAATGCCAGGGGCAAGGCTGGAGTATTGGACAGTAACCATGTCATGGAGGAGCTCATTTACTTTCTTAAGAAACTCCATCTTATCCTGTAGGTAATGGGAAACCATCAAAGAGCTTAAAAGAGGAATGATATGCCTAGATTCAGGTATTAAATCATCACCTCCTCCAGTAGCTCTGGAAAGAGTAGTTTTGAGTAGGACAAAATAAGGCAAAAAACCCAATAGTCAATAACACAGTTTTATATAGACATAATAATAAAGACCTTGGCTAATAATAAATGGCTAATACCTATTGAGTGCTTATTATGTGCCAGACATCATTCATATTCAGTATTATGTATTCAGTGTTTGCAGTACCTCTATTTGGAAAGCGTTATTAAAATCTCTATTTTGCAGGAGAGAAAATAAAGTCTAGGAAGGTCAAGAGATTCTCCAAGGACTCACAGTCAAGGGAGTTGTAGAAAGGAGAGGGAAAAGATTCCAGAAAGATGTAGGGGGCCAGTTGAGACAGAATGCCAAACCATAGGATAAGGAGAGGGTAGGCTCAAGTTTATGTACCTTTCTGACCTGGGACACTGGTCCCATATGCCTGCCCAAGGGCAGAAGCGTACCCTTGAATGAGAAGTCAAGAGTGATGTCCATTTTCCAGCGTAAGTCACTAGGGAATGGGGCTATTAACAAATCTGATAATTAATTTAGAAAAAAAATTAAAATACAGCAGGAGAAAGATAATGAATTCAGTTTGGAAGCTGAGCATGAGGTGTACGTGGGACATCAAGGCAGCGATAACATCCAGGTAGATGATGGCAAGACAAAGCTTAGGAGAGGCTGAGGAACACTTGGGAGTCATCCACACAGAGATGGTAGCTTATCATGGTCAGAGAAGCCTATTTAAATGCTGAAAATACCCCTGTCTAAGTAAGTGTAATCTGGGAAACGATTCTGTTTCTCAGTTTTGAGAGTTGGTAAAAGGTGACTCTAAAAACACAAAAGCACCAGCCCGGCTTATTATAAATAGCCACAGTTTCCAGGATCTGGGGCTACCTCTCCAGCTGAACTAGACAGTGGCTGACCCCCTGACTTATTCCTCTGGAAGTCCTTTTGCTGATCCTCTCTTGTTTGATAGCAAATGGAGTAGTGAATGTATCACACGGTCACATGAGTCAGTGCCAAAGGGGCTGGGCTCATGCTGAATGCCAGCCGGCCATATCATCAGGAACTATTGACTGGGCTTACACACACACACACACACACACACACACACACATATACACACAACACACACCAAAACAAAACAAAAAACACACTGGTGGAATTCTCTGGTGAAAGGATTGAGGCCTGTGTGCCTGCAGAGAAGATATTTCTGGCCCCTGTCTGGCTATGCCATCACAGTGCAGGACAGAGAATGTTTGCAAAGCAAGGACAACAGACAATGGGCTCTGATTAAAGCCTGTGTGCAGGAATCTGGCTGCAGCAGTGGTCTCTTCCGGTAATTTGAATGTGCTTCTTGGTCTAGAGGCAAAGCGTGATTGATACTTCTGATTCTCACAGATCCAGAAGAGGCAAAGTCAACTGAGGCTTCCAGAGTTGAGGGCAGAAATGAGTAGTCATTGAGGTTTGGAGTAAGACTTGAACAGAGTCTTCCCAGACAACCATGGGCCCTCTAACTAAAACTCTGGGATGCGTGGACTAAAAGAAGTGGTGGACTAAGGAGAAAACCCAGATGAAAGCCAATGTTACACAGGCTGGCAGAGGAAGGGAGGTCTGAAAGGAAGGCCTAGTCACCAGGAAAGGATGGACAAGGCCATCACAAGGGATGTGATGGTAGAGAGGAAGGAAGCAAGAATGCAGCCAGTGTGGCCAATGGGCTAGACAGGTAAGAGGGTACTTATCAGGGCAGGGAAGCCTGACTGCAGGGCAGTGAGGAAAGGCACATTGTGTGAGGAGGTAGAAAGGGATTATGGACCATTATGTTGGCATAATAAGGGTAGGAAAGAAATTCACCACTGCTGGGGGGAGTGATCAGGGACAATGATTTTACACAGTGGGCTCTATTAGCTACATAGAACTGCCACAACCAATTTTCAAAAAACAGGGTGGCTTCAAACAATAGATATTTATTCTCTCGCAGAGCTGGAGCCAGAAGTCCAAAATCAAGGCATCAACAGTATCACCCTCTCTCCAAAGGCTCCACAGGAAAATCTAATCCTTGCCTCTTCCAAACTCTAGGCACTGTTGGCATTCCTTGACTAGTGGCTACATCGCAGCAAGATTGCGATGGTTAATTTTATGTGTCAACTAGACTGGGTCACAGGATGCCCAGATATTTAGACAAAGATTATTTCTGGGTGTGTCTATGAGGGTGTTTTTAGGTGGGATTAGCATTTGACTCAATAGACTGAGTAAACCAGTCCAATCTGTTGAGGACTTGAATAGAAGAAAAAGAGGAAGGGAGAATTTGCTTTCTGCCAGACTATATGAGCCAGAACATAGATCTTCTCCCACTCTCAGACTGAGACTTAACTGTATTGACTTTCCTGGTCCTCAGGCCTTTGGACTCAGACTGGAGCCACACCACGGTTCCTCTGGTTCCTCTGGTTTGGTCTGTAGCTTACAGAGAGTAGATTGTGTGGGACTTCTCAGTGTCTCTAATTATGTGAGTCAATTCCTCAAATAAATCTCCTAGCTGTGTAAGACATTGACAGATACAGTCAATAATCTACGTATAACTTTTGACTCCCCCAAAACTCGACTCCTAATATGCTACTGTTGACCAGAAACCTTACCGATAACATAAATAGTTCATTAACACACATTGTGTATATTATTTGTATCAATACTCTATTCTTACAATAAAGTAAGCTAGAGAAAAGAATGTAAGAAAATCATAAGGAAGAGAAAATGCATCTACAGTATTGTAATATATTTACTTGAAAAATAATCCACATATAAGTGGACTCACACAGTTCAAATCTATGTTGTTCAAGTGTCAGTGGTATGTATATATATGTTCTGTTTCTCAGAAAAACATTGACTAATCCAAACTTCTATCTCTGTTTTTGCCTTCTCTATGTGTATTTGTCTCAAAACTTACCCTGTCTCTCATATAAGGTCATTTATGATTAGACTTACTGGCTATCTTGATGATCCCAGGTAAGCCCCTCATTTCAAAATATTTAACTTAATCCCACCTTTTGCTGTTTAAAGTAATATTTACTCTTTGCCATACAGGGTCATATTCACAAATTCCAGGGATTAGGAAAGGAATATATCTTTGAGATGCCATTTTTTCAGCCTACCACAGGGGGAGTAGTATACTTTTAGGCAGTGGAGAAGAAATCAAAGGAAAAAAAATAGAGAAATGGGAAAAGATGGAGATGCAACGTTGGGAGTTTGGGGGGTAGGAAAAGAATAAATGAAACAAGATGGAATTGGGAGGGATACAAACCATAAGAGACTCTTAATGTCACAAAACAAACTGAGGGTTGCCGGTGGGGAGGGGGGTAGGGAGAGGGTGGTTGGGTTATGGACATTGGGGAGGGTATGTGCTATGGTGAGTGCTGTGAAGTGTGTAAACCTGGTGATTCATGGACCTGTACCCCTGGGGCTAATAATACATTATATGTTAATTAAAAAATAATTGTTTTTTAAATGGGGAAAGATGAAATATTGGAGAAAAATTCTAAAAGACTTGGAAAGCATCAGGAGAAAGAATTGGCCCAAACCAAGTAAAAGGACTGATGAGCGGTGTTAAGCTCTGCGAGCATGAATCTTTATTTTGACAGTAGTATATGTGTCATTTCCATCCACCTGTTGACCTAGGGTAGGAGCAGTCTTTGTGGATCATTAAGTCACAGCCAGCATTTTGTTAGCTCATGCGTTACCTGTGTCATGTTCTGCGACTCCCCCTAGCAAGGGCAAAGGAAGACTCAGTCGGAGTTGCCCAAGTCAGCCCACTCCCAGCAGTGCGCCATCATGGACCAGTTGTATGACCCTTGCTAGCTGTCAGGCTGGTTATTTCAGAGGACACAGTCAAAAGGCAATGAAAGTAGATGGGCAGATTTCCAAGGGCAGTGGGCTAGTGGGGAGAAGTATTGCCAAGAGGAAAGAAGTGAGAGCAAGCATGAGTCCTGGGTGGACTTGGGACAGCAAGTGTGGAGCGGGTCAGGAATGGAGAAGGAAGTGTCCATTGGCAGGGCAGCAGAAGCCCCCAGAGGGGTGCCCAGGGAGGGGGAGGTTGGTTTTGCCAAGAGGAGGACAGTGCTGGGGGAAGAGATCGCTCATGGCACCCCCAAACTGTTTCTTCACAATCCACAGACTGTTGTACCTGCAGGAGGCTGTTGAGTTTCCCCCATCGCCATGGCTCACCCTAATGGGATGTGTTCTTGGACAACTCACATCACCTCTTAGGCATCAATTTTTTTCATCAACAGAATGGGAATAAAAGAACCTACCTACTTCAGAGTGTTGTTATGAGGGTTAAGAGAGTCATGTGTGTAGGGCGTAGGGCACAGCCCCTGACACGTCATGGTTCCTGACGGATGAGTGTTGAACCATTATTACTTATGTCTGGGACTTGGACCTCAATGCGATCCATATGCACTAATCCATAGAGTCCCCTCCCCTCTCCGGCAACCACATTTTTCCCTATTTCTGCAAAACCTTCTCCTCCAGGTTGCTAGCCAGTGGACTTGCTCCTCACTCACGTCAGCCCTGGTAGGGGAATGCTGCTCCCCACCACTGAACCCAGAGCCTACACAGCATCCCATGACCCGGCAGGTTCCCATCTCTGACCTGTGGAGTCAAGAGGTTTTGCTTCTTTCTCTGATAGCAGCCTTTTCTTGCCAGTTCCTCTGCAGCCCAGGTACCTATACAGCAATTTGTTCCAGACGCCGGGCCATTTGCGTAGTCCTGCTCAGCATGAAAAATATTTCCCCAATGCTTATCGACCTCTGGAAAAGCTGGTGTTTTCAAGCTTGCCAGCCAATCACTGACACTTAGCTGGAAACGTGTGGGCCTTTAATCATCGTTGTCCAAACATGGGAAGAGCGGCAAGCAGCAGAGAGAGAATTCTCGCTGGCTAAACCCCGGGGAAGTGGTGAGTCTCTCACCCACCGAGCTGTGGATGGAACCCCTCCCACCGCCCCCAAAGAGTCATTGTTCATTTGTCTTTCTAGGAAATATGTCTCCAGGAGTTTGAGGAGAATGTACCTTATGGATCCAGTGGGATTCGGAGCTGAAGCAGAATCAGTGGGATGGAAAAAGTGGTCCAAAAAGGAAGTTCAGTGAATCAGGCCCTTCCTGCCTCTGACAGAAGGACTACAGTCCTTGGACATAGGGAGCAGGGATAGCTGCTAAAATGTGGTAATTTAGTTCCTTGTTATTCCCTGTGTGCTCTGAGGGCCAGCAGCACCCAGCACATTTAAAAATGCAGACTCCCAGACCAACTGGATCAGAACCTGCATTGTAACAAGATTCCTGAGTGATCTCTGTGAAAATACATTTTCAGAAGCACTGATTTATGGGGCACATAAAGATCCTATCCTCTTCCCTACCCCAAAATATCTCCTTTCATTAAGCTTTGCTGGAGATGCTGGCAAGGTATACATTCCTTACTTCTTAATTAAGACTGGAAATGTGTTTTGAAAGAAGTTGCATATAGAGTCATTATTGTAATGGGGCCCCACTTCTGTAGGCCTCCGACTCCTTCCATGGACTTTCAATGCAAGATTAGGTCTGATTCTTGCTTAAATCTTGTTTCTCACTCACAAGGCTTGTGCAGATACTCAATGCTGCAGCAGCACTTCCAAACAACGTTTATTACAGGCCCATATGTTTGTTTCCTTAATCACCAGTGATGTGAACCAGCCCAGAGGCACATGGAAACTGCTCCTAGTACTAGGAGAATATCATTAACATGTTAAAGATGTGTGCCTGCCTCTCGTGCTGCACAACGGATCTCCTGGCATGGCTGCTACCTTCCCAAAGACTACAATGCAGTCTATCATTTCTGTGTGCCAGAAATTAAAAATAATCTTAGATTCTCACGCAGCTCCCTCTGATGTACATCTTTCCTGCTGTGGCCCCAGGACCTTGCTCGGTGTCCAGCACGGCATCAACACTCAGGGTTTACAGGATGGCCAAACACTCCTTCCTTGCATCATGTGCCTGCCTTATGCCAGAGAGTGAACTAGGCACTGCCACTGGCTTTCTCTTTCCATTTTTCTAGGTGTCTTTTTACCTCTCCTGACAGGCATGTGTTCCACACAGCAATCCCACTGAGCAGGTAGTAATTCTCTCCCTTGCTGGTGGCATGGCTGGCAGGGAATAAAGCAGGTGCCTCGGCTCCAAAGCTCACACTGTTTCCACCATGTCACCTTGTCTCCAACTGAGAGCGCTGGATGGACAGAGGATGGGTGAATTTGAGAGAGCATATTAGGATACCTTAGCAAGGTTCGCTCTTCCAGGGCCCCACCCCAAAATGCCTCTGAGGAGAAAACCCCAAACCAGCAATGAATGGGAGAACAGCAGCCACTGTAGTCGGTGACCTGAGCCATTCTTCCAGGGCCGAGTCACTTCCATCCAAAGACTGTCCTTTACACTCTTTAACTGACACCAACCTCCCTGGGCATGTGAGGAAACCAGCAGATTAGGATTCAGCATGGGTTCCTAAGCAAATGCCCAAATCCTGTGGGGGGAAATCAAGCTCTGGAAATGAAAACAAAAGTAAGGATCAAAAATCAGTTTCAGTAAGTATCAAGGTAAAAAAACTAGGATTTGCGGTGTCCCCCTACCATCAGCTTTTCTCCCCATGGCTTGAGAAGTCCAAAATGCCTCTTGGTGCATGATTAAAATTTCCCCTTTCGGTGGCTCCCTCCCTCTCTCCTTCATCTTTTTTGGTCTGAGCCGACACCAGAGACAATTAGGGACTGTATAATCGTTGCTGCTGGGGCTGTGCTTGCACATACATTCTCCTCAGAAGGGGCTGATTACCATATTAAGCATCTTTCACTTGACAAAAATCAGTGAGAATGTTTCCCTCCATTTTCCCCAGAATACAGACAAGAGAGTCAAGAGGGAGAGGCAGCCAGCCACCAATGAGGTCTAAATCATCAGAAACTTCTGTGTCTTTCATAACATTTCTTTCCTTTGATGTTAAAAATCTTTTTCTACTTGTGCTCTATTTATTTGTTTTTGATTTCTTCTTCTTCTTCTTCTTCTTCTTTTTTTTTTTTTTTTTTTAAGCTGCCATTCAGAGCAGCTGTCCTCTCTGCGAAGTCCTGAACCTTCGTCAGAGATTGGAAAGGTCAGCCGGCTCTGGCCATCTGAATCATCCTGCAGCTGTGGCCCGAGGCAGACCCGCCCATCAACTCAGATCTAGCCAATTGGACTGGAGGATCTCACTGTGATTGACAGCTGGCTGGAGAACATCATGTTTCCTTCACCATTTTCCATAAACGACAAGGGAACGAAAAGGAAACCCCAGAAGCCAACTTTGCAACCAGCACAGCAGTGCTTTCTGACTTGAAGGGCAAGGAAAACGGGGACTCAGATCAATTATCTAAATAATTCAAATCCCAAATATATTTCCCCTAGAAACACTCAAATAATTGAAGCAAAGAGGGCTTTGGGGTGACCTACATCAAGACCTCTCTTCATCTGCCTCACCAATTTGTCTACCTGACTCAGGCGGTGTCAGGAAGGCCAGAGGATATGGAGAGAATGGGAGTCATTTATTAAGTGCTTATCATGTTCATCATATCATCTAAGTACACACCACTAAAATCCAGGTCTCCGTGTGGCTCAGTCCTGGAGTAGTTTCATTCAAAGGATTATAGCCCAAAAATCGTAAATAAGTTTTAAAGGAATTGCAATTTTAGCTCTCTTAAACTACCTTAAGAGAATCTAATTCATAATACAGTATGTCCTAGTAACGAATAAGCACACCAACACTGTGACCTCAAGTCCAGTTTCCCAATGCCCCACAGCCATAGGGAGCTCTTTCTAAGTGCCCCCACATCCTCTCAGCAGCTCCAAAATACCTGCCATGAGGCCCCGGTCATTTATTTCTTCTCCCTTAACTCCCACCTCTCTAGACATGTCTCTATTCATTCACTGGATTCTATATCACAAACCTGCAAAACTAGCTGTCAAAGACTGAATTCTCATTAGGAGGGAGGAGAAAGGAAATCTCTGCAGGCTGCTGCAAAGACAAAATGTTCTTTGGTGGGCTGGGGCCAGTGGGGCAGGGAACAGGAAAGGCTGGCATGCTCACACACTAATGAAATTTGTACCTACCTCACAAGCTCTGTGACAACTTTCAGAAGATTATATTCTCTCTACTCCATGATGGACAATCTGAACCCAAGGAGAGTTCTCAAAGGTCACAGACCTAACAAGTGACAAAATTAGAACCCAGGTATACAGGACAACAAAGCCCACCATTTTTTTTTCCACCAAGCCACGAGTATCCAGTGGAAGAGATGATAATAAGAATAATAAGATTGCTATGATCAACATCTCATCATCATTTTGGTGAAGCAGGTATAGGGGTGGGAGCGGTAAACCAAAGGACACTGCAAGTGACTCCACCTTGGCTTGTGACACAATTGATCTTTCAGCCCTTAGGTAACACTAGCTCATGGCTCTTTCTGATTATATTTGGGTGTGGTCAGCTTTCCGTAATAAATGTAATTTCATTCATATCACAAATATTACATTCTTGCCATGTTAGGGATTATGTGAGAGATGGAGGGCAAATAGTAAGACAACAGGATCCTTGCTTGAGAGAGTTGGAGTTGAGTTGGAGATGCAGGCATATAAAACAATACGGACCATGAAGTGCCGTAAGGGAAGCCAGAAACATCCAGCTGAGCCCGAATTGATTAGGACAGATTTCACCAAAGGCATTTGAACTAGTCTTGGGGAATTGCGTTCTACTGCCCTTTTTGGTGGTTTCTCTTAGTTTTCAGGGTAATCTTCAATTACTTAATTTTCATGGTTAACCCTTGTGTTCTACTCAATCCCTGAAGAAATTGTTACAGTGACGGGACCCCAAAGTCACACCCTCCCAATATGAGTCACATAGAAAAGTCATATTTTCTTGGCCTCTCCACAGTTCAATTCTATTATTATTGGCATGACTCAATAAGTGTTTTTTTTTTTTTTAAAGATTTTATTTATTTATTTGTCAGAGAGAGAGAGAGCACAGGCAGACAGAGTGTCAGAGGGAGAAGCAGGATCCTTGCAGAGCAAGGAGCCCGATGCGGGACTCGATCCCAAGACGCTGGGATCATGACCTGAGCCGAAGGCAGCCGCCCAACCAACTGAGCCACCCAGGTGTCCCAACAATAAGTGTTTTTTGAGCATGTAATTGTAAACAAATAAAGACATAGCCTCTGGCTTTGTGGAGCTTCAAGCCCATTGAGGAGATACATATTCTTCAAATATTTGTAAAGTTTATGTGACATTTCATATATATAAGTATAAAATTTTGACTATGCCCTCAGCAGACAGAAGAGAGGGATCTAATCAGGGGTGAGAGTGGGGACGGGATTGTCAGAGATTTCTCAAATAGTCTATACTTGGGCCAATATCTGAGGGCCAGAAAGGAAGAGAGAGGATCATCTCTTGCAGAGGAAACAAAGAGGCTGTGGTGGGAGGGAGCAGAGGAAAAGCAGTAACTGAAAGAACAACAATGTGCTCAGAGTGGAATGCACATGGGAAAGCGCGGGGGGAGATGAAGCCAGAGACAAAGGTGGGGCCAAACCCTGCAGGGCTGTGGGCATGTGAAATATATTGGTCTTGATCCCATGAGCAAAGTGAAGCCATTTTTGCCATGACAGACATGACCAGGTCTGCATTTTAAAAAGGCCACTTGTTCTTCTCCTTGGAGAATACGCCGCAGAGTGGCAATAGGGAATGTGTGAGGCAGATAAGGACAACCTGCAGTGGGCCACAGGACCTAGAAAGGGTGAAAATATGATTGCCTTGGAGCGCAAAAGTGGGGCTCTGGTTCTGAGGTCTTTGCCTCACTGGTCAAGGCAGCCTGACCAATGGATTGTCTTTGTTTGGGTTTCCCCATCTACAACACTGGGGAAGACACTTCTTTACCTCTTTCTAGGGTGCTCCTGACGATCAAATTAAGTGATGAGAATGAATATACACAATGTACCACAATAGGATATTGATAGCAAAGAAACAATTAAAATAGGCATAATGGGTACCTATTGCTCATGTGAGCCCAGCCCAAAGAAACAAAGCCTGGAGGAAAATAATGTAGTTTTTAAAATTTACACGTATTCTAGGAGGTATCTGCAAGAAAGAGCAAGAAAAGAGAGAAACATACAAGGAGAGAGGAAAGGGGAAAAAGCTAAATTTTCATTTAGCTCTTTAAGCCAGAGCGTGGGGGAAAAGGAAGACTAACGTGTGAATACAGAAAAAAACAGACAAAAAGTGCATTCCCCTTGTCAGGATGTTAGTTCTGCCTCCTGCTCTACCAGCTCGTGGATCCATTTATGAGTTAGGACCCTTTTTGAATAAGTCCCAATGCTATTTATATTTGCTTTTAAAAGAGTTACCTCAATTTTCTGCTTCCCCCATGTGAACCTTTGCATATTTACCCAATTGATAACATTTTCCTGACCAAAAAAACAAGCCAAGGAAAGAAAGGCTCACTCTGAATTTTCAGAATGCTGATTCCAGAAAGAAGAGAAATGATTTCTTAGTTTGCCCCTATTCTGCAATTGTACAGCAACTTCTTGGCTTTTAAAATGATGAGTAAGTAAACCCTATTATTCATCTTAATAAAAAAAAAAAAAAAACCTCTACCGAAACCCTTTTCAGGCTTATGACAAATGGAGTGTCTTGAATTAACAAAGTAGTTGGAATGCAGAGCAAAAATTCCCCACAAATTTCCCAAAATGTGTTCTCAGATCACTTCTCCTGAAAGTTATCTTTGGAGAGCTGTTCACCGGCTGTCCCCCACCTTCTTTTCCCATTAGCCCCCTCCCATGGATGGCTTTGTTCCTAGAACTTTCATTCCGTACAGTGTCAAATGCTTCTGAGAGCTTGGAGAGGTGTGCTTCAGGCTCCCAACACCAAGCCTGGCCGTGCCAGCTGTACAGAAATCCAGGGCGATGGGGCGAATGCCACCTGCTTGTTGGATTCCTTTCCTCTCCCCCTCCATGCCCACTTCACCCAAGCTATGGCAACCTCTCTCAAAGAGTGACCCAATCACCTTGAAGCAGAAATACATCAGTGTGTGAGTTCTGCAACAATGGGATTGAAATTAACCTGCTAGCCCGGCAGATAATTATCTTAATAAGAAATTTCTTTGAAAACACAGATTCTACAAACTACCTCTTGATCTCCAAACTTGAACCAAGCAAACAGCTCCATCTCAAAATATGATCTTAGAGTGAAATTAATATTGATTATGAGGGATAAAAAGTGCTGCATGGAAGATAGTAAAAATTATTTCAGATTAGAGGTTGGGGAAATAAGAGGAGAATAAAAATGAATATTAGCAAAGCACCATAAAATGACACTAAATTCCAGTGTTGTTAAATCACTCAGTTAATTATAGAAGATTCTGGAGGAATCTATTCAGTTACCGCTGAATTGTGGACTTGTTGTTGTTCGTTGTTGTTGTTGTTGTTGTTTTTTAAATATTCAACACACTTGAAAATTCAGGAGGTCTTTGGACAGAGGGACCTGAGGGCAGAAGCCTAAAAAACTATACTATAGGATTAACTACATCAAGTTTATGAATTCACTCCTTATCCATCAAACATGTATTTTGTAGAACCCATCATGGGCAACTGAGAGCTGGATGCTATATAAACGGCAGATCCACTGTCCTCAAGGTGATTAGAGACTAGTGGAAGGAGAGTCATGATTAAATCACCACAAGATTACAGTGGGGACCAGAGAAGGAGAGAAGGGTGAGTTCACCTAGAGGAATGAGGAAAACCCAACCACCCCATAGACCCAGCTTGCTGATGGTGCTACAAGTGGGTTATTCTGTGGTATTTCAGATTTTCTCTGCTGATGGAAATATGACTGGAGACCTGTCCCTTGTGGGAAGTAGGACCAACACAGAAAAATGATTACAATCCTTTGACAATCTCCAGAAAGAACAGATACAGGACTCAGACTATAGAAAGCAGGCCTTGGAGAGGGAAGAACTGCTTTTATGTCTTTCTCTGGTCTTGGATCTCTGGAGCTTTGCTTCTAGTGGTAGAGGTCTAGGGTGTACTCCAGAGAATGGGTGCTGAACTGATGTCTAGAAAAAGGGACTTGTCTAGGAGCAAAGGGAGGAATTACTCCATACTTGCCATTGACTATTTATGGAGAAGACTCAACCTGAGAGATCAACCCATAGGACTGCAAGTTTCCTCAGTTACCTCTTACTCTCTGTCTACCATTAAAAGGCTATATATCAGAGTAGTTAAAAAGAAGGGTTGGAGAGGCAGACTGCTTTCATTCATATCTTGACTCCACCACAAACTTTATGAGTAATCTTGGAAAAATTATTTATGCTGTCTCCCTTCATTGTCTTTTAAAATGGGAATAATCACAGGATTTACCTAATGGAGTTGCTATGAAGATCCAAATAAGTATTGCATGTAATGCACTTACAATCATTCTCTGTAGGGGTCATTCAGTAATTATGTGCTATAAACATTTGTCATTAAAAAACTACTTAATTTTAGTTCCATGTATTGAAGCTACTGACTGTAAAATTTTGAAATAATTAATTGGAACACTAGGCCTTACCACAGGGGTTATAAAGGGTAAGGTTTTAGAGTAAAATGTCCCTATCCTTGTGAATTGGCCAAGAGAGTAGATGTCAGAAAGAAACTTACAAAAAGGAGTTTCTAAAAGAAGAATATGAATCCTGAGCATGAGGAGTCCTTCCCTCCCATGAGACTCTCCTTTCTAAGATAGTCTTAAAGGGTCTGGCTTTTATTTTTATTATGGAATTTCATGCAAATACTCCAAAAGAAAATTGAAGTCATGTCATTTGCACAATGACTTCTGATTGGAATTCTGATTGGAATGAATACATGTTTCTATTCTTCCTAGATAATTTCATGGAGAGTCCTGTTTATATTAGTCAGAACCTTGGTTTTTAGGTCATTTCATTGAGCCAAGTCCATATGCCCAAGTCAAGCAAGGATCAATGTCAGGCAAAGGGGTACACACAGAAACACACACACACACACACACACACACACCACACATACCCCTATGCTCCCACTCCCCCAGTACCATGCCATTAAAAATGTAAGAAAGGGTTATTGAGGAAATACCTACAGTGAGACTTGGCAGAGCACATGCAACCTTCATCCTTACCCACAAGGAACTATGGCTAGGCCAGATATGGCTGCATACACCATGGAAAAGAGCCTCTGAAAGACTCTATCACTTTGTACAAACTCCTACTACATTACACATTTATAGGAGAGGTGAGAAGGAGGCAGGCAATCTCTAGTCAATAATTCACCAGTGGAAACTCCCTTTCCAAGGTATGGCTTATTGGAAAAAGGGATAGACTCTGGAATTCAGCCACTGGTATCCCCCTATTCCATTGAGCTTACTCAGAACTGCCTAGTTGGCATCCTGCTGAGCTGTTGAAATTGGGAGGGAATGAATCTCCAAGGCCCAGAAGACTTGATCACCACAGGCCCCATGGGTTCTCTCTGTTATATATTTAAGGCTTTCCCTAAGCCAACACATCCACTTTCATTATCTTAATTGCCACCCGTAAGTGAATATCTCCTAAATCAAATCTCCAACCTTGACTTTTTCCTGAGCTTCAGATGGATATTTTTTCTTGCTTTTCTCACAATATTATCTCACACTCAACTTATCTAAAAATGGGTGACTCTTTCCCCAAACCTTCTCCTTTGCCTAAATTTTCTTGTCATAATTGATTGCTCCACCATCATTAGCTTTGATTGAAAGCATCCAAACCTGAAACCTGACAGTCATCTTTGTCTCTTCCCTCTGACTTTTCATATTAAATTATCGCTGCGATGGTTAATATTATGTGACTGGGCTAAGGGATGCCCAGATAGCAGGTATATTCCTGGGTGTGTATGTGAGGGTGTCTCTGAAAAAAATTATCATTTGAATCCAAAGACTGAGTAGCTTGCCCTCATACATGTGTGCTGTTTTCATGCATTTTGTTGAGGGTCCAAATAGAACAGAAGAGGCACAGGAAGGGTTAATTTGCTAGGGCTGAGCCATCCATCTACTCCTGCCCTCAGACATAGACATCTGTGGTCCCATTCTCAGGCTTTTAGACTCAGAACAGGACTTACAGAACTATTTGAGAGTTAACAACTCAATATCACCACTTATCCTTTTGCCTCATTAGCGCCAACTCATCCTTTATTTTTAAAGATTTATTTATTATTACTAAGAGAGAGAGCATGAGCACAAGTGGGAGGAAGCAGAGGGAGAAAGAGAATTTCAAGCAGACGCTATGCTGAGTGTGGAGCTGATGTGGGGCTTGAACTCAGGACCCGGGTCACCAGCTAGAGCTGAAACCAAGAGTTGAATGTTTTGTTCTGTTTGTTTAAAGATTTTATTTATTATTTGAGAGAGAGAGAAAGCATGTGAGGAGAGGAGGAGAGAGCACGATAGGGGGAGGGGCAGAGGGAAAAGCAAGGCCTCCCAGGGAACCGAAGTCGAGGCTCTATCTCATGGACCCTAGGATCATGACTGAGTCGAGAGCAGATGCTTAACTGACTGCCCCACCCAGGCACCCCTAACCTCATCCTTTAGATTTTGGTGACAGAATATGGTGATCATTTATCAAGAAGATGACAAGTATCTAGTGAAGGGTTTCTCCATGCCAAAAGAGGATCTAGAAAATATGAAATCTTCTCACAGGTATTGCCAAACCCTAACTGGACCCTATTCCCTGAGTGCCTAGTTTTACCACTGACACCACCCATATCAGGGGTAACTCTCAGTTCGACAGTCATCAGTACAACTCATTACAATGTTCCTCTTTCTTTTAACCAAGGGACTCCACTTTCTTATCCAAGAAACATTCCACCTCCGTGAATGACCCCACTTGATCATCTTTGCCTGAGAGCCCCATTTGTTTTCCAGTTTTGATAGAAATTCATCTTCAACTTTGCAACTTCAATTGCTCGTCCTATACTTTTCTTCCTATGATGATAGATAGGAAGAACTAATGGCTTTGAAGAACCTTTCAGTGTTACTCTGTCACCAAACTGATTGCCTATAAGTTCAACTGGGCCTTCACAGAACAGGAGTACTAAGTTGTATACATGTCTCCTTTTCATGTCTCCACCCACTGGGCCAACCACTGACAAACTCTTCCTAGAAATGAGGAAGTCTCACAGGCTCAGAAGGCCAAATATATTGCATTTAAGTCAAAAAGAGGGACACCTGGGGGGTACAGTCAGTTAAGCATCTGCCTTTGACTCAGGCCATGATATCAGGGTCCTGGTGTCTAGCCCCAAGTCAGGCTCTCTGCTCAGTGGGAAGTCTGCTTCCCTTCTCCCTCTGCCCCTTCCCCCAACTAATGCTCGCTCTCTCTCTCTCTCAAATAAATAAAATCTTTTAAAAATTTTTAAAAATATCATTTCCCATGCAAATAAAGGACAGATCTGTCTTTGTAATAAATTCTTATTCACATTCTAAAGATAAAGTCAGCTCCATTCCCATCAGCAAGTACCTCTATACCCTCAAAATCCAACTTTGTTTCATCCATTAGTTTCATCTACCCCTCACTTCCAAATTCAAGCATTTGAGAATCTTCCTTGTATGTGCATGTTCTGTGTGAACAATTGGCTTTCACTACCAGCATCCCACTCTGCCTGGGAGATGACCTGCCTGTTGGAGGATGTATAAAGGTCCAGTCTCAAGAGAAATAAATCATATTCTACCCCACAGATCCCTAGGATTTTGTTTCTTTGCTGTGAACCCCCACTGCTCCCCTCCCAGACTCATCTACTGCCCTGTTTTATGGCATTCAATGACCCTCCACTTCGCACGGTATAAAGCTCAGTGTTAGGCTTCAGACCCAGTGTGACAAGCCATTTCAGATCTGGTTCCTATCTATCCACCTAGCCTCATTCACCTCAGGTAGAGACCAAAGGGCGCTTAGGCTAGAGTGTACCTCAAAGACATGTCAGCACAACCGGTTATTTGAGGAACATATTAGGGGGAAGTACAGTTTTCCTTATAACTCAGCTCACAGTAACACAGAACTTGTGGAAAATAAGCTCCTTTAGCAAGGCATATTTATACAAGCACAGGTATTTTGAGCTATAGGCAAGGTGGAAAATATGCAAGAGGGATGTGGATTATATCAGAACCCCAAGGGTTAAACCACAGTAAGGATTTTCATCCATTCCTACCGAAAGGAAACTGAGAATCTGTACTTCCTTTGCTCTGTGTTCCCAATGTAAAATGAACTGCAGATAGTTCTCATTACACATTGTGACTTCTGTCACACTTAACTCCTTTAGTCACTTCCACAAAGCTCTAAGGTGAAGAATCTCTCAGGCCATTGTTATATATTACTGCCAGGTCCGTGAGGTCAGATCCCTCCGGATGATTGTAGTCAAGATTTTGCACACCACCACAACAGGACCAGATGTGTCCTTCACCTCCATGCAGAATGTTGTCCTAATGGCATTTAGTCTTCTCCGGTGATCCCCCATTGAAATGGCATTGGGTTGCAAGGTCTCTTTCAATAACACTTCTCTCTCTCTCTGGAGATAAGTGCCAAGACTGCATGGACCCCAAGTTGCTGATACCCCATATCCTGCCTTCAAGACTCTTTTCCTGACCTCAGGCTAATCACAATGCTCCACCTGTCCCATTCTCCATACCCACATGGATTCAACTGTCACGCAGTCAGGATCTGTCAGGATAGGGCATTCCTACGAGGCTCTTTTTTCCCCATGGTCACCTGACCAGATTAATTTATGATAAGCAGGTCCAACTTTTCCAGGCTGGCCTTCATTTGAAACTTTATCCTCCCTGTTCCACCAAACCCACATTAAGAGATGGGGCACTCCTTGGCCAGAGTCTGCAGTTCCACTGCTTGAACTCTTCTCCATGGCCTTCCTGGGCAGGGCAGAGTAGACAGTTTGGCTGAGGCATGTGTTTCATGTAGGACAGTTTATGGGAAATGGAGCTATAAAAGCAGATTGGGGTCAGCCTGGGGAGGATTCGGAGAGAGAGAGGAGCATCCTTCCTCTGCTTTGAAGCCCTCTTCAGCAGCACAGCACTGCCACACACAACTCCAGATTTCATTTACTGGATAGGGAGCAACTCCATTAAACTTCAAAGCATCACTTGAGAGAGGATTATTTTCTTACCAAGGTGACTGGAGGTATTTTGGTTCTAAGACTTTATGATCACATTGTCTCAGAGGCAGCTTGACAACGTCTTATGTCTCTGACACTGGAGGGATTTATTCACTTGAAGCAAGGCATTAAATCCTTGGCGGGCACTGTATGTAAAATCTGGCTTTATAAATAAACACTACTTTGCCCTTCTGCTTTCCTTTCTTCTAAGAATCTGCAAGCCTCCAACATCTCATAATGAAATAAGCCTTATGCTCCCACCTTAATGGAAGGTAGATGTTATCCTTGCTGGGTTGTAGAGGCTCCCTCCTCTATGGGACCAGCATGATAATATTCAAACTTCTTTCCTTCCAGAGTCATGAGCAAGTTTGAGTGGCTAATAGGTAGAATTATTCCACTTGGAGATCTTGAGGAAGAAGTGAAGATCCTTTGTCCTAAGTACCATCATTGTGCCTTACTGCCTCATCCTTCCCCCCAAAACTCCTTTCTGCTTCATAATTCAGCACAAATGTATGTATCCAGTTAAAAACAAAACAAAACAAAACACACTGGGTAAAAGGACACCCTAGCCTGGTTATTCCTCCAGACAGGATCACCCAGCTCTGCTTGAATCCTGTTGGTGATGGGACACTCACTACTCCCACAAGGCTGCCAGTTCCACCGGAGATAGTTTTCTTCCTCACACGAAGCTAAAATCCCTTTCCTTATAATTGTTGCCTTTGGGTCCCAACCATGACCCTCTGGATTATCTCTGAGGAAGTGTTATTCTTTCTCCATATGACAGCACCTCAAATATTTGAAGGCAACTATCATAGCTACTTTTCATTATTTTCTTCTCCCACATGAGCTAGGGGCAGACCTTGACAAGCAGGAAAAATTGCTCACAGTGACTTGTAATATTTCCATTTCTTAAGGAAGAAATAAACATGGAGCAATTTGTCACCCACTTACTGTCCCATTTTTTCAGGTAGAATAAATGCTATTTTCAGCATTGGAATCTACCTCAGTTAACTCTTTGGTCTCAAAAAGCCACTGATTTTGTTGTGCTCTGAAGCTTCCACTGACCCCACTCCTGGAAAAAGTTGGTTACTCTCTCCTCTGTGCTCCCAAGATACTCTATTTAAATTATTGCATTGTTTTGTTTCAGTTCATTTATACCCATGCCTGCCTCTCAAGACTTAAAAGTCGCAAGCACAACCCATATTTTAGTCATGGTGGTATCCCCAATGCCTAGCAGAGTGCCTAGAACAAAACAAATGTTTGCTGCTGAATGAACGCTGTCTATACATCATCATAAAGAGGGTTGTCAAGATTTCTTCAATGCCTTAAACTATTGGGAATCTGTTACTTTACAAAGTTGGTTTATTATTTCTCCTGTCAGTTTCAGGTTCCAAAAATATGGAGCACGTGTACAAATGTGGAAGCAACTTTGTATATATATACCCCATAAAGAAGATCTATGCCAGCACTCTGCTGTATTTATCTGGCGACTAGCATCAGTGGTGACACATAAAACTATACAGTTAAAAGACACTAAAGTACAGCTTAGATGAAAACAGATGAAAAAGATAGAAACTGCTCAAAAGGCTGCTGAGAAGAAAATATCTTAGGCCCATTCTTTAAAGCATTTACATAAATAATCCTGACTAGTTATGCACTTGTGTGTGTGTGAGTGTGCGTGCGATGAGAGAGGGACTTGTATGCTTAATTTAAAGTTAACATTAGCTATAGTGCCCACTTTCCTTTCCCACTTCTTCAGTGTTTTAGGAGATTGTCAGGCTGCCTTCAAATATCCTTTCTACCACTTGTGAGGGTACTGGTAGGAAGGGGACTGTTAGTAGTCGGGTGGCCCTAAGATAGCACAAATGGATGAGCAAATCTGAGAGCCCCTGGGCAGGGGTGATAAAGCTACCTGCTCTGTTCAGTTTCCTATCAGCTTAGAATGAGAAATAATGGCTTATGCCAGGGAAACAATCAGTTAAGAACTCATCCTAACCAGCCAAATTTGATGTAAGAAAACCGTTGTGCGTGTTTGATGAATGTTTCTCTCAAATTCCATTATTTTGTACTTTTTATTGAAGTATAATTAACAGTTTTATATTAGTTTCAGGTGCACAATATAATGATTCAATAATCTACACATTACTCAATGAACATCACAATAAATGTACTCTTAATCCCCTTTATCCATTTCATCCATCCTCCCACTCACCTCCCCTCTGGCAACCACCAATTTGTTCTCTGTATTTAAGAGTCTGGTTTTTCATTTGTTTTTTTTTTTCCCTTGTTTTGTTTCTTAAATTCCACACATGACTGACATCACGTATTATTTGTCTTTCTCTGTCTGACTTATTTCATGTACAATTATACTTTCTTGGTCCATCCATATTGTTGCAAATGGCAAGATCTTATTCTTTTTTTGCCTGTGTAATATTATATACACACACACACATTATATATATATGTACATATATACACACACACATATATAATGTATGTTATACATATATATAATGTATACATATTATATAATGTATAACATACATTATATATGTGTGTGTGTATATATGTACATATATATGTATGTGTATATATGTATATGTGATATGATAAGTGGTATACCACATCTTCTTTATCCATCCATTTACAAGTAGACACTTGCATTACTTTCTTTTCTTGATTATTATAACTAATACTGCAATAAACATAGAGGTTTATCTATCTTTTCAAATTACTATTTCCCTTTTCTTTGGGTATATACCCAATAGTGGCATTACTGGATCATATGATAATTCAATTTTTTAAAATTTTTTGAGAAAACTCATACTGTTTTCCAGAGTGGCTGCACTAATTTGTATTCCCACCCACAGTGCACAAGGGATCTTTTTCTCCATATCATTGCCAATACTTTCTTGTCTTTTTGATAGTAGCCATTGTAACAGGTATAAGGTAATATCTCTCGTGGTTTTGATTTGCATTTCCCTGATGATTAGTGATGTTTAGCATCTTTCCATGTGTCTGTCATCATTTGTATGTCTTCTTTGAGAAAGTGCCCATTCAGGTCCTCTGACCATTTTAATCGGATTATTTGGGGTGTTTGGGGTCTTGAATTGTGTAAGTCCTTTATATATTGTGATTATGAACCTCCTTATCAGAGATATCATTCACAAGTACCGTCTCCCATTCAGTTGGTTGCCTTGTTGGTTTGTTGATCATTTCAAATTCCACTTTAAATGTTCATTAGATTTAAGAGAGTAAAAGAGCAACCCTAGCCCCAGCCCTTTAAGACAATTGGCAGCAGTGTTTTGTGGAAGAATCTGAAAGATGATTTCTAGTACTATATGCAAATAAAATAACAATATTAATAATTAATAATGATTATTCTGCCAGTTGAGAGGAGGGCCTTCATAGAAAGATTAGAAGACTGGTTGCTCTGTTATAACTTTAACCTAACTGGACAGAAATGGCCAGGGCATGTCACAGTGGACCTGTCCCCACATTTACTTCCTATGTAATTTTAGACTCTAGACAGGCACGGGGAACAGTAGTGAGCTTAAAGTAAGCTGAGCTGTTGAGAGGTGTTTGAAGGAAGGTAGCTCCTTTTGAGCAAAGGAGATTACTGGATGCAAGGAAGAGGTAACAGGGAACAGGAAACATCCTATACAGATTAGGGTAGGCAAGTAAGTACATAGTCCAAGAGGCAGCCCTAAATTTTCTGAAATCCTGAAGTCTCTCAAAGTTTTGACTATCAAAACTACAAAACCAAGGTGTCAGCAAGTCCTAGCTTTCCTGGAAAGCTCTAGGGAAGAATGAATCTTTTCCTCTTTGAGCATCTGGGAGCTCTTGATGTCCTTGGCTTGTGACCACATGACTCTAACTTCTTCCTCAGACTTCACATGGTTCCCCCTCCATGTCAGTTGCTTTCTCCTCTTCTTCTCTCACAAGGCCACTTGCCTTTGGATTTAGGACCCACTCAGAAATCCGTATGACCTCATCTCAAAATCTTCAACTTAATTAAACCTAAAAGGCGTTTTTCCAAATAAGGTCACATTCACAGGTTCTGGGGATTAAGACATGGACATATCTTTTTGGGGGAGTCACCATTCACCCACTACAGGTATTGATTAAGCAATGATTGTTACATTAAGTTAAATAGTAAATTTAGTTAAGAAGATAATTTTTTAAAAAAAAATTGTATTCCCAATAGCATTACACAGTCTGTCAATCAATTCCAATGAAAAAAAAAATTATTTAATAGAAATATATTTTCAGAGGGCCATAAGATTGGCCATCACACACATCTTGAGATGTGTGTGTGTGTGCATGTATGTGTGTGTGAATGTGAGTGTACAAATGTGTGTGTGAACATCTGTATGTATGTGAATGTATGTGAGTGTGTGTGTTTGGCACAAAACAGGTAAATTTAAACTTTAAAATGCAGGATGCTGCTTTTATTGGTGCCTACAATAAGGTTGTTCTTTTAAATGTTATTTATTAGATCAGAGTCCTAGGATGCTATCAGTTTTAGTGCAAGTAACCAAAGGTGAATTCAGAGTGATGGAATGAAAACTCTTTAGAGTTGGAGTGGAAGTACCTGGTTTGAATCTTTTCATGACTGTTGACCTTCAAGCAGATATCTAACTATGTAACTGCCTCATATAGTTAGTTTCCCTCTCTGTAAAATCAGGGGAAATCCTCTTTATCTTCTTAACTTTCACCATGAATACCCAGCCCTTTGATTTCCTGATCTGTTCTCCAGACCTGGCTAGAGCAGGGGAGCACAGCGTGCAACCAGAGACATGGGCCAGGAAACTGTTAGGGCAAACTTTCCCTTCAAATCTCTTTGGTTCAATTCACAGAGACCAAGCTTGCTTATATAAAAGAGTTTTACTCTAATATTATATAGGTGGGCTGAGACTGGAACTAAATGCCAGTCAGAATCCAGGAAGCTCCGGGAACCAGCCCTCAGGGGCCCATCTCTCACCCACCGCACCCCACCCCTCACCTCTATCATGAGGATCAACTTCTGCCTCTGTATCAGTTCCAGTCGCATGCCCCTGAGCACCCTCCTGTGCTCACCTGTGGCTTCACTTCCTAATAACTTTAGGCAGCATAGGCTTCAGCTGTCCTGTTGAATCCAAATCTACCTTGTGTACCCTTTCAGCTTCTGCTCCCATGGCTAACACCTTCAATCTCCAAGTTGCCTAGAAAATTACTCAATATTTCCTTCCGAACTAGTGCATAAGTTATGAGGAATATGGCTGTGCTGCCCTGGAGCAAAGGCAATATCATCAGAGGATAGAAGGTGTGGCCATGTGGGGCAAAGCACAGCTACTGTTCTCAGAAGGGATTATATGTGGGTTAACTTCACGTAAAAGGTGGTTGAGGCAGACAGCTACAGGATTGTCTGTCACACCCTGCCCTCCTCTGAGAACTATTTTCCCCTAATTCCCTTAATTCTTACAGTTCCACGTGAGCCACTGTGTTTTTATCTGACTCCACCTTCTAACCACAGTTGATTTGAGCAGGATACTACACCTCTAACCTGCTGGGCCAACCACTGCCTTCTCAATTACTGAAGCTGAGTTTAGAAAGTGTCTTATGAGCCTCCCTCTTTTCACCAAAGCCAGGAATCTTGAGTGTCATAGGTGGCCATGTTTGGTTTTTTTGTTTTTTGTTTTTTGTTTTTTGCCATATGTAGAAAACCAATAGTCAGCATGACAGGAAGATGCCAACATGCAGTGGAGGAAAACTGAATGAGGGATGAAGAGGCTCTTGCCAGCATTCCAAGCACCAGCTCTACTTCCTTCTGTGACCCAGCTGCCTCCTGGCTGTCCCAGCTCTGCCTTGGTTTTCAGACTTCAGGGATTCCAAAAGATATTCCCATCAAGGTGACTACTTTGCTTTAGCTAGTTCAAATGGCATCTCTGTTGTTTTCTGCCACAGCCATCCTAAGAGTCTTACAGAGGTATAGGTAGGATGGGCCATGAGACTTCTCTAGAACACCCCCTTTATACTTTTGCATCCAGCTGGTGACTCTTGTGAGTGGTACACAGAGTTGGCCAGGGTTCTCATCTGTAACATGAAGCCTCACATTTGAATTCAACAGAAGCCATATATGGAATTCCCAATAGAATTTATTATATGACCAATACTACTGAGTGCCTATTATGTGACAGGCCCTAGACCCTGCACAGCGAATTTGATGAAGGATTAAACAATCTGCTGGCAGAGCCTTAATATTTTAAAGTCATTTTTATTCTAGAATTCTCAGTAAGAAGTGTTCAATCTGATTGAACATTTCACCGTAACCCACATGCCACCATTGCAAGATAAGAGCATTTGCAAACCCAGAATTCTCCCCCACTACATGTGCTTCGATTATACTGATGTACTTAAGCCAAACAGAAAGCACTGGGGGCTGCCAGCTTTAGTGATTGGAAGGAAGCCCTCTGGAGCCTCTTTTCTATCACTACATTTGGGACTTTGCTTTCTCTTGATTCCCACATGCAATTATAGGAAATAAATACAAGTAATGTCAAGTCATTTAGAATGAGGGGCCTGGGAGAATAAGAGTAACTGTACCGCTACCTGGTCTCTCTTTCTGTTGATCTCCTTGAAGACAGAGGAGTTACTTGATTTCCTTAATTTAATAAACATTTTCTGAGGGTCTTCTAAGTGCCCTCCCCTTTTCTAACAGCTGAAGTTCAGTGGTGAGCAAAACAAAAACATTCCCTTCCACTGGAAAGAGTAAGCCAACCACAGGTAATATAAGGTCAGGTGGTAAGTAGCATTATGAAGACCAATCACGTGGATTATGAGACAAGAGGCAGGCTACCTAAGAGATGACCTTTCTGAGAAGTAGCCTGTGAGCAATGCCTGAAGGAAGAGGAGAAGAATGATGTCAATGTTTGGGGATTATCCAACAAGTACAAAGGTCTTGAATTGAAAAAAAGTATTTCAGAAACACTGGGGAATATGAATGACTAGAATGAAGAGAGTAGACAAAATAAATGAAACTTATATTAATGGCCAAAGACCAACCATGTAGGACACTGTACTCCATATAAAAAGAACCTAATTGGGGCACCTGGGTGGTTCAATCGTTAAGTGTCTGCTTTCGGCTCAGGTCATGATCCCAGGGTCCTGGGATCAAGCCCCATGTCAGGCTCCCTGCACTGCAGGAAGCCTGCTTCTCCCTCTCCCACTTCCCCTGTTTGTGTTCCTCTCCAGCTGTCTCTCTTTGTCAAATAAATGAAATCTTAAAAAAAAAAATTAAAAAAAAAAAAGAACCTAATTGTATTTTTAGCATGGTGGAGTCAAGAGGGCCATAAATCTTTTGTAGCCTTTCCTTGAGAAGGAAAGGTATGTTTCTCCTTCCCTTGGTTGTAGGGTGGCCTGTGATAACTTTGTACAATGAACTACTACAGAAGTAATGTTAGGGCAGCTCCAGATCTGGGCTTTTTGAGACTTGCTGGCTTTAATTCTGGTCTCTGGGAGCACTTACCTATCACATACAAGTTCTGCTGGAGAAATGATATGGAGAGGCCATAGACTACATGAAGAAGGATAGGGGCGCCCCTGGGTCCAGTGGAGTCCTGCTTTTAAATTCTCTTTGCCAAGGTGCCAGACATGAGAGTGAAGCCATCTTTGACTCTCTGGACCAGACTAGCCTCCAGCTGAACCTACTGAGCAACCCCAGTTGATACCATGTAGAAAAGAAGAATCACTTAGCTCAGCTTTTCCTGGATTCCTAACCCACAAACTCATGAAACATAATAAAAATTGTTGCTGTTCATCTCAGTCATCTCAGGCTGACTATGAAATTTTGAAATAATGAAAATACCACAGACTGGGTGGCTTATAAATAAAAGAAACTTCTCTCTCACACTTCTAGAAGCTTGAAGTCCAAGGGTGCCAACACGGTCAGATTCTGGAGAAACCCTTCTCCTGGATTATAGACTGCCAGATTCTCATTGTTTCTTTACATGGTGGAGAACAGAGAGAGGAAGCAAGCTCTCTGTGACTCTTGTAAGAGACTAGTCTTGTTCATAAGAGCTCCACCCTCATGACCTTGTCTCATCCTAATTACCTCCCAAAGGTCCCTCCTTCTAACACCATTACACTGAGGGGTAAGATTTTAATATATGAATTTGGGGGCAGGGAGGGATGAACATTGAATCCATAAAACTGCTTTAAACCACCAAATTAAGGGATAGTTTGAAATTGGAGCTCTTAGTGTGTTAGTAACCACTGAAGGCTTATTGGCAGACAAATGACTTGACCGAGTGCTCTGTGAAGAGTACAACATAGGGGTACATAAGTGGCAGGAGGAAGATCAGTTAGGGGGTTACCATAGTAGTGCAATGAGAGGTGCTATGAGCTTGGAGTAGAGGGTAGAAGTGTAAGAGATGAAAAATAATCACATCCCAGATATATAGCTAAGGTCAAGGCTGGATAATTTGTTAATAATTTTGGTCTAAATAGCTGGATAAATGGGAGTAAGCTGGATAAATGGGAGAAATGGGGAAAGGCACAAAAATTTGGAAGTGGAAAGATGGAGCTGAAAAGTATGGACAACCATCTGAGGGAGCACTACCCAAAGAAGAATGCAGAAGAAGGGGCTAACTAGACCAGTCTCGGCTGGGATGATGAGGAATGAGGAGGAAGACTCTTAAGAATTCTGGGAGGGAATCCAGTATACAAGTGGATCTTTAGATGGGAGCAGGCACAGCTTATAGGCTAGAAGGCAGAGTATGTGGGTACAGATGTAGGAGCTAATGGCGTCTGCTCCTCCTCAGAGCCCCAGGCCCCTAATGCCTGGCTTTCCTGGCTTTAGGGTCCAAACAGTACAGCCTTCACCCTGGTCCTCTTCTCCCATTTTGTCAGATGCAAGAATTGTGATAGGGTCAGCTTGGTGAATTACTTCTGACTGTTGCTATTTTCTCAGTGAAATAAAGTACGGCAATTATCTGACAGTAGAAACGGGAGTTTCAGAACTTTGAGGAGAGAAATGAAGATGTGAAGTGGTCATTTCAGAGTGGGGAGAGCAGATTCACTAAGGAAATGTAGTAAGATTGGCCAGCAGCACTAAAAACCCATTCAATATTTTTGTCCTTAATTTAAGGGAACTTCCATAGTCTGTACAGTAGCCACGAACATGGGTCACTCAAATCCCCTTTCAAGTGAGAGATGTGGTCAGCTGGAAGATGAAAGTTGGAAGACAACCTCCGTGTGCAGTGTCTTTGGGATCTGACAGAACATTTGAGCCAAAGCCATGCACTTCTTAGCACAACCTAGCCCATGACCAAACGTGGCAGGAGCCCCTCATGGGACTGTCCTATTGGCAGTCTTTGTACTTGGGCACTTCATTGGGCTGTCCAATAATTTCTCAGGATTGTAGCATAATCTAAAACATTCCTTGCTCTCTCACATGTTTCAGACCTGCCTCACATTCTGGAAGTTTTCCTTGCCTATCTCTATGCCCTCTTCAGCTTTATCTTTCATTAAGCTTATTCCTTCCCCTACCCACTTCAAACTCCATCTTGACATCTGCTTCCTAAAGACTCCAACTAACACAACATCGTTATGGGTCTTAATCTCCTGTCACCTTCAGTTGCTCTGGTCATGGCCCACACATGAACTAAGCAGAGGGCTGGACTTTTCCAGATGAGCATGGAGGAGTAATGGAGAAGCAAAGAAATCGGGAGTTCCCAGTACATGCAGTTTTATCTGTCAACATGGAATCCATGCTGTTTAAAAAGTGAGCTGGACCCCTGAAGATGGTGAGGATGGTTGGGAGAGTCAGACCATGTACTCAGGTCAGCTTATTTTCATCTCACAAATGTCTGGTGGATTACCCTTCCCTTGGTAGAGAACTAAACCTAGGAAGACAAAGGCACCTGCTTAAAAAGACTGCCCTTCATTCGGTCATTTTGGGCCACAATCCTGAGTTGTCAAATGAACAAGTTTATGCTGCACACCTTCTTTGTGCCAGGCATTGTGCTAAATATGTTGTTTCTATTATGAAGCTCTTCGAGCATTAAATAGGCAGGTGAGGTAGATATAGTTTTACTGTTTTTATATGGGAAGAAACTGAGACTCAAAAGAGAAATATATCGCTAATAAGTGGCAGATTCAGGATTCAGACCCAAAGCCTTCAGAGCCTGAGCTCTTTCCACAATACCACATTGTTGATAGTCCTTAGATACAACTTACATATCAGAGCTACTAATTAATTTAATCCTGTGCACACAGAGTTGGTACAGAATGCAAATGTGTATGTAAATGATTATTTTAATTTTTACAAACAAAGATGCAAATGTATCCTTAGGTTTACAGGAAACTGGTAAGATAACTTTACCTCAGTTGACCCATTCTTAGGGCTCCAGCAAATCTGAATCATTCTAATATAAATAAACCCCCAGCTTTCCATATGAGAGCTATTCCTTCAGAATTTAAAACATTGAGTCTCTGGCCCCCCATCAAGGATATTTTAGACTCCTCATGATGTTCTTTAGGGCTGAGATAAATGTAAAATGCAAAACCTATCTCTGGAACTTTCTCTCTCCAATAAGAAAAAAAAAAAAAAAAAAGAATCTATGCCTGAGTTCTATCCTTGGGATTCAAGCCAGGATATAGCTCTGGCCTTGAGTAGTCTGACTTCTTTAATCACATATTTACCTCAATTCAGAGCAACCAGAATTCACTTACTCTGTTCTCACTTCATGAGTAGTCGGCTTAATTTGAGAGGTTCTGGGGTTCTCTATTGGCTCCCCCTTTATCACACCCAGTTCTCTGGGTTCTGAGGTCTGAATACTGAGGAGTATGTGTTCAAATATAAATCCCTTTGAGCCGATCAGTCTTGCCACCTGATACTTGACTCAGGTGAAATGTACTTTAAGGTGGGGAGGAAGTAAAATGGGAAAAGGAACCCTAAATAAGGAAATATGGACAGCCTTATAGGCAAATGCTGCTTGGAATCATGGCTTCCCCAAGGTCATATGCCTTCTGCTGAGGGCACTTTACAGGGTGGGATTGATGTCTTCTCCACCCACCACTACTCATGGACCCAGTGTTCCAGCATGCCCACTACTTGCTGAAGTTCCTCAACTGGATGTTCTTCCTTGATCTGAGCCTTTTGACATGCTGGTTGCTCTTCTTGAACCCTTGTTGCCTTACGTTTGCCTGATTACTAGTAACCCCCAAGAGTCTGTTCCAGCATCTCATTCCCCCTCACATGGATCTGTGCTAGTCCCCTCCCTGTACAGTGCTCTCCTAGCACTCTCTGTGAAGTCCCAGAGAACATTGACTCTGTTTTATTTATCTTCATGTTCTCAGCATCTCGCCCCATGTCTTAAATAAATCATTTTAATAAATATTCAAGTATCTCAATGACCCTCTATTACCAAATTTAGCAATTGTCCAGTAGCTGTTAGATTGTCTCTTTCTGGCCCCCAGTGACTACTCTAGTCTGAAAACTTGTGTCTCTCCATTCTCATATCTCTAGGAGCTCAGTACAGTGCTTGTTCCATAGAGGATGCTCAAGAAATAGTTTTGGAGTTAATTAACTTAGGCAAAATGCATCTTCACCAATAAGCTGGATTATTCTAATGGTGGAAATAGCATCTCCTCCTTTGCCTATTGTTGTTCCCAGTTCTTACTAGGAGATGGCATGAAGACATACGGTTGACTGCAGTCACACACACACACACACACACACATACACACACACACACACACACAGTGAGGGATCCTGTCACTTGCACCTCTGCACCTAGTTAGATGCCCAGCCCCATCTGAATGCTTCATTATCCCAAAGCAGTCACGTGTCCCTCCATCTCCTCTTCTCTCCTTTTCCTGCTGCTTCTGGAATCAAGGTACTGCAGACCTGGCCTCACTCTGACACTCATTACTCTGGTATTGATGGCCTTCCACCTCCCTGTTATTGTGTGAAGATTAGAAAGCAGAGACCTTTCTTGAGCAAGGGAATGGGTTTTGTCAGTATTCAGTGTGTAACAGCAGAAAATATAATAAATTCTGGCAGTCAATCGAATATGACATGATAATGAATGTTAACATCATGTGCCCCCCTTTGCCAACAGAGGGGAAAGTCATGTTAGATCACAGCTAAGCACAAGCACCATGTGATTTCTATTTGTCTCTCTTTCTTTCTCCTCCTTTCCCAGGTTTGACCTCATTGCTTGCTCAACTCCACCCCTTCATCCCCAGCTTCATTTGCCCACACTACTTAGAGGCACTGCTTCAATTCCCAGGGCTCTGCATCTTGTCTGTGAGAAACCTGACCTCAGATGGAACTGCCCTCCCCCAAACTTAACAGAATCCTCTGCCTGAAAAGCCCTCCCGCAGTCCCAGGGCAGCCCCCTGAGTCTGAATCTGACTGAACAGGATAACAAACCGGGAGAGCACTGCCAGGTGAATTCCAAGCTAAGTGCCAGCTTCCTGCAAGTCGAGAGGCTGGACTCCTCCTGCGCCTCCCCTGCAAAATGAATACAAAACAAAGCCAGAACCAAAATCCTGCTCTTTACTTGTTTTCCCCCAGACTATTTGGTTTCAGGTGCTTTGCCTGCTATTTAGAGTTTTAAAAACCTAGAGTCCCCTCATATAATGATGTGGGTCAGGATCAGCTATTGCTCATTGAATTATTATTAACAAATATTCGTATGTGCTTATAAGAAAAACACAACTCAGAATTATTGAAGCCACAAGGATTTCTTAAAGAAACATTCTTTAGCAACTTCAGGTCCCTCCACTGGCTGGTCTGAAATCTCGTTGGTCAGCCAAAATATGTCATCACTGTCCCATTACCCTAGAGCTACAGATAACCTTCAGCTAATAACCATTAACGAACCGTGGTGATATGCCAAGCATTATACCGTTTAATAATTACACACACACCTACACACACTATAGATATACAAAATATGTTATAATACACATTTTATGTTATATGTTTTATGTTATATTTGTCTCTATGGCTTAGAGAGCTGTAGGTACTTATCCATGAAGTCATCAAGTGTCAGGACAGGGGTATCCTCAGTCTGTCCACTTTATCAATCAAGGACCAATAGAGGGATCCACTGTGGGCCATGTGAGCAGGCCTTGTTCTTTCTCTCCCTGGGGCATCTCCAATATGCCTCAGTAGAAACTGATTGAAGATACCAAAGGTATTTTGATAAGATAATGGAAAGGCAGGAAGGATGGCTAATATAATAAAAACTATTATTATTAATATCTAATTAGTACTTTTTAGGGTCTTTTTAGTACTTTAGAGTTTAAAAGCATTTTTGTGTGCATTATTTCATTTGATCCTCAAAAAAAAAAAAAAAAAAAAAACAAACAGAGTAGATGTTATTATCGTACTCATTTTACAGATGAAGAAACTGATGTGGCCTAATCAACATCCACAAGTACTTAGTATTTAACATACAGACTGAAAATGAGGTCGCCAAACAACCAAATTAAATTTAATAGCAATAATGATCTTAGCGGTATTCAGATGTCACTTTACAGTTTCAAAGTATTTTCACATACATTTAGTTTTAAAATTAAATTGCACAAGTATACAGAAATTTAAAATTATGTATCTTCAAATCTGTCATCCCAAATCTTGAAATCCTTCATAGGGAAATAAACCAAATCAAAGTATCTATACCAATAGTCTCTATTTCATCATATGGTCTTCTTAAAGATCATAGAAAGACCTGTCAGGGAGAGGAAATTCTAGAATCTTCTCCCCAGCCTACAGCCTCGATCCTGGAAGAAGAAATACACCATCTGCCTCCCCTCCACATTCTTTCCAGTGTTCCTCAGAGAGAAGAAATTGCTCTTTTGATTTCTAAGGGACATAAATCTAAGGGACCTCATTTTAACCATGGTGAAATTTTTGCTTTGAAAGATAATATGCATCTGTCATCGTCTTCCCAGCTTCTCCACCTGCACCTATGGACAAGACTGAATGTCTCATCCAGGTGGGGGCTCAGAGAAACTGTTGATGTTAAGTGAAAAAAAGTAAAGGCAGAGCTCACAATTATACACACACATAAACACACAGTAGGACTTCAGTTGTATTTAAGAGAAATGACTGGAAGGCTATTTACACTCATGTTAATGCTTACGAATACATTTTTAATTATTATATGCTACTTTTATAATAAAATTCAATACAATGGGTGAGACTAGATTGACAGTGGGTTGCATGAAATTAGACTGAGGGGTTTTAGTAAACCCAACCTAAATATGAGGCTTCTAGAAATCACCTCATGGGTAACTTGAGTAGGTCAAAGCCTATCTGACCTAAAGAATCTGCCAGAAAACTCTTGGCACAGAATATGACCACCCTCTGGGGAAGATAGCTATATATATATTGAGGCACCAACTGCCTGGCACATGGGAAGTCTTTAAATGCCAGAATTTATAAGTAATTCGTGAACACGTGCTCTAAGATCATCTGGATACTTATCCCAAGTTGCTGAAAGAAGAAACGAAGTTTTTCCCACTTCCTGCATAGAACTTATACCATTTACCTGAATATCAATAATCCCCATGGTAAGCACTTAATACATGGCAGGGGTTGTAGGCCAAGCTCTAAATTAGGCATATTTCAAACTTTATTGCTCTGATCCTGTACCCCACCTCCCTTAGGATTCCCTTTTCCTTAGGCTTCTGCACCCTTGTTAGCATCTGTCAGCCCTGCTCGAGGTCATTATTATTAGAGCTAGAGGGGATGACAGAGAACTTCTCACTTAGTTTCTTATTTTTTTTTTACGGAGAAGTAATCGGTAGCCCAAGAAGTGAAATAACTTGTCCAAAGCCAGCCAAGTAATGAGTAGCAGGGCCAGGCCATGAGCACAATGCAGCACCCTTTTCACTGCACCTTGTGATTACGTAATTTACCTTTACATATAGGGAAGCAGTGAGGTAGAGGGGAAAGCCCCTGGAGTCATCAGTTCTGGATTCGTTGTCCCTCTGATAACCTGACCTTGGGCAAACCACTTTGTATTCCATCCAGGCCTAGTTCTGCTTCTGGTTTTTTTGTTTGTTCGTTCGTTTGTTTGTTTTTTAAAGATTTTATTTATTTATTTGACAGAGAGATCACAAGTAGGCAGAGAGGCAGGCAGAGGGGGCTCCCCACTGAGCAGAGAGCCCGATGCGGGGCTCGATCCCGGGATCCTGAGCTCATGACCCAAGTTGAAAGCAGAGGCTTAACCCACTGAGCCACCCAGGCGCCCCCCTAGTTCTGCTTCTATAAGAACCACTCACAAGGACTTTTCTGGGGGTTGGATGAGATAATATATGTGATAAAAGGCACTTTATAAACTGCAAAAAGATTATATGAATTTCAAGCATTGTTATTTTGACTGCTGTTTAAACACCTTTCCAGTAGTATTTGCATTTTAAAAGAGATTTTAACCTGGTAAGAATCCTGGAGGTAAGGCACTTTCAAACATTGCTAGTGGGAATGTGAATAGTTGCCATGATCTGACAAGATCTATTAAAACTCAAAATATGCATATATTTTGCACCCTAACTCACACTTATTAGCACCTAACCCCTAGAAATGAAAGTAGGTTGCCAAAGAGGGCATGTACAAAGATGTTTATCACAGCATCATTTTACAAGTAGAAACAAACTGGATGCCTCTCCGTGGGGGGATAGTTAAACACTCTGTAGAACACTCGGACCATGAGATATTTTTCAACTAATAAAAAGAATGTGTTCTTGTTCGATCTATATCTATTGACCCAGCGGGATTTCTACAATATATTGTTAAGGGCAAAACAAGTTAGAGAGAAATGTACTTACTTGATTTCAGGTTTGTAAAACTATGACTACACATCCCGCATATTTCTGCTAAGGAAGGGTAAGGGGAGATGGAGAGGGAAGGAAAGAAAGTGACTGAAGCCACAATGAAGTCTTGCCAACTCAAAGTCATGAGTGTCCAGTGGTGGAATTTTACCACCTCTGGCTATTTAGCCGATGAGACAATAAATTCAAGATGAAATCATGAGAAACAGCAACTATGATCAGAAGCGGAGTCTCTGCCTTGGTGTATGGCTTTCTCTCTGCAAACGCACGTCTCCGTTCAGAGAGCCCCAGGTTCCATGTTTCTCCCTCTGGAGCACAGATGTCTGCAGCTGCTTAAGGCAGCCATCGCACTGCCCCTCTTTCCAGAGAAGCGGAAACCTGTGGGTGAAGCACATTCAAGTATTTTTGGATTTACCGTTGTCTCATTTTTTGGTTTCTCCACTAATGCCTGGGACGGAACCTCAAGTGCAAGCCAAGATTGTAAAACAAGAGGCAAGCAATCAAGTGCTCTTGACAATAATGTTGCACCCTTCAGAGCACAGAGCTGATGGACCTCAGCACATAATTACCAATATAGATTGTTGTTTTAAGGAAAAATGTTTTTTAATCATAATAAAACACTCTTACGCTGGCAGAGTGCTGCATTTGTACATGCCTTGTTGCTTCAGTATTGCCAAGCATCCAGACACAGGCTCAAAGGGAACTTTAGACAGGGAAGGGTTAAGGTTGTAGGTGAAGGAGTGAATTTCACTGGTAGTCAGCCAGGAAGCCCTCATGTCCACAAGGTGGGGCAGCCAGGTAACAAACAAGGGGAATGTAGAAATCATGTAGTCTTAGAATTCATTGTTATATCAAGGCAAATGTGAGCTGAGCTTTGCCTATTCCAACAAAAACAGCGGTTATTAACTTCTCAGATGCCATCTTGTCTGAGAAACCTTCTCCCCACGCCACAAAGTTGATTGTTCCTTTCTCTGTGCATCATTATACTTTACTATACACCCCTTCTAAACACAATATGATACTGCATTTGTTTATTTGCTTGTCTTACCTTAAGGTCTTTTTCATCTTTACGTCAACCCCTTCCTCATCATTGCTTAGCAGGACGCTGGTCCCAACGAGAGCCAATCCATGTTGAATGAATCTGCTTCTCTGTATAAGGCACAAGGCACAGCCAAAGTTAAAAAGCCCTAGGCAAGTGAATTCCAGCTGTGGCTTCATCCCTAGCCTCTCTGATTTCAGACAGAGCAACTTGGTTTCCCTTGGATAACTTTACTCACTTATAAATTGAACACAGCACAAAATATTGAAATTGGGGGGAAAAGTAAGGGACTGATGGGGAAAATTGTGATTGAGTCTCCCTAAGGGCTCTGCTACCTGTGCACCAGCAAACTCCCACCCACCAGGTGGGAGTGAGTCCAGGCATCACCTTCTCACTGAAGCCTCCCATACCACTCCAAGGAGACATTGTACTCACTGTACTACTCCATGATCATTTACTTAGAATTTTTTGTTTCCCCACACTGCAAGTTCTTTGGGGCTTTGGGGGGTGGAGGTCACAGGACCTGACATAGCATCTGATCAATAGTCAACGCCAAATAAAATTCCAATAGATGAATACGTGATAGATGAATGAATGGAGAGAGGAAAGGAAGGAAGGAAAAATTTTATCCTAGATTCTGATTGGGTTAAAATATTTCTGAGCAGATCTAATGCTATTTGCTGATGTATAAAGTGTGAAATAACATGGAAGTTCTCTAAGATTTGGGGACCCAGAATTTAAATATGATTACTCTCTCTTGATCTGTTCTTATTTCAGTTAAACTCGCCCATCGCCCATCAGTAATGTCAGAATGAATCATACTTACTGTGGAATATTTTCCCAAATAAGGATGGGGAGGCCAGAGAATGCCTGTTACGTGCATTAAATATGATCTTTCACTTCCTCCTCATCACAGCCATCTAAGGTCAGTATTATTAAGCCCATTTCTTGGGTGATCAATCTCAGATCTAAGAGGTGAAAAATTCATCTACAATCATCCCATGGGAAGTGACAGAGAGAGAATGCACCAGAAACCAGACCCAGTGGCCTACAAAATATCTCGAAGGAAATTATGCCCTGTCATCTCTATAGAAAAATGCGGAGATGCAAGGTACATTGAAAAAATATGGGAAGGGAGAGAGACAACTGGATCCCTATTAGCTTGATCAGCCAATATTGCTTGTTCACCATCCCCGTCTGTGGCCCACCTCCAAGACCTGCCTTGACTCTGTCGAGCCTGCGTAGGTAGCAGTGTGCACACTTCACCGGAGAGCCTACTTCCCATCTCCTTGGAGTGAGGAAACTGTGTAATGTGGAAACCCACTGTTGTGGCCTGCTCAGTAGGCGTGAAGGGCTGTGCTGCATATAAATGGACTCTTTCACTTAGCAGAGGCAGGTAATTTCTTTTGTCCTGCTGATGCATTATTGATTGTGATGAATGTCAGAGTGGGAGCCCATTCCAGGAGCATTAAACAATAATTTCATCTCCGGTGGGTAATTGATTGTCAGGGGGCCCACAGTGGCCAGTTGTGAAGTGGTGGTAACGGTGAATGTATTTATTTGGGGCAGGGGTGCGAAGGAAGATTGCATGATTTATTTATTAAATAATCAAGCCCAGTTTTCAGGAAGCAGAAGCTGAGATGTGAAGTTGACCTTCTCCGAGACTTGGACAGCCTGTCCCCAGAGGTCAATTCCTGTTTGCTCAGTATTAGGGACATATCCGGAAGTCTTTCTCTACCTAGTCCCAACTGTCACCATCACCAATAGCCACCCTCCCCTATGCAATCCTGGGCACTGACTTTCAGAATCGACACTTCTCTGCTACCACATGGCCGTCCTCACAGCCTGTATACCAAGCATCTAATTCCAGACGGGCATTTTCCTCAGTACAGAACAGTTTAGATCTACTGGGCCCCTCAATTTCACACCCTGGAATGCCCTTTGCCTTGCCTGCCTGCCTATCTAGCTCTTCCTTACTCCCCGTGGGCCCCAGCTGACATCATTCTGTGCTGGGCGGGATCTACCTCAGCCCCAGGGAGAAGTGTACATGTCCCTGCTTTGGTATCCTATGGCAACTCTTCATGTCTTCACTACAGAACTCCTGCTACTATGTTCTGAGTATTTGTTTGGATTCTGTCTTGACCACATGGTCAGTGATCATAACTTTCCTGGATTACCAACTCCTTGCAGAATTTGTTGAAAACTAGGAAGTTTCTTCCTAGGGAAATATGTGAGCATCTTGGCAGATACACAAAATATTGCATACAGTTTTAGAGCATTTGCAGATCCACTAGAAAATATTTGTGGACCTCAAGTTAAGAAATTCTACCCTGGGGTGCCTGGGTGGCTCAGTTGGTTGGGCGTCTGCCTTCAGCTTAGGTCATGATCCTGGGGTCCTGGGATGGAGCCCTGCATTGGACTCCTTGCTCAGAAGGGAAGACTGATTCTCCCCCTCCATTGCTGCTCCCCGTTTGTGCTCTCTGTCAAATAAATTTTAAAAATCTTTAAAAACAAACAAACAAACGAACAAACAAACAAAGCCTCTACCCTGACTGAGGTGTCTGAGACCCATATCTTATTCCCCTTTGTGTCTCCAGGCACAATGTAACATAGGGCACATAATAGGTGCTAAACAAATGCTTGGTAAATGGTTGCAGACTGTCACTATCATGCAGATCAAGGACATGGGAGTGTCAGCTTTGCAGGGAGCTTCTTGCCTCCAGCATTATGGATGTAGGAGCTAGGAAGTGACAACTGGAGCTGTGCAGGGTGGAGTTGTCGTTGCCACCCTAGTCTTGGTTCCATGCTTTAGAATCTCATAAACGGAAAGAAAGGGGATCCGAGAGGGCTTGATTATTACACAGTGTAGCAGAGCTTCATAGAACTGAACTGGAACTCCAGAGAGCACTCAAGTGCAGAAACTAAGGCCAAGGAGGGTTAAGAGGCTTACCTGAATTTCTGGGCCTCCCTCTTCTAATTTTTGTTGTAGAATCAGAAGAATTAGGTGAAAAGCCTGGATATGATAATTTTGCCATAATGAACCAAACCAAAAGCAAATAACTCTCAGGCTAACTCAAGGAATTGGCTTTGCCTTCTGCCCCATAAATATGGCTCCCCTGTATTCCTAGAACTACTTGTCCTATAGCATGAACATTTCCCAGTCTAGAGTCCCAAAGACCAAAGGCTGCTGCAGGAAGGTTTTATAATGTCATGCGAACAATGCAGATTCTGGAATCAGAATGCCTAGATTTGAACATTAGCTCTAACATTTAAATACAGATCTTGGGCAAGTTCTAAATCTTGCTACACTTTAGTTTACTTGACTGTAAAATGGAAATCTCATAATTCCTACTCCTCAAAACCTTGAGAGCAACTAGGAAGTAATACACAGAGAGCTCAGAACATACAAGGATTCATTAAATGTTAGCCATTACTATCACCACAACAGGGGTTTGTGAATTGATATTGTTATTACAGTAAAGAGTTTTCTGAGTATGTGTGTGCAGAAGGAAAGGCTCATTTTGTTTCATTTTATTATTTTAGCTCAGATGTAAGTTGAGCAAGAATTTCTGTATCAGGATCACAGTGCCCTCCAAGGATAAGAAATCAACATCTTCAACGTGCTCCCCGTCAAAGAGACCACATTTTCTCCATATACAAAGTAAGCCAGCCCTCAACGTTGGCCTTAACCTCTCACTCCTGGAACTGCCCTTGGCAGCTCCAGCCCACATGGAAATGCTCCTTTCTTTTGATCTCTTGATGTAGTCACTATATATAAATGCATAGTCTCTTGATACTCATAGTTAATAAAAGAATAAGAAACTTTATTTATATTTCATAAGTTGGATTTCTCAAAGACTAAGTAGACTTTCAAAGCAGAAAGTGAATCCCATCTTTGGGTTAGGGTTCTACCAGTGCCTGCCATGTCCCCTTGGGCCTACCCCATGCCATTGAAAGAGCACTGGAACTTAAAACCTGGGCCTTAAGTTCCTTCCCTCACTGGTCTGGGACTCAGAAAACATGTGCCTGACACTGTTACCCACCGCAATATTCTGTTATCTACTTTATCCTAATAATAAAAGCCCTGACTTTAGTTACACTTGGCCACTTAAAGACTGTATTTTCTACTCCTCCTTGAAGTTACTTGTGGCCATGTGACCAAGCTCCAGCCTAATGACGAAGAGAGGGCAGTTGTGTGAGATTGTTCCCCTTCTTGCCCTACGTCTCCATTCTGCTGCCTAGAATATATCTATACAATGGCTGGAGCTCTTTCTGGCTGCCATCATGGACCCATTTGGACGACAGTCATACCCAGGAATGGTGTCGCCCGAATCCTTAACAATTTCATGGAACCATCACACTACCCTGGACTGCCTGTTTACAAATATTATTTAAAATGCAAGCGAAGGTGCCTGAGTGGCTCAGTTGGTTAAACGACTGCCTTCGGCTCAGGTCATGATCCTGGAGTCCCAGGATTGAGTCCCGTTTGGCGTCCTGCTCAGCAAGGAGTCTGCTTCTCCCTCTGACCCTCCCCACTCATGCTCTCTCGGCTCAGGTCATGATCCTGGAGTCCCAGGATTGAGTCCCGTTTGGCGTCCTGCTCAGCAAGGAGTCTGCTTCTCCCTCTGACCCTCCCCCACTCATGCTCTCTCTCTCTTTCTCTCATATATAAATAAAATATTTTAAAAAATAAACAAAATGAGAGTGAAATAAATTTCTTTCTTTTTTAAATAATAGCTATTATGTGGGGTTTTGTGTTGTTCACAGACTGACTCTAGCTTAACCAAGTATTCTGAGTCTCAGGTTTCTCATCACTACAATGCAGATAATAATTCATGTCTGTATACATGTAAGGTAATATCATAAGTGTTAACTCATTGTTACAGTAGAAGTTGAATTATAAGTACTTACAGAAGAATGAAACAAAGAGAATCCAAGGGAGGAAATAAAAACAGAAGCTAATGCTGTGTAGATTTTGGGATTGCATTTCAGAGAGTGTGTCAGGGACAAGGGCTGGGCTGTCTCTTGGAGAGGTTCTCCTTTAAGAATCTTTAGATTCTAACCAGCACGAGCCGTTCTTCACCATAATTTTCCACATCCACAACCACGGACACAAAAAACAAGCTGAAGGAAGCCCTGGTGGGAAAGGTCAAGAAGTCCAGCGCAAAGCAGTTCAAGTGGGAAGGGAAATGGCAACTCGGTGTCAGTTTCAATGAACTTGAAAAAGCGAAGGGGAGAAAAGTAATCTTTAACGTTGAGGAGGAGAGTTTATCTGTGAAAGGTGGATTTATCATGCGTTTCCTTCTTCCTTTCCTTTATTTTTTTATCCACTACTCCATTATCCTGTCAGCTGGAGCCACCGGCTCTCCCAGAACCTTCCATCATGTCTCTCTTGCCATCTCTGGGAAGTTCTTGCGGAACCTCGGCCCACCCCACCCTGCAAGTCCAGAGCCTAGCCCCTCAGGTCCCAGCACACCCTTGTGTCACGGCTGATGGATGGACAGGTGGTTCCCTATAAGGGTTAGTGCCAGACATTCGATTCTAACTCAGCTCAGTCCCCTCCTTTCTGCCTCCAGACCTTAATAATTCACACATACCTCTTTCTGTGCATCTGAGAAAATGCCCTTCCTCCATGCCAGCTTTTACAAGATGGTTTCTGCCCACTTTCTCCACACACTAGCATTGACTGCCAGCTCTGTGTGCTAGGTTTCCATGTTCTGTCTTCTGTCTTCCCATGAAAGCAGACATTTCTGGAAGGAAGGAGCATCTCCCTCTAGTAATGACTTTCTTTACAATAGACTTATTTACTTGTTTGCTCTGCTTCAAAATGATTTCAACTAAAAGGTGTTGAGCCTCACAGATAATTCTTCATATACTATCATATACTATCAGGTAATAGCTATGTGGCATCACCTTTTTATAAATGGGGAAGTTTTAAAATGCCATTGTCTCGCAGCCATTAATACTATTAACAAGGAACCCAATTTCCCTGCCTACAGGTACAGTTTTCCACCACGTTTCTCGGTCTCTTCATTAGTCTAGGAACACAGAGCTTAGAGAGATAGGCGGACCAATCTCTGCAGCCTCCCCTCCCACACCTCAGCTCCCACCTCTTGCTGACAATATCCACCCAACCCACTTTCCTCAGCCAAGATCCACTGTCTGCTGGTGAACACTGGTCCCCCCTCACCGCCCCCACCACTCTACGCCCGTGCCCCTGGTTGCTAGTTCCTTGCCTGAGGAGTCCAGCATGCTCCCTTTCGTCAAATAGAGGTGGTCTTCCACACATCTGCATAGGAAATGTTTTGTTTTAGGATCAATAGAGCAGGAAGTGTCTCATCACAGCCTTCCTGCGTCTCTGGAGGGACGAAGTTTCCTCTCCCACCCTGCTTCCGTAACTGCTTAGGAGGGAAGAGGCAAGGGAAAAATCCTGAATGGCAACCTTTTAAGCCATGTGTGTTTGTTTGCTTGAAAAAGCAGGACCCTTGTATTTTTGACCAGAAAAATCATATGTGGACCCCAAATATGCAGAATGGAACAGAGCGATTCTGATCAAAGTGCAGTCAGAAATCTCGGGCCTCTCTCCAAGCCTTCCCCTCTGGACACCTCACCCCTCTGTGAGGCTCCAGTAACCTGAAAAGCAGCCCCTCAGAACGCTGTTATAAACTGTTGAAAAAACAGAGCACAATGTAAAATAACTAACTTGATTTCACCAGTGATTTTCCTCAGATACAGGCAGGAGCTGATTTCTCTCCTCTCTGAGCAGAACCCCTAAACCAAGAATTCTATTCTTAAAGATCTGGAGAAGCTGCACACTAGGGCCTGGTGACACCTCCCACTGTTCACTATTTTAGGGCCAGGAAAATCCTGAATGCCTGCAGCCTCTGTTGGCTGTTGTGCCAAGCACAAGGCCAGACCACTAGTGACAGTGTTCCAGAAGGGCTGGACCTGTATCTCCAAGTCCCGGGACACAGAACAGTGCCCCCAGACACACAGTGGGCGCTCAAGGAACTTGTTTTATTGAATGGGTCAAAAACTGTATGAAAACCTCCAGAAGTGTAAACCATTCTTATATCTGCCCAGCCTTCTTTCCTCTGGGTTTAAAAAAAAAAAAAAAAAAGTCAAACAAATTTTACTCATGACTCACTCAGCTATTTGTGTTTTCCCTAACTGTCCTTTATATTATCCAATGTCCTCTTCCCAGATTTTCCAAATCCTTTGTAGAGAGCAGCAATCTAACCACATTTGTTCTTTCAGCAAATAGCTAAGGAGCACCTACTATGCACCAGATCCTGTTAAGTGCTAGGGAAACAGAACTAAATGACTGAGACCCAGTTCCTGCCTGCAGGGACCTCAGGGAAGAGAGAGCCCAGTAATCATACAAACTAGAGAAATCATTAGAGCAGGCTGCCAGGGCCTGAGCATTGGAAAATCACCTCCTCATGATTTCTATATGCTATTTTGATATTCCTATATGGGCACTGCATGATCTCACATGACTTGCTAAATGATCTGCCTCCCCGCGCCCCCTGACATTGCACAACATTGGCTGAGAGTGCAGAGTCTGGCTCTATTATTTATTGCCTCTGTGTGTTTAGACAAGTTCCTTAAACTCTCTGTTTCTCAGTTTTCTCTTCTTCGAAGTGTTGATTGTAAGAGGATTAAATTAAACAAGCTTGTCAAGGGTTGAGAAGAGTTTCTGGCATGGAGTGAATATCAAAGAACTGTGAGCTTGTTTCTGCACTGGCCCACGGGATCTCTGGGACAGCTGGGATTTGGGAATGGATGAACTTGCACACACTTCCGGGGCCCCACAATGCATTAAATGTTTTTGTGCCCCTCAGTCCACCAAACTTTTGATTCTGTCGTTCTGCCATATTAAATCCAAAGAGGCCACTCACCATCTGAAACCCCAGCCTCCCCACGTCCAGACAAGGGGACTTTTATGACAAAGGTCAGTGGCTGTTTTAAGCAGAACAGTTAGAAACAGGGTAGTCAGCCCCCCTCCCCTCACTTTCTGGTGGTCTTGAGATCCTTTAAGAGGGTGGGGAAGTATAAACATCCAAATACGGCCTGTAGCAATGAAGCTTAATGAAATCCTCCTGCTGCATTCTCTCTGAGACCTTCCTCTTCGGTAATTCCTGAGCCTGTTTTCTATTACACAGTACACACTACATGTCTTTGGAAATTCAGCACTGATGATAGTGTGTTAACATGGGAAAGCCTATAGCTAAACAATATTTTATCTCATGGCATTGTGGATTTAAAACTTGGCTTCTTGGGGTTTGCTCTTCCTAAGGTGTGACTCAAAGGTAACTTTCTGTGCACGCTGATACCAGAAAGTCACAGTCCTCTGGTTGTTAGCTGGCACATTACCCCAGGGGCGAACCATTCAGAGGCAAGCCATTAAAAGGTCATGAAACAGGAGAACGTGAAAGGATCTGAGAGAGCAGTTCCAGCCAATGTTTCTTTTGTTTTGTTGTTGTTTGTTTTGTTTTGTTTTGTTTTTTATTTATTTGACAGACAGAGATCACAAGTAGGCAAAGAGGTAGGCAGAGAGAGGAGGAAGCAGGCTCTCCGCTGAGCAGAGAGCCCGATTCAGGGCTCAATCCCAGGACACTGAGATCATGACCTGAGCCGAAGGCAGAGGCTTTAACCCACTGAGCCACCCAGGCATCCCCAACTTTCTTTTGTTTTTAAGTCAGTGAAGAAACCAAGGCCCAGAAAAGGCAAGTGACTCAACCTAGGCCACCAGCAGTGGTCCTTTCAAGTCCCTAAATGGAGTCACTTGGGCGAAACCCCATGTCAGCTAACAAAGACTCAATTCCTACTGTAACTGCAGTGCCAATGCCCCCGGGACTGTAACCTTTAACCAGTCAGCCTGGAATTATCTGATCAGCACCAGTGAGGTAATCTGTCCCATAGGCCCTTTCAATTCTGAAACGATGTGCTCCTTGCTAGTAATACTCTTCACCTTTTCACCTTTCAAAACTTTCCCTTTCCTGCAGCTTGGCAGAGCTCCTCTCTATGGATCGATGGGATGCTTCCTGATTCATGAATTTCCAAATAAGGCCAATTTGATCTTTATATGTACTCACTTGAATTTTTATTGTCAAACAAACTTATCCTGACATGATGGGGGATGGGAATTGGGATGGTCCTATCATCTTGAAAATCCATGATGACTGTAAGGTGAAAGGAAAAAACTTCCAAGTCTGCAAAACGAGGATAATGAGAGAGTTGTTGTAAGAGTTGAGTGAGATGATGCATTAAACACCTTAGCTCAGGGTCTGGCACATTAAAATGCAGGAACTACATCACCTACGCCAGACCCAAGATAAGATGCTTCCACAGATGTTACAGCACTGTACCGTCCCTCTCTGTACCATTCAGCTAAGTTCTGTAGATTCCTTTCTTTGTTGCTTACCAATTAATTAACTCAGTCTGCAAAGCATACTTTTTTTTTTTTAAGCCCATACTATATGTCAGGTGCTAAGATGAACCAGAGGCCACTTCTGCCTGGTGCTCACAGACATGGTAACACAACACCAATGCGCAGTGTCAGGCACCGTAAAAGAGAGGTTCCAGGTCGCTCTGTATGGTGGTCATTAGAAGTGTTCAAGTGCATTCTGCCTGTCCACCATCAAGACATGTGACAACATGGCACTTGCCCCTCATCTCCAGGCTAGTGGAGTAGAGCAGAAGACAATAATTTCACCAACGTGTGATTCGTCTCTCCTCCATTTATCTCCAGCATGTTGCACAGCCAAGCGGGGATTGGGAGTCCTCCATCAGCTTGGTCCCTGCTGACCAACAATGTATATAAGCAAGAAATAAAACTGTGCTATTTTAAGCCATTGAGATTTTAAGTTTGTCACCACAGCATGAATCTAACTTATCCTGGTTGGTCCACTCTCTGGTGTGATGAAGATGAGAGATTTCTTGTTTTTTTGTTTTGTTTTCCTTAGTGCCCCATCTGTAGGCCCCGGCTGATATTTCCTACACACATCACACCAGCCTCTGGATGATTTTTCTTCTAACGTGAAAGCATTTGCCAGCCTGGAAGCTCTCATCTCCTCCCCAACACTTGACCCTTTTTAGACTAACAAATGACCCCTGGAAGAAGGGCAAATAAGCAGCCCCAAACCTCCTCCTCTGTTGTTCCCCATACCCTGCCTCCTGGTTCCTGCCTAAACTAGCAATAGATGGAGCAATTGTGTTTTAATAAAGAAAATTGATTTATCTGTTCAGCATTTTAACAAATGGCAGTGCACACAGATCTCTAAAGATTTATGCCCACAATTTGCAAAATTATTTCTGTATCGATCAGCACAGGTTTGTTTTTCATCGGTTCAGTCAATTAAGTAGTAACATTCAGGTGGGTAAATGAGTCAAGCCTATGAAGTCCCTGGTGAGGACAGATGCTTGCTGTATTCTGTGACTGAGGGATGTCAGGTATGTAGGCAAGACACCCAAGGCCTTATAGGGCAGACACAGAAGGTACCGGGAAGTCCGGGAAGGAGGTGGCATGCTGGTGGCAAGAAGGGAAAGGTGAGTGCAGAGGCTCCAGACTGTTCGACATTAGGATACTACACTGGCGGTGCTTCTGACAGCTCGATCCTATAAGATGGATGGGCAGCCTGGGCCCTTAGGTCTCACAAGAGAAAAAGAAATGCAGAGGATGTGACTAGAGTCAAGCAGTTGGCAGCATCATGGATCTCATCTTCCCACATCTGCCCTTACCCTGGCATCTACACCTCGACACACCCTCCTTCCCTTCCCTGATTCTTGAAAGTAGACTAGCAAATGGGGCCTGTAAAAGGCCTGCATTTTAGGAAAAGAGCTCAGAAAGATACCATTAAAATATTAAAGGTGTTTTCTTGGGGTGGTAGACAAGAACTGATTTTTATATCCAGAAGACTTACCTATATTTTTCTTATGGTGATCACGTGTTACCTGGATAATAGAAACAAAAAAAATTTTTTTTAACTAATTTACAAAATTAATTTACAAAAAAAATTTTTTAAACTAATTTAAAACTAATCATCTGAGTTGCTCGTGCCAAGTAGGAAACTTGCACATCCATGATATGCCCAAGGACTTGTGAAACTGAAAATATGCCCTTCTAGTGAATTTCACCAGCTTCATTAAAAACAAAAGCAAGAAAACAAGAAAAGAATGGACAAAAGATGAAAAGGAAAGAAGGAAAAAATGCTATGAGCACTGTATGCAAAGGGTTTTTTTTTGTGTGTGTGTGTATGTGTGTTTTTTGTTTTGTTTTCCTTAGTGCTCCATCTGTAGTCCCCAGCTGATATTTCCTACACACATCACACCAACCTCTGGATGGTTTTTTCTTCTAACATGAAAGCATTTGCTAGCCTGGAAGCTCCTCCCCAACACTTGACCCTTTTTAGACTAACAAATAACCCTTGGAAGAGGGCAAATAAGCAGCCCCAAACCTCCTCCTCTGTTCTTCCCCACACCCTGTGTTGTTCCTTCCACACTGGGTGTGGGAGACAAAGGTGAATGTCAGTGTCCCTATGGTCAAGAGACTTGGGGTTTGAAAGAGAGAGAAATGCAAACCATGGTCCAGGTTCCTTGGTCAAATTATGAATGAGGGAACAGGGAGGCTGTGGATCCTGCAAGAAAGGGAGTCAGGGACAAGAGTAAAGAAAGGCATCTTTTAAAAGGTGACATTTGAGCAGGAGACCTGGTGCAAAGAGAAGATGACAGTGTTAGAGGTTTACCAGCCCATTCTATTGGAGGGCAGACTCTTAAAAATGAAATTGTTTTCAAAACTCAAGAAAAGGATGGAACTGAAATGTGGAATCCCAGGTCCCGAGACAAGGGGCAGGTAGATTTCTGGACAGAGACATGTACAGAGTGCCTCAAAATAAGCATAGTAGAGGGCACGTAATCTGCCTCAGTGAGAGAACAACTTTATTCATGGAGCAGGTCATTACCTGTCAAGGCAGGAGAATCACTGCATTCCCAAAAGTATACTGGATTGCATGATTTCTATTGTTTGCCCTGTACATTTTTATTTTTCTGCACCTAACACCAAGATCCATCCTCCATTCAGAAGACAAAAGGCAAAGTAACTGACAGCTAATCACTTTTTCACAGCTAAGACATTCCTCTCTTCTGAGCAAATATGGACAGTGTGTTATTCTAGGAACTCTTTGTCTCGTTGTAGTTACTTGTGTGGTTCAGTGATGTTTGTTCTTTCAATCATCCAACAAGTGTTTCATGTATTCGTTCAACAAATATTTATCTGAAGACATGTTTAATGAATACTTCAGTTACTATATAGTCTATACTACTCAAGCCCCTCTAAATGCTTTCCATGTCCCTCAGAATAAAAGCCAAAGTCCATATTATGGTCCATGAAGTCTTCATGATCTGGACCCCTTCAACCTTCCTAAAATAACCTCTATCTTCCTCTTTACCCCTCTGTTCCCTACTGCATCAGCCACTTAATATTCCTCTATTTCTCGAAAACCAAGTATTTTTCTATTTTGCACTTGCTTACTTTTCTGCTTCTAGCACCAAGTCTTCCAAATACCAACAGAGAAAACAAAAGACAGATCACTCCCACACACCTTCCCTCAGACAGCCTTCTCATGCCCCAACAGTGCCTTCAGACCTCTGTGGACATGTCACCTTCCCCTTAGACCTTCCTGGCCACCTAACAGCCAGAGTATCAACTCCCCAGCACTCTCCATCCTCTTTATCATGCTATAGTTTCTTCCATAGTACTTAGAAGAATGGTCATGATATATGTCCATCTGCTTAAGTATTTATTATCTGGACTCTTCCATTACAATGAAAGCTCATGTGAGCAGAGACTTTGTTCATCATTGGATGCCCAGTGACTAGTGTTACCTAGCATGTAGTAGCTGCTCAGTAAATATTTGTTCAATGAATTAATGAATATGGGAATGAAGGCTGGGACTGGATGGGAGCTACAGTAATATAGTGGGCTTCTGTGTTGTCCGCCATTTCCATGACTGGCTCCCTTCCTTCAGTTAAAGGAAAGCATGCTGCTGTGTCTGCAGACTGACAATGAGAAATGTCTGAGTGAGGCTCTCAGGCCCGACTACTGTCAGAGACAAGACACAGAACTAAATGATCCATTGTTGAGTTCCGGTCTGGCAGTTCCCATCTAACCTGCAAGCACCAGGTAATTGGATTGGTAATGGGATATGGAGACTTTCACCTTGAGGTCACTGCTTCACTTCCAGCCCAAGAGACAGCTCAGCTGAAAGTCATTGCTCTTGGGGAGCAGTTCCAAGATCGCTGGGAAATGTCTGAATCTGAGTTCAATGCAAGGGTGGGCCCTGGTTCAAGGAGAGAGCTTACAAGCCTCTTTTCTACACTATCCTGCATCTGTGATTCACTAGAAGGTCATGTGAAGCCTTGGCTTGAGGGCCTCCCCAGGGCCACAGAGCAGGAGATGAGCCCTGGTTGGGCCCAGGAGTCACAGACCTTCCTCAGAAGTCATCTCAAAATACATCCAGATGTCAGTGTCCCAGCAGGCAGTTGAGCTGTGGACTTTACCTTTACTGTTTGATTTTCTTATATAATAACTAATGGGTAGAACCCCTGGCCTAATGGTCAGATCGTTCCACTTGGCCATGAATAGCAGGGGTCCGGGGGATGAGGTGATTATGACTCTGAAGACTGAAAAAAATGTGGTCTTGAATTCTGGATTGACCTTTCCTAGTTATGTAACCCTAGGCCCATTAGTTAACTTCCCTGTATTTCTCTTTTCTCATTTATAAACTGGAGATTCAAACATCCACCATGTAGCAATGCTGTGAAAGTTAGAGCTGGTGTGTCTAAATCATTGAGCAGAGTGTCCCATACAAGCAGGTGCTCAAGAAATTGTTGCAAGTGATCCATAGGGGCCCTCCTCCCAGGAGCTAGAAGAGATATGCTTATGGCCCTCCAAAGAAGTCCATTTATTTGTCAGTCATCAAATAATTATTGAGGGCCAAAGAAGCAATGGACACAGTGCTGAATACTAACAAAATTGCTAGGATCCTAATTGTAGAAATAAAGCATGGGGGCTCAGAACAAAAGGTTCACTGCTTTAAGAGGCTCTTACAGAAATGAAGAAAGAGTCATATAGACATAAAACCACAGACACAGGGGCCTCCTCACGGGAACAAGAAAGGTCACTGGAGTCAGAGACTGTAGTCCTGAATAAAGTCAGGGAATTTACTTTCACTTACTCATCTTTGTCTGGCCCTCCTCAGGGCTTTGTGGAGTAGGTACTCAAAATATATTTGATCAATTTAAATGAGAGTGAAAAGGAATGCCAACAGAAAGGAAGTCTGTGGCCTTACCAACTTCTTTCTTGCGCCCAGATCTAATCTCAGGGACCTGCATTTGAAACCTCTCCCACCCTGACCACAGTGGCCTGTCCTGCAGGATTCTGCAGCCAGGCTGGACCCTACTCGCTGTGCTGACTGGCTGCGGAGCTGAAAACAGTGGCCTGATTTCGGACATGTGACTGCACTGCAGGATCCTGGGGCAGAAGGCAGGTGGGAGTGAGAGAGAAGGCTCCCTATTGCATAAGCCAGGCCATCTGGGGACAGGGCCCTGGCAAGGAGAGGTGTATAATGGGGCTGTGAGCAACTCTAGGCACCCCAGCACATCTCTGCTGCACTGCACCTGCAGGCTGCAGGCATTTCAAAGACCAGCCTCTGGTGAAAGCCAGCATGTGAATTTGTCCTGTCCTGAGACTTCTGGAAGCAGAGCATGGAAACGTCTCACTGGGCTGAGCGAGCAGGGCAGGTACTCTGCACCTGACCCCGAAGGGACAGAACGGGGAAACCAGAAAGTGGGAACACAAAAAAACACTAACAGCACCAATGTCCCCTCTCACCTCAGCCCACCAGCTGGTCTCCTGAGAGGAAAGAGCACCATTCTCCTTTGCTTTTCCCATCAGAAGACACGGGCTTCACAGACCCTGGCCTGCCACTGTGGACCAATGCCTCTACACCACAGGCTTCTTCAACACAGAAGAACTGTAACACTGTCCCTCGTTGCCCCCCAGAGAGCGTGAAGAAGAGAACAGTAGGTGGCAGATGGGGAAGCCCCCCTCCGCCCCCCCAGAAGGAAAGTACAGCTGGTTGTCCCTTGCTGCTCTGACTCTAGCTCTTCCAGGGTCTGCTAGAGGAAGGGCCCACACCCCGGTCCAGACACACAGCAGAGTACAGACCAGTCCACCAGCACCGATGGCAGAAACTCAAGACTTTAGTGGGGAGTTCAGTGCCACCAGACACAGCCATGTAAGGAAAGATTGTCTTCGCCTGGCCTTTGTCCCAAGGCCTATGACTCCCCATCATTTAGGCTTCCAGGCCTTCTTTCAGTAACTGTTGGAGCTCACTGTCGAGGACATACTGTCTTGGAAAGGCCACCTGGCAAGGACACAGTAACCCATTGTGAGTAGTCTCTGGAACAGTGCAAGTTCAGCTGGGTGATTCCTGGATGGGAGATACTATTTGGGAGTCAAGTTTCTTCATGCCAACCTTGAATAATCAGTTCCTAGGGAAGTTGCTAGGTTCCAAGTCAAAAGTGGTAACTATGCTGCCCTCCCCCTTCCCTGTTTTCCTTTATGCATCTGTGGTTGTGCTCCCTTCCCACTAACCACAGATGTGCTGTTGCCTCTAGGTGCTTTCAAAGCATAGATTTCACAGAGGGCAAAAGTGAGCACAAGGAAGGAGAATGAGGAGGGGCAGAGGTGAGACAGGGGAAGGAGGACAGCTGCTTTCTAATGATGCATTTGGGTAACAGCAAGGAGACAGTTTAATGCTATTGTTTTTGTGCATATTAAACCACTAATCCACATCTTATTTTGGCAACACAGGCTACCTCACATCTGTATGCCTTACCTACAATCTGTAAAGCTAATTTGTTAAACAGCTTTCTTCTCCCATGGGAATGAGGTCATTGGTCACAGAAGATTGATTAAGCTTTTGGAGAATCAACATTAATGAAAATCAGGACTGCCTAATGAGTGTTTTTATGGCAGCCTCATAAAAAAGAATTTTAAAAGGAGAAACAAATAAACAAAAACAGCAAGAAAGGCCAGAAGCCTTCTCTCCTGATGTCTCTCAATCCTTGTTATGAACATGGTATCAGGACAGTGGTAGAAATCCCCTTGGCAATGCCAGCCTTCCTCCCCTCCACTCAAATCTGATTCATTACACCAGGTCTGGAAAGTTTGCGCGTGTGTTTCTGCGCACATTAGTTCCAATAACGTATGTATGCATATTAGTTCCAAAGACATTTCCCTTTGCTTGGGCCAATTGCTGTGTAGAGACAGAAGTAGATTTTAGGTCAGAAAACATGCTTGTTGAATACCAGCAGCACCATTTACTGTGTGACTTTGGGCAGGACATTTAACCTCTCTGACTCTGTTAGCACATCTCTAAAATGGGAAAGAATACTAGCCTCCCCATACCTCCTCCAGCAAAGTTATTACACTGAAAATCACATAAGCTAGCATGTGTGTAGAAATGTTGAAACCATAAAGCCCCATGTAATTTACTATACTATTAGTATTCTTACTGTTTTGAGGCACTGTTGGGTAGTGGGTAATAGCCAAAGACTGGAGCCATACAAACTGGGTTAAATCCAGGCTCAGAGGCTGGCTCGGTAGTTCACCAGCTGCATGACCTCAGGCAAGCTACGCAAACTCCTGATGTCACACTTCTTTCATCCATAAAATAGAATAATTATAGCTTTGTACTTTTAGAGTTTGGGGGAGGAATATATGGAATATGATTACAATGTGCTTAGGAGAGTACCTGGCACATGATAAACAGTTAAGAGATATGAGTCAGTAGGATTAGAGTTCTTATTCTCTTTCATTCCTCAACAAGCAAGAGCCTACCCACAGACCAAATGGGCAAGATCCATGAATCTACACAGAAGCCACATGGAAACAGACAACTGGGTAACCCCAGTTCCCTTTGGGGCTCTGGGCTTGAAAGCATAGGGGAAGAGTGCCAGAGAATCAATGCAGGTGGGAAGGGAGGATGGGAAAAAGTTGGGGATAGGCAACTGTAAAAGAGAAACACTTGAGAAGTCTCCAAATAACTATAACTTGGGAGGATATTAGTTTAAGGGAGGTAAGAGCTAACTGTTGTCTGCTGATGTGCCTAGGAGAAGAGACTGGTCTTGCATTGAAAAGGGAGTGGCTTATGTGAAGACTTAAAAACCCAACAGGGAAAAACAGGAGGGAAGGGAGGGAGGAAGGAGGAAGGAAGGAAAGAAGGAAGGAAGGAAGGAAGGAAGGAAGGAAGGAAGGAAGGAAGGAAGGAATAAGGAAGGGAAGAAGGAAGGAAAAGTGGGAAGGAAGGAAGAAGGAAGGAAGGAAAAAAGGAAGGAAGGAAAAAAATAGGGAAGAAAGAGAGAGAATATCTAGAAGGAACTTTCTCCCCCTGAGGATGCTTTTTGTTAAATAAATATATAAAGAAAATAAAACAGTAAAAAATCTGTTCTCTCCTATTTTTTCCATTTTGTTTTTCCAGTTCTTCACGTCTCTAATTTTACCTAAATGATAATTTTATGAGCAAATCAAGTTATACATAATACATTTTATGTTTCTTCTTAGCAAAATGATTTTAGATATGTAAATTGTACTACAAAAATAAATATTGCATGTTATTCTAATTTTTCACCAAATTTACATTCCACTCCCACCCCCTCCCCAAATTCTCCAACCCTCTATCTCTAATGGTTTTAACATTTCCAAGACCTCGACATTTATAAATTTAGCTAGTTCTAAGGAAGAAGTGATTTCACAGGAGGTTAGGTGGTATGGTCTGTTAATTGGCGAGTTTTTCAAATCTTTTTGACAACTACCACTATTTTATCTCTGGCCAGTGATTGAAAAGGTGGATATAATTGTATAGAATAGAGTAGGATGGAATCCCCTGGGCCTCCTACATTTCTGTGACAAGATTTTTGACACCTTCCCATTATACATAACATCTTCTACAGGCTCAAGCGTATTTGAAATACCACGAAACCCTAGTCTCCTTTCTCTGAGGAGTACATCCAGTAAAATGGGTATGTGAGTTCTCCCCAGGCCTCAGAGGCAGAGTAGCATAGCAGCTGTCCCTGCCTTAGCTCTATTTCTAGAATCTTTTTAAGTTCATGATGGCATCGAATCCCATTAGAGATTTATAGTGAGGGTACTGAGGGTAGATATGTAGTGAGGATAGATAGCCAAAAGATGTGGCCACTGATCCCCCAGATTAAGCTCTAATTCATCTTCTGGACACTCTGGGTATTAAAAACTGTTAGTTGTGGGGCGCCTGGGTGGCTCAGTGGGTTAAAGCCTCTGCCTTCGGCTCAGGTCATGGTCCCAGGGTCTTGGGATCAAGCCCCACGTTGGGCTTTCTGATCAGTGGGGAGCCAGCTTCCCCTCTTTCTCTCTGCCTACTTGTGATCTCTGACTGTCTAGTAGATAGATAAAATCTTTAAATAAATAAATAAATAAATAAATAAATAAATAAAAACTGTTAGTTGTATTATGTAAAGCTGTGTCATACAATATGGTAGCTACCAGTCCTGTTGTGGCTATTTAAATTAATAAACCTAAAAAAAAATTTCAGTTTCTCAGTTGCACTGGCCACATTTCAAGTGCTACTTAGCCACATGCAGCTAGTAGTTTCCATGTCAGACAGCACAAATATAAAACATTTCCATCTTGCAGAAAATTCTATTGGACAGCACTGATGGGGACAAAAATCTAGAAGAGTAATTGAGCAAACCAGTCATTGTTAAGTGCCTGCCATGTACCAGGATCTCTGTGCTGTAGTGGTTCTTTAAGTCATCTGATAATCTATGCAATAAATGATAATCATCCTCACTTTCCAGGTGAAGAATTGGGAGCTAAAGAAGGTTAACCTCCCAGAGTTAGTGGCATTGCTGGTGAGTCTAGGACTGTCTTATGACAGTCTTATGTCTTATGAAACTCTGCTGTCTTATGATGGGATCAAAGTAAGATGGAAGTGTACCGCAGATGTATATGTGCACAACAATAATAGATAGTGAAAGACTAGGCCAGAAATTCAAACTACCTTTAACAAAAGAAGCAGACTCCTTCTCCCTCACCATGCACCTCCAGGAGGAGAAGCAGGAGCTGCCATCTCCTTGGATATGTCAGTCTTTTTTTTTTTTTTAAGATTTTATTTATTTATTTGACAGAGAGATCACAAGTAGGCAGAGAGGCAGGTAGAGAGAGAAGGGGAAGCAGGCTCTCTGGAGCCTGATGCGGGGCTCGATCCCAGGACCCTGGGATCATGACCTGAGCCGAAGGCAGAGGCTTAACCTACTGAGCCACCCAGGTGCCCCTGGATATGTCAGTCTTATTTCTTACAGAAGGGAGCCCTGAGCAGAGATCAAGACTACACTGTTGAGTAGTGAAGGGAAAGTGTAATATGGGGATCACAGAAGATTGCTGGCTGAAAATTCATCATCAGATGGGTCCTCCAGGTACTCAACTCTCTTACTGAGGCCAGAGAGAACCTCTTCATGATAGGAAAACGGGAGCAGATCCATCTAACAAAGCCCAGGCTGCTGGTAGAGATTCAAATGTAGGTCTCATTCCCTGTGAGGTGTTGCTATGAAACAGATACAAGACAAGGTGAATACCACCTGTTAACAAGTCAGCTTCAGTAGCCAGAACACCTGGAACAGCCCTTTGTGTCCTTTGAGTAGTAAAGGATTCTTGGTGCCACCCTTTCAAGTGGCTGTGGTGTGTGCCAATCTAAGAATCCCAGGAATAACATCAACAGCTATCTGATGCTGTTGAGTGGCATTAGCTTGTAGAAGCAGGTCCCTGCAGTGGAGAGGTGCACTCGTAGTTTCCCTCACACACTCATAGTGTCCCACAGCCAGGGGCCAAGTCTGCTTGGTTTAGGGTTGAAGGGATGAGGCAGGCAAAGGAAACACAGTAGATGATGTGTTGGGCGTTGGGGTCTGAAGGGGGAAGCCCCTGCTGGATGAGATCACATCTGTGGTATGCTTTACAAGGAGTACAACGTATGGTTAGGGTTAGAGTTGAGTGTGGATGTAGTTGAGTATGGTTGATGGTCTGTCTCCTCTACTACACCTCAAATGCCGCAGGAGAAAGAGCTTTGAGTTACTTACCCTTCCCAGCTTCACCCCCATTCAGGTAATGTGGAAGACACTTGGTAAATGCCCTGCTTCTTAACAATCACCCAAACTAATTTTCCTCAAAGTGCACTTCTTGGGAAACTAGCTCTGAAAGATGCTAATGAGTATTTAAGCGGCGGCGGGGGTGGGAGGTGGAGGGGGAGGAAATAAAGTTAAAAAAAAAAAAAAAGAAACTTTCCATGGTCAACTTAGTTTGGAAAGTATTGGATTAAACAAGGTTCAACAGGGAAATTTACCATAGGATTTCTCTGGGCCCTTTAAATGATAATGAGGGGAATATAGAAAGCACTTCCCAAGTTTAATTGACCATGGAATTCTTCTTCCACAGAGCATCTTGTGGGACTCTTGTTCTGTGGAAGCACTGACCACTGCCTTTAACGTCAGCTCACAATTCCAGTCTTTAGATAAAATAAGTGTGCCAGTTTGTGGACGATTGGCTAAGCAATGAATTGCACAACCATATAAAAGATCGCTGGAGGCACACCACCCTGGATTCATTTTTCTACCTAGGCAACTGAAGGGTGCTTCACCTCTATTAATGTTGGTCCCAAGATTATAGATTTCTTCTCTTCCATTTCCATTCCAATAACACAATGATAACAACCTGTCAATCAAATTCATCACTACATCACTGTTGACTTCATCTATTAATTAATCCACTCATATTATCTATTAATCTATTAATTTATCTATTAATATTTTGAACATCTCCTATGTGCAAATTATTGTTATACAACCTGGAAAAATACAAATTAGTAAAATATGTAAAGACTATTCCAGCTATCCAAGAACTTGCAATCTAATTGAGGAGATAAGAAATCTATATTTTCCCCCCAGGGTATCTGTTCCCTGCTGCTGCTCACACTCCCACCTTCAGATGCTTTCTCTCTGGTCCCTTTACTCAATTATATTTCTCCAAATGCCTTCATTCTCACACTCTCAACTGGAGATAGCTCTGTGTTTCTGGGCCTGTGTACAGTATGTATTATTCATATGCTCACTTGTTTCTGAACAACTTATGAAAACCAACTAGAGATTAATTCATAAAAAATAAGCTTCCCCCCCCCCTTCCTTTACAGGACTAAATCTGTTTCTCTGCCACAATTGTATTGGCTGATTGGGTTTCTGCTCTCCCTCTGCCCCCATTCTGAGGGAAATCATGTCTCTTTAGTATTGCTGCCACATATCTTTTCATGTGCCTGAAATATATACCATTGTGTTCTGACTTTTGTTTTGTGCAGAATCACTTTCATGCTCTATCTTGTGCAAGGTCCCTCTGTCCTGGCAGCCAAAGACACTTCTGTCTGCAGCCTGGAGATTTCCATTGTACTTGGCACATCGCCAGATTTTTGTTCTGTGAGGTGGCCTTTTGTAGTTGAGTTTGCTAATGTTCTAACTGAAAACAGACATAGCCATACTTCATCAGTTTCATTCTGCCCCAAGGCACGGTCGTTAAGCCCACTGAGGGAACCAAAATGCTCCCTCTTTACAAGGCAGAAGGTGGGCTAAAATCAGCAGCGAAAACGATCCACGCGCTGCTCATCAAAAGGTAAAAGAAGCAGAGGTGCTTCATCACTGGGAAATTCAATCTTCTGAATTTCAGACACTTGATCTTCTTTCTACATGGGAATATGCCTGTTACTCTTCTTCCTGAAAATAGCATGCCTCCTTTGGAAGCCTGGGTGGCATAGTCGGGGAAGCATCTGTCTTTGGCTCAGGTCATGATCCCAGGGTCCGGGGTTTAAGTCCGCATCAGTCTCCTTGCTCAGCAGGGAGCCCGCTTCTCCCTCTCCCTGCAGTTCCCCCTACTTGTGCTCTTGCTCGCTCTCTCTCTCTCTCTCTCTCTCGCTCTCGCTCTCTGACAAATAAATAAATAAAATCTTTAAAAAAAAAATGCGTCCTCTTCCATCCTCCTGCTCTGGGCCTACCATCATAGAACTGTTCCCTCTCTGATTCTCAGTAGAGTTTGTGAATAGATTTAGAGACAGTGAGTTTCCTTCCCTGCCCAGCTCCCTAAATTTCAATCCTGATTATGACACAAACACAACCTAAACTTCACTAAGATAATAAAGCATATTTGTCCCATTCTCCAGAACCTCATGCCCAACATATGATTGGGGCTTGGGACTCAAAAACAAAACAAAAACAAAAACAAAAAACAAAAACAAAAAAGCCTGCTGAAAGAATAAATCCGTTTATCTCCTGAAACCTAGAAGCCCAGGCTTTGCCTGCTGTCTGCCATCCTCTCTCCCAGGTACTACTCCTCTGCTGCCTCTTGCTGGCATAATTCTCTAGGCAGCTGGAGAGGCAGTGAATGTAGCATAGAATTGTGGTCTGTGAGGCGGGGGGGGAAGGCATGAAAAAGCATTGACCTAAGGGGATACAGCGCTACCCCTCCCCCCAAGCAATGCATCAATTCAATTATGGAAAGGTGCTCTTGGAAATTTTGACGCAAAAATCATCTAAGTCAATTTGCCCTTGCATGATGGTCTCAAGCTGCTTCTCTCCTGATCTGTGTGTGTGTGTGTGTGTGTGTGTGTGTGTGTTTAAACATACATTTTTCTTCTTTTTCTTCATCCCCCTTTACGTATTTTAATTTATTATCCTATTTATTATCCTACATCCCCCACCAATATGCTCTAAAACACATTTTCATATCCTATCAATGTACATTGGAAACTTAATCTTTCCTTCCTTAAATGCATCTTCTTTCCTTCTTTATTCTTTCTTTCTTTCTTTCACTTTTGTTGTGTTTAGACTTGACTCTACCCATCCTTCTTTGACTCAATGCAGTTTATTAGTTGTTATGGCAAACCCCACTGCTCTCACTCTCTCTCTCTCTCTCTCCCATTATGTGGCTGCAAATGAAGATGTTAGCAAAAAAAAAAAAAAAAAAAAAGACATCTTTTATTCTCCCCTAGTCTCCTCTCTAGGCCTTTCCTCATCTTCCTTATTATCTCTACGGGATGCTCCCTGCCCTCCCCCACCCTACACACAGGTAACAAAGCCAATAAATAAATAAATAAATAAAAGACTTGTATCTCTGGTTGTCCACAGCAGTATTCTTTACTGCTATAACAAAATGGAACTGTAGAATGCTTGAGCTAGAGTAGCAAGTTGTGATTTGTGGGGCCTCAGGATATGTGGAAACTTTGGAAGAAGCTTCTCAAATTTGGAGTAGCAGTCATCACAGCAGGCCAAATATTTTAGGGGAAGACAGGTGGCACACTTAATTCTAACTCTTTCTGGCTTCAGCTTCTGTCATTCATGCCCTACTTAAGACCCCTATGGGGTGACTCAGATCAGTGCCCATTAGAAATACTCCATTCCTTTAACTTTAGCCAAGATCCTGTCGGAATCAGGACTAAACCGACTATCTACTAAATTCATAAAAAGATCTCCAAAATTTTCTCTAACATGATTCCAAACACCATGGTCCACACCCCTTTAGAAATGCACTCGATTTCTATATGTCTTCCTAACAAGTTATTTTGCTGTCATATTTTTTTCTGACGTCTGTCACCTTGGTATCTAAGCACTCTGGCAAATTCATGAGGCTAAAAACAAACACTTATGTGGGAAGGGGAAAGAAAGCTCTTCTCTTCTGCTCTCTCATCTCCATAGGGACAGAGAAGCACAAAGAGGCTATGATTCTCCAAGGTCATTCTGCAAAGACAGCATAACAGAGCCAAGAAAAGACTGCAGAATCCTAACTTCCAGTCCCTGGCCTCCATAATTTGAAGACACTCTGTTTAGAATTGGTGTTTCTACAGAAAATACCCAAAGAGATTTTGTAGCGGCTAGTCACAGTCAGGAAGGAATCTTCGCAAAAAAATCAGACACACCTCCTTCCCTTCCAAACTCTGAACCTTCCCCCTTTTCTTACTGCTGAGTATTCTAGCACTCTTTCAACTTTAGTACTTAAATGACATTAACTGTAATGTCAGGGGTTTCATTCATTTATCAAATCATTCAATCATTATTAATTGAAAGCCTTCCATAATCAAACACATGTTAGAGATGAGCAAGACTCTACCTATCTTCAAGGACTTATAATTTAGCAAGAGAGATAAGAGACACATGCAAAAAGTGCTTACTGAGGACATACTATTTGCTATTCTAGACTCCAAAGAGAGAGCAATGGATAAAACCTACAGGAATTCTGTTCTCATGGACCTTACCATTATAGTCACAAAAATAGACAATAAAGAAACAGATAAAGGAATAAGATATATTACATTAAAATATAATACAAGATGAAATGTGATATAACAAATAGAGAAATAGATGAAATGCCCAACATTTCTTTCTCACATGGGATTTCAGTAGCTGAATTGGAAGTATGCTCTGGTTTCAGAATTGGATTTGTAATATCCCAGGCCTCTGAATGTAATATTTTCTTCTCTAGTAAGCAAATATTGTTGCAGTTGTTGCATTTGGTAATCTGTGTGGAGCAAAAGATTCAGCACCCATAATAGGCTAGTCACCAAGAACTTTAGAACTTGGAAGCAGCTGAAATATAAATGGTCCAATTCTAGCAGAGAATTTTTTTTTAAAAGAACCTCTGGGACCTATTATAGTCCACTGGCCATCTGATAGACTGCTATCCAGAATAGAATAGAATTATTCCCCTACTCTGATTATTTAAGCAGATTTCTTGTAGTTGCTGAAGGTCAAACTAACAATCCTAACCTCTTTGTCTTTAAAAGTAAGTGAGATTTTAAAGCTTAAAAAAATATTTAAGTACAAACATACATTAGGTGGCAAGTTCTTTTCCTACATTTATTATTTCATTAGTCCACATTTATCTGTCCCTTGGGGTACAGTCAGCTGGGCAACACTGAGACTTTAGCTTCTCAAACAAATGACTTCAAAGAAACTTATTATGCAACTTCATTGTGTACTCTCTGCTGACCTAGAAACTGCCATTCAAAATAGTCACTATCTTTCATTTGTAAAGAAGTCCAGGAAGATAATGTTTATTGTCAAAATTCAGAGGAACTATTATGCCAGACAAATTTCAAGCAGTGGAAAATGTAAGTAAATTCTGGGATTGGTTGGTGTTATAGACTTGATGAAAGAAGATAGAAAGAAGGAAGGAAAGAATAAGAGAGATGTCGGGCAGGGAAAGACAGGGAGCAGAAAAAGAAGGAAAAAGAAAATATACAAGGTACGCAACTATAAAACTGAGAAAAATGTGCAAGGAAATTCCTTATAGACACTGGACAACATGAAGCACAGAATAATAATACTAGAGAGAAGGAAAAGAGAGAAGAAAAACACATACATGGTGAGCTTCACATTTGCATATGCTTCTTGACCAGGAACTCCTCTTGGAAAAAGGCACAGGGGAAATAGGGCACAAGCAGAGCACATTAGTCTCTCTGCAATCTGAAAACTGTTCTGTACTACTGAAACCCTTAAATTTTCAAGACAGGATAAATGAGAGGAGGGAGCTTCTTAGAAGGGTTACCTCAGAAGTGACAAGAGTCCACAGAGCCAAATAGAGAATGGAAGCTTCAGGAGTTAGAGGTGAATCAAGATAACAGATGTCCACACAATTCTAGGAGACAAAGTAGATAGCTAACTGAGAAACTCAGGCATTCAGTTGAGACCCCAGAAAGTCCATCCCACACCCTAAAGTAAGAACCATGTCCTCGAGCTAAAGACAAAACTGCACAGAACCTACCCTAACAGAGAAGAAAAACAACAGACTTAGGTGGACTCATCAATAACTTTACTGGTTACCAGAACAAAATTAAACTTTCTTTTAGGAAAGACAACACACTCCAGACTCATGATATGCCACCACAGCATCCAATGTACAACAAGAAATTACTAGATATGTAAAGAAGCAAGAAAATGTGACCTATAATCAAGAAAAAAAAAGTCAATGGAAGCAAACTCCAAGATGACCCGTATGTTGGAATTAGTAGACAAGAACTTTAAAATAGTTATTATAAATGTGTTCGAAGATAATATAAATATAACCAAGTAAATAGATGGAAACTCAAGGAGAGATAAAAAAAAAAAGTACTCAATAAACATTCTAATACTGAAATTGCAATATCTGAAATGAAATGTACTGAATAGGTTTATGAGCAGATTAGAGATTTCAGAAAAAAGCATCAGTGAGCTTAGATCCCTTTCTACTATCCAAACTGAAGAGAGAAAAAGAGTATTTGTTGTAAAAATAAATAAATAAATAACAGAGATTTCTTGTTCTGTGAAACAATCACAGTGCTATAATATACATATAGTTCATTTCCAGAAGAAGACAAAATGGAGAATAAAACACTTAAAGAAATAATAACCAAAAATTTCCAGATAAACCAAAACTTCTGACCTTCAAATTCAAGGTCAGAAAAGAAAAAAGGAAAAAAAAAAAAAAAAAACTAGGTACACCATATTTAAATTGCTGAAATCCAAATACAAATAAAGAATCTTAAAAAAAAAACAACACACAAACAAAACAGTGAAAGAATGCATCAGCGACAGTAAAACAATGGCGCAAAGGTTGGCTTATTTCTCACCAGAAACACTGAAAGTCAGAAAACAAAAGAACAAGTTATGTGAAGTCCTGAATGAAATGAAAAGAGAAAACAAAAACAAAACCCAGCAATTACCTAAAATTTTTTAGATAGCAGAAATAATCTTCAAAATAAATATGAAAGTGAAATAAACATACATTTAGATAAATGGAAACAGAAAGAATTCATGTTCAGACCTTCATATAAGATACTTTAAAAGTTCTTCAGACTGCAGAAGGGAACTTCTAATACACAAGAAGGAATGAAGAGCATGAGAAGAGTTAAATATCTAGATAAATACTTTTTTCTTTTCTTAATGCCTTTAAAAAGCAGCCAACTTTCTAAAGGAAAAAATGAGATAGTGTATCTTATGATTTTAAAATATTTAAAAGTAAAATACATGAAAACAGTAGCACAAAAAATGAAGGTAAATGAAATTATACTCATAGAATTTTTACATCTTGTGTGAAGAGATGCAATATCAACTCTAAGCAGATTGTGAAAAGTTAATCATGTGGCAATTCCTAGAACAACTCTGAAAATCTACAAAGAGGTATGGCTAAAAAGCCAATAGGATAAATAAAATCAAATACTAAACTAATTTGATAAATTCAAAAGAAGCCAGAAAAGGAGAGGTTGAGAAACAAAAAAGAAAGATTAAACAAGTGAAAAATAAATAGCAAGATGGTAAATTAAATCCCAAATCATCAATAATTACGTTAGAAGAAAATGGACTACAAACTCCAAATAAGGGAAGAAATTTCAGACTGGGTAAAGAAAACAAGACTCAATTATCTGTTGTGTATAAGAGATACACTGTAAATATAAGGACCCTGATAAGTTGAAAGAAAAGAAAGTAACAGATAATCAGTCACATGAACAATAATCATAAAAATCTTGAGTGTCTATACTGAGAACAGACAGAACAGACTTATTGATAAGGAGCATTTCCAGAGAGAAATATCACAATGATAAAGGAGATCAATCATTCTGGAAGATATAATGACCTTATACGTGCTTGTAATAATAGGACACCAAAATACAGTAAACAGGAAATGACAAGAATAAAGAGAAAAATAGAAAAATAAACAGATTTTAAAATTTTCCTAATTAGAATTTGGTAGAATAACTAGAGAAACAATCAAGAAGGAAATACAAATATTTGAACAATACTATAGACTGCCTTGATTTAATTGAAATTTTTAGAACAATATAATCCTGAAACTATAGAATTTACATATTTCAGGTATACGTGATATAACGTATATACACATATAGTTTATATGGACTATATATTAGATCATAAAATAAATTTCAACACATTTCCAAAGATTGAAGTTTTCACATATGTTTTCTGACAACAAAGGATAAATAAGAAAATAATAAAAATAAGATACATAAAAATCCTCAAATATTTGGAAACTAAACCACATACTTCTAAATAATCTGTGGATCAAAGTATAACTCATAAGAAAAATTAGAAAATACTTTGTACCGAATGATAATAAAAATACAACATACCAAAATTCATGTGAAGCCTCTATAATGGTGCTAGGAGGAAAATGTATTACTTTAAATGTTTATATGAAAAATAAAATAAATATTTGTAATAACTGATTTGAACTTTCATTACAAAAGTTTTTTAAAAAATGAAAAGAAAAAGAAAAGAGAGAGAGGGAAAGTTTAACCCAAAATAAGTAAAAGAAACATGGAACAAAAAGCAGTCTTTGAAAAGTTAATAAAATTGAGAAAATCTGAACAAGATCAAGTAAGAAAAATAGAGAATACTTTAATTACTACTATCAGAAATAGAAAGTGGGATATTACTACAGATCCTACAGATATAAACAGGATAATAAAGAATATTATAACAAGTTTCACCAATAAATTCAACAATTTGGATGAAATTAAGAAATTCCTTGAAAACACAGTTTTTATAAAACTGACATAAAAAATACAGAAAATAAAAATAGCCCCTATCTAGCTTTTTTAAAATGTAAAATTCATAACCATAAAGAAAATTTACAGTCCAGATGGTTTTACTACTAACTATATGACATACTTAAATGATACAGTCATTCACAAACTCACAAACTCCTTCAGAAAACGAAAAAAGGACCACTTCACATTTGGTTTATGAAGCCAGCAAAACTCTGATTTCTTTTTCTTTTTCTTTTTTTTTTTTTAAAGATTTTATTTATTTATTTGACAGAGAGAGAGATCACAAGTAGGCAGAGAAGCAGGCAGAGAGAGAGGAAACTAGGCTCCCTGCTGAGCAGAGAGCCCGATGCAGGACTCGATCCCAGGACCCTGAGATCATGACCTGAGCTGATGGCTGAGGCTTAACCCACTGAGCCACCCAGGCATCCCAAAACTCTGATTTCTAAACTTGACAAAAACATTTCAAATAAAGATTGTGATCAAATACCCCCCATGAACACAGACACAAAAATCCTTCAAAAAATATGAGCAAACCAAACCCATCAATACACAAGAATTTTAAATTATGACCATATTGGGTTATACCAGGAAAGCAATGTTGTTTTAACATTCAAAAAACCAATCAGTATAATTTACCACATTAAAAAAATGAGGGTGAAAATTATATATCAATGTATGACCATTTTAATTTATAAAAATCATTTGGCAAAACTCAACATCCATTCATGGTCGAAACTCGGAGTAAGTAGGAATAGAAGGAAACTTATCTGATAAAAGTCATCTACAGGAAATTCTACAATTAACATCCTATTTAATTATGAAATATTGAACTCTTTCTCCTTCATGTCAAGAGTAGGAATGTTTCTTTTAAAATTCTCTTATTCAACATTCTACTAGAAGTTCTAGCCAGTAAAATAAAGCATGAAAAGTAAATTAAAAGCATTAAAATTAAAAGGGATAAATTTTGTTTATTCATAGAAATTGTAATCATTTATGTAGAGAATCTTAAGGAATCTATCTATCTACTAGAATTTAGAAGTGAATAAAGTAAGGTCACAGGATACAAAGTCACATACAAACATCAGTATGAAATTTTAGATAATGAAACATTAAAATACCATTTACAATACTATTATGAGACATAATAGTATTATATAATATAATATTATAATATAATATTCTATGTCTCATAATATTATGAGACATAGAATATTTAGGAATAACAGGAACAAAGGGTGTAGCAAAGGTCTACATTAAAAACTATAAAATATTGCTGAGATTAAAGAAAATATAAATAAATGAAAAGATACATAATGTTCACAGATTAGAAGACTCAATAATGTTCAGCTGTCAATTCTCCCCAAATTTTCTATGGAGTCAATGTAATCCCAGTAAAAATTCTAACCAGACATTTTACTGATATTAACAAATTGATGCTAAAATGTATATGAAAACAAAAAGGACCTAGAGTAGCCTAAACAATCTTAAGAAGAACAGATTTGGAGAACTCACATTACCTGGTTTCCAGGCTTATACAATTTTACTGGGGTGTTGATTATATAGGTGTATATGATTTTCAAAATATATTGAACTGTACACTTGAGATCTGGGCCTGCAACTGCATGTAAATTTTACCACAATGAGAAAAATAATAAATAATTGCAATTTCCTGTCAGTAGACTCTATCACAAGAACGTAAAGGGACTTTCAGGTGAGTATAGATAGAAGATATATGTAACAAAATCCTTTTATTTCTGTCTCCTTTAGTAAATAACTCTGATGGATTATTCTATATCATTTTGGATAAACTGAAAAAAACTATCCAAGAATCTCTTCTCTATATATCTGTAAGCTAGCACTGACCAAAAGAATTTTCATAGGATTTGGAAGGCAGCAATGAAAAAGAAGTTAACAACTAGATATGGTGATAGACACGTGCAGAATTGCCCAACGTGTCTCACCTCGTTCTCATTCTCATCTGGTCCTCATCCAGCCCTTTTTAACTATTGACCCTGCTGAGCAATAGCAGATCAGACTCACCACCAGAAACCTGTCTGTGGACCCCCAGAGATGATAGCTGCATATAGATAATATTCTTTATAGCCCTTTCTCAGGGTTCCCTTTTAAATTTTCACTTCTGATCATCTGGTTGGTCACTGGTTCATTTTCTGTTCTTCCAACTCTCGTCCTGAGTCTTCACTCTTCCAGTTCCTTCCCAATTATATAAGCTCTAACTGACAAAATAAATCCCTTACCGAGGAACACTTTCAGGGACTCTGATTCCCTGACATATGATAGAACAACATTTTCTTCTCTGATGTTGGAGTTGGTTCACTTAAAGGGAACAAAGGGTGATATGGGCTGAGTGTACCACATGCAGGTGGAGGAGTGGGGTATGATCCTGTGCTGACCTACCACAGAGATAGACCTCGAAAAGATGACAGTAAACCTCAGATAAGCTTTCATGTATCATTAGAGTACCCTGAAATCATAAGACGTACCCTTGTATGAAAATATGCTTCTCCATGAGTCATCTGATACAGATTCCAGTTTCAAAACAGAAGGTTCAGAACAACCAGTCTTACGTCTTTGAGCAGGCTAACATACGTAACTGAGAAGTCAAAGTGCTGAGAGATGATAAAAGTATGTGTGCATAAAGGCATACATTTGTATTTATTTCTAAAAATTGGAAAAACAATACACATCTTTCTGACCATAAAAAAAAGAATAGTACCTGGGAAATAATTAACATGGTCTTTGTATTTAGAAAATTATGGAACCTTGGAAAAATCATCTTACACTCTTATTCATTATTCTATTTACCATAAAATTGATATCAGACCAGTCCCAGTTTCTTCATAAAAGAATAGAAAATAATTCATTTCTGCTCTGTGCTAGTCATAATTTGTGCAACTGTCCTGTAAAGAAAGTGTTATTAGCTTCATTCTACAGATTAAACTATGACTCAGAGATATTAAATAACTTAATTAGATCCACACAATTTCTAGGGAGAAGAGCTATAATCTGATCTCATGTCTGTCTGAGTGACTCCAAGATTCAGTCTTCCCAGTAAACTACCCTCATTCTGAGCATGGACTTCCATTTGAGAAAATGAGAAAAACCTATGTGTAGATGTTATCCCCATGAAATTACTTTGAAATAATTGTAAAGAAAATAATTTTTAAATCTTCCAGACTTTTATACACATGTATATGCTCCTGGTCAAATTAGTCACTTTGAGAGAGTATAGATATATCTAAATGGGTTCAACAAAAACTCTATTTTCCAAAATATTTTTGGAACTCCTTTCTCAAAATTGCAGAATTATGCACTATGCTATATATACATACATCTATATATAGAGAGAGAGAATATAAATATATATTTATATTCACACATATATATAAATATGTGTATCTCTATATACAATATACATACATACATACACAAATGTTTTATATTAATATATATACAAATTTTATATACATAGATAGATAAACATATAGATGTACATGACACCCGTTTTCCTCTATATTCTCTAACATACACATAGAATCCAAGGCAACTTCTTTGAGAAACAACACATATCTCAGACAAACTGTGGTTGGTATAGCAGCATCAGAAAGAGAATTGAGCAATACGGCTTTTAAGGTCCTCTCCAACAATGAGCGTCCCTATAACATAATTTGTTATGTTTGTTTTTAAAAAAAATCATTCTATTACATTATGGTCACACCTCATAAAAAGCACTATGCAAATATAAGGTAGATCTTTGTTATGAATAATAATATCATAATTGGCCTTTTAGTAGAATCTCTAATTGCTAAATTAATTTCCATCGGTTCTCACCATAAGGTGATATAGGCCCCTGTTGAGTGCTCTTAGAGCACCCTGATTTCTTACTTAGCAGGGGTCATACTCACTGGTTTGGTGTCCAAAGTCCCCTCTAGGTCTTAAGTTCCTCAATGGCTAAGGCATACCTATTCATCACTATGAATTGGACTGGCATCAGAGAAAAACAATAAATATTTTTAAATGAACAATAAATATTTGTTGAAAGACAAAACCATAGCCTGTGGAATCAATCTAAAAACCTTCCCTTGTCCTATCATACCTGTGGAAATAATTTATGTGTCATTTACTAGAGGCTCCCCATGTGAAAGGCAAGAAGTGGATCTTATGTGGGGGAGAGACCTTGCATATAGGGAGCATACAGCTTAGCAGGGAAGCCAACAAGCACCCTACACAACCATAGGTAAACCAGACTACAGAAACTGCACACACTTCAGGGGAATTTGTTCCAGCTGAGATGAATGCAGAGGGCAGGGCATCGTGGGACAAGGAAGCATTTCTGCCCCCAAACAAAGAGAAAATCAAGAGTAAAGACAGTGCAGAAATATGAAAAACTTTTTGAACATAACTGAGCAGCCCAGGTTGGTTAAGGTATATCATCTGTGGTGGGCAGGGGGGCCAGAGAATTAGATGTTGACTTTGGCCATGGACAAAGAGCCATCACTGCCAGGTATGGTATACTGAATAATGGCCCCAAAGATACCCAAACTCTAATCCCTGGGACTGTAATGTTACTTTATATGGCAAATGTGACTTTGCAGATATGATGAGATTATACTGGATTATGCCAATAGATCCTAAAGCTAAAGACAGGTGTCTTTTTGAGGAAGGCAGGGAGAGGTTTCTGAGTAACAGAGAAAGTAATGTGACAAGGGGACAGAGAAAGAATTGAAGATACTACCCTAATGACCTTGAAGATGATAGAAAGAGCCAAAGAAGAGGGAAAAGGTGAGAAAACAGATTCTTCTCTGAGGCCTGAAGAGGGTGCATGGCCCGGACAACATCGTGGTTTTGGCCCAGAGAAATGCATCTCAGATTTTGGACATTCAGAAGGGTAAGAGAATAGATGTGTATTGTTATAAGCAACTACATTGGTGGTAATTTGTTATAGCCATCATAGGAAATTATTATAACCAGGTTAAGGCATTTAAGTGTTATTTGTTAAGCAATGAAGAGTCATAAAAATTCAGGTGGAAATCGATTGAGGGAAGGCAAATAGAAAGGGTGTGATGAGAGGAAAGTGAGGAACAGCAGCTTGATTTTAGAAATGGGTAAAACTCCCTGGGTATTTTGTTAGCAAAGCATTTTGGGATCCTCTGGGATGAAAGGTGCTGGAGAAAATGTAATAATGCTAATAAATATTCTATGATTTCTCTAGAACATGTCCTCCGGTGAACTACAAGGCAGCTCTAAATGTTACGATAAGAGGTGTGGGAGACTCAGCAGTTTGGGGTCTCAGGGGTGCCATAGAAACCATGACTATGTTTGTCTCTGTTCCCTGGGGACTGGCATCCTCACATGTCTTCCTCCCCAAACCATAATTCATAGGAGCTCTGGGGAGCAGCAGCAAAGGGCAGAGTCAAGAGCCATTCAAGGCAACAATAGCAGGAAAATAGTGTCATGAATTATTTAGCATTTAACCAAGGCAGCGCAAGACCCATTACAAATACTGAGGAAGTGATGAGAGGGTTAATCCATATGGATTTGTCACGAGTGGTCAGCCTAGAGCGCCAAAGTTTATTTGGGGACACTTGTCCATGCGAGGGCCTAAAACCTGCTGGTTCCTCTACTTCACAAGTCAAAAACTGGCGACTGAGACTTTGACCCCCCAAAAGCTGATTTTTAAACTTTTATCATCTTCTAAAAATCCTTGAAGACTCAAAAGAGGCTGTGACCTTGAAGGAAAAGAGCCCCACATTCTTCCCTCTACCTTAGAGCTGAAGGGAACCTTGGAGATTGTGTCACAAAAACCTCTAAATTCACATCTGAGAAATTCAAGGGCAGTGAAGTCAAATGACCCAGCAGAAAAGCCTCTGGTCTCCCAGCCAGGGATCTTGCTACTGGACCACACCCCTCCAGTCAATTTCTCCTTGGGAGCAGGAGATTCATGTATCACCTATGGCTGATGTTCTGGAGAAATATGTATCCAAGTATTGTTGCCCTCTAGAGAAGAAAGGGATTTCTCCGCAGGGATCTGGCTTTTCTTTCAACATCTGGGTCCACTTTTGAGCTTGGCCCTCCTATAAGCACAATTAATGGAAAAGGAGCAATGAACATAGAGTCAAACAGAACTGCAGTCAACTTCTAAACCTGTCATTTACTTGCTGTGTGATCACAAGCAAGTCAATTGACCTCTCTGATTCCTGGTTTCCTTAGGTGTAAATATGGGATAATAATTCCTACGTCAGGGTTGCTATGAAGATTCAGTTGAATGACACAATGAATGCAAAAGGACTTAATAGAATGCTTAGAATATACTAATGCTGGATAAGCATATGTTGGACCTGAATTTGAATGAGTTTTTAGGAACACAAGAAAGAATATGAAGGCTCCCAAAAATACCTTTCACTCATGGCCTGTTGTAAATACCTAAAATTCTATGCATAGCAATATAGACCTTGGGTTCTGGAAGAACTGCCAATCTTTGGGAATTATCATTAAAATAAAGACACTGCAAAAAAAAATAATAAAATAAAATAAAGACACCGCAGAACCTCAAGCCAATATTACTTAACACCTCAGCAGGAATTAATTGCGGGGAAAACAGTCGAGGTCCGTTAGAAATAAGAGAAAAGAGGTATAGGGGAAGAAAATAGAGAAGTGATTTGTGCTGAAAGGAATCAAACATTTATCAAATTCTCAATTTTCTTTGGACCAAAGGGACACACTAGCTGGAAATCCAACGAATTTTTGAAATTCTAAAACAATCCTAAAAACAATGTTTATTTTCTTGTTTCCCTGTTTTGCAAAAGTTAGATTATTGATAGGGAGAAAGGGCAAGGCCCACCAAGCTCTCCTAGATGTCACACTGTTTTGGGTCTTGTGTTCTGAAGGCAGGGAATCTGCACCTATCCACTTTATTCATTTCTTCATTGATACATCTGGATTTTTCATTTGGCACACATTTATTGAACCCTTGGAGACATAAAGAGTAATAAAGCAACAACGTTCTCTTGAAAAGTTGACCTTCAATTCAGATACAGATTTGAAGCAAGTAATTATAATACAATGTGACACATGCTTTATGGAAGCAGGACCACTAAGGGAAATAGATAAGGAAAGGATTTTTTCTGGCTTGGGGATTTGGAAATAGGGGGAGACCAGAAGGCTTCACAAAAAGGAGACATCTGAGTATTGATGTGGGCCAAACAATCTGCGTTTGGGAAGAAAATTCTGAGATAAAATAATATTAACAAAAAACTGAGATGTATGAGGGCCAAGCATATTTGGTGGTTCTGCCACTTCCGGAGACATTCATTCTAATCATGAAGCTGTTGTCTCTAGGCTCAGAAACACCATTCTTCCTTGGCCATGTGGTGCTGAGACTGGGGATCTATGGATCCCCTGGCTCCTCCATCAGCTGGCTCCCCATTAGATCCCACAAAGAGGAGCCAGTAGGGTGAGGCTATATGGCAAGGGAAGTACGATTAGCCCTTCCTGTTGACTTGGTCTTCCTGTCAGCACTGCCCTATTAAAGGCTCTTTACTCTGACAGCAAAAATGGGTTCCAACCTCCAGGGTCCTTTGACTCCCAGACTTGATGAGCCCCATGGAAATATAAGCCCCAGCAGTACAGCAACTCCTCATCAGAAATTTAAGCCCAGGAACATGAGGACCATTCTCTGAACTCATGGAGTACAGTGTAAGCTGAGTAACTCCTCCTCTTCAAAGATATGAGGACCTCTTCCAAGGACCTCTCTTCTGAGCTCTTAAGGTACTGGCAACCTTGGGATATCTCTACTTCCTCAGAGATCTGAGCCTAATCTCCACAGAGTTCCTTCTCTGTGTTCTGATTATCCCAATGTCTTCCCTTTGACTCCCCAGGACTGGTAGCTGCTTCCTGTAGTTATAACCTCTGCAATACCTCAATGTCCCCTTTTTGTTTCTGTGGGGCCTCTAACACATGTCTAATTCCCATTCTAAATTTCCTCTGTCCAGAGACCTAGAGAGGTTTCTGTTTTCTTGCCTGGATGCTGCCCAATATTTCATCCATGAACTACAAGATGAGGTTGGACACATAAGATGAGAACTGGATTGTGGAGGGCTTTTTATCCCATCAAAAGTGTTGGACTCCAGTTTATAAATAAGGAATGAGGAGCCCTTGCAGGTTTCTAGAAAGGAGATGCCATTATAAAGGTGATAAAGACTGTATTGGCAGTGGATCACAGTACTAGAGAAAGGGTGACTGAGGCAAGCAGATGAGTTAGGAGAACATTTCAACAATGTTGGCATAGGATGTTAGGAACCTGATCATGGTGGAAGAGATGATGAGAACAGAACTTATGTGAAAAACCATTCTGAAGGTTCATTCCGTTGGTGGGTAATACAGATGGCTTTGGTGGGAGCAGGCTTATGATTCTCTATCTAATCAGATATGACTCTCACACTTTCTCTGGAGGTTCAAGAGATGTGGTGTCTGAATGAGAAATGGGTACTAGGGGGAGTGGGACACGGAGATAAAGATACAGGCACTGTGTTGGAATTCTGCTTCCACAACAATCTAGGGAGAATATGGCATGAAATACTTAATACTTCAGGTCTCAGTTCTCTTACCTTCAAAATGGAGCAAATTATACTTATATCAAATGGGTTTTTAAGTGCTGTGTTTCCCAAACTGACTGATGGTTAGAATTATCTGGAGAGCTTTTCAAAAATGTCAGTTATCAGACCTTGCCCTAGACATACTGAATTAAAATTTCTCAAATATGAGTCCTGAAAATCTGATTTTTTTTTCAGCTTCCCAGGTGATTTTAGCAGAAAGCTATATTGGGTACCACTGACTTAGACTTTATTATAGATAACGCATGTGACTGTGTCTAGCTTACAATTTGCTATATTCACCTCGGCCGATGCCCTAACCCATTTTTGCTCTTGGCACTTAGACTCTGATACCTGCAGGTGGTCTCCTCATGCAACCACCTGTGATTTACCTGAGAGACTTTTCCAGCCACAGGAGCATGCTTAGCCTTTAGGGAAGACAACCCAGGGTCATGTTCTACACACTGGGAATGAGTCCTAGCTGTGCACAGAAGCAACTTGCTCATTATCACACAGTACGCAGGTTACCTTCCCTCCTTCTCTGTCTTATTTAAACACTGTTCTACCAATATATCCTGACATTACATCCCAAACAAACTATTTTTACTCAAATCCTTTTCTCCAGGTAAACTTCTGGATGAACCATACCTAAGACATGAACTTAGTCTCTGTTGGGGGGTGGGTTTCTTCCCTCTTCATACTCTACAATCTCAGGTTCAGCAGATAGGAATGACTACCCATCCTACCTATCCACTCTGGTAAGGTGCTTCAGAGAGTACAACATACCCTTATAGACATTTTTCATCTTATCTGGTCATTATGACAAACTTGGGCTTTAGGCAGTACTTGTATCCCTCTTCAGTGAGGAAACTGAGATGCCAGTTGTTAAATGGTTTACACAAGACCACACAGAAAATAGTAATACCAAGGTTTAAAATTTAGTTTTTCCATAAGAGCAACATTTTTAAGAATCTCATGAAATGTGTATGTCCTTCCCTAATTCCATCCCCACAAATGTAGACATTGACCTACTCACAAATTTTCACATATTCTAAGATATTCATGGACTTCATGTATGCCCATGGATTCCCATAGGAGTCAGATGTTGTGGGTCCACAGACCCAGAGCAACAATCCCTGCATTTTTGGAAGACTCTAAGTTTCTTCTCACCAGGATAAATTTTCCCTCAAGATTTCACTCAATCTTGATGAAGTCCCAATAGTTCATTTTTGCCCTTGCTTCCCTTGCCTTTAGTGATGTTTCTAGGAAGAAGTTGCTGTGGCTGAGGTTGAAGAGGTTGCTGTCTGTGTTCTCCTCAAGGATTTTGATGGATTCCTGTCTCACATTGAGGTCTTTCATCCCTTTTGAGTCTACTTTTGTGTGTGATGTTAAGGAAATGGTCCAGTTTCATTCACACAGCAAAGGAAACAGTCAACAAAGCCAAAAGACAACTGACAGAATGGGAGAAGATATTTGAAAATGACATATCAGATAAAGGGTTAGTATTAAAAATCTATAAAGAACTTATCAAACTCAACACCCAAAGAACAAATAATCCAATCAAGAAATGGGTAGAGAACATGAACAGACATTTCTGCAAAGAAGACATCCAGATGACCAACAGACAAATGAAAAAGTGCTCAATGTCACTCAGCATCAGGGAAATACAAATCAAAACCACAATGAGATACCACCTCACACCAGTCAGATGGCTAAAATTAACAAGTCAGGAAATGACAGATGTTGGAGAATATGTGGAGAAAGGGGAATCCTCCTACACTGTTGGTGGGAATGCAAGCTGGTGCAAACACTCTGGAAAACAGCATGGAGGTTCCTCAGAAAGTTGAAAATAGAGCTACCCTACGACCCAGCAATTGCACTACTGGGTATTTACCCTAAAAATACAAATGTAGTGATCCGAAGGGGCACATGCTCCCTGCTGTTTATAGCAGCAGTTTATATAATGTCCGCAATAGCCAAACTATGGAAAGAACCTAGCTGTCCATCAACAGATGAATGGATAAAGAAGATAAGGTGTACATATATACAATGTAATACTATACAGCCATCAAAAAGAAGTGAAATCTTGCCATTTGCAACAACGTGAATGGAACTAGAGGGTATTAGGCTGAACAAAATAAGTCAATCAGAGAAAGACAGTTATCCTATGATCTCCCTGATATGAGGAATTTGAGAGGCAGAGTGGGGGGGTTGGGTGTAGGGAAGGAAAAAATAAAACAAGATGGGATCAGGAGGGAGACAAACCATAAGAGACACTTGATCTCACAAAACAAACTGAGGTTTGCTGAGGGGAGGGGGGTTTGGAGAGGGTGGTTGGGTTATGGACATTGGGGAAGGTATGTGATATGGTGAGTGCTATGAAGTGTGTAAGCCTGATGATTCACAGACCTGTACTCCTGGGACAAATAATACATTACATGTTAATACAAATAATTTTAAAAAAAAGATTTCACTCAAGGCCACATAGCCCACAACAGGCTTCTTTTTAATGGTTTGAGTTACAACTAGAGGGGACAGCAGTGCTTATCAAGACCCAGTCAACACTGTATATTTAAGTGGGGAGAAGAGAAAGTCCCTTAATATCTGAGAGCCTTCATTGACAGAACTAGAGACCAACAATCAAACTACAAGAACCATCACAACAACAACCACAGAAACAAATCTATGAAAAGGTTCATTTTTAGAACTCAGTCTGCATTTAGAACAGATTGTTAGTAAATGGATGTGCTTCAATGTAGAGAATTAGAAGAGTTTCATTTCAGGAAGAATACCTGTCCTTTATTCATTAGGGAAGACTTTCCGTAGCCATTCTTCAAGAGGCAAGAGCACAAATTCAGCTTCTTGGGTTCACTAGCATGGGCAAGTCACCTAAACTCTCTGTGTTTCACTTTTTTCATCAGTACAATGAAGATGATAATAGTACCTACTACATCATGTTATTGCAGAGAAGAATAGGAGTTAATACCTATATAGCACTAAGAACAGTGTCACACGCAGCAAGAACTTAGGAATTAACAGTTATTTGCCTTAGAAATGCTCCCTATGGAAAAGAGATCTTGGGGCAAAACTCATGTAATAACCCTTAATAGGGAGAGGGGACAGTTAAAATTCAAGGACAGAAAATGAGGGGAAAAGGAAGAGCAACAGGGAAGCAGGGAACACAAATACAATGTCCAAGGTCCTATGTTAACAAGATGACCACAGCTCCGCCAGAAAATATCACCAGTTTTTCATCCCAATGCTCATTTGGGATGAAATGAGAACAGAACCACCACATTTAAAAATAAGTTATAGGAAGAAAAAGACTAGACATTTTCTCTCCTGTCTCCTTTCGCATCCCCTGTCTTTTAGTAGTGCTAGTTTTGTTCTGTGCAACAGGCCTACCTCCACCACTTTTGGACAAGTGTGTGTCGGATCAATTCAGATCCAGGTCCAGGAAAGTGGTGAAAGCCTTGGGGACAGGGCAGCAAAAGCAGCCCAATGGATCTAGGGCATTACATTAACTGGGTCCACTGCAGTTAATGTAGTTCTCTCAAAATTGTTATTTTCCAACATGCACCTTCATCCTTTTCTGCCAACCAAGTTGTGAGTTCCTATTCTAGCCACCTGGTCCTGAACAGAAGTTTCTCTCCTGTTTTCTTCTGTAATCACAGAAACACTAGATTAAAGCTTCCTTCACTGAATTGAATTTCAATTCCATGAAAGGACCACAATGAATCTATGAGAAGAGATGGATTTGTGGCCAAGAATCAGACATGTGGTTAAGATTAACAGGGGGGTTTCATTTTGAAACTAAAGATAGAACGTTTTCCACCCGGGCTTTCCAGACACTATGTCTCAGAACTGAGCTGGACCTGGAGAAGAGGCCTACCAAGAAGAATTCAGGCTATCTTTAGATCTAGAATCTCAATACTGACCAGTAGAAGCTAAAGAAAAGAACCTGGAAGGCTTTCAACCAGAAGCAGAAAGGCTCATGCTAATGTACAAGTGCAACAGGTTCTCTGGGAGCAGACTGTGAGATGGGGTTTGGAGTGCAAGGTATCTACTAGGGATCAATAACCAAAAGGAAGGGGAGGAAGCAAGATTGGACAGAGCACAAAGAACTGTCATAGACCCAACAAGCTCAGCCAATCCAACCCAAATGAGAACTCTGGATCAAATAGTGCCGGTCAGTTACCTTGTTTTGGGTCCGATGCTAGGCCTTTATATACCACCTGGTTCAGGCACTACACATACATTGACTCAGAAAGATATGACCTCAGGCGAGGCCAACCCTTCAGCTGAGCTACACCCTGGGAACCTGAGGGCAAGAAAATGCCTGTCTTACATCTGGGCAACAAGTCTTCCCTAAAGGGAATCTGGATGACCCATGTCCCTGTGCTGACCACGATGGTTTATCTAGTTGCATGACTCTAATCCAAGAGGATTCTGAGCCTCTGGTCACCATTCTCAGGGCTGGGTTGCTGGACCTGTCACTTAACGGTCACAATTAGACAAGCCAGTACCAAAAATTGTCTCCTGCATTTTCTCTGGCCCCACTGTGTCCTACAGCTCCACCCAATCCTGATTTTTGGGATCAGTTCTACAAACTTGGTGACTCCTCTTCTTGTCTATTAACCAATGAATACAAATGCCCAAATTGCCAAGGGCAAACCATACCAAATAATTCAGTGGAAATCTTGTTCGGTTTCTGGTCCAAGTCTATCCTTAGGGGAAACAGGACCTTTAACCCTATAGAGCCTAGAATTGTACAAGTTCCCCAGTGGGTATTAGGGGTGTCCCATGGGTTCAGTCCTGCTTACACCCTCTGCTTCCTGGGCTTATGTGTTTATTTTGTTTTGTTTTTCTGTTGGGGACACAATGCCATGTAAAGATTTTTGATTCAGTGAGTATAATGCATCCCATAGGATGGCACCCCATCCTTCCATAATGTTGCCTCCAAATTAATGCTTCTTCTATGCTTTTAGCAAATCACTCCAATGCTCTATCAGTTTAGCAGAATCTGGGTAGTGTGGAATGCAGTGTGTCTAATGGATCTCATGGTCATGAGACCACTCCATACAGCTTTTTGTTTTGTTTTTTGTTTGATGGTTGTTTGGTTTCTGTACACTGGGTTTCCTGCTCTGGCATAATGAAATGTGGTTTTCAGAGTTAATGGATCAGAATCTTCATATGCTCTCTACTGACAGCGCTGGCTGAGACCAGTGGACCAGAAAGGTAAACCCATGCCTAAAATATGTGGGTATTCCTATGAAAATGAAACCCAGGCTTTTTCAGGATAGAAAAATAGCTACAATGAGCTAAATATTTCTATACCCCCAAATTGTTTATGCTGAAACACTAGCATCCAATAGGATGGTGTTGGGAAGTGGGGTATTTGGGAGACCCTTAGAACACAAGACTGGAGCACTCATCAATAGAAGTACTGCAATTATAAAAGACACACCAAAGTTCCTTTCCCGTTTCACTCATGTGAGGACACAGCAAGAAGATCGGCATCAATGAACCAGCAAAGACACTCTCACCAGACACTACATCTGTTGGTCTTTTGATCTTGGACTTTGCAGCCTCCAGAACTTTGAAAAACAAATTTCTATCGTATTTTTGTTATAGTATCCAGAAGAACTAAGATGGTGGCCAACTAACCCTCAAATGTTGAGTTGGTCTCTTTAAGGAATTGTGCCATTTGGAGTCTCAGCATCATTCTCCGTTGCTGGCAGTTTAAACATCCAACAATGGCAGAAATCAGTGTTGGTAAGTGGGTATCCACGTTGTTGGTCCCATGCATGGGTCTCCATCCTTGCCACCATGACCCCTTCATCCATACACATGGCTAGTGTCAACTTGCCATTTTGTCTAGGAGGTTGTTATGTTCCTCTTCCCTGGCCATTCATCTCTGGTGGGCATTAACCTGTGAGACAAAGATCCTCACACATGGTTCTAACTTCCCATCCACATGCTCCTACCCTAGTCTTCCCAGTTTCCAATCTTCCTATTTTTGTCACTGCAGGTCAGGCAGGACCCCACGTATTAAAAACGAGGGCCCTTCCCATGAAGTCACAGACCTGCCTGGGTTGGGTTGTTAACTCAGTAATTAGAGTTCAGCAGATCTCCCTCGGATTCCTGGGCTCAGTCCTCAGCTTTCCCAGCCCACCTGCTTGAGAATTTTTGTATGCAACTAAAGACGCCCTCTGGCTTTCACACCTGGCTTTCAATTGCCTGTTGCTCTCCACTGTTTATTTTCATTCTGCAAAGTGTCAATAACCCTTAGCAATAGCCATCCAATCCTGTTATCCTTACAGCTAATATTTTCCCACATCTTTCAAACACCTGATATGTTGTTCCCATTAGTGCATTCTCTTCTGCCAGTATGCTACCAGGGACTGGTAACTACTGCACCCCCACTCTGTGCCCGAGGCTCTCTTTGGCCCACCTGCCTCCGGTGAAGGAGTCCTCTTGCCAGCCAGGAAGTGAGTGAGCCAGCTCCAAATCTCATCACAAACTACTTCTTAGTGCCATCCTGGATTAGTACCATCCGAGGCTCAGTTCTCTCAAACAGACTCTGAAATGGAATTTGAGGTATGATATATCTGTCAATAGTCAACATGTATAAAAATGAAGAAAAAACAATGTTGGAAAGAGGGAAGTCCAGCTGGGATGCAGACCCTTGAAAGCCTCAGCAAACCCACAGTGTGCTTTTGAGTCACAGTTGTCTCTCGGTTTTGCCCTTGACAGGCTGGGATGGCTGGGCCTCTATACCTCCACTGGACTCTGTCACCAGATGGGGGCTGCTCTGGGAAGGGCATGACAGTGGTGAGGCAGGAGCCCTTTGCAGATTGACACAGAGCCTAAAAGGGCTGAGAGCAAGGCTGACTGCCAGGGGCATATCCCTGAGCTGGCCTGCATGTTCTAGGGTCTGGGCCCTGCCTTTCCACTTCCTCATGCCCACCACACTCAAGAAGTACCGTATTCCCATTCTGGTCTTAACTTTGACCATTTCAGAGCTAAAACATACCTTCAGTGTTATCTCTGTTCCTCTCTGACCCTCTCTGTCACTGATAAGAACTTAGGATGAGGGTGACGAGCTAAGGTCTCTCTAGAATCCAGGGCTCTTGACGACTAGCCTCTGATTAGCAGTCCTTGCTTATTCAGGTCTTTATCAAATGCTCTTCTCACCCTCAGGGCTTGCATTTGTTGTATATGCTGTCTGTATACTTTATGAATATTTCACTTTGTAGAGAGCCTCCCCCAGGCTGCAAGCAAAATGCCAAGTACCCTGCGGGTCTTCATTTAGATAATAATTAACTAAAAGGGAGAGAATGAGGACCTGCTGTGTACCCCCAGAATTCCTCATGTTCTCTGTCTGTCTCACGTGTGTGTGCACGAGCGCACGCACACACACACAGACACACACCGTGCAAACACCTGCTGGCATGTGATCAGCCTCACCACACCACAGTGCAAATGCTAGTTGTTAACTGACCTGCTGTTAGGTGCATGCTTGGCATTGGGGATCCCCATAGGGTTGAATGGCTCAGTGTTGGGCCTCATGGAGCTTGCAGTATCAAAAGGAAGACAAAGGGAGGCAGCTGCAATGATCTGTGATCAGGGCTGTGATGGAAATGTGCCCGGAACTGCGCTAACACCTCTACCGGGGACCAGACAGGGCTTAAACAGAAGGACAGAGAAAATGGGGTGAAGGAACAGAAAGGTCTCTATGGGACAGGAGGACAAGGCAGCCTGGCTTGAAGGAGCTGCAGCCACTGGCAGAGGTTGGAGGGTTCAGTGTGGGAGGAGGGCCAAGAGATGAGGCTCCCAAGGGGGTAGGGCAGGATACACCCCCAGGAAAGGGCTGATAAGATCAGCTTGCAGTTTGTGGGGTCTTTTGAGGAACCTGACCACGTGGTACATTACGAAGACGAGCCAGCCGAATTGCAGATTGGGTGGGATGGACAGGGAATCTCCAGATGAGACTGTGGGCTCTGCCCTGGGCAAAAACAGCAACAGGGGGAGCAGAGAAGGCAGGATAGCTAGAGAGACATGAGGAGGTAAAATTAATCAGACCTGAAGACAGAAACTGGGAGTGAGGGAGAGTGAGGTATAAAGGGAGAACAGGCTTGGCCCAACCTTTGGGATCCTGTTTTGCCCACATCGAGTTGGAACTCCCACATGATTAAGAGGAAAAGCCCAGTAAACAACAGCATATATGGGTGTGAAGCTTGGGTGTAGTCCCTATGCTAGAAATACAAATTTGGGGGTCGGCAGGTATGTGAACATGACATTCAATTCACTTGCAGAAGGTACAGCCATACCTGTCCTTCTCCCTACTCCTGCTGGGCAGGGGGGTGGCAAGGCACACTGGGAATTAGGTACAAGGAGCTGCCTAGACTTTGAAACTGGAAGGGGAAGTCCGGATATTGCAGAAGAAAGTAAAGCCTACCATTCAGAACAGTTTGCAAATCAAATCCCTCCCTTGGCCCTTCAATAGAGAGGAAATAGAGAACAAAGAATGGCAAACAGAGGGTTTTTAAATAAATCATAATTAGTAACACACACATGGGCTCAGTGTAGGCGAGCAATTAGACAGCTAATTATATTGAAACTGCGTGTTCATGAAGCCAGAGAGCCTCACCCCAAAATGGGGAGCTTCCAGCTATTGTAGGGAAACCTGGAGGGACGGAGGCTGCCAGCAGGACCGGTCCAGGCCCCAGTAAATAGTTGGTGGAGGTAATGCGTCTGTGTGTTTAAGGATACTATGTCTGAATCCACATACTGAGAATTTTTGAGCACCTGCAATAGCAGCTGGGCTTTTGGCCTAACTGGAAGAGAAATGGATTCTCTTAACCAAGTACCACTCTTCAAAAATGCTGCCCTCCAGCTAAAGGCTTCACTGGTTACCCCAGGGCCCTTGGGGCTGGGTTTGTGCAAAGCAAGGGCTCCATCTAGTGGCCAATTCTGGAATCACGTTCAGTAGCTGCTGCCCTGTGGCTCTTGAGGGTTCTGTCCCAGTAGTGCACACAGGAGCCTTCCAGTGGTGAGATCGCCAAGTAGAAGCCTGAATGGTCAACCTGGTTAAGTATGTCCTGAGCTATTGTTAGGAAAAAAAATTCGTTAACAGTGCAATTGTAGAAATAGACCAGACGTAGGGGAAACATGTGGGTTTTTCTCCTTATTTCACGTTTTTCGATTTGTTTTGCACAATTCTTTTTGCTTTCAAAAGCCTCAGGCTTGGGGCGCCTGGGTGGCTCAGTGGGTTAAGCCGCTGCCTTCAGGTCCTGGGTTCGAGCCCCACGTCGGGCTTTCTGCTTGGCAGGGAGCCTGCTTCCTCCTCTCTCTCTGCCTGCCTCTCTGCTTACTTGTGATTTCTCTCTGTCAAATAAATAAAATCTTTAAAAAAAAAAAAAAAGCCTCAGGCTTTATGTAGGATTTGCCATTTAGCTGTGTTTTTCTCTCCTTTTTAATTCCCATTCTCTTACAAACATGAGGAACAAAGACTTCATCAGAAACAAAAGATTCTGCTAGTATCAACTTGAAAAAAAAAAAATCAGTGATCAGGAAACCCTTGAAGGGGTGAGAGGTGGCGAGTGAGACGGGGTTCTTTCGAGAAGCCTCCCCTGCCTCAGCCTCTCACTTCGCCTCACCTTGATTTTCTGCCCCTCAACCCGTGCATCCACACACAGGCTGCTCCTGGCCAGGGGCCTGTGAAGGAAGAGACAGAGGCCAGGGAAAGGATGATGCAGTGTCCTGGGGAGGGTGGAGAGGAAACAGGGAGGCAAATGCTTTTACTGTCTGTTGAGAAAAAGAAAGTTGGGCTCCCATGCTAAAAGAGGACCACCTTCCAAAGAAATCGAGGGTAGAGCATGCTTCTGAGTAGAGAAACCAGCAATTAGGAATGCTGTGGGGTCTTGAGATGGGAATTGTGGGCAGGCCTGGGGGCCAGCAGCCACTCAGGAAAGCTGCGAGGCTTGAAGAGATCTCACCTTGGGAGAACGGATAGCAATTTCCAGTGCATTCTGTCTATAACACGCTAATACGCAGAGCAAGTAGGTTGTCAGCTCTGCTGAAGGTGATTCAAGGATAAAGAAGGGGAAAAGAATTAGACCCCCCACTGTACCAGCCACCATGAAATCAGAGGTAAAAATGCAAAAAGGAGAGGAAGAACTGAGATGAATCCCTTTCCCTGGCATGCACATTGGCTCCCTGTCATGTCTGCCCCTGACACAGACCACATCCCTCAAGAATAGAGCTACACTCAGAATTCAAATGCGCTATCTATTCTGCACATATATGCAGAAACAAGTTGTTGCCAACACTTCTAATGGAAAAATGGTAGTCTGAATACAAAGGGAAAGCAGACTGTTTCACTCTATGAAATCGTCTATATGAAATCAGAAATAAAACTGCAAGAGAAGCAAGAAAAGCTTGAGCAGAAACTCTTCTCTGGGAATAAAAATGAGTTGAAGTGAGCAAAATCACAAATGCAAACCATCCACATCACCTTTGCCACAGGGGACGATGCCCCAGAATAGAATTTAATGCCAAATTAAATGTTCCATCCACCCTTTCCAGCAGCAGAGCTGTAAAAGGGGAAAACAAATCAAGGTTGCTGCTGCTGTTGCTGAAGGATATTGGCTGATGGCACATAAATAAGCATACAGGAATCAGTTAATCCAGGTGTGGGATGCCTTGAGCCCAGAAGTGTGAGAGAATGAGGGGCAACCATTACAAGGGGCATACCTTGGAGGTGAGGGCATCAGTCACATTGATTTTCCTCTGGCACTTCAAATGGCATTTTCCCCTTTTTTGCAGAGGTTTTGGAACTTTCCAGACTTTACTGGTTGTACTGGGAGACTATTGATAATGACTGGACCATTGGGACAGGAGGAAATGGGGGAGGGGACGTTTCCATAGCAGAGACTGGGTATCAGGTAAACAATGACGCCTCCTACTTGCTTTGGCAACAGTGTCACCGCAACAGTAAGGAAAAACGTGAATTGTGAAAAACACTCTGGGCTCTGGGGTCGAATTCAAAAGGTCTGGATTCAAGTGTGGCACTGAACCTTTACCGGTTCTACAGTCCAGGGCAAATCACTTCAGCGAGCACTCTGGATCTCAGCGTTTTTTGTTTGTGCAGGATTGTACTTGGACAGAGTGCTCTTGAAAATTCCTTCCTGGAGCATAATTTGACGTGGGAAGCTTTGCAGAGGTGTAGAGGAAGGAGTAAGTGGGAATGGGATGCCAGTGAAGACCAACACTAGTCATGTCTACGGAGACATCAGTAATCGCTTTCACTTCCATGGGGCTTATTTCTAGTTTCACTGTTAGGAAATGTCCTCTTTGTCTTTAGAAAACAAATGAACAAGCAAACATTTTACCTCTAGTCAAAAGTGCATACATTTGCCTCATTTTGTAACTGCATCCTTAGAAATCTCATACAAAAGTGGATTGTTACCAACGAAATATCATTTTCCCTGTAGGAAGATTGCTGTAATTGGGAATTGTGTTCCACATTAAGAATTTGGCATCAAATAAATCAGAGACATCGCTAACAATAAGATATAAGGGGAGAAACATAACAATAAACTTCTGTAATCATTTAAAATAGTAAAATTGTGCTCCAACTCACATAAAATGGGCATAAGTGTATCGTACATGTTGATTATACAAGAGACCCCAATGTGCTATAAAGTATACATAGAACACATAAAACTCTAACACTAGCATACCATAAATCCAACCTAAAACCAGCATACCAACTATAATAAATTTAATTAAACATTAAATGAACAATAATTTGGTTTTCCTTCTTAGAATTTAGAAGGGCTTGTTGAGGCTGATTTGGCTAACTTATATTTCTTAAAAACAGCAGCAACAACAAAAGTAGCTTAACTCGATCTGTTTTTTTTTTAATTATTTTTATTAATATATAATGTATTATTTGCCCCAGGGGTACAGGTCTGTGAATTGTCAGGCTTACATACATGTGTGTTAAAAAGGAGATAGCAGGACACCTGGATGGCTCAGTTGGTTAAGAGTCTGCCTTCAGCTCAGGTCATGATCCCAGGGTCCCGGGATCTAGTCCTGCAACAGGCTCCTTGCTCAGCAGGGAGCCTGCTTCTCCCTCTGCCTGCTTGGTCCCCCTGCTTCTACTCTTTCTCTTCCTCTCATTCTGACAAATAAATAAGTAAATTATTTTTTTAAAAAAGGAGACCGCCCAAAACAGAGTCAGTTATCCTAAACCCAACAAAGACCTAACACCTGACCTCAGGGCAGGTTCAGCATCTCCCAGAAATGTGGTGGGTAGCCAGCCAACCTGGAATTTCCTGGTTAGCACTAGGAGGTAGTCTACTGATAGACCAGATCCATTCCCCACAGGAGGGCAACCTTGCCCAAAACAATACATCCTCTGCTAATAATTTTTTACCCCCTGCCCCTCTGCCTTGAAACCCTTTCCTTTTCTGCAGCTCCATTGAGCTCCTTCCTATTTGCTGGATGGGATGCTGCCCAATTCATGAATCACTGAATAAAGCAGATTTGATCTTTAAATTTACTCAGTTGAATTTTTGTTATCGAACACTTGTAACAAACAGGGGAATTTGGACGGTTTCATTAACCATGGAGCCATCTCAAAGACAGTAGATGCCAAAATGTGTTTGTTTTTTGAAGATAAGGATGATGGCATTTCCCCCCAAATAAACATCAGTTAAGTAACAGCTTAACCAACATTGCTCCCCTTCGCCCCTTCTTGTTCAGAAGTTGTACTCTATATTGGACCAAATAAAGGCCAGCCCATATGAGAACAGCAAGTGCTACTTAAATCCCTCCACATGACATCTTGTTGACAGCTATTAGAGACCTTCACACCTTATAAAAAAAAAAAAAAGGGAGAACAATTACAGGTCATGTGAATGGCCTTCAAAAAGAATGTTAAATCATTTCTCTTGGATATAAGATAGTTATAGCAACTGTCCACAGTTTTTTGTGGACAACAAAATATCCTCTTACATTTTCATATACTTCACAGTTTAAAACTATTATGTAATTTGATGATCATAGCTATCCAATTAGGAAAATATGTTGGGCACGATGATTTCCTACTTTATGATTGAAGAAATAAAAGTTTAGATAGCTTAAGGGACTGATTTGCAGTTACAAAGCCAGAGAAAGGCATTAAGAGCTGAGGCATTATTATAAAATTATGGAGAAGCATGTCCACAAGTATTTCATGAATATGAGTCTATGAATCCTAAAATAATAATAATGATAATAATAATAATAATAATGGAAAATAACTTAAGGGTACCACTCCATACAGGAGTCCCCTTCATAATATTCAGCTCATTTAAAATCACCCCATGGGCTACAACAGTCCACTTTCTACAGGGACACTCAACCAGGGTTAATTATCCCATAAGGCATAACACTCCGTTTTTTGACAAACTGTTTTAATTATTAGAAAAGTCCTCCTTCATTTATCTTAATTCTACTTTCAAGAATCTCAAAGAATATGTATAATCATTCTTCCACACAATATTTCAAATATTTGAAGATAGTTGTCATGTTTCCCACTCATAAGTCACAGCTTCTAGACTCTCTGTCCTCCTGGTGGCCATTCTTTGATTTATCTATGCCAGTCTTAAAACCGGGTTCCCAGAAGCAACCATAAAACTCCAAGACTACTCTGACCAGTGCATAGTGGCCTGAAATTTCTATCAATATAGCTCTTTGTGTTCTGGATTGAAATCTCCATTAAATATAACTTAAGATAACAGAAATTTTTGACAGACACATCATGGTGTTGGCCCTTATTAAGTTTACATCCAACTAAAATCTCTCTGTTTTCTTTTCTCATATAATCTGCTATTGAGCCAATACTCTCCTATCATAATCACATTAGGTCATGACATTAGCAAATATGGGAGGCTTATCTTTATGTATCCAGTGTTTCTCAACAGGAGTTCCAATGAAATTTTGGACAGGATAATTCTCTGCTGTATGCGACTGTTCCCATATATCACAGGATACAATTAAGTATTAGTGACAACACTTGATTGTCCTTGTGACAATTAAAAATAACCCTGTATACCTCCAAAACACCCCTAGGAAAGAGACATCCCTGCAGTTGAGAATCCTTAACAAATTATCAATTGAAATGTTACCATATGAAGAACAGAATCCTCTGTCATGTCAGTATAGGCTTTCTTCAAGGTTGACATGTATTTTATGGTGAACCCTGTATAGATATGACTTTTATTCAGCTATACACATTGACCTAAATGTATAGTAGTAAACCCTCATTTCTCATTCTTATTAATAAAAATGAGGTGAAAACATTTGAAAATTATACTTTCAGAATAATAACAGAGAAACTTAGCATAGGTAAAATATGACAATAGTTGATTATAGTTTGGGGAGCTGATTTTCAAAGCCCCCAATGAGCCATGCCACCTGCTCCTTGTGACCTTCTAGTCTCCTCTCCTTGGAGAGGTTCAACTTCCTTGAACCAATAAAATGCAATGTAAATGATGCATCCAATGCTAGGTCAGAAGAATTCTTGTAGCTTCTGCCTTGCTTTCTCAGAACTCTCTCAAAGACCCCTTAGCTGCCCTACAAGAATTCTGACTACCCCAAGCTGCTAGTGAGCCCAAACTTCCAGCTGAGCCCAATCGTTTAGCCATGGTTAACAAGGTACCTGTCAGGGGAGAGAATCTGTCTCTAACTTTCCAGACAATTTCATACTCTAGCTGAGTACCACTGAGTGACTTCATTCAATACCACATGGAACAGAATTGCCAAGAAGATTATTCCCATATTCCTCACCCATAAAATTGTGATGTATAGTAAAATTTGACAAAAGATCTTGTATTCCTTCCTTCCTAAAATTCATCTTCTGCAGCAAAACATGCATTCATTTCTTCACTTATCCACCACACATTTGCTGAACTCCTATTATATTTCAGCATTTTGAGAGACATTGGGAATAAAATGGGTGACAAAAAATCCACCATCTCTGAACTTAGGAATATCACAGGTGAATATAGGAGATTCATAAACCAATAATTATGATAGATTTTAAAGTAGTATGATAAGGGTGAGTGTGGGGTGCTGTGAAAGCAAAGAGAAAAACAGAGAGGGAGTAAGGCCTTTTGAGGCCCTTTGGCAGTAGGAAGTCATAAAAGGCAAGACAGTCATCCAGGCAAAATAAAGAGAGTTAAGATGATTTTTTTAAGCAACATGAATTGCATATAATGGCAAAGAGTTTTGAAAGACACAATGTACTGGCAATTTAGTGTGACTAATGACCACAGTGAGAGGAAGTAGTTAATAGGGATGATAGAGACTGACACAGTCCAGTAAGAAAAGAAGCTAGAGAAATAAACAAAAGCAAGATCTTTGGAAGTTGCTAAATGCCATATACGGTAGCCAGCCTCCAAGGTGGCCCCACAATGAACCTACACTCTGGTATCTGGACATGAGTTTAGTCTCTTCCTGCATGCTACCAAGGTTGGTAGATAGTATCCCTTGAAAGGGAGTAGATCACACTTGAAAAATAGGGTACAAAAGACTGAGGTTTCCAGCTTGAGCTCCTCCTGCCCCCACGTCTCCTATTCCCCCTTCACCCCTCTCTCTTTCTCAGGTACCCACTTTGGGAAAAGCAAAAGCATCTTTTCCAATGGAGAGATTCATGTGGTAAGAAACTAAAGATTCTTGTCAATAGTCATGTGAGTAAGCTTGGAAGTAGATCCTCCAGCCCCACTCAAGTCTGCAGAGACTGAAGCCAAAGCTAGCAGATTAACTGCAACCTCATGAGAGACATTGAGCTAGAACCACCCATTTAAGCTAGTCCAAGCTTTCTGATACACAGAAACTATATGACATATTAAAGTTTTGTTGCTTTGAACCACTAAGTCTTGGCATTTTATGTTATACAGCAATAGATAACTAATACACCAGGTTGAGGGGTCTGAACTTTACCCTTAAATTGATAGAGAGCTTTTATAGGACTTGAAAAACTTAGACAGCTATTTGGAAAGGTCATTGAGTTAGCAGTTTGGAGGGTAAAATTAAAGAGAAATGGGGCTACCTGAGAAGAGACAGCCATAATAATCCAGTCCTGAGCAGATCAAGAACTGTACCAAAAATTTGAAAAGGAAGGAAGAAAAAGATGTGGATTTAAGCATTATGAACGAGCCCAGATTTTTGGTTTAGACAATTGGGCAAGCAGAAATAGAGTTACTAAGTCAGAGAATACAGGTAGGGGATAGGATTTGGAATTTGCAGCAAAGATAGTGCACCTAGATTTGAACATGTTAACACTAAGAGGCCCATGAGACATCTAAATGAAGAAAAGATACATTGGATATATGGATGTGGGACTCAGAGCTAGTCTGGGCTATAACAGTCATCAGCATTGACATTGGTAACTGAAGTCATGGATTAGGATAAGCATAGTCCAGTATGGTGTGTGGAGTAGGAAGAGCAGGAAGTCAGCAGAAACAAAGCCTGTTTACCAGTTAGACCCTATTCCCCCTCCCCTCTCCCCTCTCCCTTCCTCCTCCTCCTCTCCCTCCCCCTCCTTCTTCTCCTCCTTCCCCTTACCTTTCCCCTTCCCCTTCTTCTTCTCCTTCTCCTTATCCTCCTCCTCCTCCTCCTCCTCCTCCTCCTCCTCCTCCTCCTCCTCCTCCTCCTCCTCCTCCTCCTCCTCCTTCTTCTTCTTCTTCTTCTTCTTCTTCTTCTTCTTCTTCTTCTCCTTCTTCTTCTTCTTCTTCTTCTTCTTCTTCTTCTTCTTCTTCTTCTTCTTCTTCTTCTTCTTCTTCTTCTTCTTCTTCTTTTTACTCAAAGAGCGGGGAGAAGAGCCGAGGGAGAGGGAAAGAGAATCTTCAGCAGGCTCACCCTGAAACTGGAACCTGACACAGGCCTTGATCTCACAATCCTGAGATCATGACCTAAGCCAAAATCAGGAGTTGGACACTTAAACAATTGAGTCACCCAAGCACCCCAAGACCCTACTCCTTCTAAACCCTGAACAGACATATGGGGGATTTAGGGCCTTCCCTGTAACCAGGGATTATAACATAGAAGATAAAATTTTTAAAAAAATCACCCTTTACCCCAAATATGCTGGAAGAAAGGAAATCATTAAGTATTCTACAATCATTTTCATTTGCTTATTACTTTGCTTAAATCAAAGATGATTTCTATAAGTTTAGATGCTCCTGCAGAAATCCAAGCCTGCTATTAAAAATATTGATTAATTTCTCTACCACATCTTTAAGGAAGTAGAGAGCAATGCTCTTCTAGAACAACTTCATCATAGGCAACTTCCCCTGGAGAGGGAACGTGCCTTAAAAGTAACAAATCAGATATAAGAGAATAATGTAAAATATCTTTATTAGTCAGGGTTCTCCAGAAAAATTGAATCAATAGTGTGTGTGTGAAATCATATGGTATTTGTCCTTCTCTATTTGGCTTATTTCATTTAGCATGGAAATTGCCAAAGGGGAGGGATATGAGGGGGTTGTTTGAAATGGCTGAAGGGGATTGAGAGGTACAAACCTCCAGGACAAATTAAGTCACACTGATAAAAATTACAGCATAGGGAATAGTCAATAATATTACAATTCACTTAACACAGTGAGCATTTCAAAATGTGTATAATTGTTCCACTACATTGTACACCTGAAACTAACTTAATATTTTATGTCAACTACACTTTAATTAAAAATTTAAAAATTGTGTGTGTGTGTGTGTGTGTGTGTGTGAAAATATTTATTTTGGGGAACTGTCTCACATGATTATAAAAGCTGGCAAGTTCAAAACCTACAGGGAAGGTGAGCATGCTGGAGACCCAGGAGAGATTCAGTGTTGTAGTTCCAGCCAGAAAGTCATCTGCTGGCGGATTCCTCCTTGCTTGTGGGAGGTCAGATTGTTCTGTCCAGGCCTCCAAATGATTGGATGAACCTCACCCACATTATGGAAGGCAGTCTACTTTACTCAAAGTCTACCAATTTAAGCATTAATCTCATTAAAAAAAAAAAAACTCGCAGAAACATCCAAAATAATGTTTGACCATACACCTGGGCACCATGGTGTAGCTGCACTGACATGTAAAATTAACTATGACAATATCTGTGGTGGGGGAAGGCAGGGGACAAGCTGAGGTTGACTGTTTCTTATCATTGCATTTTTCTTTGCAGCCCATCACAGAACTGTGTACAGTGCCCTGCATATAGTAGGCACTCAGCTAATGGTTCATGCTGACTTTCATAGTCCCTGACAAATCCATTCATAATTCCTGACATATGCAAATACAGCTAATTTGGTAAAGATGACAACAATGTCACAGAGGGGACTTTTTCTCCAATTAGCCAAGAAAGTAAGTAAAAGTCCCAGCCTAACAACCATGTGCTTTTCTGATTGTATTCCATTCCGGGCGGTCCTCACAGCAGCATGTGATCTGTTGAGACAGAGACCATCACGGGTGTTCCTTCTCCCATCCTTTAGGGAGAGCCATCCATGGGGGTTGCTGACCAAGTGTACCACAGCTGCCAAAAGTGAAAATAAAACGTCCCAGAAAGAGACGAATTTGTCTGCATCTGGAAAGATACGCATCATTTTTTGTGTGTTTGTGTTGCTTTCCCTTCAGGAGAGAGTGAGGGGAAACTAAATGAGATTTTCCCAGTTAGGAACAATGTGAAATTCAGAATGAGGCAGGCTGCGGGAGGCTGCTTAGAGCATGGTGAGCTAGTGAAGAAAACAAAACAAAACAAAACAAAAAAACCCAAGTCAGGGCAGATCTGGGGCAGGACAAGGGGTACGGCAGGGCCTGGGGTCTGAAAGACACCTTCCTTCACCTTCATTGACTTTGGTCCCTATGGAGGGGTAGTTAATGTATCTAGGTCTTTGCAGCCTACCTAATCTCTAAAAAAGGTTTATTAATATTTTCCTTGCTTATTAAGTTTCTTCCCAAGAAAGGACTACTTAATCTGAGGTCCACAGACCCCTCAGGAATACAAGGATAAAATTAGGGGCTCCCATGAACTTGGATAGCAAATATGTATACACCACAACTCTCTAGCTGAGTTGAACATTTCCCAATAATTTGAATATATGCAACAAAGCCCCAAAATATTGTTGCAGATATCTAAAAATATCCTTCATGTTTATCCCTGCTTCATCCTACTGCAACTTGATGGTCCAAACCCACACCAGGATTCTGCAGGTCCCAAAGTTTAAGGTAACTGAATTTTCCTATATTCTCCAAACTAGATGTGCCAATAATGAAGAAAACGCTGCATTTTGACTCTTTGTGTGCCCTTGGATCCATCTTCAACTGGTGGAACCCAGAGAATAGGAGGAATGAGTAAATTCATCCTCCCAAAAAACTCTCCTAGGGCAGGTGGGACTTCTCATTCATTTGGACACTAAATTATAGGACCCCATTATTATACTGAGCCCCTGTCTGCATAACTGCAAGAAATCCAGCCCCTCCCGCAAGTGGGAGTACTTAAACCTGTTGCAAATCTGTCTTCATAGCTGGTCATCAGCTTTCTCTTCAATTCACTACTCCAGGTTTTTCTGTCGATTCCCTCAGATTTCTTAGAGCTGCTTCCCAGCACTACCACCCACAACCCTCCTTCACGTCTTCTTTCCAAAGTGAACATGTAAATACTTCCATTGTGGCTTTAAGCACAGCTCACCCAGAATGGTGACAGTTCAAAAGCGTGACTGAAATTCAGGGAAGAAATAAACTACAACAATTATAAAGGAAAATTAAAATGAAATTAATTATGATATACACCTCTTTCAGAATCCACTGACTAGTCTCTCCATAGGGCTTATGTACAGTCACGTCTTTTCTCAACCTTTGCCACATGACTGGGGTCATTGACCTCCCAGGTTGGGAATCCCTTCAATGTGTCCCTCTGCCTTCCTTCCTCCAAGTTTTCATCCCCCTGCTCAACTTTCTGGTTCCAAATAAAGGAATCCAAAACTAATTAACTTCATGATATTCTCTCCAAACCTACAGGTGAAGATAGCCTTATTTAATAATTAAACAGAATATCTAAGTCTGAAGTATCTGAAATTAGATGACTTCCCCCAGCTCAAGGCTTTCTAAGAACTTCAGGTGACATCTGCCTCAAAGCTGTGTGAATATAATGCTGGAAAATGTGACCTCTGCCCATACAAAGGAAACTTGGCAGGACACACCAAGGTCCCACCATGGAATTAGAAATAGCCTATGATTACCAAAATAGAAAGTTTCAACAACTTTAAGATCCATTTCCTACTTGGAGAAATACGGAGGACCCACATCAGGCTCCCTGCTCAACAGGGCGTCTGCTTCTCCCTCTGACCCTCTCCCCACCCTCATAGGCTCACTCTCTCTCACTCTCTCTCTCTCATTCTGTCTCTCTCAAATAAATAAGTAAAATCTTTAAACAACAACAAAAAAGAAATATGGCAGAACGATTGGTAGCACTCAAGTAGCATTTTTTGGCAAAGAGGAGGAGGTGTTTCTCTCACAGAACATAGAAGAAGGAGTACCTAATTAATTCTATCATCTTTAGGAGAGATGAGAGAAGGCTCCGTGGAGGAGGTGTCATTTGCGTTAAGATGAAGGATGAGTGTATGTCATCTGTGGCTACCACAGAGCTGCTTAGCAAACTCATCATGTGGGTGATAAAGAATAGTGAGAACAGGGATCCAAGAAAGCTCCACGAGGCCCATCTCACCTCCATTAGTTTTATTGAACCTTGAAATGGCTTTTGAAGTTAACAATCACCCCAGAGGATACAAAGTTAGACACTTAAAAAAAAAAAAGGCATTAAAGTTTTGTAAGTTCCCCAGTTAATCCATCAAATACAGTTCAGTCTTAGGTAGCTGAGTGTAAACTCTATCAGGGGCATCTGAGGTTCCCTAGGAAACATCTGTAGCCCAACAAACAGATAACTTTTAATAGAGATAAAGAGAGCCTAAGAAAATCTATGGGATCGCCTTTCAGGTGAAGGTGGGTTCATTGAAAGCCCGTAACTTTTTATAAAATCCTCCTGGTGTTGAGCAGGAAAGCAGCAGAGGACAAGTAAGGATAGGGGGTGAGAAATGTGTGTAAGCAGAGACCTGTTAGCTTTACCCTCGGAATTTGGCTTTGCTCCTGTTGCCCGGCATATGAGTCTAGGAAAATACTATATCCTTTCAAAGTGCAATTAAAAAGGAAAAAAAAAAAAAAAGCTGAGGTGTCACCTATCCAACTACTTCCTGAAGAATATAGAATAGAATTTAGGCTGCCTAACAAACCTCTGGAAAAGAACAACATCTTAGAAAGTTCTTGTTTGAGCTCTTTATAATTTAGGGGGAAACTTTTCTTTAATTAGGTGATGGCTAATGAACTATTAAAGCAAGCCCCTTGCTAATTGAAAGAATAAATTGAACTTGCTGGACCTTTCAGCGGCTCTCAAACACTCTGCTTCTGAGGTTTTTCAGCAGAAAAGTTTTCCATTTCAACATAAGTCAATGAGTTAAGGAAAGTTGGCAGCAAGAACTGGTTTGGGTGGTTGGATCACACCACCAGAAATAGTAGACAGATGTGCCTGTGGAAGTGACCCACAGCATGCTTTCGGATGGTTTATTTCAGGTTGACACCTGTTTGTCCCCTGCTATATTTCCCAAGCACCTAGAATAGTTCTGATACTAGTAGATGGGTGGAAGGAAGGAAAGAAAGAAAGAAAAGAAAAGAAAGAGCAAAAGAGAGAATAGAAAAGAGAGGAGAAAAGAGAAGAAAAAGGAAAAAGAAAGGGAAGGGAAGGGAAGAGAAGGGAAGGGATAGGAAGGGAGGAGAGGGGTCGAGGGGAGGGGAAGGAGGGAGTATATTTGTTGAAGGAATGAATGAATTACTGCTTACCCAGTACCAAGTGGCCCATTTAGTTTGTTTAGGACCTCAGTTTTCCTAATCCAGGGTGGGCATCCATCAGAGTCAATAGGCGGTGTTAAGTGAAGTGATCAATATTAACTTGGCCAAAGAAGTGAAGAGACTTGTCCTATGGCACAAATACACAGACCACGGCCAGATCATCTTTTCCCTCTGAAGATCCTATTGAGAAAACAGCTAAAAAATTCTGTCCTTCATTCTGCCCATTTTCAACCAAGAAAAAACTCTTGGTGTAATCGCTGCTGCTTTGCCAGGGCTCAGCAGCTCTGCTAGAAGTCATCAAGAAAGCTGTTTGTTTCCTTCTGTAATTCTGGACTCGGTGCATTTGTCTCAGGCTCTTGGTGATCTGGGACAGCACATTATGTGATGCTGTCCAGGGCCATGCCACTTAGGAAGTTTTGCTTATGTCAACATTATGCACTGTACACATTTTTTTTTCTTTTGCTGGGGGCAGCTGAAAGTAAGTGACACTAATTTCTATTGTGCAGTTATCCAAATATTGCACTCACAACACAATCCATAAACATAATGACTACTCATCAATAAAGCAGGGGAATGTCTGAGAAACCATAATTGTCACCCCCCCAAAATTTAAAAAATAAAAAGAAACAACAAAAATGCTGGCAAATGGTAGGTCCCTTATCTTAATTACAGGCTTATTTGCATTTAAATGAAGGTTATTCTATAATTACTACTGAATGTTTTGTGTTGGAGTTGAAATACCACTCTGCAGGCTGTCAGCCCATTTCCTTTTCATTTTCCCTTGTCATTCTTCTTCTCTATAATTGTCTGACACAGGCAGGCAGAGAGGTGCTGGCTCTTAATTCCCTTTCCAAAAACATCACCACCTCAGGGCGCCTTGTGGAGTCTGGGGCATCTTGCTACAGTCCTTCCACAGGATGGTGCCAAGAGAATTAAAGATACCTCCCTCTTCCTACAAAACACATCTCTGGATTCGGATCAGCCAGTTTGAGAGCAGAATTAACTTGGCCTGACTAGGCATTGGCTGCGATGCTGAGAATCCCCTCTCCCTCCCCTACGTGCATACCACACCCTGCACAAACATTACCATTCATCAACAAATACAGTCTATTCTTGTTGCTTGCGGCCGTACCGTTCTATAAAGTCACTGTGAACACTGAATTAGAGAACTCTGAACCATTGCTCCTAGGGGTGATGTTCAGGGCTAGATTCCTGCAAGCCTTTGCTCACCAGATTTTTGTTAAACCATCCATGCAAAACCTCATTTTATACCTAGAGATACCTTGTTTAGTATCTATTGCTGGTTCATTAATATTGAACTCACAGCCAGTAACATTGTAACTCATACCTGAACAAAGTCTGTCTGACACATACATTTATGTGTCAATAAGCACACCACAACCTTCCATCACTATGCTTGAGGGCCATTTTACACAGCAAAACACAAATCAAGAGCACAAAAATGTTAAAAAACAAAAACATTAAGCAGACCACAAAAAGGACACCTGTTTGAGAGCAGAAACAAGAAGGCAGAGCATCACCTTATTTAACCTCAACTGGGCACATTCATATGACATGACCCACATTTTTCAGTTTTGCCCATGTCTGTGAGTAACTATAAAAGCACCATGGCTATTAATACGGACAGTTACAAATAAGCTTTAGCGAGCAGGTGATTTCACAAATATGGGTTCCACGCATAATGAAAATAGGTTATACTTTCTGAGCATCTCCTTTATGCTCTCCAGGGACTAAGAGGGCTTGTAGTCCTCAGATAGGAAGGGGTGGGAGGAGCAAAGAGAGAAACTGATCAAATAAATAAATAAATAAACAAACAAACAAACTGAGGGGCCTGAGTGGCTCAATCGGTGATGCATCTGCTTTCAGCTCAGGTCATGATCACAGGGTCCTAGGATCTAACCTGCTTCTCCCTCTCCCTCTGCTTGCCATTTCCTCTGTTTGTGCGCTCTCTCTTCCTATGTCAAATGAATAAATAAAATCTTTAAAAAAATAAAAATAAGCCAAAAAGCAACAAAAGTTTCAAATCATGGTAGTGCTGTGAATAAAACAAGCCACAAAAGATTTCAGATGGAAATAATGAGGGCAACAGTAAAGGTCTTCTTTTATTTTTTTTAAATATTTTATTTATTTATTTGAGAGAGAGAGTGTGTGCGTGCATATAAACAGGGAAAGGGGTAGAGAGAGAGGGAGAAAGAAATTCCCAAATAGACCCTCTGCTGAGCTTGGGGAGTCTAAGTGGGGCTTGCTCTCATAACCCCGAGATCATGACCTGAGTCCAAAATCAAGAGTCAGATGCTCAACTGACTGAGCCACTGACGTGCCCCATGAAAGGGCTTATTTTAGATATCAGAAAGCATTTATGGTAAGACTGAAGAGGTGGGGTAGAGAGGAAAACAGAGGGAAGAACACCAAGCAGGAAGAACAAAGAGCACAAAGATCCTGACCTGGGGAAATGTATGTTCCCCAAATTTGACTAGTGTGACTGGAGACCACTGCAGATGAAAAGGAAGAGACACTATGAAATGGGGTTAGAGGAAGGGCAGGAGCTTGGTCTGGCAATGCCTACTGGACTCAATGGCACAAGTGCTTATTGGTGCTTATCTCACTGGAGAGAAGAAGTCTACTAGTGCCTAAAAAGGTACCACACAAGGCAGGCACTCATAAGCATTGGCTGACTCACTCACCGGGGGCCTCAAAATGTGATCGGTAGGTCAGTTCAAGATTGAGTTTTACTACACGTAATAGAAAAAAATATATAATGGCTTAAACAAAATCAAGGTTTATTGCTCTTACTTAGTGAGAAATCCAGATATAGTTAGTTGCTGGCATTGGTTTAGTGGCTCAGGGATGTTCAAGCTGAGCTCTGTGGAATTTACTTGATCTTTGCCTCATGGTTGCAAGATGGCTGCTCCAGCTCTAGCCATCATATTCTAGCTCCAGGATAAGGGAAGTGCAAAAGGTGTACATGTCAGAAAAGTCTAGTGCCCTTGATCTTTCATGGAAGCCCAGCTGATGACTTTCCACTGATATCTTATTGGCCATACTATGCCATGTATCCACCTCCAGGTACAAAAGAGGCTAGGAAATGTATTCTTTACATCTGAATACATTGCTTCCCCTAACACAATTGTGTGTAAAGAACAGAAGAGAATATTTTTCAGCAACTAGTAGTCTCCATTCATTGGGGACTAGGAGCACATGTTCCAGTCCGTGCCTTGGAAGTAGGAGAGCTCTCAGAGATAAAAGGGTCTCTTGGCCCATATAATAGATTTATATAGTGGATATGAGACTTGAAAGTTGATGGAGGAAGATCCACCAAGTCAAAATATCTCTATTCTTTCCCTTAAACCAGGTAGCCCTTTCTACTGGGGATGAGGGCCTCTCATAAACCAGTAACGAATGCAAGAAATTAGCAAACTCAGCCAGGTTCGGTCCTAACATTATATTTTGAATTTGTTTACTTGTGACTTTCAGCAGTCAGTTCACAAGTTCTTTGACCTTGGGAGAATGTATCATGGGGCACATATGTTTTGAAGTAGAAAGAAGGGGCAGGGGGAACGGAGGGAAGACAATCAAAAACAAGGGCCACTGCTAAAGAGACAGGTCCTGGACAGACAAAAACTAAGAGGACCAAGCCAATCTGTAGAATTGGGAAAGGTTCTTCTGAGGAAGTAATGCTCAAGCTATGACCTAAGGACCAATTGAAATCAATTAAGTATCAGGGTGGGGGAGAACCAGAGGATTCCAGTCCCAACATCCTTTGCAAATGTTAACAAATGGAAATTAAATCAGGGCAAATGCCATGCTTAAGTGATAAGGGGAGCAAAGAGACCATCTTCGTGGTCTTTGCTAATTTATCAGAAATTCAAACCTATTGGAAAGCTTCTTGATTTTTTGGCTTTTTAAGGCATTTGTTGGGCAGATGCCAGTGCTGGTGCTTTGGATTTCCTTAGCTCTTTTACATTCTGCACTTTATGTCCTTTGAGCTGAATATTTACCACCTAAGCCTAAAGGGCAGGTGGAAAAGCAATCTACTGTGTGGCTTGGCTCAAACCTGCATGGAGCAGGTGGTTCTTCCCATTTGAGGAACAGAGAAATCTAATACCTTTTGCTAGCCCCTGCCAGTTCTGCTCCTCCCATGCTCCTACCTGCTGGGACTCGTGCCTGTGTACAGGCAGGTAGGCACCTGGCACAGCAGATGTACCCAATGACCACAGTACAGATGTCCCCAGGCATCTCTATGTGTGTGCATCCTCTACCCAGATGCCAGGGAGGGCTTTCCAACCACAGATCCCATCATGCCTTTTCCCCTACTCAGGAACCTCCAGGGGCTCCTCTATAGGATAAAATCCAATCTCTTTAGCATAACTTAAAGACCCTCCCCATCTATCCTCATCCTAATTTTCCAGATTCACCTCCCACATTCATCTCCTGCTCTCAAGCCACACTGAGCTGTTTGCCACTTTCTAAACACGTCATGCTCTAGTCTCGCCTCTATATTCTCTTCCTGGCATGCCACCCTCACCCCACTCCTTAGCTGGCACTTTAAGACCCAGACCTTATGTCACTTCCTCTGTGAAGCCTCCCACAATGCTCAGCAAGTTGTTCTCTTTTTGCAATTATTCTTGCAAATATTTATTCATATATCTGTTCTCTCCCGCTGTACTGTAGGCTTCCTAAATACAGGGAACAATTATAACCATTTGTGCACCCTCCACATCTTGCATAGAGCCTGGCACATCCTAGGGCTTCAAAATCACTTGTTTCGTAATTAACCATGGTCCAGTGAATGTGCATGACTTTGCAGTATGCGGTAGCATCCATCTTCCTGAGAGCAGCCAGATCTCACGGTTCGTCTCTGGTCCCCCACCCTGCCCCAAACTAGTGGAGAGGTGGCTGGGTGGCACCCCTAAAATTACCTGCTCCACTGCATTGGCACGCTCTGCTTTGGCACACTCCTCCCTCTAAAAGACTCCCAGAACCTGTGTTCTCCTGGTTTTTTGAAGTCCCCATGGAATAAGGGGCAGGGTAAAGGCTAGGTAGATGAGGGGGGCTTCACAGGGACCCTAAGTGAATCTGGGGCTCTCTGACCCCGACCCCACTCCCTTCTCTGACTTTCCCCATTCAGGGTATTTGTGGTACGGAAGGCTATGCTTGGCTGCAGAGAATACTCTTCTCCCTGAGCCTCTCCTACCCTCCTCCAGCCCACAGCCCGCAGCCCACTGAAGTCCCACCCCACTGTAGAGGGAAGAAAGGACTGTTTTCATCCGCCTCCTCAGGAACTGGGGGCCGCTGTGCCATTGTTCCCCTTCCTCACCATGCTTCCCCTTCTTTTCCTCCATGCACACAGCCTCTTCCTTTCCTCCTTCTTTGAAAGGAGCTTCTGCACGTTTCCCCCTGCCCCTGACAGGTGTGGGGAATGACCCTGGCCCTCCGCTGGGGACCATTTGCTGGGATGCTCGAGCTTTATAGAGCGTCATTTGTATTCCGTCTTTCCCTCTCTCGCTCTTGCCCAGTGTGTTTTGATGAGCTTCTCTCTGCACTCATATTGTCTCCGTCGTTAACCACTCATTTGCAAGTCTGTAATTTACTTTTGATCATTCATTTTATGAGGCACACAGGGTAAAAAGCCGATTCTGTTCTTTCCTTCTTTTTCTCCCTCCTTCCTTGGGCTTGTTTGCAGCTAGAGATTCTCTCCAAGTCCCCCTGTTGCCTTATCATCTCATGGAGAGGCCTGTGCCACCTCGACATTCCTGGGAGAGATTTTCCTTCTGCTTCACCTTCTGATGTGGTTCATTAGCTGTCTTCCACCTCCCCCTTAGGGATTAGCTTCTCTGGGAAATGGAGTCCTTGGTGGAAGCAATTATTTGTGGGTCTATTGATATGATAACCCCTATTGACAGCGGGGGGGATCACTGGCAGAACTGATAGGATTGCTCTGCCGCGCACTAAACCCCCAGGAGGAGGAGTTACGAGCTGAGGCCCAGCAATGCCTTCTCAAGCTGACATTTCACAGCCAGTTTTTGTTCAGCAGGAAACCACTTCAGCCCTGGATGAGAAGGCAGCCGCCTGCCAAACAGGCGCCCTGAGTATCTGGCTGCCTTTTCCTCCTTCCCGTGGTCATCAGGATTTTCAGTAAATAAAACCTGCTGCCTCTCTCTTACCAGAGGGCAGAAGAGCTGGTGGCAGGAGAGGCGTAGACTCATTAAGCCCAATCTTAAAAGAGCTTCCCAGGTTTTCCCTATTTTGTTTTCTTCCTCTTCTTCTCTTCGGAAACACTTTTTCCAAAGCGGAAAGCAGCACTCACATTACTCCTCCTTGCAGAGACATTCCCGGAGGACTGGCATGGTCACAGAGGATCTGTGGGGCCTGCAGTCACTGGCTGGCATCCCCTCCCCAGACATTCCTTGGGTCCCCAGACTCCTCTCCCTTCCCCTGCCCCACTGTGTCTCTTCAAGCCTCAGAAGTAGGGTAATTCTTGCCATCGTTTCCTGGATTTCACTGTATTGGCCAAACTGGGAACTTCTGAAAATGAAAGGAGGCATGAGTAACAAGTACAAAGGACAAAAAGGGATAAAAACTGAATTGTCCCGTTTACCAGTCTCCCAAGTTCCACTCCCAGGGCTGAGTTTCAGCATGAAGAGAACAAGGGAAGATTCCCTCCTTCTCCCAAAGTTGCTCTAGGGACAAAATGGGTGCGCGGGGTTTTGACTCGAAATTCAAAACAGGCTTCCACCTAAGAACAATGGCATAAATGGGGGTTAGACTGGATAGTTCATTATAAGCTATGATGTCAATGGTCTGCGTTTATAAAAGGATTTTTAGTAGGACGCCACCCTCTGCTGTGACTGAACAGTTTTGCTGTCAGTTTTTAGATCCATAAGTTTGCCTCAATGGTCCCACATAACCCACCACAGACCAGTGCAGGAGCCATGTATCCTTGCGTCAATGAGCTGAATGTAAAATCTATGGCTACAAAACACAATCTAGGTAAAAGGCTTTCTTTTATCTTTAGGACACAGTGGGTATAATGAACTTCTGAGATGCGGTTCTGAACTACAACTACCTCAGGGTCAGGGTTCTAATCAGAAAATAGCATTTTACAGACATCTTTTTAATTGCGAAGCCAGCACCAAGACATCCCACCCAAGATAAGATGCATTTTGAGGGCCCTGAGCAGAGCTGGAACACGCCTCAGAAGATGTCATCAAAATTTAAACCAGAGTGAGGAACTTATTCTCAATCCTCCTGTATTGAGGGGTCAGACAATCTTCAGAAGAAATATCCTTTGGAGGAAATTAGTAAATCCAACATATGTTCATTGTTAATCAGTATCCCTGGATCAAAAAAAAAAAAAAATCTTAAAAGATGAATTTACTGCGAAGGAGCTTTTCACACGGACCTAGGACATTTTGAGTCTAATCTCCACAAAACACAACTTTGAGGAATTGCTGGCCTGTCCTAAAACCTACAATAACCATGTCAAAATAACAACCCAAGGCTTATTCTTTAACTGGCTTGTGTGACCTGGCCTTCTTCCTCTGTACAGTCTTGCTTCCTCATGGGACCCAGGAGAAGTCCCCCCACAGGCTCTGGCCAGTCCACCCCAAATACAGCGCTTAGTCAGCCCTCCAGCACTGGGGTGTGGTACTCTCCAGCCCATGACTGAAAGGACCTAAGGCAAGTTCTGTTCCCTGGCCCCCTCACGACCAAACCACACCACATGTTACTCTTTCCTCAGTAATCCTGTGGTGGTTACATTCACCCATGCCTGCTCTTTGTCATGTCAATATCCGTCCACTAAGCAACTCCAGGTATATAAATAACTCCTTTCATAGGGTCAAATATTGGCAGTTCTATATAAATATAACTAATTCATTTCTTTCTCTTTCTCCTCACTCTCCACCCCATATCACTAGTGCTAGGCATGGCATAGGGGCTCATTAAACACTAGTTAATTGGTTAATTGATTCGCCATTTGAAAAACACCCCCCTTCTAGTTTACCCACATGGATCACTAACTACTTAGTATGGACAGAATACTGCTTCGTGAAAACTTATGCAAAATGACAATACCTGTGTATCCTAATTGGTAATGATTATTCAGCAGCTGGGCCCTTGGTGAGAAGCAGGATCACAGAGCACCAGATGAAAGTTTTAAGACTCTGGCTAAAGGTAAAGAAGAGTCAAAGAAGAAAGGAGAATGAATAAATGAAGACTTGGTTAGACAAGTAGCCAGAGACTTAGACCTGAAATGCTGTTGTCATTCTTTCACTGAATTCTGAGCATTTGAGGGACATACGGCATGTGCCACTACTTCGCTAGGGGCTGCACACACCCTGAAGAATAAAGGCAAAGCCTCTGCCCCGTGGGAGCTCCCACCATGGTCTGGGAAACATGTGGAAACAGCAAAGCCTGACCCATTGTAACAGGAACTGTAACATAAATGTAAATAAAAAGCTATGGTGTGGGGCACCTGGGTGGCTCAGTGGGTTAAGACTCTGCCTTCAGCTCAGGTCATGATCCCAGGGTCCTGGGATGGAGCCCTGCATCGGGCTCTCTGCTTAGCAGGGAGCCTGCTTCCCCTCTCTCTCTGCCTGCCCCTCTGCCTACTTGTGACCTCTCTCTCTCTCTGTCAAATAAATAAATAAAATCTTAAAAAAAAAAAAAAAGAAGTTATGGTGGAAAAGGAGATAATTAATTCTTCCTGGGGGAACCAGGGACAAGTTCATAGAATATCAAACTTTGGAGCAGGGTGTTGAGGGATGAGTAGGTCGTTTCAGATAGGAAAACAAGGGAGGACATTTCCGGTCAAGAGAACTTGTCATGGCCCTCTCTTCTTGAAAGAGTAGCTGATACTTCCTCTTTCCATTCCTCTCAGGGTGATCCCTGTGGTAAACCCTGGGTCACCACCCAGCCTCTGCCTGTTTTTTTTCAGAAGTCAGGTAGCCACGTGCATACAGGCAGACTGTGTCTCTTCCAAACCCAGGAATAAATCCGGTTTCTTTAAACCAGGATTTCCCAAACTTTTTTTGGTCTCAGGATCTATTTATAGTCTTCAGAATAATTGTATTCCTCAGGGAGTTTTGCTGATGTATATTATGTCTACTGATATTTACCATATTAAAATTTAAAATTGAGAAATTTTAAAGTACTTGTTTGTAAATTTGTTCTAAAAAATAATAAACCAAGTACACACTAATGTAAATAACATATTTTTAATAAAAAATAACTACATGTGCCAAAAGAATTTGATGAGGCAAGTGGCATTCCTTTACAATTTTGTAAATCTCCTCAATGTATGGCTTAAGAGAGGACAGCTGGATTTCCATCTCTGTTTCCACATTCAATCTGTTGTGATATTTGTTTTGGTTGAAGTATGTGAAGAAAATGTAGCCTTTAATTACACAGGTATGTAATTAGAAAGAGGGGAATATTTCCTTTTCAGATAATTGTGGATATTTTTCTTTGAGAGTCTAAAACTTGCAAGTGGTGATTTTTTTAAATTTAGTTGTAATGTGGAATCTTAAACCGAGTGATGACCTTTTCATATTTTATTGCACTAAAGTCCATTGATTTATCTTGTTCTTTGAATGGATCATTTACCCATGTATGATTTTTTAACAGCATGCCTCGGTCATTTGGAGAATATCAATTCATTAAATTATGCAGATCTTCCAAATGTTGACTTATTTTACTATATGATATCCAAAAAACCCCACCAAAAAGCATTTATTACTGTCACCACTAATTTTATCAAAAAAAGTTTTTAAGTGTTGGAAAACTGTAAAGCTGATGGTAGCTGATAACGGTTTTTCCAAACTCTAATTTTCATCCAAAAGCTCAAATTTTATCATTCGTAAGAAATAATGTCAATTGTTCTTTCATGAAGTGACTCAATTCATTCATTTTTGGGAAAGTTTCTGTCAAGTGCAAATAACCATAGTTTGTCTTGTTGTTCTTTCAACTAAAAATGGTGTTATACAAACAAAAAAAAATGGATAATTGATCTTATGACTCAAATAAGCACACAAGTGTTTTCGCCTCAAGACAACCATCATACTTCAGAATGTAACAGAAGTGGTTTACGTGTAATTCCGATCCTGTCACACAGAATAAAAAATAAGTATTTAAAGGCCAAGTTTAATGAAATTAGTCATTTTACTGCTTCATCAAGGACATTTTTAAGTGAAACTGGCATTTTTCTTTACAATGAGCTTGTGGCAGTGGAGAACACAACAGCTATACAACAGTACATTTGGTGACTTTGTCTTTTTTTGTTTGTCTGTTTTATAGAAGTTACTATAATACATAGTATTGAATTCACAAAAATATGACACGCCCAACTGGTGAAGGGCTGCACCCTCCCTGTCCCCAGGAACCCTCGTCCCATCCCCAAAATGACTTGCCATATCCAGAAACGTGGCTCACTTTTCTTTCAATGACTTCACTTTCATTTGGTGACTTTGTCTTTGTTGGCGCTAAGATGCTACCATTGCTTTTGCACTATCAGTGCCAATAATTACACAGTCAAAAAGAACATTAATTTCTTAGTATTATAACAAAAATAGTTTGACTTTGCTGACCCCCGAAAGGATATCGGAGAGCCCCCTGCCTTTATGATCTACAATTTGAGATCTGCTGATCTAAGCCGATCATAGCAACTTCATTCTGCCTCGCCAAGCTATTGGTTTAGTCATGGGCATATGAGGCAAACTTGACCTATCATTGATGAGGGCAAATAAATTGCAAAACTTCTTGGAAGGTCCAAACTCTTAAAGAGGAAACAAAGATACAGAAATTTTCTTTTCTGACTCTGGAGATTGGCATTTTCAATTATTCTTGGGGACTGCAGGAGCCATCTTGCAACCAGGAGACAAAAAACCAAGAAAATCACAGGAACATAGATCCTGGAATTCTAGCATAACTTTGAACAAGAAAATTAATTAATTAAATTAATTAACTAATAAACATGGTCACAACCTGTCTCTGGACTCTTTGCTCTGTGGAGATAATAAATGTCTTCTTGGTCACTTTTTAGTTGTATTTTCTTTTATTTGAGATGATATTGTCCTTATCCTTGCAAAGTCTATGCTCTACTTGGGTTGAATATTAATATATATACTTTATGTAAATCCAGTCTTCCCAGATAGATTATAAATGTCTTGAGGGGAGAGACACTTAATAACTGCCTTACTAGTGATAAACAAAGAGAGTAGAAAGTCAGGACAAAAAGTGATCACCTTAACTTCAAAGAATTTTGCTATAATTTGATGCCCTGATTTTGCTCTGTGGTCTTGTTGCTAGAGCTTGAATGAATATCCTCCGTTCTGCAAGGCACAGATTCTTCTCCTTATGCATCCCTGTCATTTTTGCTATCTTCTCTATCTTCTCTAGATAATTAGTTTCATAAAATATTACTATCTGACCAATCCTCCACATCTCCAATCCCCATGTTAAATAACTGTCAAGGATGCTTGTAAAAAAAGACTACAATAATAATACACACACACACACACACACACACACACATATATATATATATATATATATAAACAAATGTTAAAGGGGTAGATTGAATTAATCATTAACATATCTTTGAAGACTTACATCTGGAAACCCATTTACTTTACTCACAATCCTGGGCTTTGGTTTTCTTTTTTGAACAAACATGTGAGATTGAGGTGCCTTGTTACTATATTTAGCCTCTGGAAATTTTCCACAATACTTCTCACTTCATTAATTGAATCTTATATGTAACCAAAAACTTCCTTTATCTCCAGCCCCAGTAAGTTGTCCTAAATCACAAGTCTGCCACTTACTGGATTGTGTGACGTGAACAATGAACTTAGCCACTCTGTGCCTCAGTTTATTTATCTGTAAAATAACAATAATAATAATATCTATCCCATAGAATAATTGTAAAAATTAAATGAATTAATAAACATAATACAGTTCAGATAATGCCTAACACATCTTAAGAGGGCAACAAGAATTAGCTCTTATTACTATTTTTTAACTTCATCATCGTTACTTTGCCTGAATGTGCTGATTCTGCACCCTTTTATATAGGACTGCAATCACCTCATCTCCTACATTCTGGCAAGTATAACAGAGCTATTAGCAGTAGCTCTTTTATCCTGCTCTACCCTTAAAGTACATGGAAAAGTTACAGAAAAATAGCTTATACAATGTTTCAAGGAAGAAGAGGGGATCCATTTTTTCTGGTAATTTCATATATATATATAATTTCATATATATATACTCATATATATATACATATACACACACACATCTATATGTGTGTGTGTGTGTGTGTGTGTGTGTGTGTGTGTGTATCCTTGTTCTATTTCTTTTCTTTCCTTGACTATATCTTCCTCTTTTGGGTTTTCTCATTTCTTCTTTATTCTCAGTTTTCAAATGTTCCTCTACACCTATCTCCATATTTGAGCTCCATTCCATTTTGTGTTCTAAGAGCATTTAAGAGAAGAACAAATTTATCTCTGTCATTCTTATTGACTTTGTGGTCAGAGCTGGAATCTTGAGCAATTGATTTTTGTTTGTGTATGGTTTTGATATACTGCACTTCAGTAACTTTCCAGAAGGACAAAGGGCCTATGGCAGATGGCGGGTTTCCCTTGTCTAATCAAGCACCTGCTCAGCATTCTTGTTCAAGAAATTGATGATTCCCACAAGAGCACTTTGGAAAACAAAAAGAATATGTCATCACTTCCTTTGACAAAGGACTTGGTTGATCTTTTACCCATATAGACCCTCATGAGAACCAAAGAGATAAGGGTATAAGAAGAAAGATCAAAGTTTCTTGATTAATAAACATCTTGATGTCCAAATCCCTAAAGCCAATGATTACTCTTTTTCTACCCAAGAATAGTAGCCATGAAAGGAGTTTTCCCTACTTACTGTCACTTCTGAGGGTTTTTCTAAGCATCATTTCCTTGGAACCTCCTAATTTTCGTTGTATCTTTTCTATCCCCAGCATTTTGCCTGGTTATATATTCTTGTTGTTTACCTGTTCTCTTTCCAAACTCAATTCCCAAACTTTTCTTCATTCAGACATAGAAATATTCCCTTAACTTTTTGACTTTTTCTAATTCTTACCACTCTTGCAAGTAGGTTTCTCTGGGGTTTGAAACAATCAAAAGCACCAAGGAACCTATAGGTAAGATGACCATATAATTTGTCGTCCAAATCAGAATACTTTAGACAGTGAAAGGAGATGATGTTATTAATAATTAATCCAGGATTTGGATGTAAATTGAGACTATCCTGGGCAAATAAGAAGACAATCCCCTTACATGGTGATGAACACTACTATTTCCAGGGTGAACCGATAATATAATGCATGCTTTCTGAAATTGAACTTTCTTGATCCAATGTTGACTTTCAAATAGCATTCTGTGCAGCTTAGTAAAGTGTGCATTCAAGCCAGCAGTGGTGGTCAATGTAATTATGTTTAAGTCTGCCCTATCTTGAATCCATTTATCTATAATAAACTTTCTGCTTCCATGGACTGTATGATTGAACAAGAATACTCTTCCCACCCTCCCATTCCCATTCTGGAGAAGGATCAACAAGGTGAAATTAGTGACTTCTCTGGGGAAGAGGAAGAAGGGAGAAAGGGAAGTTAAAGCAATAATTTTGAAATTCCCAAACCAGTCCTCCTATTTGATAGACCGAAGCATAATTGTACTCCTTTACTTCATCTCTTTCTTCACATACGAGTCATTATTGCCCTGCCATTGATTCCATTCTTTAAGATTTTATTTATTTATTTGACAGACAGAGATTACAAGTAGGCAGAGAGGCAGGCAGAGAGAGAGGAAGAAACAGGTTCCCCGCTGAGCAGAGAGCCCAATGTGGGGCTCGATCCCAGGACCCTGGATCATGACCTGAGCCGAAGGCAGAGGCTTCAACCCACTAAGCCACCCAGGTGTCCCCGTTGATTCCATTCTTAATATAGGAATGCAACTGGAGGTTGGAGCTATGCCAGAGATAGATCTAGATGGAACCGCAGTAAACAGCATGAGGTCAGCAAAGAATTAATTTGGGATCAACTCTTTAAGGATATAGCACCTTTGTGATCTTCTGAGGGAAGCCCTACAAGTGTGCAGGGGGCCAGAGGGTGAGGGGTAAAGAGGGATGTGTGTAGACCAATACCAGGCCCAGGGCTAGGAACTAGATGGGATGGATAGGCTTAGGAAGGAGTTGAGCAGAAAGATGGCAAGGCAAGAGCTAAGCAGGAGCAGAGGCCTTGCTGGAATATTCTCACAGTCAGCCCAGCAGGTTCTTGGGTCAATACAAGAAAGAGAAGGCAAGAATTTCAGGTTCTGAGGGAAGAGCCACAAATGAGCCTGACTGAGAAAGAGAGGTGAGTGTAAAGACATTTAATGGAGGGTATTCTGGATATTAAAGGGGAAGTTTCCCCATGGAGCAAAGGCTACATAGACCCTAAAAGCACCAACATCATATCTAAGTCTCCCAGCCCACCAAACTCTGATCCTTGAGAATCAAGGCTTTAGTGTGCCTATATAATTCAAAATTCCTGCCTGTATATGATTCAGTTTCCAACATCAGGTGCTCCATGCAGCTATGGCTCAAAGAATGAGGGGAAAGAGAGTCCATTGGCTCTACTCCGGCTTCCGTTCTGCAGAAGTCCCCAGTTTCCTCTCCACTTAATTTGGCCACTTTAAGTGCTTAAACCAGATGTCAATGTTTGCCCTCTGAATCTTGGTATTTAGGTCTCCTGGGAAATTACTTACTCCTGAATGGCTAACAATGCACCTGCCAGACAGCAAACATGGCCGAGATCCTGCCGTTGGTTCCTCACATTTAAAGAGCTTTATTTTTCTTCAAGTACTGTCTGAGATGTCTCTGTGGATTGGTGTTTATATGCAGCAAGTACTGCAGTTAGTTAATAATGTCAAGATCGTTGAGCCTCCCTAATGAAAGAGATACACAACATCAACTGTCATTTTAAACAAACATGCAATCAGGATAGCAGTGCTGGAAATATGATCTGCCTAATTTCATGGAGATGATGCAGGAACCAGGCTGCTTTCATAGTGTTTCCTCTGGCGAGCTCCATTTCACAGGATTTCAAGGGGGGGAAACGGTGGATTTTCACAAGAACCGCAAAATTGTCAGTTCTGTGAAAAAGAAATTGCTTTAGCAGCTGGAATTTAGGAGGACAAATAGGTGCACTGATTATATCTTCATTGTTCACCAGAGCCACAGCACTCAGCAAGTTGTAATTACGCTGTGAAGAGCTCAGTTCTGATAGTCAAGTCTTCCCCCGTGTGAATATAAACAGTATTATTCTATTTGTTATCAAAGGCTTGCAGCCTGTCCTGCAGCACACACACGCGCGCACACACACACACACACACACACACACATCCAACATATGCAAACCTATAAAATCAAGTTCTGGCCCATTTTGTCCAAACATAGTAGACCCCTGGACACATTAGCATTCTGTCCAATTAGTCTTCCGCACAGACACGACTGGCTGCACTCAGCCGACTCACTGGCCAAGGGTCATGCAGAGGGAGTAAAAGAAGGTAGAAAATAGAAATATGAATAAGTGAGTTAGAAACTTATGTTATGCAAACTGATAGGGAAAATAAAGACAACACAGTTCTGAGACACCATTGGCTAAGGTTTGTGTGATGTCTATTACCCACCACTGAACAGCTTTCTGACAACCATCTGGCAAATGGCACATTCCTGCTGATCTCATTTGTCCCTGATATGCTTCCACACACAAATCTCCAAGAGTTATCAAGTGTTTTGTTGACCATGATTTCAACTTCCCTTCTGATTCCCAGAATCTCACTTTTTTGAGCATCAGGAAAAAGGCAGCTCCTGATATTTCTGCTCTGCTCTCCATTTTTCATTGTACGTAAGTAAATATTACCACCATTACCCCCTCATCTAACCAAGAGAATCTATCTTGGGATATTATGAAATTATAGAATTATAGGGTTAAGCCCCCAGAAGAGGCCCAGGGCCCAGCTAGGAGAGAAAGAGCAGTGACAGAAATATGTTCCTTTCCCAAGATGACATTCCCTCCATCTATGGGTTGTGGTGATTTGTGCATCACACACCAGCCAATAAATCAAACGTGGTTTACTGATCTCATATTTCTTCCCCCTTCTTCTCATTCAAAGACCTATATCCTATTGGAAGAGAACAGGAGAACAAAATGGAAAAAGTTACAGCCTGGGCACTTGTAGACCTAATTTTAATTTATACTAATTGTCATATCCAACACATGATTTAGAACCTTGTACTTTTGAAATCCTACCATAAAAGAGGATGGCTTTGAGGCAAACTACAGGGACAAGATAGACTCTACAATAGAAATCACCACTGATGTTCAACCACTGAAGTTAGAGATTCATCATAAAGCAGAGGCCAGAAGAGATTGGAGGAAATAGGAGGAGAGAAAGGCTTCCAATATATATATATTTTAAATGCTAGGTCTTAAATATTTAGAAAGTATGCAAGAAAGGATTTTTATAACATTAATGTTGGATATTGATAAAGATAAAATATGGAGGGGCACCTGGGTGGCTCAGTGGGTTAAGCCTCTGCCTTCATCTCAGGTCATGATATCAGGGTCCTGGGATCAAACCCCGCATCGGGCTCTCTGCTCAGCAGGGAGCCTGCTGCCCCCTCTCTCTCTGTCTGCTGCTCTGCCTACTTGTGACCTCTCTCTCTCTCTATCAAATAAATAAATAAATAAAAACCTTAAAATAAATAGATAAATAAATAAAAGATAAAATATTGAGAAGGGATAAATAAACTGGAACTCGTTAGCATACATCACCACTACTACTCACTGCCATCTGGGAAAAGAAGACAGAGCTTAAAAAGGAAAGAGAATGCGAAGATGAACCCAAGATAGAAGATTTGGGTGCAGTGATGGCATTTATAGCCCATTAGCACAACTAGAGAAGAATGATATCTATTTCTTAGGACCAAGGGCAACTGTGGAAGAAAAAAAAATGCTGAGGTCATAGCTAGTAATATAACAAATGACTCAGTAAAGGACGGAGTTGCTTAGTATGCAGAAAAGAGCAGTGAATATACAATTAGAAGTGATGAGTCCTGGCTGTGGATCTGTTGGTGAATTATCCAGTGTTACTCAGTTTTATCCGGAGTTATTCAGCATTATCCTGAAAACTACAGTGCATTGATTTTCACCTTGAGAAGACTGGAGAAGAGGAGAAGATGTCCCTCACAGCTTTGAAACTTGTAACGGGATTTTATAACCTTTATTCCATAATCATGCAATCTGACCAAAGGATAAATAATGCCCAAATAGGGTTACAAATAGGAGGAAACTAAGACCATAGCAAGTGAGGATGGTGGAGTAAGGAATCAGAAGGAGCGAAAGAAAAACGAAGACAGTCCACACTTAAGAAAAACCACTGAGCTCTTTCAAAGCTGAATCAGCACTTTGCCTTGACAGCTAGGTGATTAAGCATGCCTATGTCTCAGGTGTTGTGATGGTATAAGAAAGATCTAAAACCCTCAACCTCATGGCTTAAATCTCTAAATTCCTCTCATAACATTTATAATTTTTATAAAAGAAGTTATCATAGGACATAAGCACTAGCTTCTTATGAGAGAAATATCTCTTTTCTCCTAGGTCTTCACAAAATAGAAACAAAAGATGCAGTGAAGAAAACCAGAATCCTGGGTAGGGTGGAACTGGAATGCTTGGTTGACTATAAAACAAATCCCCTCTCAGAAAGTGGATTTCATTGAGGACTCTGCTCATCTTTATCCCCACAAAAATCTTCCCTGGTCTTACCAATGAAGTTCAACCGATCTTTAAGTAATCAGCATATCTGAGCCAGCACCCTGGGTATAACACTGTACCAGCGCACTGGGCAAGACTGGGGTGGAGGGTGGAGGCACAAAAGGACAAGAACAAGAAATCTGCCCTCTTTTAGCTTTGGGATCCTACTAGAAGACTAAGATGCAGATACAAAAGGACCACATTTCCTGTATGGTTTCTCTCACAGTGTTGCCATTTTTGCTCTCTGAAAACCAGAAGACAAGAGCCCTTCCCTACCTCACAGATTAAATATCCCAATGTAGCTAAGAGCAGAAGGGATGAGATGAGAAGCATATTGTAGATTCTAGGTATCAGCTTGGAAGCTCATTTGGATACATAGGCAAGTAAGAAATACAAAGAGAAAAAGAACTGCCACTCTGACCATAATGATAGTCACCTAATAATAACCACAAGGTCCAGTATGTCTCAGAATTAGTGTAAATTGCACTTGGGGCTGGCTTTATGCAATGCAGCCTGTGTACTCACACATAACCTCATGCTCAGAGGGACACTGTATCTGGTTTAGTGCTTTCCTGTCACTGTCTTTGAAATTCTTCACTTTTGAACAAGGGGGCCTGAGCTTCCATTTGGTACTAGGTCCTGCAAATTATGTCGCCACTTCTGACAGGACTCAAGGACAAGGATTACAGAAATCCATCTGAACAAGGCATCTGACATCCTAACCCAAGGCTGAAATAGCCCTTTATCCTTGCTCAGTTTCCTTAAATGTTTAGGCTCTTTGTTTATTTTACTTTTCCAGCTAAGTGTTTTAATCATCCCTCTTACAGTCTACATTTCCTCACCTTTAAAATCTTTACGACCTTCTTCACAGAGATCTGATTTTCCTACCTATTAAATGATATTATATAATCTAGGTTTTTAGAGTATAGATGATCAACATTGTGTAGAACAGCAAAAAGTCTGAAAATACTGACAGGTCTAAAACAGCCAGGAACTGTGACGCATGTGACGCATGCAATTGGCAGTGTTGCCATCAGCAACAGAAAGAAAGTCAAAGAGGAGATGAGTTCTTTAAAAAAAATCTATCAAAAGGTTCCTGTAAGACCTCTTCTGTCAAGGACATTATGGGATATGAGTTGTTAAAGCATAAAATTGAATAATTATAATATTGAAAGGAAAAATCATCTATAAAAACACTCTTGAAAGAGGTAGAATCGAGAAGTGGCTAAGAATGTGACTTTTGTGTCAACCAACTGGGTTCAAATACCAGCTCTGTAATTTTACTAAAGATGTGACCTTGGGTAAATTTCTTAACCTGTGTTAGTTTTCTATTGCAGCATAATAAATTGCTACAAAGTTAGCAACTTAAAACAACACATATTTATAATCTTACAGTCCCTGTGTGTTAGGAGTCCCCTCCTAACTGATTTAATGAGGTCCTCTGCTCAGGATCTCACAAGGCTGCAGTCAAAGTGTCAGCCACACTGCGTCCTTATCTGGAGGCTCATCTAGGGAAACTCCAATTCTGAGCTCATTCAGCTTGTTGGCAGAGTCCATTTCCCTGCAGACATATGACTGAGGGCCTCTACCTCTCACTGGCTATTGACTAACACTAGTCACCTTTAGGTCCAGGGGGTCACAAGCAGCTCACTGCCATGTGGCCATCTCCCATAGGTGGGTCATGGCTGTTTGATTCTTCAAGACCAGCAGCAGGCTCTCTGTCTTTCCAGTCTGCTAAGGCAAGTTGTACATAACGTATCAACATTATAGCCATGACTTACTATCACCTCTGCCACATCCTGTGGGCTAGAAGCAAGTTCCAGGTCCCACCCACACTTAAGGAGGGAGAGATAAACACCAGGGGATGAACGTTACATCACAATGTCTTCTTAGAATTTTGCCTACCACAGACCACCTTATAATTACAATTTAGAGAGCAAATAAGGTATAAAATCCCTTTTGAAAGAGATAGAGTGGAAAGTGTTTAAGAATGTAGTCTTAAGTCAGAGATTCAGAGTTCAAATCCTAGTTCTTCAATTTCACCAAAGGCATGAGTTTGGGCAAGGTTCTTATCCTCCCTACATTTCACTTTCTTCTCCTACAAAATGGGAATCATAATGGAAATTACCTCATGGGTTGGTGGGAAGATTAAATGAGATAATGCTTGTAAGTTATTTAAGACAGTGCCTGACACTTTATGCATGCTCAATACGTGTTAACTCAATAAACATGCTCCTCCTTGCAGACAACCTAGAACAGAGTCTAGTCTTGCAGACAACCTAGAACAGAGTCTAGTCTAGTCCAAGTTGTTTAAACCAGTATTACTAGGCAAATCAGAGGCAGAGCCACGGCTAAACCCCATGAGCAGAGTTTAAGCTATCAACAGGGTAAGCCTATTGTGCTTGCTGATTTTCATTCTGCCTTTGGAAGCTGTTCCGTCCCCTGCTGAATCAGCCTGCCCTGTGGGTGGGGACAGAAGGGCATATTTCCTTAGAGCGGGCTAGTGATGGCCCATGGAACAGAATGATCAGCACAGCCCTGGAAAGCTGGCTTTCCTCCTGGGATGGGTAGATGGCTAGAATTGGAGGCTAATTTGAGAAAGGAGGCACAGGGACGACAAGGCTCTCTGCAAAAGAGTTGAGTGTGTGTGGGTTGAGCATAAAGGAGATGGGGGAGATAAGGGCAGCAGAAGATATGGATGTGCCGCAGTGACCTTGTCTTTGCAGCAAGCTCAGAGCAGCTGAGGAGGTGATGACTTGCAGTTCTACTGTTGGTGCTGCATGAGTCACTCGCCATATGGTTGGCTTCATCTCTCTGTATTTCCCACATCAGTTTAAATGAAACTACTGCGCATATAGGTGTGTATAGGAACATGCCCAGACAGCTACAGGTGTAGTGGGTCAGTGCTTGCTCTGAGGATGAAGACCCCTCTCCCAGGAATTAAGCATAAATTTGGACCTCAGTGTGATGAGTCAGCATTTTTATAAAATACCCTTTGTCAGTGCAAGGATCTTAGCAAGTTTGAAGGAAATGACTTAAAAGATCACCTTTCTTTGAAGTAGAAATTAATCTCTTGGATTAATGGAGACCTTGGGGAAAAGGAGATGGCAAGAGAAAAGGGATACAGGCATGACTCAAGAGAGAAGAAAATAAAATTGGTTTTACATTTGCCCATAGCTCACCATTAACCAGAATGCTTTTCCATGTATTCTCTGCAGTCCTCACCAAAACAAGACAAAGAAAATATTATTTGCATTTATATAAGAGAATGAGTCTCCAGGACATGAAAAAAGTAACAGAGGAGAATTCTAGAATGCAGATTTTTAACGTATAATTCTGTGTTCTTTCCTCTACAGATGGGAAAGGTGATTCCCCCCACCCCAAAATGACCTTCATCAGCACCCTGACATCTAGATAGAGGTTACTGGCTATACTTTAATGGAGCAGGTTCCGTCTGGGCACTGCCAAAGTAGAGATTCGTTACATTAAACTCTCTGAAACTGTTTTCTTATCTGTAAAATAGGGATAATAATAATATCCACCTAATTGCTTTGTTTGAGGATTGAATCAGTAAGTAATTATAAAGTCCGTAAGAAAGTGAGCAAAGTGTTGAAGTGTTCGCTGATGGTGTCGGCCTCATCTTTCTGCCTTCATTTCAAATAAAAATACATCTGCAGGGAGGAATTAACACTAACTTGCTGAATGAATGGAGGAGGAACAAATGAAGGTGGCAGAGAACCCAGAAAGAAAGGCAAAAACGCCCAGGGAAGGGAAAGTGACTGGTTTTCCCAGCCTCCTGACTGACGGCCCCAACCTCGGGTGTGGCTAATATAGTCAGAACCTAAGTCTACTAAACTACAAAGTAGCTTCTTTCTCTCTCCATTTCAGTATTACTTCCTGATTCGTGACCATAAAACACTACCTTTCATGCAGGAGAAGAAACAGTCTTGTCTCATCTGACATTCATTTGACCCGCTCAACCCTGGTGTTCTGGGGCACTGGCTTGCAGGTGAGGGAGCCCCGAATGTAGCGTTTGGCGGTATCTGTGGCATAACTACTCCCACTATGAGTGACTTCAAGTTACCTCAGGTTTAACCACCAGCAGGCAAATTTCTGAGTATTTTACAATCGGCGCTTGCGCACAGCTATGCCCGCCACTCCTCACCTTCCTTGTTGGTTCCATAAGAGGGTTTAGAGTCACTGCTAAGTCCACTAGGCTGCCCTGGATATGGATTCTTCAATTCGGCTCCCCAAACTCAATCACCACTATGTCCTACGATCTCTGTACCTTGGGACCTTGTCATGTAGGATTGAGGAGTAAAGAATCGGAGCAAAAGGAAACAAACAAGAGAATCTAGGAGCTGAGGTTTCTAGGATTTACTCCAAACCACCATATTAATAAACGTTTGAACAGAAGAAGAGCCAAGCCTGCCTGGTCTCGGCGGCTTATTTCCTGCATTTATCAGACAGTGACAACAGCGACCTCAGTCACAGGGAGGCAGGAGCTTCATTAGCTTGTGGCTTTTAAAGGCTCAGACACAAAAGCCAGTGTAATAGGAGTGCAAAGTCTCATTATTAGGTAATAATTCTCGTCTGGCTGATTCAAATTGCATATCTCTTTGTATCTAACCTTCTTCCAATTACGTCGCTTCATTTTCTTTTCTGGGTTTTTTTTTTTTTCTGGGTTTTTTTTTTAAGTCACTTTGAAGTGTCGTAATTCCTATTTCAATAAAACCTCACATAAGATGACTGAATTTAAACCTGATGAAGAAAGCAGGAGAAACCATGCTCTCCCCACCTCCAAAAAAAAAAAAAAATAAAATCTCATCCCTATTTTACAAGCACTGAAATCAGTGCCTTATTTGGAAGGTGTTCATTCAAGGAGAGAAACTTTTTTATGTGGAAATGATCATTGTACACTTGCCAGATAGTTAATTACATTAGGTTGTTCTGCCCACGACTGCAAATCAACTTCATGCAGCAGGGACTTGTGGTCAAGATAATAGCAAAAGATAATGCAGTAAAACAACTGTGAAAAGAAAATGGTGCAAAGCATAAATGTTGAAAATTGCTGTTTGTTTTTATATATATGTATTTAGGAGGGTGGCAACATGCTCTTTGCTGTTATCACAAGCATTAAAGTTTAATAGACCATCCGTGAGTTATTTACTGCTCAGAAACACCTGCTCCGTGAGATAAAGTAGCAGCTATCTTTCTAGTTTTAAAATTGACATTCAGCCAGTTATATTTCTGGTCTCTCTCATCACTTAGATGGCTGTTGACTTTTCGTAAATGTCAAAGGAGATTTTCAACTTAATTTTATTCCTCATGCTAGTTTCTTCCTTGGGCTCTCCAGAGGCCCAGCTTGTCTGTGGCCTCTAAGTCAGCTCCAAGAAAGGGTTGCTAAAAGGAAATCTCTCATTTGAGAAAAGCCAGTGCATTTACAACTGTCTTTTGCACACATTGTAAAGAAAAGGGAATTTACTGTACCTCATCCATAATTACTCCTGCTTAGTCCTTCTGCTGTGTTCACGAGGATGAATGCTATAGTAAGCAAGTATGGTATATACACATATCTAGAGAATCACAGATTATAAAACAATGTTCTGGGTCCCTGTTGCGAATGGCTTCTATTTCCTTTCAGCGACTGTCTGGTTTCTCGTGACATCTCTCTTCTCTGTGTGTTTTCTCGATTCTCTATCAGCTGGCCCACATGCTCTATACTCCAAAATTCTGGAAGATCAAGTCTGATTAGCTTAGCACTTTCTACTCCTGGACCAAACTCAAGCCACCTCAGAGAATAACAACCAGACTATGGCTAGACCTCTCATGGTTGGGTGCTCACATCTAGTTTGTCAGCGGTTACTTCTGTGCAAAGACTACTCATCAAAACTGCCTCAGGCAGTGGCCACAGGTTGGCAGTGTCTTCCCAAAGGAGACACCAGGTGTTTCATATACACTGACTGACCAGTGCTGTATATAACGCGGTAGGTTCTAAGGCAGCAAGTGCTAACCACAGTGAGGAACTCCAGTATCAAATTCAAGAAGAAATTTAGCTTGGAATTTTGAACAATAGAACATGGCTGCTGGACTTAGTTCAAATCCTGGCTCTACCATCAGTCTCCATATGACCTTGGGCAAGTGATTTAACCTCTTTGTGCCTAATACCCTTGTATGTAAAATGGGATTTCTAACATTACCTACCTCATAAAGTAGTCATAAGGATTAAATGAGGTGACACATACAAAATGCTGAGCCCAGCGCCTGCCCATGGTAAGTGCTTAGTATCTGATTTGTTGTGTTCAGCTATTTATTGGATATTTGTCTATGGCTATGTGTCTGTGTTTATCTCAGGTACACAGAATTGGAATTAATGATAACCCTTGTCCATGACATACTTCCCTCATTTGGCTATGCAGTGTTGTCTTTTATTTTATGTGCTCATTTATAATATAATCAACATCCCATAACCTATCAACCTGTAAGCCTCTCCCAACTCAGCTCCTTCTCTCTCCCAAAGGGATAACCACCATCCTAATGATGTGTAAATCACTGCCCAGCATTCTTTTTATTATTCTTTTTAAAATACACATGATGAACAATATATACTTACTTTTAATTATTTTAAAACTCTATAAAAAGGGTATCATATGACAAAAATGGGACCTGCTTTTTGTCCCTTATAGTTGTGTTTGATAGATTGGTTTGTGTTTTGTCATGTAGTTCTCATTTCTTCATCTTTACTTGTGTGTAATATCCTGTTGTGAGATAAATTATCTAAAGGTTCAGTAAATACTAGCTATTATTTTCAGCTGTTACTCAGTGCTGACCACCTCTCCTTGCCCTTTTCCGAATTACTAACCATCCTCTGTTAACTCCTAATTTCAGCCTCGGGCACTGTTATGTGTGGTCTAGAACTTCATTGCTGACCAGCAGTAGACCAAGGTGGAGGGCACCCACCTGTTTCCTTCCTCCCTTCCTCAGGACTCTGCACTCCTAAAACATAGCCCTGCTGTATGGTCCACCCTAGCCTCTATTGAGAGAAGAGGCTTAGATAAGTAACTGGTAGGAACAGTGCATTGATTGCTGCCTTTTAATTTTTTCAGTGAGAACAGGAAGAGAATTTATTGACAAGGCTGTTAGGCAAATGTGAATCTATCACAGTGCATTATTGACATTCTTATTATCTGGCATTTCTGCAATCCTGCCCTGTTTCCTCTCCCTCCCCTGCCATCTTCCTTTATCCTTTCACACATGGTTCCAGTAGAAAAACTGCAGACTACAATACTGCATGGAGCAGAGGTAGGTAAGAAACAGCTGGAAGATGCTTCCCATGTGTTGTATGAATACCGAAATGGCAAATAAAGCAAGAGCTCTGGGTTCCAGCCATGTTTTCTTTCTAGTGACTGCTGTGGGACCAGTAGAAAACTCATGAAGTGACCCTTATTAGTTTGGCCAAGCTCCCTCCCAGGCAATTACTGTAGCAAAGCTCAAACACTGAATTCTGATTGATTCTGGAAGATTAAGCAAGAAAACGAAGACACCATAATATTGTAGCCAGAAAGGTAACCTGGCTTTAAACTCAGGCACTGATTCAGAAGAAGGAGGCAGGCTGCCAACATTTCATGCCAGGTTTTCTAAGTTACATCGCATTTCTTAATGTTGATTTTGACCTCCCCTTCACCAAATACATATCCATGCTTCTGATTAAAGATGAAATGTAGGAGGTTTAGTTTCACATTTTTTTCCTCCCACCAAATTGATCACATTTTTCTCCCTTGTTCTTTGAGTGCAAGAGGTAGGGCAAGAGGAGGGAAGACAGGGAAATATTATAATTGATCATGTATTGAAGAATTTCTCTGTAAATTGTAACATAGCCTGTTACTGGTGTAGGGTCCACATTTGGAAGTTTTCTGCCATTAATTCCACTAACAGTTTCAATATCTGTATGTTTGATTCTGTGTAAACTTTGGCAGAGAGACTCATAATCAGCATCTCCTGTGATGAATGCTAAGCTGGAATCTGAATGAACGGCTATGTTTATTGTGGTGGGAAAAGTAATTTTTTTCTCTATTTTTTTAAAGATTTATTTATTTATTTATTTTAGAGAGAATGAGAGTACATGTAAGTGGAGAAAGGGGTAGTGGGAGAGAGAAAGAGGGAGAGAGAGTCTCCAGCAGACTCCATGCTGAGAGTAGAGCCAGACCTGGGGCTCAATCCCATGACCCTGAGATCACAGTCTGAGCCGTAATCAAAAGTGAGATGCTTAACCAGCCAACTGGGCCACCCAGGCACACCAAGAAGTCATTTTTCTGCAGTGAGATGGTGAGATCCCAAATCACCTGCCCCCATACAGCTCACACTCATGACGACTTGACTACTCCACTGTCTTTACTGTTCTGGGAAACCCTTACCCAGAAAGATAAATTTGCAAATAACTAAACATTCTTGTAATCCATGGTAAATTGACAACTTTTCAATAGGTAACACCAAACCAATTGTTTATGATCCATATTACTTCCCATCCTATTCTCAAAACCCTCACCTTCCTAGGTGCACCAATCATAAACTCTTCCATCATGATGTTTATCCAATCCTAATCAAGCTTCTGAATTTAAAGTCCACCTTAAATGCGACTTTAAAACCTCGGAAGTATTCTGGCTTTGCCTTATACCCCGAGACTCTACAAGAACTCTGTCAACATAGTGTCCTTCCTTACCACAGGAAGCAACAAACTCAGCTCTGACTTATCAAAGGTTATTTTGTGCCGGTGTTTGACAACAAAGAGGAAGGACAAAAACAGAGGTGATAACTAGGTGTTGAAAAATGAATGGGACTCAACCAGCTATAAAAGACAGAGAAGAACATTCCAAGAGGGGAGAACAGCTGAGCAAAGACAGGAAGGCTTACAAGGGTACCAGACACAGGTCATTCTGGGGTTTAACCTTCATTGTGTCCAAGGGAACATGTTAACCTTCTCCTGGTACAGGACAGCATCTTAGAAGCTCCTCCTTCCCATGACTGAGGAGTTCTAGCCTGAAGGGACTTTAGGATCTTAGAGCAGCTCTCAGACACCCAGGACTGAACTGCTTCACCCACAAGCTATAGATCCCTCTCCTCCTGCTCTGTCTCCACCATATTAACTGTCCGGCTTTCTTCAGTTTCCACTTCACTGCTTTCCAAGAGGTCATCCCAGTTTCATGTGGACCAAATCCAAATCTACTGCGCATACACACCACTGAGCCAGGCATTCTGTATTCATGACCATCATGACCATCATCATCACCATCATCATCATCACCACCACCAACATAACCATCATCGTCATCACCATCATCATCATCACCAAGTCTTTGGAATCTAGATTAGGAAAGGCACTCAGTAGAATGCATTTGATTACTACACTTTCAGCTGTCCATAACCAATGATTCCTTATTTTCCCCAATATGCGCTCCTTCTTCGAGGTTTTCATAAAATCACAAACTGCCTCTTCAGGGGAATGTCTTCTTCCCAGAAGCATCAGAGACCTCCATATGGGGAACAGAAATTTTATAGATTGGATCTCGGAGCCTGACAGCCTGAGCTCTGGTTAATATGGCTCTCAGACCATATTGACCTGGCCGTGCCTTCCTACAAAGGAAGCTGTTTGGGGGACTGGTCCAGGCTGCATCCTTGTTACATGAAAAGAAGCCATGATGTGAATGCATGCTCTTCTTATGGGCCACTTTCCCCTATAACAGCTTCCTCTCAGTTTCCCAAAATCTGCACGTTCCCTGGGAAGGCAGCTGAACTACACATAGGGGAAGATTTGATCTTCATAAGCCCAGAGAAGTTCAGTGGTGGTGGGTGGAATGAACCAGGACTTTGCAGGCAGACAAACTTGCATCTAATCCTGGTTCTAACACTGTGACCTCAGATAGGTTCCTTAAACTTTCTTAAGTTTATCAAATGTTAAAAAGGAAAAAGTAACCCTACTACAACAAGGCAGAGAGGTTGCTAAAGGAGCAAAAGTTCCTGGCATTTTGCACGTGCTCAGTAAATGTTAATTTTCTCCTCTTACCCCCAATTTTTAGTCAAAAGGCCTGAATCTCCAGTCACCAGGTAATAAGAGATTTGACCTTTTAAAGTAAGAAATCCATGATTTAATACCCCAGCAACTGTCTATGATAGAGAACCATAGATATTCTTTCCATAACTTCCCCTTTGGAATTCACATGGATAACTGAATTCTGTCACTGAAAGTGTAAAAGGTGTCTTCCATCCTCTCTGGAGGTGGAGATGGCTGAAAAAATGAGGAGTGGTGGCTAAGTAGTGCCTTCAAGCATACAAAGTGTAAAACCTCCAGTGTAAGCCAACCTGTCACTCTCCGTGTTGCCTATAAAGTTGTTATGGCCTGGAGCATGTAAGCTGAGTCCCCTTGGCAGGAATCCCAAAGGCTTTAGCATTCATGACTGCCCAGCATTTCCCAGGGTTCTTGTGTAAGCTACAAAGATGTCCCTTAGCTTGCTGACAAATGAAAAATATATCATTCTCCTGTCTTTTTCCACTGTCATCTCTTCACATGCTCAGCTAATTTAGTCTGGGAAGCACACCTTTCTAAGAAAAGCCATACTTAAAGAGGACTTGCATGCTCCCACATTTCTCTGCAACCTGCAGAAATTAGGTCTGATTTCAAAGCCAGGTGTTCAAAGAGAAGAGGAAGCTGGGTCTGGGAGAATAGATGGAGCCGATTGCCTTGAAAGCTTTCTTGTTAATTTTAGTTTCAGTCCCTGTCCCCAGGTCTTTGGTGCCAACAGGAGAGAGCGCTTTCCATCCTGAGAAAGTGAATACAGTATTTCCCAAAAAACCTTGAACCATTGCCCAAACCTCAGATCTCAAGGCTTTCCTAAGGTTATAGTCACCAAAGCTAGGTCTTAAAAGTAATGGCAACAATACAAAACTGCTATGATCAAAGGATGCCGAGGGTACCCAGGAGGCTTCATGAAGACCCACAGCGCCCTCTGCTGGGGACACGCCTGCCATAGCACCTGAGGTGGTTGTGCAGCAGTTCCAACATATTTGCCCACTGCACTGTGTTCATATAACTAATACTCCATCCTCAAGGCTTCTTCCCCACTGTTCCTGGTACCCAGCCAAAACTCTGGTGCTTTTAAGATATTTTCCTTATATACCCTCAAATAAGATAGCCAAATGTTTACAAATAATGCATTTGTAAACTGCTATTCGAAAACATTCACGTTTTTGGTGTTGAGCTGACGCATGTTTTGAGCACATTGTACCTTGGAAATTCTTTGGATTGCCACAAGATGTAAGGGATAAGAGGGAAATTTTCAGAAAAACATGATAATGGATGATTAAATCTCTGGTTTATTCAGGAGTATTGCTACAGATCCATTTTTGCCTGGCATATTCCACCTTAATATTTTTACAAGTAATCTTGAAATTGATGAGGGAAAGGTGATGTCAGGTGTACAGGAAGAAACCTTCAAAGCTTGTGGTGGACTCATGATTAAAACTTAAGGTAGTGTGCCCATTGCAAAAGCTATTTCAGGGAAAGACAAAACTACCATCCATACCTCTACTAGACAGACACAGCTTAAATGCAGGAAGTGCTAGTAGAGGGATCATTAGAAAATACTGAGTTGTCCCAGTAAAAGAACAGATTTCAAGTCAGAAGACTTGAGATTTCTAGTTCATTTTACACATTTTGAGACTTGCTATTGTACTCAATAAATATTTGAGCACCTACTGTTTGCCAAACGCATAACAGATCCTAGGACACAATGATGGAGAAGACAATCTGCCCTCTCAAAATTTGCAAACTACTAAAGCCAACAATTTAATCAAACCCTATAGCTCCCTGGGGTCAGTGGTATGAGAGGATAAGTATAGGATGATCTCAAACAGCATGGTAAAGAAGTATAACCAAGAGAATCAAGACAATGGATTAAAAAAGCATTTTAGGGGCGCCTGGGTGGCTCAGTGGGTTAAGCCGCTGCCTTCGGCTCAGGTCATGATCTCAGGGTCCTGGGATCGAGTCCCACATCGGGCTCTCTGCTCAGCAAGAAGCCTGCTTCCCTCTCTCTCTCTCTCTGCCTTCCTCTCCGTCTACTTGTGATCTCTCTCTGTCAAATAAATAAATAAAATCTTTAAAAAAAAAATAAAAAAGCATTTTAAGACTATATGAGTGAGTTGATTTTCCCCCAATTTTCTGCATATCAAGTACATTCACAATATTGTGAAACCATCACTATTATCCATTTCTAGAACTTTTTCATCATCCCAAACAGAAACTTTGTATCTATTAAAAAACAACTTCCATTTCTCTCTCCCCAACCTCTGGTAACCACCATTCTACTTTCTCTCTATATAAGTTTGACTACTCTAGATACCTCAATAAATGTGGAATCATACAATATTTGTCTTTTTGTGTCTGGCTTATTTCACTTAGCTTAATGTTTTCAGGGTTCTTCCTTGTTGTAGCATCTTTCGGAAAGTCATTTTTTTTAAGGTTATTCCAGTAAATGAATATATATTGATATATATATTCATTGTGTGAATATATCACAATTTGTTATCCATTAATATATTAATGGACATTTGGATTGTTTCTACCTTTTGGCTATTGTGAGTAATGCAATGAACACTGGTGCACAAAGTATCTCCTTGAGCACTTGCTTTCAATACTTTTGGGTATATGCCTAGAAATGGAATTTCTGGGTCATATAGTAATTCTGTTTAATTTTTTTTTAAAGGAATCATCATACTGTTTCCCACAGTGGCAGTGGCTGCACCACTTTAAATTCTCACCAATAATGCATAAAGGCTCAAATTTGTCCACATCCTCACTAATACTTATTATTTTCCTTTGGTTTTCATGTATGTGTGTGTTGTTGTTTTGTTGTTTTGATAATAGCAATCCTAATAAGTATAAAGAGGTATCTCACTGTGGTTTTGATTTTCATTTTCCTACTGACTACTGATGTTGAGTATCTTTTCATGTGCTTGGGAATTTGGTATCTTCTTTGGAGAAATGGCTATTCTAGACACTGGCCCAGTTTTGAATTGGGCTGTTTGATTCTGTTATGCTGCTGTTGTTGTTGAATTGTAGGAGCTCTTTATATATGCTGAATATTACTCCTTTATCAAAGTATAAAATTCAAATATTTTCTCCCATTCTCTGGATTGCCTTTTCAAACTCTTTGATGCTCACAAGTTTTAAATTTTGATTAAGAAAGAATCACTTATTTTTCTCTTTTGTTGCCGTGACTTTGGTATCAAGATGCAAGAAATCCTTACTAAATCTAAATGTCATCAAGTTTTTTCCCATGCTTTTTCCTTTAAGAGTTTTATAGTTTAGATTTTATGTTTATATCTTTGGTCCACTGTTAGCCATTTTTTGTTTATGTGTATATTTTGTATATATTCTAGAGTTTTATTTTGTTTTCATAGTTACCATGGGGTTTATATATAACATCCTACAGTTATAACTCTCTATTTTGAATTGATACCAACTTCAATCACATTTGAAAACTCTACTTTTGTAAAGTTTACAAACATTATTATTATTATTACTTATTATGTATTATAATTGTATTAGTTTCACAAATTACATCTTTACACATTACATACAAAATATTTTTATGCACTTACCTTTTAAATCTTTTAGAAGATAAAATTGTAGACCAAAATTATAATAATACTGGCTTTTATATGTGCCCATCTATTTTACTTTTAACCCATTTTTTCTTCTTTTTCAGAATCATTTAATTATTACAATTACTTTCTTTTGCCATACCAATTCTAGAATACTAATGTCTGTATCTACAGAAATGCTTGCTGAAGTTTTTGTAGGAATTGCATTAAATCTGCATATCAACTTGGGGGGAATTGACATCTTTACTATGTTGTCTTCCAGTTTATGAATATGGCATATATGTCTATGTGTTTAGATCTTCTTTGATTTTTTTCAGCGTTAGGTAGTTTTCACAAACAATCCCGCACATGTTTTGTTATATTTACACATAAGCATTTCATTTTTTGAGCAATTATAAATAGTACTGCATTATTAATTCCAGTGTTCATGTTAGTATATCAAAATTACAGTAGATTTTGCCCTTCTAGATAGAAAAAAATTATATCATCTATGAAAAGAAACAGTTTTATTTCTTCCTTTATGACCTGTAATGCCCTTTATTTCCTTTTCTTGTTTTATTTACCTGGCCAAAATGCCCAGCACTATGTTGAATAAGAGTAGTGAGAGCAGACATCTTTGGCTTATTCCTGATCTTAGAGAGTAAGCATTTAGTCTTTCACTATTATGTATAAGCTGTAAGGTTCTTTTGTAGATACTGTTTATTGAGTTAAGGAAATTTCCCTCTATTCCTATTTTTTTTTTTGAGAATTTAAATCATGAATATATATTGAAGTTTTTCAAATGATTTTTTTCTGTATCAATTAATATTATTATGTGAGTTTCCTCAAACTTGCTAATATGGTGCAGTACACTGATTGATTTTAAATATTGAACCAGCTTTTCCAGAATAAATCCAGCTTGGTCATGGTGTATTATTTTTTAAATATATTCCTAAATTCTACTAGTGAATATTTGCAAAGGACTTTGTATCTATGTTTATGACAGATATGGGTCTGCAGAGTTTTAACTGTATTTTCTGGTTTTGTATCAGAGTAATACTAGATTCATAACATAAATTTTTATTTTCTTCCCTTTTATTTTCTAAATGAGATTATATAGATTTGATATTAAATCTTTTTCAATGTTTATTAAAATTCTCCAGTGAGACATTCAAAGCCTGGAGATTTCTTTTGGGGGGAATTTTTAAATTATGAACTAAATTTACCTAACAATTAGAGGCTACTTGTATAATTTTTTCATATTGGATGATTTGTGGTAGTTTGTAGTTTTCTAGGATATGGTTAATTTCAATAAAATCACATTCGTACATTAGAGTTGTTTGTGTCATTCCTTTATTTCTCTTTTGATATCAGCAGAGTCTGTAATGATATCCCTGTTTCATTCCTGATATTGATCATTTGTGCTCTCTCACTCTCTTTTTTTTTTGGTCAGTTTTGCTCGGGGTTTGGCAAATTTTTTAGTAAGTTTTTAATTTTAATTCCAGTATAGTTAACATGCAATGTTTTATTAGTTTTGGGTGTACAATATAGTGATTCAACAATTGTATGCATTACTCAATGCTCATCACAATTGTACTTAATTCCCTTCAGCTATTTCACCCATCCCCCACACCCACCCCCTCTGTAACCACCCACGTCTTTCTTTCATTGGTTTCCTCCACTGTTTTTTTCATTTTCAATTTCCTCTTATCACGTCTTACCTTTATTATTTACTTCCTTCCCCTTGCGTTGGGTTTATTTTCTTCTTTTTCCAAGTTCTTCAAGAGAGAACTTATAGTATTGATTTGATACTTTTATTCATTTCTAATGTATGTATTTAGTGCTACAGATTTCCCTTTCAGCAATACTTTAGTTGTGTCCTACAAATTTCGGTGTGTTTTATTTTCATGTTCATCCAGTTCAACATCTGCTTTGATTTCTCTTGACACCCTCTACTTGACCCATATACTAGTTAAGTGTGCTGTGGGTTTCCAAGTGTTTGTAGATTTTTCTGTTATGTTTCTGGTTTTGATTTTTAGTTTCATTCCTTTGTAGTCAGAGAATACACTCTGTATGATTTCAATATTTTAAGATTTGTTTAAGATTGTTTTATAACCCAGAATAGTGTTTACCTTGGTATGTGTTCCATGGACACTTGAAAAAAAAATACTTACCTACTATTGTTGGGTAGAGTGTTTTATAAATGTTGATTAGATCCTCTTTGTTGGTGGATTTGAGTTCTTCTGTATCTTTGTTCATATTCCCTTTAGTTGTTCTATCAACTGTTGGGAGAGGGGTTAAAGTTCCAACTATAATTGGGTTGATCTACTTCTTGTGTTAATTATATCAGTTTTTGTTTCACATATTTTGCTGCTTTCTTGTCTGGTACATGCACATTTTATATCAACACTTTTGTCACTATATAATATCCCTCTTTGTCTCTGATATTTTTCTGTGCTCTAATGTCTACCATATCTGATATTAATATATCCAGTCCTGTTTTCCTTTGACTAGTGTTTACATAATTTTATGTATTCTCATATTATTTTTAACCTACACATAGAACTGAGATTTATATAGTGAATAGATCATTGGCTCGTGTTTATTAATCCACTCTGCCAATCTCTGTATTTTGTGTATTTAGAAGTTTTAATAATTTAATATAATATTGACATGTTAGTGCTAACATGTAATGTTTTAATTTTGCTGTATGTTTGCTAGGTATAAAATGCTGGTGGAAATTCTGAAATACATTGTGCCACTTCTTTCCGTGCTACATAGTTTCTGATGAGAAATCCACTGTCATTTGAAGCAGTTTTCCTCTATAGCTAAGGTATCATTTTTCTGTCACTGCTTTTAGCATTTTCTCCTGTGACTTCAGTTTTCAAATTCTAATGTGTCTTGACATAGATTTTTTGTTGTTGTTGACTATCTTGTTTGAGACTCACTCAGCTTCTCAAATTGGTAAGTTTACATCTCTTGCCAAGTTTTCAGCCATCATGTCTATGAGTACTTTTTAAATCCCTCCCTATTTAGTCTTTGCTTCTGGAAATTCAATATATGGAGCTTAAAATATTTTTGCTATATTCCCAAATGTCCCTGGGTGTTCTGTTTATTTATATTTCTGATCTCCATTGTTCAGATTGGGTAGTTTTACTATTTTGTCATTAAATTAACAGATTCTGGGGTACCTGGGTGACTCAGTTGTTAAGCTTCTGCCTTTGGTTTAGGTCATGATCCCAGGGACCTGGGGTTGAGCCTCGTGTCAGACTCCCCATTCAGTGGGAAGCCTGCTTCTCTCTCTCCCACTCCCCCTGCTTGTGTTCCCTATCTCACTGTGTTTCTCTCTGTCAAATAAATAAAATCTTTTTTAAAAAGAGTTTATTGCTTCTATCTTTTATTCCTTCCATTATTCTGTTGAGTCCAACCATTGAGCTTTTTTATTTTGGTTATTATATTTTTCAGTTCTAAAATTTCCATTTTGTCCTTTATATCTTCTATTTCTTTGCTGTGTCTGTTTTTTCTCTGAGGTTCTCTATATTTTCATTTGTTTCACACATGTTCATAATTCTTCACTGAAGCATTTATAGCATAACTGCATGAAAATTTTTGTCAGATAATTCTAATGTGTTTGTTATATTTTCAATCGCCATATATTGATTGATTTTTTTTTTACACACTTTGAGTTATTCCTGGTTCTTGGTATGATAAATGATTTATTTTATAGAAATTTGGACATATTTGTATTATGTTATAAGAATGGATCCTAGCTAAACTTTCCATTTTATCTGGTTTTCTCTGATGCTGCTTTAGTAAGAGGAAGGATATATGCCACCTTTTCACTGCCAGTTAGAGGCAGATGCCCATGCTCCCCAGTGAGCCTTCACTGATATCTGAGGTAGAGAGACTTCTCATTACTGATGGACAGGGGTGGTAGTTTGCACTCCTTATGGTATCCATTGTTACCATAATGGAAGTGACCTCATTGGCAGTGAGTGATGATAAAAGTCTTGACTCTCTATTGGGCTTCCATGATGTCACCCAGCACAGTAAGAAGGGGGAGGAGTTCCACATTACTGCTAGGTGGGGATGGAAAGTCAGGCTCCTCACATGATCTTCATTGACATCATGATAAGGATGCCTTATTACCAGCCAGTGAGGATGAAAGTCTCATCACCCTAATTGGTCTTTTTTGACATCATCCAAGTGGGGGTATTAAAGTGTCTCCTTAGAGGCTTACAAGGGCGAGAGCTTATAATCCTCACTTGGCCCTTACTGGCAGGGATGGGGTGTTGGCCACAGCTTCTTCTGTGGTGTTTGGTTGCAATAAAGGAGTTATTATCTAAAAATTTTAGATTTCACTAGGTTGTTCTGTTCTGATTTTTTTTAGCTACAGAGAGCAGGGTTTTGTTCACTTTTTTAATTTATCCTATGCCTATTTGCATTTCTGCATTACTGGTTTCTTCAGCAATAAGTCTTGACATAGGAGACAAAAAAGGAAATCTGGGGATTCACCAGCATGCCTTTTCTCAGGCCCCAAGACTCTAGCAAGTCATCATTTTCTCTCTACCTTTCAGAGTCTTATGTTTGTTTTATGTATGGTATTTTGGTGTTTTAGTTCTGTTTAATGAAAGTAACCAGAAAAAGTACTGAGTTATTTTATAATATGTCTAAAACTTAGTATAACAAGAACAAGATTATATAATGTTGCAGGCATCTCAGGTCAGGCAATAAAATTAATTACTTGGTATTTGTCAGGTATTTCTGAAGTTTCAGCTTTCTGTGCTCTTAAGATTTACATTAAATAATAGGCAATGTTTTGTTTTCCCATTAAGGTTGTATGACATAATCTGAAAGACCAAGAGGATAAAAAAGGTCATCATTTCAGCTTGACTCAGTGAAACTGCAGTTATCCACTTACTTAAGGGTCATACCTTCCAACAAATTATTGTTATTTCAAAAGCTTTTCTTTCCTTACAGACCATCCTTAGTGTTCATTTTAACCTTACTCCCCCTTTTAAAAGTTCTTAAGATCAAAAAAAGTAGAACAAAAAATATCAAAACAAGAGGCAATGTAAAAACCATACTCAGAAAAAATATATAACATTAAAACTTTTCTTACTCAAGAAAACTAAAAATGAAAGGAAATTAATAGCTCTTTTAAACTAGTAAAATATAGCAAAAACTATTTTAGAAGAGAAGGAAGATATTAAAGAAAAGGGCAGAAATCTATATAATGAAAAGTAAATATTTATTTTCATAATGCAATATACTATTCTTGCACAAACTTGAAAATACTAGGCAACATATATATAAATACTTCACATATTTGTCTGAGCTGGCATGAAATAAAGATTTGAAAGATGAACAAAGCAATGAACATGCTTGATCTGATAAACATATAGAGAATAATGTTAGGAGAGTAACAATCCTGACATGTCATTTCATGTGGTGGGAATTCCACTGGAGTAACACTTTTGACCTCTTTCTAATTCTAATTCAACACACTTTCCTCTAAGGGATTAATCTGACTGTTCAATGTAGAAGGAAAAAAATGTGACATATAGATGCTAGACCCTTCCTCTTCAATTTCTCTTAGAACCACGCTTCCAACAGGGACCAGATAGTCTGCCTTGCTACTCTATGCCATATTTTGATCATTAAAGCCACCACCATTATCAGAGGGGTATATGTGACCAGCATTCCCTGGGATCAGATGGCGGAATTCTGTCTAAATCTGAGGTTTAGAGTTAAGACACTTACTTTCCCTTGAATATCAGCCGTATTGTCTAACATTAGCTTAATCACTACAGAAGTGATAGTTCGGATTCCACCTGTCAAATTTTTGGTTTATTTTTTTTATTGCTACCAGAACTCTTATGGGGAAGATGGATGTATTATTGTTGACTCCCCTCTAAAGTCCAACAACAACTTGAAGAGGCACACTTTATTTAAATTCACAAGGGGCACTTATGACAACATACGAGGCACTAAAGCAAGTCTCAAAAAACTTCAAAGAATTGGTAACATACACAATACTTTTTTAGCTGACTAAAAAAGTCACTTAACAGGAATCATTAAGTAAAGGGAAATATTATTCAGCAATGAGAAAGAAGGAAATCCTTCCATGTGTGGCAACATTGGTAAACTTGAAGGCATTATGCTAAGTAAGGTAAGTCAGACAGAGAATGACAAATATTATATGATTTCATTTATATGTTGAATCTAAAAAAAAATTAACTTGTAGAAACAGAATAGAATGGTAGGAGGCACTAGAGGGTGGGGGAACTGGAGATGTTGTTTAAGGGTACAAACTTAACAATTAGTAAATAAATAAATTCTGGTGGCTCAGTGGGTTAAAACCTCTGCCTTTGGATCAAGCCCAACGTCGGGCTCTCGTCTCCCTGGGGAGCCTGCTTCCTCCTCTCTTTCTGCCTGCCTCTCTGCCTACTTGTGATCTCTCTCTGTCAAATAAATAAATAAAATCTTTTAAATAAATAAATAAATAAATACTGGAAATCCAATGAACAACTTAGTGATTATACTCAGCAACACCACATTATAAACTTCAAAGTTACTAAGAGACTAGATTCCAACTATTCACAACACAAAAAATAAATGATAAATATGTGACATAATAAAGGTGTTAGTCAACATTACTGTAATTGTATTATGATATATGAATGTATTAAACCAACGTTTTGTACACTTTAAACTTACACAATGTCAATTACATCTCAGTTTTTTAAAAAATTAAGATAATGAAGAACAGCAAAACCAAAAAGCACCTCAGATAAGACCAGTAAAATTCACACATTTATAACAAAATGTAAAAAGAGAGAGAGAACACCATAACTACCACCAATAACAAAATAAAATGAAATATTAAGCATCTTTAGCTAGGTATAACTAGAGATATAGCAAATATTAAAATGATTATAGGTGGGCATTATGAGAAACTTCATGCCACTAAATTTTAAGGCATAAAGAAAAGATAATTTCTGAGAAAAATATAGGTTACTGTTGATGGGTATTAAGGAGGGCACAGATTGCATGGAGCACTGGGTGTTATATGCAAACAATGAACCATGGAACACTAATCAAAAACTAATGATGTACTGTATGGCAACTAACATAACACAATACATACATACATACATACATAAAAAAGAAAATAAATAGGAAACATCAAAGTCCTATAACACTATAATTTTTTTTTTAAAGTTTGAATCAATGGTTAATCTTTCTGTAAGGAAAATGCCAGGTCCACACAGACACATTCTATCTAAAATACAAAAAAAAAAAGAAAAAGAAAAACAAATTACTTGTAGATAATGTTTCCAAATTATTTTAAAAAAGGAAAAACATACTCCTTCTTTTATGCAATTGTCATTCCCATTTTTTCTAAAACCTGACAGCATTGGTACAAGAAAGACAAATTACAGGCAAATTTTAATAATGAGTCATGATTTAAAATCCTAAAACAAATATTAGCAAACCAAATCAAGCAATTTCTCATAATAATATAGGAATGGACAGATTAGATTTATCTCAGGAATGCCCAATATTATTGGAAAAAATTAGATTTGAAATGGGAGAGTATCTTGTATCAGATTAATCATCATACAGCTAACAATTATAATCTCTGGAAAAAATGTATAAAAACTAAAGTCATAGAAAGTGAGTGGCAAAACCAGGCAGAAATTTAGAGGATTATATTTTTGAAAGAAGGGAACTGCACTGGGAGAGATTAAAGTTTATATGGTATGTCACTCAGAGTTCTCCAAAGGAGAATAGAAGCCTCCCCAAAAAAGAAATATAACCATAGGAGATTATATATAAATATATAATATATAAATATATATAATATATAGTGTATATATTATATAAATATATATAAACATATAAATATATAATCTCCTATGGTTATTTATAAATAAATATATAATCTCCTATATATGTACATATACATGCATGTGTATTGTATAAAATCCTTGCATAAGTTAATAAATATAAATGTCTGTGTCTAGAGACAGATGTGTTTCCATTGGCTCACACCACTGTGGAGCCTGGCAAATCTGAAATCTGAATATACACATGCAGAAGAATGAAACCGGACCCCTACCTTATACCACTAACAAAAATCACTCAAAATGGATTAAGGACTTGAAAGGATAAGACCTGAAACTATAAAACTCCTAGAAAAAACATAGGTGGAAATTTTCTTGACATTGATCTCAGCAATGATGTTTTTTGGATTTTATACCAAAAGCAAAGAAATCAAAGCGAAAATAAATAAGTAGAAATATATCAAACTAAAAAGATTATCCACAGCAAGGGAAAACAACAACAAAATAAAAAACCGAATTACAGAATTAGAGAAAATATTTGCAAGCCACATATCCGAAAAGGGGTTAATATTCAAAGTATGCAAGGAACTCATAACTCAATTAAAAAACTCAATTAAAAAATGGACAAATCACCCGAATGGATATCTTTTTGAAGAATACATTCAAATGACCAACCAATACAGGAAAAAGTGCTCAATGTCACTCATCATCAGGAAAATGTAAATCAAAACTGCAATGAGATACCATCTCATAACTGTTAGCATGTCTATTATCAAAAAGAAAAAAGGTAACAAATGCTAGCAAAGATATGCAGAATAGTGAGCCCTATACTCTGTGGCAGGAATGTAAACTGTGCAGCCACTTTAGAAAACAGTATGGAGGTTCCTCAAGAAATTAAAAGAAAAACTACCACATGATCTAGCAACCCCACTTCTAGATATCCAAAGGAAACAAAATCCTATCTTGAAGACATCTTTGTACTCTCATGTTTGTTGCAGCATTATTTACAATAGCCAAGATATGGAAACAACCTGAGTGTCCATTAGCAGATATATATATATATATATATATATATATATACACATATATATACATATCACATATATGTAGTACACATATATAAATATATACATACATAATGTGTGTGTATATATATATGTGTGTGTATATATATATATATATAAACAGTACACACAGAGAGAGACACACACACACAATGGAATGGCTTCAGCCTTAAAAAAAAAAAGAAAAGATGGGAGTGGGTAATCTTGCCATTTATGACAATATGGATGAACTTAAAGGGTATTATGCTAAATGAAATAAGCCAGACAGAGAAAGACAAAAACTGCATAATATGACATACATGTGAAACCTTAAAAAGAATGTTGAACTAATAGAAATAGAGAGTAGAATGGTGGTTGCCAGGGACTTGGGGGGTGTTGGTGGTGGAAATAGGTAAAATTATGTAAAATTATACAAACCTTCAATTATAAGGAGAATAAGGTCTGAGAATCCAATGAGTAACATGATCACTTTAGTTGATAAATACGTATAATTGAAATTTGCTAAGAGAATAGAACTCAAGTATTCTCATTCCCCCTAAAAAAAGATAAATATGTGAGGTGTTAATTAACTTGATGGTATGGGAATCTTCTCGCAATATATGTATATAACAAATCATCACACTGTACACCTTAAATATATTAAAAATTTGTCATTTATATTTCAAAAAATCTGGGAAAAAAGTGGTTGCAATGCACACAGCATAACACACATAGAGGTAAAAGGTATGACAAAAATAGCACAAATGACAGGGTAGAAAGTGAGAGTACTTAAAAATCTTAATCTAGGGGCACCTGGGTGGCTCAGTGGGTTAAGCCTCTGCCTTCAGCTGGGGTCATGATCTCAGGGTCCTGGGTTCGAGCCCTGCATTGGTCTCTCTGCTCAGCGGGGAGCCTGCTTCCCCCTTTCTCTCTGCCTGTCTCTCTGCCTACTTGTGATCTCTCTCTCTGTGTCAAATAAATAAATACAAATCTTTTAAACAACAACAACAAAAAGAATCTTAATCTATATGGGCGCCTGGGTGGCTCAATCATTTGAGCATCCAGCCTTGGTTTCAACTCAGGTTATGGTCTCGGTGCCCTGGGATTGAGCCCCACATCAGGCTCCCCGCTTAACAGGGAGTCTACTTGTCTCCTTCTCCTAAGAGAATAAATATAAAACCTTTAAAAAAAATAATCTTAATCTATAAAGTGTTATACTGTTATTTTAAAGTAGACTGTGAAAAGGTAAAGATGTATATTATAAACCATACAACAGTCACTTAAAATGTAAAACACAAAGAAGTTTTTTTTTCACCTAATATGTTTAAAAAAAAAAGGATGTAAAATGGAATCTTAAAAACCCTCAATCCAATAGAAGGTGGGAAAAGAAGAGGAAAGCAAATGGAAATGAATGAATAACACGAGACAAATAGAAAACAAGTTGGATGATGTAACCCAGACCTATAAATATTTATTTTAAACATAAAAGGTATAAACCATGGATCAGCAAACTATGACCCATGGGCCAAATATAGCCCATTGTGATTTTGTTAATAATTGTATCAGAACAAACACAGCCATGCCCATTCATTTATGTGTGTGGTCTATGCAGCTTTCATGCTATAATAGGAGAGTTTAGCAGTTTCAACAGAGACTACTTGATCCAAAAGCATAAAATATTGCCATCTGGCCATTTCAAAAATACTTTTTTGACCATTGGTCTATATACTCCAATTTAAAGCCAGAGAGTCTCAAATTGGACTTAAGAAAATCAGTTAAATGCAATCTGCAAGAAAACCACCTTAAATATAAAAACATTGATAAGTTAGAAGTGGAAGACAGAAACAGTTATGCCAATAAACATTAATTGTAAACAAGCTGGGATGACTAAGATAATATCAGATAAGGAAGACTTCATAAGAAGTGTTATCACCAGAGATAAAAAAGAGTATTTCCTAATAATAAAGTTGTCAATTTGTTAAAAAATAGCACATTTAAATCTGTATGCTTCTAATAACAGATTCAAAATATATGAAGCAAAAACAAATAGAACTGAAATGAGAAATGGACAAATCTACAATTATAATGGGAAATAATACTCCTCAATGAGTAATTGATAGACAAGATAGATAGAAAATTAGTAGACATAAAGACTTGAACAGTACTATCGACCAACTTGACATAATTGGTTTTAATGAATATTTTATCCCAAAATAGCAGAATACACATTCAAGTGTTGGCAGAACAGTCACCAGTATTGGTTCCAATCAGCATAGTTATTAATAGCAGATATCTGTAGTTCAAAAGGGTCTTTGAAGTTTACAGACGCCAAGACTGTGATTTCCTTTACTCATTCCGGAAGTTTATAGTTTCCATTGTAAAACATGAGAGGAAGCCGAAAGCCTAATTGGTGGTCTGTTGTATCCACTATCATTTCTCTAACAGTGACTCTTCCCAATTGGGACAATCTCCCTTGAATTTTATGAGGGTTCACAGCATAAGCATATAAACCATCATTACTAATTATACACTCAGCACTGAGAGCAATAAAAGTGGTGCACGACAGTGGCCCAAACAGCACTACCAGATGGTCACAGCACCTTCTGTAGTAAGCAGTAAACAAAACAATATCTCCCTCTCTCTTCCCTTCACCCAAACCAGAGAGTGACAAGGAGTCATGCTGTGGTCGCTTGGCCTACTTGTCTGCCTATGTGACCCGCTACAGAAACTGCTCAGGGTGGGGGACAAATAAGCCTTACAGTTCAGTTTGGCCCAGCGGCAGGAAGTTCAAGGATGTTCAGGGTCCATGGTGATCTGCCTGATCTAACACACAGTAATAAAATAGATAGGTTTTGATATAAAAACAGACTGACAGATCAATGAAACAAAACAGTGAACTCAGAGAAAGACCTTGTTTAGGTTAGAATTTAATATATGATAAATATGGAAATATAGCACCACAAATCAAAAGTGGAAGGATAAATTGTTTTGTATATGACATTAAAAAGGAAAACTGGATCCCTAAATACATCATGTATAAAAGTAGAATCCAGACAGATTAATCAAAGATAAAATAGAAAATCAATAAAAGAAAATGTCAGAATATATATTTGTGATTTAGAGGTAAAGAAGAATTGTCTTTAAAATACTTGAAGAGGACACCTGGGCAGCTCAGTGGGTTAAGCCGCTGCCTTTGGCTCAGGTCATGATCTCAGGGTCCTGGGATGGAATCCCACATCGGGCTCTCTGCTCAACACGGAGCCTGCTTCCCTTCCTCTCTCTCTGCCTGCCTCTCTGCTACTTGTGATCTCTCTCTGTCAAATAAATAAATAAAATCTTTAAAAATAAATAAATAAAATAAAATAAATACTTGAAGAAAAAAATATTTGAGGAGCACAAATCCTCAGGCAAAAATGTGTTAAATAAACTAACATAAAAATTAAATATTTTTGTTTAATGAGGAATAGTATGGATAGAGTTAATAGAGAAGTGATAGACAGTAAGAAAAAATTCACAATATCAAAACTGACAATGCAAAAATATACAAAGAATTCCTTTAAGTCCCTAAGAGTTAAATAATTCAAGAGGGAAAAAAATGGGCACACATGTGAAAAGGCAATTAAAATATAATGAACTCCAAAAGCAATAAACAAACCAAAAGATATTCAAACTCAGTAGTAATCATAGAAGCAAATGAAAACAGTCATGAAATATTATCTTATCCCCGTTAATTTGCTTAAAATGTAAAACTAGGTGAGGCCAATTATTAATTGTATGTGAGGATATAGGAACCGTCACTCCTGCTAGGAGAATGGTGGAACATTTTCAAGAGCTATCTGTCAGCGTTTATTCTAATCAAGTCTACACACACACACCACACAGGTATGACCCAGGAAATACACTCTTAGGTATGTAGCCTAAAGAAATTCTCCCATTGATCCACATGGACATACATAAAAATGCCAATCATTACCTTGTTTATTGTGATAGGGATTCAGAGAAAGCTGAGTGCCCCTCACTGACTGGAGAGTAGACAGTCAATTTTGGTGGATACACATGGAGTCTTATGAAACATTTACAAAAAATGGACTAGATATTCAGGGAGTATCATGGCTGACACTTCACTGCTAAGTAAAAGAAGTAAATTGAGATCTGTGATTTACCACAACTTCCACAAATTTAAAAAAAAGTCACACACACAAAAAGCATATAATCAAACAAGCAAATATACTTCAAATATAATCAAATAATGCATATAATATGTATCACAATGTTTACCAATGGTGAATGGGGAGAATGAAAATTGAGAATGGAGACAAATGAGAATAGATGATAGAGAGAGAGAGAGGAAATAAGTACAAGTAGTTCTTTCTGTCTTTAAATAGTTCGGAATGGCCTCAGCTGGAAATAGCAACTTAAGGTAAGCATAAGTCTATAAAAACAAAGACAAATAACCCAATTTGAATAAGACAGAATGTTTCAAAAAATGCTGCAGAAGAGAAGCCTCGAAAGGTAAGTTGGTAGGCTGAATTTGGACTATTTTTATTTATTTTGATCTAAAAAATAAGATGTAAACTTTACTAATATTTAATATATGGATTGATACTGGACCTCTAGCTCATAATTAAAGATATTTTGGATCCCTATGGAAGAAAAATTTTAAAGAGCATCAAATTCTCTGTCATTTCTCCTAAAATCTATCCTAAATCTCTTCTGCCTTCGTGTAGCTAACATCTATGGGCACTTCCTATGGCTCTGTGATGTCATTTCCTTTTGTTGCTATTAATTCCCTGCAGTGTTTGTACTTTACTCAACCCAGGCTGTCTGATAACAGATGTGATTTCCAGCTGTATCTATATACCAACCACAGTGGGTTCATTAATAACAATTATTAAGTACTTTATGTTATAAATCGAGCCCGTGGCAATAGAGAAAACATCCAGTCATTTGTTTTATGGCCTCTTGTCAGAGCTAACTATAAATTCCCATTATCTCAACATTATCAGCGCTGCAAAATGAATCTAAGCATGAGTCATAAATAAAACTACCAAACAGCTCAATCATGCTGGAAAGAACAGAGCATAAATGAACACTTGACGATGTAAGGTTATATATGAACTTAAATAATAGCTCAAGCCTTCTTGTCAACTAATTATGTAAATTATTATTTTTAAGACTTACATTTGTATTTGCATGGCTGGTGCATTCATTTAGTCGTACAATTAGAGTTCGATAAATATGTAGTCCATACACTGCCCTCCCATAACCTAAGGGTTCCTGCTGGTGATGTATGATATACAGTGAAAACGAAGAGAGAAGTTTCAACTGAGAGAATGTCTCTTAGGACTCTAGAGAGCAGGGAGAAAAAAATCACATTTTCCCTGAATACTACATTTCACAGGAGAAATAATTAAATTTAAGAAGATTAATAGAAGAGGAGCAGCAACAAACTATGCATTATTGGTTCCTGGGTGAAAGTCCATATGGATTTTCAGTTACTTGTAAAAATATTTATTTAGTTATCCCTCTGTGTTGGGTCCAAGCTGTCGTAAATGATGAAGACAGAATGGAAAGATAAACTGAACACATGAATTTAATTTTTAAGAGAAAAATAGCTGATAAACACATGAGAAATGTCGGAACTCACTAATAACCAAGACATGCAAATTAAAATTATGAGATATTCTTTTTCATGTTTTAAAAGCTAATTCCTAGTAGTGGAGAGAAAGCAATGAAATAGGAAATTTGATCCTTTAATGCAAGGCATACAAAGGGGTTAAAACCTGACAGGCCATTTGTCATATCTACCCAGAACTCTAAAATTGTTCATTATGTTTTTTTTTAATTGAGGTATAATTGACATAAAACATCATACTAGTTTCAGGTATACAGCATAATGATTTGATATTTATATATATTATGAAGTGATCACCACAGTAAGTCTAGTTAACATCCCAAAATATGGAATGCTTCATAAATTTGTGTGTCATCCTTGCACAGGAGCCATGTTGATCTCCTCTGTATCATTCCAATTTCATTAGATGTGCTGCCAAAGTGAGCACAAGTGCTCATTACTTTTGATCAGTACTTCTAATTCTGGAAAATTTATCAGTTACAGATTTAATACATGAATGTTAATGATATAGAATTTTTAAAAAAGAAATAGCTAATAATAAGGTCCATTACGGAAATGGGAAAATAGTTCAAATAAAGTCTAAAAGGAAATAGTTAAGTAATTCATAACACACCCATATGATAGACTACTGTGTGCCACCCAAAGTCATTTTGAAAAGATTATTTAATAAGAAAGTGTTCATGGAATTCTTTTAATAGGTTATAAAAAGTTATGGATAGTATAATTTCAATTATTAATCATACTATGAAGTTTTTACACTCATATATACATGCACCAATACAGAAGGCTAGAATAAAATATCCTTTAAAATTGTCATTTTCACACAAGAGAGGTATGAATACTTTCTATTGTCTTAATTTTCTGTATTTTCTTTTTTTTTAAAATTTTATTTATTTATTTGACAGAGAGAGAGAGATCACAAGTAGGCAGAGAGGCAGGCAGAGAGAGGAGGAAGCAGGCTCACTGCTGAGCAGAGAGCCCGATGCGGGGCTCGATCCCAGGACCCTGAGATCATGACCCGAGCCGAAGGCAGAGGCTTAACCCACTGAGCCACCCAGGTGCCCCTTAATTTTCTGTATTTTCTAAAATTTCTTTCAGAGAGAGAATTAATGTACAACAAATCTGGCTAGTAAGGATTTCATTTCACATTTTTTCCAGGCCTTCCATAACCTGTATCTAATAAGCCCCTCCAATCTTGCCTTTCACAAAGTTGAACATAAAACTGGCCAACTCCATTTTCTCACTGCCCCCAAATCATGCTCTGCCTTGCAAACCAACCTTTGCTCAAGTCACATTTCATGTGTACATTCAAGGTGACAAAATTAGCTGAGAAACATTAAAGTTGGAACCTTAATAAACTCAATCTTCTGCTTAGAATCATGTAGAAAAAGGACTACCCCAATAGTCAAAAGTAATCACAACCCCTACATCCTATGGTGAGCGTTGTGAATTGTGTAAGACCAATGAAGCACAGACCTGTACCCCTGAAACAAATAATACATTATGTGTTAATTTTTTTAAAAGCACGTATCAAAAGGATACCCAGTTCATCACCCACAACCAAACTGCTCAAAGTCCATTGTGCAGCCTCTATTTTTCCCTTACACCCTTCTTCCATGTGCACACAAGTGTCCCCACCTTCTTCTAAGCTTCTTTAAGATTCAGTGGCCCTCTTTGCTTTATCCTCTGTTACATCACATCTTTTTTCTCTAACCAGTCTCCAGACTGGCAATGGCAGAACTGAGAGGGTGAGCCTAAGTTTCCACATCAATAAAGAAAGAATAACAAGCCCTGTCTTACACATATCATAAATATCCTAAAACTGTATTCTACATGTTGTGACTATTGTAACTTCTTTTTCTCATTCATGCAGTAGGTATTACTACTATATAACCAATACTCTGCAAGCACTATTTTACCCACAACTAGGGAAGTATTTATACTTCATTAATCTCTCTCTCTGCCTTCCTGAATGGAGTCCATCATTAATTCTATTTTACCTTCATATTATATCTTATATCATCCACAGTTTTCTTCTGTCCATTGGCAAAAATCTAACCCAGGCATCCATGATCTCTGAAGTAACTCCTAACTCCTCCTCCCATCCACTTTTGCCTCCTCTACCCTATTACCCATATAGAAGACAAACATTTTCTTTTAAAAGTTCATCAAAAACAGTCAATTCTAATCCCAGAATGTCCAATGGTGTCATTAACAAACATGATAGGTCCAGTTATTAGGGTAACACACAGATAATGGCATAAGACTACAAGATGGAAACTAGAACCCATGAAAGGGATGTTTATTTGCCATAGAACTCTGTAAGTCTGTGCATTTGAGAGAGAGAGAAGTCTGCTGAAAACCTCCTCTGATATACACAGCTACACTTTCCTCATTGGATGTGTGAGGTACAGCAGATACCTATCAAAGGAACTCTTTGAATACACTGAAATTGACAAATTACTTCTTCAACTTTACAAAAGATATTAGGACACATTTACATTGTTTTTCCCACGGATGACTACATTAGTAAAATTTGTAAACCAAGCAAACACTCTATGAATTAAATACCTTAACAGCTTCTTATTGTACTTAGAATAAAATCTTTGATCCTTACCATTGACCTACAAGTCTATGCATGGCCCCTTCCTATCTCTCCAGCCAATACCTCCGTGGCTTATTATGCTTACACTGACTTTTTTCTTTGCTATTTTAGCTCTTCCCACATTTGTAGAGTGCCATTCCATTGCTCTATTCCACCCGAATAATTTTCACAGAGGTTCAATCAAGTTGATGCACGTATGTCAAACTGATGTTAGGGTGTGACAGGAGTGTATGTGGAGCTGAGGTGCTTCCTAAAATACTCCTAATAGTATAGGAAGGATTCGGCTACTGTAATGAGCTCAATCTATTAGCACTCTTCATTGAAATACAAAAGTGATTTTGAGGATACGATAGTTCCATTACTTGCATTTGTTTCATTCCAATCCCATGGATTGGGAGATTTGTGATTTAAAGACAATTGTGTAAAATCATTAATTGCTTTTTCTCTTCTGGGAAATTGGTCCACTATATAAAGAAAAATAAGTTGGATCCCTACTGTTAGTCACTTGTTCAATATCTGTTTCCTTCTTCTTTGGTGATTAAATTTTTATTTTATTTTGGGTGTCACTGTGTCTGGTTAAATTCTTGCTTCTGCTTTCCTACTAAAAGTTTATAGTGTCCATTGACAGGCATACTTATGGCTAATGACACATACGCAAGACATTCCTGGGAAAGATTATGTTTTCTGGGAAAAAAGAATGGTTGTAAATGATAAGGCCTTTTCCCTTCCCCATTTCCTCCTTTGGATGTGGACATAATGTCTAAACCTCCAGCAGCCATCTGGTAACTATGCAAAGATAAACATGAAGCAAATATCAAAAGGTTCACAATGAAACTATCCTGACACCATTAAGCTACTAAACCAACTTTTTCAGATATTTATTTCCAGTTCTACATGGCCCTTCCCCAATTATTTATGAGACAAACAAATATGTCTGTGAAGTCTGGATAGCTCCTATGTTTTGGTGTTCAAGGACATACTGCTGGTTATGTGACCTCACGGTCCAGGAAAGCCAGAAAGCCTTGAAGTTGCAAACCATGTGGTGGTTTATAGTGGGGCAAAGGAGAATATCTATTTCCTTATTATGTTTCATGTTAAGTATAAAATGGTGATTGTGGCACTTTTCTGAAACCCTTGTTTTCAAATAAACAGCAATTACAGGGAACACAGTGTCCAGCTGAGGACAAACTTATTGAATTCTGGAAGCTGAGACTTTAGCAGAAGCACATAAATGAAGGAAGTTTTAGTTTACTCCTCTCAGTCCATGATAGATCAACTGATTGAATATAATCAATAACAGTATCAACATCCTAAATAACATAAAGAACAGGGTATATCTAGATGATATTTATTAAACCTTTTATTCTGAAAAGACATGATTTGTTTTTCAAGTGTCAATGGAACAGGCGTACAGATTGGCTCTGAGTCCTAGGTTGTGTGAGAGTTTTAAATAAAAATTAACTGTACAGTTTCACTAAAAATTCTATAGGAACTCTGTCCAAAATGGCAGGCACTAGACACAGGTGGTTATTTAAATTGAAATGAGTTAAAATTAAATATAATTTAAAAATTGTGTTCTTCAGTCATAGTGGCCACATTAGAGAGCACAGATACAGAACTATTTCATCACTGCAGAAAATTCCCTTGAACAGGGTTGCTTTAGGAATGGAGACACAGCTGTATGGCTAGACATCCCTCAGTATGTAACATATATAGCGGATTTGATTGCTACTAGAAAGTAAGCTCCATGAATGAAGAGATTTTTATCAAAGTTACACACTGCTGTATCTCTAATATCAAGACAGTTGCTTAGGCATACATGGTGATCAACAAATAATTGCTTGGTGAATTCAGAACTCTCAATTCAATTAGGTATAACAGGCACTATGTTTTATTCTCAAAATTTCTTGTACTTTTCTTGGCCTTGAACACTCAATCTGCTTAGAGCACATGTCTCATTTTCATTCCATTCTATTCCTGCTTAAATTTTAGTCCAGTGTAATGACTTCTATACTCTCATTAAAATGGAAAAGCTCAGTCATTTCCCTCCTGTAGGGTTCTTCCCTATTGTGTTTCTCTCCTTTGTGTCTCCTTTCCTAGTCACATGGAACTCTTTACTTATGATACATCTGGTCGCCAAATATGTGGAAATTTGTCCTCCACAACTATCAAATCTTTGCAACACCAGCGATTTAAGTCGATTCTGACACTACCAGGAGACACTATCAGATTCCCATGGGTTAAGAGCTCAGACCCACAAGACTGTTCCTACCCCCGACCCTCACACATTTCAGATGCCAGACACACATTCAGGTTATCAACTATACTTCTATAGATTGGATGATATACTGGCTATAGACTGGAGGATAGAAACACCTTCTCCTTGGGTTTGATTAATTTGCTGGATTGCCTCACAGAACTCAGAGAAATGCTTACTTACAATTATCAGTTCATTAAAGGATACGATCCAGGATACAGATAAACAGCCAGATGAAAAGGAACAAAAGGAATTCCCCAATTAAGGGGGAGTTTCTGTCTCAGTGGAATGGGGCCTATCACCCTTCTAGTAAATTGATGTGATCACCAACCTGGAAGCTCCCCCAACACCATACTTTTGAGATTCTATGGAGGCTTCATCCTGCAAGCATGACCAATTACTAACTCCATTTCTAGCCCCTCTGCCTCTCTGGAGTGGGAGTGGGGCAGAGCTGAAAATTCCAAGCTTCTAATCATGGCTTGGTCTTTCAGGTAACAAGCCCCCATCCAGGTGACATCCAGCACCCACATGGAGTCAGCTCATTAGAACACAAGATGTCCCTAGTGCTCTTATCACTCAGGAATTTACAAGAGTTTTTAGCTGCCCCATGTCAAGAGTAGGGTCAAAGACAAATTTTGAAACAAGAGATGTTCCTAGTGTCCTTATCACTTATGAAATTATGAGGGTTTCAGGAGCTCTGTGCCAGGAATCAGGGGGCAGGAATCAATACATATATTTTCTATTATCCCATTCACTTACTAAAATCTCAGTCTCATTCAGAAAAATATTCTGTCAAATTCAAATATTATCTTTATAGTTGCCATGGAGTTTCTCTCCAGTCTCCAGGTAGGACACTCACTCTTGCCCACTCTCTCCCTCCCTCCCCCCTCCCTCTCTTTCTACAAGCTTCTCTCCCTCTTTCTCCTTTCCTCCTTCTCTCTTCTCCCTCCCCGCTCTCTCTCCCTCCTCATTCTCCCTCCCTATCCCTTACTGTTAGTTCTCAGTCTTCACCTTCCCAGCAGTAGGGAAACTTTGGGTGCCTCGCTCTCACCTGTCTTGTTCAGGAGAGGAGGCAGCAGCAGGAGAGAGAGGGATATTGACTATGTAACTGTCAGTCCACTCAGAGTAGGCGGGACTCATCCAGTCTAGATCTGCTTCTCCTACCACCTGTGGCCTTTATTATCAAGGTGACCTTATTTTATGAGGTTGAACTGTTTTCCTGGGGCCTCACCTATGCCCCTTCCATCCTAGAGGAGATTCTGTGTCCTCCTCCTGAGCTCTGCCAGAGAGATAATCGCTGATGTCACTTTGGCTATTCTTAATAACTGTAATTTCTGCTTCATATTTCGAATATCTTTATTTCTTTGAAAATACTTTTTATACTTATCATAAATACTTGTTTGTTCTATTCCACCAATTATTCTTCTTAGAATAGGTACCATATTGTGCATTTCCTTTTTAATCCTTATATAACTCAGATGTTTGATTGTTTTTGTGAACTCATATTCCTTTGACAACTTTTTTGGATGCTCAGAACAAGATAGTGAACTTGGATATATAATTTGATATCGTTGACATATATAGGATATTTAAAACCATGGAAATGGATGAGATCACCTAGGGAGAAAGTATTTAGAGTGAGATAAGATGAGGATTATGCTAGACCTTAAAGGAATTCTAATATTTAAGGTTAAGGGGAAAGTAGAGAAATGAGCAAAGACTACTGAGAGCCAGCGGGGTAAAAAGCAACACAGAGAGGTTATAGTGTTACAGACCCAAGGATGGTTCAGTAAGGAGGGCATGGGTATTTGTGTCAAATTCTTGTCAAGTCTGTTTCGAGCAAGATGAAAAGTGAAAAACCTGACTTTGCAAACAAAAAGCAACGGTTTTACTCAATCCTTTGGATCTCATGAAGTCTGTGGAGACATTCATGTTACTGTTAGATGGCACAGATATGGACATGAAACAGCAAGAGGCTATGCTTCTCACCTTGCCACTACAGATTAAATTCACTTATTCCACAGCCACCTCATTCCCCTAGTTCGGGAGGGACTGCCAGGCACTCTACAAAAGAAGCGAAAACCTGCCATGGCCTTCCACTCACAAAGGAAAGTAGGAAATTTTGTGTAGAGCTCAGGAAAGATTTGGTTGCCTTCTTGGCAGGCTAGCCCTCAGAAGCAGGGAAACAGCCTCCTCCCAGGAAATGTGTTGCATCCCCAGCCACCATCTTACCATCAGGAACTAGACAGAACAAACAAAACAATCCAAGAGGTTCCAAACTGTGTTCTGTCAGGTTTTTAGGGTACTCTCCATATTCGATTTTTAATTCAAGTTATCAATAGACAGGTGATGGATGGATGGATGGATGGATGGGTGGATGGATAGATGTATAGATACAAAGATAGGTATCCGACTATATTTAAGAAAAGACCATATTACTCAGCAGTCAGAAAGTATGAATACCTACCTTTGCATCGACATGGATGGAACTGGAAGGGATTATGCTACGTGAAATAAGTCAAGCAGAGAAAGACAATTATCATATGGTTTCACTCATATGTAGAACATAAGGAATAGCATGGAGGACCACAGGGGAAGGGAGGGAAAACTGAATGGGAAGAAATAAGAGAGGGAGACAAACCATGAGAGCTCTGGACTCTGGGAAACAAACTGAGGGTTACAGAGGGGAAAAGGTTGGGGGAATAGAATAGGCAGGTGATGGGTATTAAGGAGGGCACCTGTTGTGATGAGCCCTGGGTGTTACACACAACAAATGAATTGTTGAAAACTACTTCAAAAACTGATGATGTGGAGCACCTGGGTGGCTCAGTGGGTTGAGCCTCTGCCTTCAGCTCGGGTCATGATCTCAGGGTCCTGGGATCAAGCCCCATGTCGGGTTCTCTGCTTGGCGGGGAGCCTGCTTCCCTCCCTCTCTGCCTGCCTCTCTGCCTATTTGTGATCTCTGTCTATCAAATAAATAAATAACATCTTTTAAAAAACCTGATGATGTACTCTATATTGGCTAATTGAACATAATAATTAAAAATAAAAATTAAAAAAAGACCATGTACATACAAATATATTTTATGCCAGTTTTTAATGCATAGGAGACAAATAAATGCATTAACTTGCCGAATGATACTAGTTAGGTTTTGTGCAGACCTCAGTGGAAAGTGTTCCTACCATTTCAAACTGCAAGATGAACTATTTAAAAGTATGTATATCATTTGAACTACCTATCTTTGTGATTCAGGGATTTGTTGATAGAAGAGTGAATAGGTCAATGGGGCAAAAAGGTAAATATTATGCATAAATGCTGATGTATAATAATTAAAGTACCCTTATTTTTCTAATTTAACTTTGTTAAGTATTGTTCAATTTAAAAATAGAAGATGATTTATAATAAAATACAACTTCTGTTTATTTTTTTTTCTTTTCCATTGGGGTCCTTTTCTTACCTTTTATTTATTGTTTTACATTTTTACATTTTACATTTTTACTGAAATGAAACAAACATACAGAAAGATCATATATCTAAGCTTGATGACATGTCATAAAAAGAACACATTCATGTAACCATCCCTAGAACAAAAATAGAACATTAGCAGCATTTCAGAAGTCCTTCATCCAACTATTAATCACTTGTCCCTTCCTCCTCCCCAAAGTTAAATACTATTCTGACTTATTAATCTGACAACATAAATTCATAGTTCCTATTTTTAAACTTCATATAAATTAAAATAATACAGAATGAAACATTATGAGACTGGATTCTTTTGATAGCATTTGTATTTATAAGGTTTCTATGTTTTGTTCTGTGTAATAATATTTTATTCATTTTCAGAATATTTAGACTTGTAGTACATGAGTATACCAAATTTATCTATTTCACTCTTTATGGTCATTTTGGCTTTGTCTATTTTTTTATTATTATAAGGGCAATTTTGATCATTCTTTAGATGTATTATAATACATAAGAAATTTGTGTTTATAAAGTATACAGATATTTAACTTGAGTGGATAATGATAATTTTTCAAAGTGGTCGTATGAGCCACCCAAAGCCATCTATAGATGTAGTATAATCCCTATCAAAATTCCAATGGCATTTTTCACATAAATAGAAAAAAAAATCCTAAAATTCATGTGAAACCACAAAAGACTCTAAATAGCCAAAACAGTGGGGGAGGAGTCAAGATGGCGGAGAAGTAGCAGCTGAGACTACTTCAGGTAGCGGGAGATCAGCTAAATAGCTTATCTAAAGATTGCAAACACCTACAAATCCAACGGGAGATTGAAGAGAAGAAGAACAGCAATTCTAGAAACAGAAAATCAACCACTATCTGAAAGGTAGGACTGGCGGAGAAGTGAATCCAAAGCGACGGGAAGATAGACCGCGGGGGGAGGGGCCGGCTCCCGGCGAGCGGCGGAGCAACGGAGCACAAAATCGGGACTTTTAAAAGTCTGTTCCGCTGAGGGACATCGCTCCAGAGGCTTAACTGGGGTGAAGCCCAGGCGGGGTCAGCGCGGCCTCAGGTCCCGCAGGGTCGCAGAAGGATCGGGGGTGTCTGAGTGTCGCAGAGCTTACCGGTATTGGAGCGGGGAAGCCGGCTACAGAGACAGAGCCGAGGAGTGACTCTCAGCTCGGGGTTGCCTTGAACCGGTCGCAGGCTCGGTCAGCTCGGAGCGCGGCCGGAGGCCAGGGTGGCGGGAGTCATTGGGCGCTGTTCTCTGAGGGCACACTGAGGAGTGGGGCCCCGGGCTCTCGGCTCCTCCGGGCCGGACACCGGGAGGCCGCCATCTTCACTCCCGTCCTCTGGAACTCTACGGAAAGCGCTCAGGGAACAAAAGCTCCCGAAAGCAAACCCCAGCGGATTACTCAGCGCGGCCCCGGGGTAAGGGCGGTGCAACTCCGCCTGGGGCAAAGACGCTTGAGAATCACTACAAGAGGCCCCTCCCCCAGAAGATCAACAGGAAACCCAGCCAGGACCAAGTTCACCTACCGAGGAGTGTAGTTTCAACACCAAGGAGCGCGGCGGAATTCCAGAGGAGAAGAAAGCAAAGCACGGAACTCATGGCTTTCTCCCCATGATTTTTTAGCCTTGCAGTTAATTTAATTTTTTTTTCTTTTTCAATTTTTTTTTCTTTTTCTTTTTCTCTTCTTCTGCTAAATTTTTTTTAACTTTTACTGTTTTCTTTTTTAACGTTTTTTAAATAGTTTATCTAATATATATTTTTTTTTCCTCTTTTTATATTTTTTCTTTATCAACTTTCTTTTTTTAAATAGTTTTTTTTTTCTTTTTGAACCCCTTTTTATCCCCTTTCTCCCCCCTCACAATTTGGGATCTCTTCTGATTTGGCTAATGCATATTTTCCTGGGGTTGTTGCCACCCTTTTAGTATTTTACTTGCTCCTTCATATACTCTTACCTGGACAAAATGACAAGGCGGAAAAATTCACAACAAAAAAAAGAACAAGAGGCAGTACCAAAGGCTAGGGACCTAATCAATACAGACATTGGTAATATGTCAGATATAGAGTTCAGAATGACGATTCTCAAGGTTCTAGACGGGCTTGAAAAAGGCATGGAAGATATTAAAGCAACCCTCTCGGGAGATATAAAAGCCCTTTCTGGAGAAATAAAAGAACTAAAATCGAACCAAGTTGAAATCAAAAAAGCTATTAATGAGGTGCAATAAAAAATGGAGGCTCTCACTGCTAGGATAAATGAGGCAAAAGAAAGAATTAGCGATATAGAAGACCAAATGACAGAGAATAAAGAAGCTGAGCAGAAGAGGGACAAACAGCTACTGGACCACGAGGGGAGAATTCGAGAGATAAGTGACACCATAAGACGAAACAATATTAGAATAATTGGGATTCCAGAAGAAGAGGAAACAGAGAGGGGAGCAGAAGGTATATTGGAGAGAATTATTGGAGAGAATTTCCCCAATATGGCAAAGGGAACAAACATCAAAATTCAAGAGGTTCAGAGAACCCCCCTCAAAATTAATAAGAATAGGTCCACACCCCATCACCTAATAGTAAAATTTACAAGTCTTAGTGACAAAGAAAAGATCCTGAAACCAGCCCGGGAAAAGAAGTCTGTAACGTACAATGGTAAAAATATTAGATTGGCAGCAGACTTATCCACAGAGACCTGGCAGGCCAGAAAGAGCTGGCATGATATATTCAGAGTACTAAATGAGAAAAACATGCAGCCAAGAATACTATATCCAGCTAGGCTATCATTGAAAATAGACGGAGAGATTAAAAGCTTCCAGGACAAATAAAAACTGAAAGAATTTACAAATACCAAACCAGCTCTACAGGAAATATTGAAAGGGGTCCTCTAAGCAAAGAGAGACCCTAAAAGTAGTAGATCAGAAAGAAACAGAGACAATATACAATAACAGTCACCTTACAGGCAATACAATGGCACTAAATTCATATCTCTCAATACTTACCCTGAATGTTAATGGGCTAAATGCCCCAATCAAAAGACACAGGGTATCAGAATGGATAAAGAAACAAAACCCATCTATATGTTGCCTACAAGAAACTCATCTTAAACCCGAAGACACCTCCAGGTTTAAAGTGAGGGGGTGGAAAAGAATTTACCATGCTAATGGACATCAGAAGAAAGCAGGAGTGGCAATCCTTATAGCAGATCAATTAGATTTTAAGCCAAAGACTATAATAAGAGATGAGGAAGGACACTATATCATACTCAAAGGAACTGTCCAACAAGAAGATCTAACAATTTTAAATATCTATGCCCCTAACGTGGGAGCAGCCAACTATATAAACCAATTAATAACAAAATCAAAGAAACACATCGACAAGAATACAATAATAGTAGGGGATTTTAACACTCCCCTCACTGAAATGGACAGATCATCCAAGCAAAAGATCAACAAGGAAATCAAGGCCTTAAATGACACACTGGACCAGATGGACATCACAGATATATTCAGAACATTTCATCCCAAAGCAACAGAATACACATTCTTCTCTAGTGCACATGGAACATTCTCCAGAATAGATCACATTCTTGGTCCTAAATCAAGTCTCAACCGGTATCAAAAGATTGGGATCATTCCCTGCATATTTTCAGACCACAGTGCTCTAAAGCTAGAACTCAATCACAAGAGGAAATTTGGAAAGAACCCAAATCCATGGAGACTAAACAGCATCCTTCTAAAGAATGAATGGGTCAACCAGGAAATTAAAGAAGAATTGAAAAAATTTATGGAAACAAATGATAATGAAAACACAACGGTTCAGAATCTGTGGGACACAACAAAGGCAGTCCTGAGAGGAAAATATATAGCGGTACAAGCCTTTCTCAAGAAACAAGAAAGTTCTCAGGTACACAACCTAACCCTACACCTAAAGGAGCTGGAGAAAGAACAAGAAAGAAACCCTAAAACCAGCAGGAGAAGAGAAATCATAAAGATCAGAGCAGAAATCAATGAAATAGAAACCAATAAAACAATAGAACAAATCAACGAAATAGGAGCTGGTTCTTTGAAAGAATTAATAAGATTGATAAACCCCTGGCCAGACTTATCAAAAAGAAAAGAGAGAGAACCCAAATAAATAAAATCATGAATGAAAGAGGAGAGATCAAAACGAACACCAAAGAAATACAGACAATTATAAGAACATACTATGAGCAACTCTACGCCAACAAATTTGACAATCTGGAAGAAATGGATGCATTCCTAGAGACATATAAACTACCACAACTGAACCAGGAAGAAATAGAAAGCCTGAACAGACACATAACCAGTAAGGAGATTGAAACAGTCATCAAAAATCTCCAAACAAACAAAAGCCCAGGGCCAGACGGCTTCCCGGGGGAATTCTACCAAACATTTAAAGAAGAACTAATTCCTATTCTCCTGAAACTGTTCCAAAAAATAGAAATAGAAGGAAAACTTCCAAACTCATTTTATGAGGCCAGCATCACCTTGATCCCAAAACCAGACAAGGATCCCAACAAAAAAGAGAACTACAGACCAATATCCTTGATGAACACAGATGCAAAAATTCTCGCCAAAATACTAGCCAATAGGATTCAACAGTACATTAAAAGGATTATTCACCACGACCAAGTGGGATTTATTCCAGGGCTGCAAGGCTGGTTCACCATCCGCAAATCAATCAATGTGATACAACACATTAATAAAAGAAAGAACAAGAACCATATGATACTCTCCATAGATGCTGAAAAAGCATTTGACAAAGTACAGCATCCCTTCCTGATCAAAACTCTTCAAAGTGTAGGGATAGAGAGCACATACCTCAATATTATCAAAGCCATCTATGAAAAACCCACCGCAAATATCATTCTCAATGGAGAAAAACTGAAAGCTTTTCCGCTAAGGTCAGGAACACGGCAGGGATGTCCGTTATCACCACTGCTATTCAACATAGTACTAGAAGTCCTAGCCTCAGCAATCAGACAACAAAAGGAAATTAAAGGCATCCAAATCGGCAAAGAAGAAGTCAAACTATCACTCTTCGCAGATGATATGATACTCTATGTGGAAAACCCAAAAGACTCCACTCCAAAACTGCTAGAACTTGTACAGGAATTCAGTAAAGTGTCAGGATATAAAATCAATGCACAGAAATCAGTTGCATTTCTCTACACCAACAACAAGACAGAAGAAAGAGAAATTAAGGAGTCCATCCCATTTACAATTGCACCCAAAACTATAAGATACCTAGGAATAAACCTAACCAAAGAGACTAAGAATCTATACTCAGAAAACTATAAAGGACTCATGAAAGAAATTGAGGAAGACACAAAGAAATGGAAAAATGTTCCATGCTCCTGGATTGGAAGAATAAATATTGTGAAAATGTCTATGCTACCTAAAGCAATCTACACATTTAATGCAATTCCTATCAAAGTAACATCCATTTTTTTCAAAGAAATGGAACAAATAATCCTAAAATTTATATGGAACCAGAAAAGACCTCAAATAGCCAAAGGAATATTGAAAAAGAAAGCCAAAGTTGGTGGCATCACAATTCCGGACTTCAAGCTCTATTACAAAGCTGTCATCATCAAGACAGCATGGTACTGGCACAAAAACAGACACATAGATCAATGGAACAGAATAGAGAGCCCAAAAAATGGACCCTCAACTCTATGGTCAACTCATCTTCGACAAAGCAGGAAAGAATGTCCAATGGAAAAAAGACAGCCTCTTCAATAAATGGTGTTGGGAAAATTGGACAGCCACATGCAGAAAAATGAAACTGGATCATTTCCTTACACCACACACGAAAATAGACTCAAAATGGATGAAGGATCTCAATGTGAGAAAGGAATCTATCAAAATCCTCGAGGAGAACACAGGCAACAACCTCTTCGACCTCAGCCGCAGCAACATCTTCCTAGGAACATCACCAAAGGCAAGGGAAGCAAGGGCAAAAATGAACTTTTGGGATTTTATCAAGATCAAAAGCTTTTGCACAGCAAAGGAAACAGTGAACAAAACCAAAAGACAACTGACAGAATGGGAGAAGATATTTGCAAATGACATATCAGATAAAGGGCTAGTGTCCAAAATCTATAAAGAACTTAGCAAACTCAACACCCAAAGAACAAATAATCCAATCAAGAAATAGGCAGAGGACATGAACAGACATTTCTGCAAAAAAGACATCCAGATGGCCAACAGACACATGAAAAAGTGCTCCATATCACTCTGCATCAGGGAAATACAAATCAAAACCACCATGAGATATCACCTCACACCAGTCAGAATGGCTAAAATTAACAAGTCAGGAAATGACAGATGCTGGCGAGGATGCGGAGAAAGGGGAACCCTCCTACACTGTTGGTGGGAATGCAAGCTGGTGCAACCACTCTGGAAAACAGCATGGAGGTTCCTCAAAATGTTGAAAATAGAACTACCCTATGACCCAGCAATTGCACTGCTGGGTATTTACCCTAAAGATACAAACGTAGTGATCCGAAGGGGCACGTGCACCTGAATGTTTATAGCAGCAATGTCTACAATAGCCAAACTATGGAAAGAACCTAGATGTCCATCTACAGACGAATGGATAAAGAAGATGTGGTATATATACACAATGGAATACTATGCAGCCATCAAAGGAAATGAAATCTTGCCATTTGCGATGACGTGGATGGAACTAGAGGGTATCATGCTTAGCGAAATAAGTCAATCAGAGAAAGACAACTATCATATGATCTCCCTGATATGAGGGAGAGGAGATGCAACATGGGGGGTTGAGGGGGTAGGAGAAGAGTAAATGAAACAAGATGGGATTGGGAGGGAGACAAACCATAAGTGACTCTTAATCTCACAAAACAAACTTGAGGGTTGATGGGGGGAGGGGTTTGGGAGAGGGGGGTGGGGTTATGGATATTGGGGAGGGTATGTGCTATGGTGAGTGCTGTGAAGTGTGTAAACCTGGCGAATCGCAGACCTGTACCCCTGGGGATAAAAATATATGTTTATAAAGCTGTAAAAAAAAAAAAAAAAAAAAAAAAAAAAAGAAAGGATGAATACCCAAGTTTTGTAGCAACATGGACGGGACTGGAAGAGATTATGCTGAGTGAAATAAGTCAAGCAGAGAGAGTCAATTATCATATGGTTTCACTTATTTGTGGAGCATAACAAATAGCATGGAGGACAAGGGGAGATGGAGAGGAGAAGGGAGTTGAGGGAAATTGGAAGGGGAGGTGAACCATGAGAGACTATGGACTCTGAAAAACGATCTGAGAATTTTGAAGGGGTGGGGGGTGGGAGGTTGGGGGCACCAGGTGGTGGGTATTGTAGAGGGCACGGATTGCATGGAGCACTGGGTGTGGTGCAAAAATAATGAATACTGTTATACTGAAAAAAATAAAAAAAAATTAAAAAAAAATAAATAGCCAAAACAATCTTGAGAAAAGAACAAAGCTGGAGGCATCATGCTTTCTTATTTCAAACTTTATTACACAGCTATAATAAAACAGTATGGTACTGATATAAAAATATACATACAGACCAATGGAACAGAATCAAGAGCCCAGAAATCAACCCACACCTACATAGTCAACTAATATTAGACAAGAGAGCCAAGAATACTCAATGTGGAAGGGATAGTCTCTTCCAGAAATGGTGCCAAGAAAACTGGGTATTTGTATGCAAAAGAATAAAATTGGACCTCTATTTTACACGACTCAAAAAATTAACTTGAAATGGATTAAAGACTTAAATGCAAGACCCGAAACCATATAACTCTTAGAAGAAAACACAGGGAAAAGCTCCTTGGCGTTGGTCTTCACAACATTTTTTTGGATGTGATACCAAAAGCACAAGCAAGCAACAAAAGCAAAAATAAACAAGTTGGACTACATCAAACTAGAAAGCTTCTGCACAGCAAAAGAAACAATCAATACAATGAAGAGGCAACTTACAGAATGGGAGAAAAATATTTACAAACCATATATCTGATAAGGGTTGATATCAAAATATGTAAGAAACTCATATGCCTCAATAACAAAAAATATCTGATTTTGAAATGGGCAGAGGACCTGAATAGACATTTTTTCCCCAAAGACGTACAAATGGCCAACACGTACATGAAAAGATTCTCAACATCGCTAATCATCAGGGAAATGCAAAACCACAGTAAGATATCATCTCAGCTAGTAGAATGGCTATTGTCAAAAAACAAAATAATACATGCTGGTAGAGAAAAGGAAAACAAAATAATACATTCTGGTGGAGAAAAGGAAACACTTGCACATTGCTGGTGGGAATGTAAATTGGTCCGGCCACTATGGAAAACGTATGCGAGTTCCCCAAAAAATTAAAAATAGGATTACCATATGATCCAGCAATAATACTTCTGTGTGTATATACAAAGAAAATAAAACCACTATCTCAAAGAGATATCTGTACCCCCATGTTTATCACATTCACAACAGCTATGACATGAAAACAATCTAAGTGCCTACTAATGGATGAATGGATAAAGAAAATATGATATATACATGCATATATAAAATCATACACATATTATGATTTTAATTTGCATTTCTCTGATGACTAATGAGTTGAAGCTTCTTTTCATATGTTTTAGTGACCACTTGTTAAGTACCTGGTGAAGACCATTGCCCGTTTTTCTATTGGACATCTGGCTCCTTTTTATTGGTTTCTAGGAGTTTTATAGAGACAGAGATATAGAGTCCAGATATGAGTTCTTTTTTGGTTACTGTATATTTCATATACCTTCTATTCTATGGCTTACCTTTTTACTCTCTTATTGGTGTCTTTTGATGACCAGTAGTCCCTAATTTTACTGTAGTCCAACTTACCAAATATTTCCTCTAAAATAAATTATTTTTGTGCCCTTTAAAAAAACTTTTGCCTATCTCAGGGATAAAGATAATTATTCTATGTTATCCTCTCAAAGCCTATTACATTACCTTTTGCATTTATATCTAAAATTTACCTAAATCTATTTTTGTGTGTGGTGTGAGATAAACTTTCATTTTAGGTTTTTTTTTTTCTTTTGTGGGGCGGGGGGCATGGGGAGAGGATAAAAATATTCCCAAACTCCCAAACTCTTACAAGAGTTTGAAAATCACATGACTATATTATATATCATCATTTAGTGGGTGCCAAAGTGAAATCCAAAAAGATGAAGTGATTTTTCTAGAGTCATGTATCTTTGACTAGACCCTGGTAGCTATTGACCCAACTTTTAATTTTAAATCTCTTCTCCTTCCTCTTTTCTCTTTTCTGTATTCTTCAACAGCTGGTATCCTAATATTTTTCCCACTACTTCTTTGCTTAAAAATATTCTGTATTTATGTAAGATTTAAATGGTCATAGCTTAGGGTTATCATTCCCATAAGTATCTACATTTCATACAATCATTAAGTGAAAAAGTCTAAGGTAGATTGGATCACTTGAATGATACTTAGAAGATGGAAGTGAGCAGAGGTCATCTTTCTGTTGCTGTTTGTGCTGACAGTTGAAGCCTTGAACATATGAGAATCAAGATGCAGTAATGGCATCCAAATGTGGCAACTGTGAGTGTCAAGAGTTTATTTGTGACAAAGACAGTAGCTTTCTGATCTCTGGATTGCAGCTCTAGTATTGTGTCCTTGAGCTCAATGATTTCAACCTTTGACTCTATTGCTGCAGCAATTCCAATTATTTTGAAGCACCTAATTTTCCATATTAAGTAGTCCCTTTCCACTTAAGATACCCAGAGTTGTTTCTCTTTTATGCATTGAACTCTGACAATAGCAATGGATTTAAAAATGACACCAGTGTTTTATTTTTTTGCTTTGCCCTAATAGATTCATCAAATCCAGTATCTAGAGAGAGTCAAGCCTTCCCCATCTGGAACTCACTCTGTTATCATAAGCCAAGATAGCTATGGAGTGAGGGGCCAGGTGCTACACACACCCAGGCAGCAAGAGCTGGCACGTGCTTAGCTTTTCATTAAAAGCAGCTCTGGGGAAAGATGCCATTCTCTTGCTCTAAGATAACCCTGGAAACTATTCACTTTGCTGTCATCACCAGTGCTATACATACTTTCCCAAACTACTGATCTTCAAGTTTCTTTCTTTCTTTCTTTCTTTCTTTCTTTCTTTCTTTCTTTCTTTCTTTCTTTCTCCCTTCCTTCCTTCCTTCCTTCCTTTCTTTTTCTTTCTTTTTCAAGTTTCTTTCTTGGTCATGTTCCTGATCCTCCCAGGGTCAGCTCCCAATGCTCCCTACTCCTCTGTACTTGACCCTGAATGTCCCCCATAACTCTATTTCCCGAGCATTCATTCATTGCTTCTATAACACCCAACTCTGCATTTCCTACCCTTTATCATGCCAACCTTCATGTTAAGGCAGAATACTTCCTGTTGCTATTTTTGACTTGAGAAGAAAAATCACTAGAAATGTGTAATAAGTAACAAAGCAGTGATGTTTTTGGCAGGACTTTGGCCTTCTCTCAGCAGGATAATTTTAGCCCTGCAAGGCAATTTAATCATAACCTTAATGATGTCTCCCCACTGCTTAGTATGGTGCTGCTCTTGTCTCCAGAGTGAGGTGCAGTGTGGGCACGTAAGCACCCTAGGGCTCCTACATGTTTGAGATGTCAAGCTCAGCTCTTGGAAAGCTGTTAATTTCCTCTGAGGTGATTTGAGTGTGATTAAGTTAAGCAGCCACCAGGTGGACATTGGAGCCTTAGTTAAGCCATTTTAATCTCAGCTAGATTCCCTATAGACATGATAAAGTGGAGAAAGGATGTAGTTTGATTTCCACTTAATTTTGTTTTAAAAAATAAACAAAAAAGAAAGAATAGTAGTTTAGCATACTACTTAACAAGAATTAAAATAGAGTAGTGTAAAGTGTTTAACCAATATTTATTGAGTATCTATATATGACAAATATCCCTCTTGAATCAGGAATGGAGCAAAGAACATGACAAATCAAGCACCTGACTTCATAGAGCTTACAGCCTGGGTGGGGCAACAACTAAAAATACATATTAACCCCATATCACATTATGACATATAGTGATATATTATGATATAATGATACATATTATGATATGGTATAATATATATAGTATATACCCAAGCACACCTACCTATAAAGATAGATTAAATCACAATAATAATCACCTAGATATTATTAACCCTCCCCCCACTCCACCAATCTAGCCATGAAGGACTACATTCCTCTATAGCATCTCCTCTCTTCCCAACCCCAAAGCATTTCTGGAACTGTTTAGGACATATCTACATATGCTTATAAATAAGTCTTATCAGCAATTTCAGTCAGTTACTGTGTGGTTCATACCAGCAAAGTTAATGTTTATTCTGCGTAACCATCACCTACCAGATACCATTGTCTCTGCCACACATATCTGCTTTCATCTTCTCCTATTTATGGTCAAACAAACATTTATTAAACACTTACTTTGATCCAGCAAGCAATAAGACAGCTATGTCTTTATCCTCATAGAGCATATAAACTTGCAGTGAAGAAAGACAAAGAAAAGAAATATAATTGTGAGTAAGTATGGCTAAAGGAGAAGTATGAAGTACCATGGGATCACTTAGAAAAAGAAGGGTTTTTTAAAAATATTTTATTTATTTATTTCACAGAGAGAGACACAGTGAGAGAGGGAACACAAGCAGGGGGACTGGGAGAGGGAGAAGCTGGATTCCTGCTGAGCAGGGAGCCTGATATGGGACTCTATCCCAGGACCATGGGATCATGACTGAGTCAAAGGCAGCCATTTAAACAATTGAGTCACACAGGAGCCCCTCTACTCCCATTTTAGAATAGAATTTGTCATAGTGATACCGAAGCCATGCCACTAGTGCTTCCAAGTCATGAAGAATTTTAAGTGAAATGGCTTTCTGTTTTTACTTCTGCACACTCACTTCTCTTTCAAGGACCCAGTGCAGGAATTGGGGGCATGGAGAGTGTGCCTTGTGCTTTCTAAAAACCCAAGTGGCACTCACTACATTGTTCTCAGAATTATTCTCCTTTCAGACCCTGAAACTCACTTTCACAATTGGTCAAGTTTATAGGCCAGACTCCCTTTCCTTAAGGATGAGCACCCTCCTGACAATCCCTAGAGTTTCTCACTCCAAGCTATATCAGTTTGCCAAACATCAAATGACTCTTCTGAACTCAGAATATCCTAAGACTTCTACCATACATATTTAAAGGAAAATGTAATTAAAGCAAAAATTTTTAAAAAATAGAAATAATTATCCACTTAATTTATCAATCATTGCTTAATCTACCCCTGGTTTTCCCTGCTGATTTGAGTTGAATAATTTGTTCAGCTCAGCTAAATTTGTGTACTTCTGTAAAAGCCTTTCTGTGGAGAGATGAACAATTTTTCAGTTTAGCATTTTTTATCAGTTTTGTCTCTGCCATCTTTCTTCTACCGAGCCTTCAATTATCCTGACAAGAGTATACAGTTTTAAAAGGCTTTTGTTAAGTATCCTTGTCTAAGTGCTCTGAGATCTTGATTATGGTAGGTGAGGATGAAATCCTCCCATCCAAGTACTAACCAGGCCCGACCCTGCTTAGCTTCCGAGATCAGACGAGATCGGGCGCATTCAGGGTGGTATGGCCGTAGACGTGAGGATGAAATCCTGACAAACAATGAAGATGGCCCTTTGAGTGTAAAAGGGAGAGAGCAAGAGGATAGACAGTGAGCCTTGTCTTCAAACACTTCTCTCTTCTTCCAACATCCTAATAAAGTGAATAAAGACATATTCACTCCCATGGGAAATCTCACCTTGCCTCAAGAACACGAAGGTATGGGCACCTGGGTGGCTCAGTGGCTTAAAGCCTCTGCCTTCTGCTCAGGTCATGATCCCAGTGTCCTGGGATCGAGCCCCACATCAGGCTCTCTTCCCAGCAGGGAGCCTGCTTCCTTTCCTCTCTGCCTGCCTCTCAGCGTACTTGTGATCTCTGTCTGTCAAATAAATAAATACAATATTAAAAAAAGAAAAAAGAACATGAAGTTATATTGTAACAAGCGGATAGCGGGGGATTCATTACTCTAGTTAACCACTTGCTAATTCTCCAGTTTCAGCTAAGCAGGGAAGAGAACATAGACTCTTAATCATAGGCTGTAATTCTTTCTTATAATCTCAAAGTCTGCCATTAGTCTTTTTATTATAAAATTCTGAATATATACAGATATCAATAATATCAATCACATGCCAACAAATAACCATAACCTTTTATAGAATTGAATGTGCTACTCATTACAGAAAACATCTTGGGCCCACTAAAATTCTGTTTTCATCTGTGTGAATCTTTTATTCTTTTCCATAATTTTTTCACCCAGGTATCCCATGGGCTTCAAGATCTAATATAAATCTACTGCATCATGAAATGGTCTGAAGTATATAAAATGCTCTCTCAGTTAATCCTATCACCTGCGGCAATTTGATTTCACTGCTTTCCCTAGGTGCTTGTGTCTTCCCCAAGCACAGACGCACAACCTTATACTAATTCCTCTTTTCTTCTTCTCTTCATCCTCCTAACACTTCTAATGGCTTGACCAGTCAAAGCAGTGGATCACCCTTCAGTCCACCAACACAGCCAAAAGTTCAAATGGATAAAAGATAAATATGTCATAATATAACACCATAGCAATCCCCTCTTGTGGGTATTTCTTTGGACAGAGGGGAAGCCAGCCTCTTTGTTCTTCCCTAGAATCCACACCCCACATGGTTCCTATCAGATATGGGAAATTTTTTTTTAAGATTTTTATTTATTTATTTATTTGACAGACAGAGCTCACAAGTAGGCAGAGAGAGATAGAGGAGAGAAGCAGGCTCCCCGCTGGCAGAGAGCCCGACGCGGGGCTCGATCAATATGGGAAATTTTTATATGTTGCTTAAGTTTGTGTTTTAAACATTACCATTGCAGATATCTGGCAGTGTTTATGTTTCAGCTTCTTTTAAAAAGCTAGTGATAAGTTCAAGCTTCTATGACTTTTAAAACAGATTTAAACTGAGCCTGAATGTATTATGAAACTAACATAAACCTCAGGAAGGTGAGAGAACTTCAGGACCTTTACGTATGAAACCTCAAAATTAACCCACTGTTAACAGGTAAGTAGAACATAAAGCTGTGAGCTCTTCCAATCTTGGGTGTCCTGAACACTGTGGAATAAGCAGCCTTGCCTTGTTCTTGTACCATAAGGACTCGGTTCCAAGATTCTACCCTTAGAATCCTGACAATAGAATCTTGACAATATAGATGTTGAAAGTTGAATTGAATTTTCCTTTTAGAGTCCTAGAGTCCTAGAGCCAAGTTTGAATAATTACTATCATCAAATACAGAAGAATCAGAGTGAGACTGTCTCTGTGTCCAGGTCAAATTTTGAATTTGAACCCACTGGAATTTGTTGCCATAATTGACTTATTTAACATGTTGATCTTATGCAGAGAAAGACAAAATACATGTATACTGTACTATTTAAGAGTATTTTGGGGTGCTTGGATGGCTCGGTTGGTTAAGTGTCTGACTCTTGATTTCAGCTCAGGTTATGATCTCAGGGTCCTGGGATCAAGTCTCAGGTAGGACTCCAGGCTCAACTGGGAATCTGCTTGATTCTCTCCCTCTCCCACTACCTATCCCTCTTCTCTCTCTCTCTCTCTCTCTCTCTCTCTCTCACACACACACACACACACACACACACAATAAATAAATCTTTAAAAATAAATTAATTAATAAAAATATTTGGATTTAAGTCTCCCCTCCAGGATGTTTTAAAAGCAGATACTCTTTCCAAAGTCCCACTAGTCTTCTGCTATGGGTTATTGGGTTGCTTTGTGATTTAACAAAGCTACCAGGTATGTGTAACACCAAGGTGCAAATTGTTATAACTGAAGAACATAACTCCTTTTAATCAGAGAAAGTTGAGAGGTAATTTCCACATGGGAAATAAAAACTGCTTCTTACCTCTGAAAACTGGAGACATTTTAATGGGATTTTTTGTGGAAACTTCTTCAATCAGTGCCTCAGGGTTTGACAGAATGCATTCGTGGCAGCCATTCAACAGACTGCACATTCTCCCCTAGGACTCTGAAATGTGTGAGTCTCTATAGTATGTTTCCCCTGAACTCAGGTGATCCTGAGGTGGTCTGCATTGAAGAGCTCTACTCAGAAATAGTGATAGGAATTAGGAAAACTGATCAGCCTATCTTTCTCTAAAGTTTGCACTGAAGGGTATAGAGAGCTTTGGTTGATCAGTAGTGTGAATCAAAGAAATAAGCAGATGCTTTGACAAAGATACCATGGAGTCTATGAGATTAAGATGGATAGAGTAACCAGTCCCCAAAGCATCCTGATGCATTCCCACTGCCAATGTCCTTGTATCCACACAATTAGTTCTCTTTTTCTTAGAGTAACCTGAATGAGCCTCTTTTCACCACAGCGTAAACATAAAAAAAAAAAAAGATAGTGATAGCATAATAATAAAGGTTGGTGTTTATTGAAAACTTACTATATGCCAAGAAAAATTCTACATGTTTCCTTTATAATAACTTAGTCATTTTTAAATTAACCCCATTAGATAAGTACTTTTAATGTCAATCTTACTTATGGATGAGGAAACTGAGGCACAGAGAAGTTTAGGAGCTTCCCCATGGTCGTGCAGATGGGCAACAGAAGAGCTGAGATTGAAATGCAAACAATCTTGCTACAAAGCCCACATAATCTCACATTTAACCTCTATACTGAACAATGTGATGACCAAAGTTTTAATGGTATAGACAAGAATCAAAGAGGGAGAAGGAAGGAAGAAAAGAAGGTAAGAGAGAGGAAGGGAGGAAGTCCAATTTGGGGTTGAAAGTCTTCATGGATTTGGAAGAATTTGTAAGGTTTGTAAGGTTTGTAAGAATTTGTAAGGTTTAGGAATAAACATCAGAAATTAGATATGAGAAACAGACACCATCCAGGGATAGAGGAACAATACACAAAGACACAGAAGCTAAGAGTAGTCAGGGTATGTCTTAGAGACAGACCAGAACCACTGAATTAATGTGACACACTCACTTGACCTTGTGGTTCAGACTGAAGAATCCATGATTTATCTTATCTTGTCCCCTGTGATCCCTCCACAATGGCCTAGAATGCGCACACCTAATTTTTCATGGAAGCTGTCCCACCACATCACAGCTCACTAGTAAAGAGAATGCCAATAATCAATAAAGACTGTTGTGCAAGTCTAGGTAAGCAGGATCTAACAGAGAAGGTGTACTAACTCATAACTCTCTCCTATGTTAGCAGAGAAGCTAGACTTTGTCACCCATATTTTTTGCAAACTAGTAGATTTGAGTCTCTTTTCTCTCTTCTCAATCTTTATCAATGTTTAGCTTGCAAATAACAGCCAACAGCCCTTGACATCATGTCATCACTGGGTCTAGAGCACATATAGACAAAATTGTAAAAGAGCGGGATTGTTCTGGTCTGTTCACTGAATATTAGGATATAGAAAACTTAAACCAGATGAAGATTGAATAAAATGAAATATTAAAGTTCTTGGTATAATGGCAGGCACATAATAAGAGCTCAAAACTGATGACTGCTTTTAGCAACAGTAGCTCTATAATGAAATTCAATTCATGAAATCAACATACTATCAACATTTTAACATCTATCCTATAGAGCACTGAAGTTCTTAAAGAAAAATAACACTCAGACCACTTTTGGGCAGAGACGTAACTGCTCTACCTTGTACACTCAATTCCTAGCCTTTAAGATCTGTTCTGATGTACACACTTAGGGTAGTACTCATGACAGCTGCTTTTGCATCCCCCTAAAATTATGTCTTGATGCTCTGGCTCACACCCCAGGACTACCTAGCTCAGAAGAATGATTGCAAAAAATCTATTTAGTCTCAAACTTAGTTCTGTCTTTCCTACCTGTTTTTCCTCTAACCAAAGGATTAAATTCTTGATTTCCTTCTAATAAAGGATAGTATGAAAAAGGCATGAGCTTTCTAGTAAGGCAAACACAGGTAAAGGAATTGCACTGTGAAGGATCAAGATGAGTATAGCAGGAGAGGGCTCAACTTGGGTACAGGTAAAGTTATTGCTTTAATTTTATCTACAATCTATCAGACATTACACACTACCATTAAAATTCTAGAGCTTCTGTAAGAAACTAGTGCAACAATGAGATACCACCTTACACCAGTTAAAATGGCTAAAATTAACAAGATAGGAAACAAAAAATGTTGGCAAGGATGTGGAGAACACTCTTACACTGTTTATGGGAATGCAAGCTGGTATAGCCACTCTGGAAAACAGTATAGATGTTCCTCAAAAAGTTAAAAATAGAGCTATACGATGATGCAGCAATTGCACTACTGGGTATTTACCCCAAAGATACAGATGTAACAAAAATAAGGGGCACCTGCACTCCCAATGTCCATGGCAGCAGTGTCCACAATAGCCAAACTGTGGAAGGAAATGAGATGTCCTTCAACAGATGAATGGGTAAAGAAGATGTGGTTCATACAAACAATGGAATATTAATCAGCCATCAAAGAGGATGAATACTTACCATTTACCTTGACATGGATGGAGCTGAAAGGTATTAGGCTAAGTGAAATTAAGTCAAGCATAGAAAGATAATTATCATATGGTTTCACTCACATTTGGAGCATAAGAAATAATGGAGAGGATCATAGGGAAGGGAGGGAAAGTTGAAGGGGAAGAAATGAGAGATGGAGACAAACCATGAGAGACTCTCGACTTTGGGAAACAAACTGAGGGATGCAAGAAGGGAGGTAAGTGGGGGGATGGGGTAACATGGTGATGGGCATTAAGGAGGGCACATGAGTTGACAATCCCTGGGTTTTACGTGAAACTAATGAATCATTGAACACTACATCAAATACTAACGATGTACTACTATATGTTGGTCAACTGAATTTATATATATATATATATATATATATATATATATATATATATATAAAACCAATGCAAATTCTGTTGGGGGACTGAGGTGAGGTCATCTAAGAAAGAGCTTTTCTTAAGTAAACTGGAAACACCCACAAGTATATGAGCATCTGCTCATGCTCTTTGGAGCCCTATGACTGCAGAAGACTCCTCTCAAGCCTTGTGGAAGAAGGGGCCCCAGAAGTCCTGGGCTATGTTGTGCTTGAATGGTCAGGGCCAAATTCCATCTCCAACATAGACTTGGCTCCCAGGGTCTTTCCCTGCTCTCCTGCTGTCATAGCTCAAACTTTGAAGTGGCCAGAAATGCCTACAGCGTCACACATATGGCTGCATGGATTACCACTCTCTGCCAGGGATTCCAGCTGGGGAGTAGGAGAATAAAGGCATGTGATGTTGAGGAGACATGAAGAAGAAATTTGTGATTTCCATATGGACAATGTCAAGGCTCAGGAGGCCTTTCATCAGGTTTTTATAAATTAATGATCAGGGTTAAGTCAATAGGGTTTAATAGAGTACAGATCTGGGTAAGTTATAATTCATGAAATCTGATAGATATGCAGGCCTCTGACAAGTTCAAAAAGAAAAGGTAAGAAGATGCAGTGATCAAGGACTTTAAGACAGGAAGGGATGGTAACAAAAGAATGAGCAGCTTTGTCCCATTTCCTCTGATGACGGATCAGAGGATAAGGCTGACTCACAACAGAAGTGCCCAGGTGAGCCTAGCCCAGCAACCCCAGCTAGCCAGCAATGTCCATATGCCTCACTGTGTTCATGGTTTCATTGAACACGCCACATACACTGCATCTCTCCTTGCAGTGATTCCTGATGGTAAAGAGGTGAAAGGCATCCAGTAGTGAGAAAATGTCAAGAAGTCTTTCATTTTCATGTGAACAATTTTCAGGGCTTTGGCAAAACTGTCCTTCAGACCTCATACGTCCATCCCTAGCATCAATTATTTCTCTTTGGAAATGCCCAGCACCCCGTGTGCAGGTTCAGATTGGCAGGTGCTCCAGCTCAACCCATTAAGATGCTAGGTTCTCATGCCACCTACCCCACCTTCCTTCCTTCCACCTGACAATTCTATGATCATGCAGTAATAACCAACTGTCAGATTGGGTTTTATCCTGGTTATAAATTAATCTGTTTTAATTGGTTTTATTTCCAGTCAAATGTGGAGAATGCAGCAAGAGATGGATCCCAGTAGGATTTCAGAAAAGCATTTTATTTTACTCTGTCACAGCTTCTTAGAAGAGATACAGTAAAATAAAATGTGGGTGCCCCCTCTCTTCTACCCGCCTGTGTCTCAGAGTAATAAACTTTCCATTTCAGTGGGGGAATGAAGCTATTTGTCAGTTCCAATGTCAAGAACGAATGCAATTTGAATTCTCCAGCCATTTATTTCGACAATTCTCTATTCTACAGCTGAAATAACTTAACATAAGAAATAGCTGTTCACTCTATGTAAAACTTGCAAACCTGGTTCCACAAGGCATATTTCTAAAAAATAATGAATCTAGAAGGGCTGTTGAGTAAGACGCTCCATCCATCGTGGTGTGATGGTAATGCCCGAGTCCACTGGAGCACTCTCCTCCATCGTCCTAGGCTCAGGAGAAACATCCCAGTGGGCCAATCTCTTCACTTCCCTCTTCATTACCATCATCATAATTGCTGCCATTTTCTCATAAACATTCACGATTCATCATCTTTCCTCTTTAAACTTGATGCGTTGATGACACCCAAATGGCCCTGAATGTGAAACCTTCAATGACTGAGACATGGAGAAAAATTAGAAATAATGATAAAATTTTTCATTTCACCCCTGACAAGTCCCTACTGCAGACAGCTACAGAAGACAAACCTGAGCTGTGGCTTGCAGCAGGAAAATGGCTTTGTCTGGATGGTAATGTGAAGGGAAGACTCGTGGGAAACCTGTTGATAGCAGCACAAGCCTCCCGTGTTCACTCTCTGTCCTGGGGCTGAGCACCAAACTTGATGTTTGGAAGGACTTTCACTTAAACTTTGCTCCCCTCCCCCACACACCTCCCTAATCAGGGTGAATATGAAAATGTATAGATTGACAAGAACCTAAAGAATGTGGTCTAGTAAAAAAAAATTAAGCTTTTCATTAAAAGTAATAGCAAACATTTATGTATTGTATAGTACTTGCTCTGTACCAGATTCTAAAGTATTTTACACATACGGCTTAGCCCTATTACAATCGTAGGAAGTGAATGCTAACACTGTCTTCATGTGAGGAAACTGAGATTCAGTGGCCTTGTCAAAGGCAGAGAGTTTTCAAATTATGGCACTGAAATCAGATCTAGGTACCATACCCAGAACCTGTGCTCTTAATCAGAACACTGTGTGTCATCTCTTAAAACTGCATGTTATTGAAATTTCCACAGGGCATTTTTTGAGAATTTGGTGTTCCTGGCAATGATCTCAGTGGGGTTCTGCCTAAAGTTAGAGGACAAAAAATTCCCAGTTCCTCTTGCAGCATCAGTGTACCTATACAGGTTTAAAGCTGTTTTACAAATTCTACAAAAGAAGAAAAGACCAGTCCTTCTTTTTCTAGTATGCTTGTGTTCTTTATTTCCCTCTGGGTAAAATGACAGGGGGAAAAGTGGAAACCAGGGAGGAGAGTTAAAGCCCAACAGGGACAGAAGGAGCCAGAAAGGGAAGCATCGTGCATGTTAGGAAGACAGTGGGGAAGAAAGTCTCTGCAGGATAGAATTCACACAGGAAAATATAAGGAAATACAGTCAGGCAGAAAGATGAACTGGAACAAGTTACAAGGGCCTTGAACATCAGAGTAGAGTTAGTTAGGCAAGGTTTACTGTGGGACCAGTTGAGCAAGGGAAGGAATGGATAGGAGTACACCAGCGCGACACTTTGTGACACTTCCCTGACACTCAGTATCTGTCCTCCCAAGGCCCTTTCCCTTTACTCTCAAGACTTTGTCATCTCTTCTGCTTCCCAGAGAAATCCAGAAGACATAACCTAGGTCTCCATGGTCCCTTCTTACAAAACCAGACTGCTTGTTAAGGAAATTTCCCACAGCTATTTGCTCTGTTTACAGACCAGAACAGAGCCAATATCCACAGCTTCTTGCCTGTCATTCATCAAAGGCTCCTGTCCTTCACAAATTTACTTCTCTGGATCCTCTTTCACCTCCCAAGGAGTCCCAAGTGTAAACACTGGGCATATTCACAAATCTCTCTCTCCCTAACTTTAAGCTGCAAAGAAATCATTGATCCACTGGGTGATTAGTTAATAGACTGCTAGGGAGGAAAATACAGTGCAACTTGTCTCTTAGCTGAGTGAAGTCTAGCTCTCTATTTTGTCTGTTTAATTCCTTTTCAGAGGTAATTGATCACCCTGAAAGTCTAGAGTATTGTGGGAGAGCAGAGGGAGGGACCTCATTGTCACTCCTATTCTCCCAGAATTTGGGCCATTGATAGTTGGACCAGGTAAGGGGAGATTAAATGAGATCGAGCGCAAAGGTGGAGTGGTGTGAGGGTATCATAGTCTTTTTGTTTTATCCACACTTAAAGGATGGGGAAATCATGGACAGGTCACTCCCTGCCAAAACTAAAGATAATAAAGCCTCAATCAATCAGGACAATATTAACCTAAATCCTCAATTAACTAGACCTTTTTTCCCCCTCCATTTTTGGAATAAAGGGCAAATAATAAAATTTCAGGTTGATGTCAAAGATCCATTTTTAGAAATATGTCAAGAGATTGAGAAGACAAGCTGAAGACTAGAAGAAAATATTTTAAAAGATGTATCTGAAAAAGACTACTATTTAAGATATATAAAACCCATAAAACTCAACAATAAAGAAATGAACAACCGATTAAAAACATGAGCAAAAGAATTGAACAGATGCCTTACCAATGAAGAGATATAGATGACAAATAATGGATATGAAAAGATAACCCACATCATATATCATTAGGGAAAAGCAAATTGGAACAACCATGAGATACGTAACTATTAGAATGACCAGACTCACGATTTGGTGAGTGTTGTGAAATGCGCAAGCCTAATGATTCACAGACCTGTACCCCTGGGGCAAATAATACATTATATGTTATTAAAAATAATTTAAAAAAAAAGAATGACCAAACTCCAGCACACTAACAATACCAAATGCTGGGGAGGATGTGGAGCAATAAGAAATCTCATTCATTGCTGGTGAGACTGCAAAATGGTATAGCCACTTTGGAAGGCTGGTTGGCTAAATAAACATACTCTTACAACATGATCCAGAAATCACCCTCCCTTGTGTTTACCCAAGAGAGTAGAAAGCTTATGTTCACACAAAAACTTGCACACAGATGTTTATAGGACCTTTGTTAATAATTGCCAAAGCTTGGAAGCAGCGAAGATGCCTTTGACTAGGTGATGGGTAAGTTGTGGTACATTCAGAAAATAGAATATTATTCAATATTAAAAAGAAATGAGCTATCAAGCCATAAAAAGACATAGATGAATCTTAGCTGTATATTACTATGTGAAAAAAGACCAGTCTGAATATAGGCAATCTCTGACTTACGATGGTTGACTTATGAATGTTTTACTTCATGGTGGTGCAAAAATGATATGATTTCAGTAAAAGCCATACTCCACATTTTTAATTTGGATCTTTTCCTGGGTTAGTAATATGTGGTCAATGCCTATCTCAGGATGCTGGGCAGCAACAGTGAGCTGCAGCTCCCAGCCAACCACACAATCATGAGAGGAAACAACCCATTCATGTACAACCATTCCATACCCATAAACCATTCTGTTTTTCACTTTAGGTATAGTATTCAATGAATTATATGAGACATTTAACACTTTGTCATAAAATAAGCTTTGTGTGAGATGATTTTTGCCCAACTATAGATTAATGTAAATGTTCTGAGCATGTTTAAGGTAGAGTAGACAAAGTTATGATATTCAATAGGTTAGGTGTATTAAATGCAATTTCATCTTACAATATTTTCAATTTATAATGAGTTTATTGGGCATAACCCCATTGTAAGTTGAGAATTACCCACATATGACATTTTGGAAAATATAAAACTATGAAGACAATGCAAAGATCTGTGGTATCCAGGAGGCATAAATGGGTACAGCACAAAGGATTTTTAGGGCAGGGAAACTATTCTGTATGATATTATCATATTGGGTACATGTCATTACACATTTGTCAAACCCATCAAAAGCACAACACAAAGAATGAGCCCTAGATGAAACCATGACCTTCGGGTGATAATAATGTGTCAGTATAGTTTCACCAGTTACAACAAATGTACCATTCTGATGCAGGATACCAATAGTGAGGAAGGTTGTGCATGTATGCGGCCAGAGAGCATATGGGAACATTCTATACTTTCCACTCAATTTTTCTGTGGTTATAAAACTACTCTAAAATATTAGGTCTATTTTCTGCAGAACTTGAATAGTAAATCTCTCCAGACTATTGTTTCTGAAGTCCTGACTCCTGAATAATCAAATTATGACCAGGACTGAAGTAGCAAAAGGTCATAATATATTGTAGATATTTTTTTTCAAAAATCGTTTTTCTACTACTTCACTAAACAGTTATTGAAGCACTGAGCTAATCTCTGAGGGTCTAAAAATAATACAAAACCCTGACCCTGGTCTTTGAGGAACTCATAGTGCAGTGGGAGAGACAGACCTGCAAACAATCATTTGTACCAAGTAGTAGAGCCTTAATGCAATAAATTTTTGAATTTCTACGGGAGCCCTTAAAAGAGATGACAGTTGGTTTGGAGGAAACTTTTGATTAATGCTCAGTGAACCATTATTCATTGACACCTTCCTACATGCAGTAAGTGACAACTCTGCTGGGCACTGTACCAGACAATAGGGAAACAACAGTGAGCCAGATGACACAGCTCCTATTGGCCAGGAAGATCACAGTTTAAAGATCCCTATTTTAATTACCAAGGAACATAATATTTAAGCTGAAGCAGGAAACCCCTCCCAAAATGTCTGGTTACTAAGAAATTTTTTTTTGTATGTTCCAATCACAGACAATTAGAATTAAGAGGGACGTTAGAGGTGTTCTATTACGATGGTTCTCAAACTTAGTTATACATTAGCCTTATATGGCACTCTTTCAGGAAACAACGATACCTGATTTTCCACCTAGTCCAATTAATTCAGAATATCTGGTGATTGGTAGTAGGTATTGATTGGTGCTTTTTAAATTTCCCTAAGTATGGGGCACCTGGGTGGCTCAGGTCATGATCTCAGGGTCCTGGGATTGAGCCCCGCATTGGGCTCTCTGCTCAGCAGGGAGCCTGCTTCCCCCTCTCTCCCTCTGCCTGCCTTTCTGCCTACTTGGATCTCTGTCTGTCAAATAAAATCTTAAAAAAAAAATAAGAAAAGAAAAGAAATGTAGAATCTAGGGCACTAACACAGATCCACTACATGAGAATCTTCATTTTAACAAGATGCCCACATATTAAAATTTGATAAGCACTGCTCTAAAGACTAATTTTATCACCAGATTTATCCAAGTTGTTATATATAGGTATAGTTCTGTGAATGAGTATTTAGGATATTTCCAGGTATTTTTTTATATTATGGAAAATATTGCTATGAATAATTTTCTATGTCTCCTACTGTACAGGTGAAGAGGTTTTGTAGGATACATACCTAGGATTGATGGGAAATAAATGACATAAATATTCAAATTCACAATGCCAAATTGCTTTCCAAAGTAAACTTTTAGATTCATGTACCTACTGAAGTATGTAAGAGTTTCTATTAACTCACATTTTCTCTCACATTGAGCATTGTCAGGTTTCTTGATTTTTGAATGTACTTACTGTAGTCTTGATTTATATTTCTCTGATTTATTAATGAGTTCAAAAATAATTTTAAATGCTTTCTCACAATTTGCATTTTCTCTTCTGTGTATTTTGCCAGTTTATTTATTGCATTATTGGGTTTTTTTTTTTCTTGTTGGTCTGGGTTTTTTATTTATAGATACAGATGTGTTTTCAATCACATGTTTTGCAAATAATTTTTCTAGTATATAGGTTCTCTTTCCACTTTCTCCAATGTGACTTATGATGAACCAATTCTAAGTTCTACCATAATAAAATTTATTTCTATCTTGGTTAGTAATTTTTGCCTTTTTTAAGAGATATTTCTCTACCCCAAGGTCTAAAATATATTCTCACACATTTTCTTCTCACATTTTTAAAGATTGAGTTTCATATTTAAGTCCTGAATCTATCTGGAATTAATTTTCATGCTCTTGGTACAGTAGAGATGAATGTCTTTTTTCTTTTTCTTTCTTTCTTTCTTTCTTTCTTTCTTTCTTTCTTTTTTTTTTTTGTGTGTGTGTGGAGAATCAATTGTCCCAGAACCATTATAGAATAATCTCTCCTTTCTTCCAGTTGATCTGCAAGGCTCTTGTGTGCTGTATATTCATCAGTCTGTTTCAGGACTCTGTCTTATATCACTGGACAATTTCTCTATTCTGGCAACAATACCCCAGAGTGTTAATCACAATTTTATAGTAAAACTTGGTATCTACTAGGGCAAATCCTTCCAACCTCTTTTTGTCCTTTAATATTTTGTTTATTCTTAACCCTTATAATTTCCATATAAGTTATAAAATCAGTCTGTTATATTCCACTCAAAATATTGTTAGGATTTGTATTTAGACTATATTATAAATCAATTTGAGAAGAACTGGTATCTTTTATAGCATTGAGGATTTCTTTTCATGAACATTGAACACTAATATCTTTCAATCAAGTTTTATAATCTTCTCCATGGTGTTTTTATATATGTTTGGTTAGATTTATATCTAAATATCTTTTTAAAATTTTGTTATTGTAAATTTTATTTTTTAATATTATTTTCCAATGTTTTGCTGGTAAAGTGCAGAAATGAAAATAATTTCTATGCATTATTCTTTAGCCACTTAGTCACTTAGATAAACCGTCTCATTATTTTAATTATACAGTCTATTAATTATCTGAAATTTATTATTTTATATTTCTTTTTTCATTTTTTAAAATCATGATAATTGTATTCTTTAATCCCCGTCATCTAGTTCCCTTATTTCCACCCCCCACCTCCCCTCTGGTGATCATCCGTGTGTTCTCTGTAGTTGAGAGTCTGTTTCTTGGTTTCTCTCTCTCTTTTTGTTTTCCCTTTGCTTGTTTGTTTTATTTCTTAAAGTCTGCATATGAGTGAGGTCATATGGTATTTGTCTTTCTCTGACTAATTTATTTCACATAGCATTGTACTCTCCAGCTTCATCCATGTCATTGCAAGTGGTAAGATTTCATTATTTTTTATGCCTGAATAATATTCCATTGTATATAGACCACATCTTCATCCATTCATCTATCAATGGATACTTAGGCTGCTTCCACATATATAATGCTACTATAAACATAGGAGGGCACGTATCCCTTTGAATTAGTGTTTTTATATTTGGGGGGTTAAATACCCAGTAGTATGATTCCTGGGTCATAGGGTAGTTCTATTTTTAATTTTTGGAGGAAGCTTTATATGGTTTCCACAGTGGCTACAACAGTTTGCATTCTAGACAAGTCACTGTCTCTGAAAACAATAATAGAATTGTTTCTTATTCTAATCTGCATATGTGCCAAGGACTGCTTACTATGTATATATATTCTCTTCTTTTTAGTGATATAACACTGTGAATCTCAGCTGGGATAATTGCTACCTTGCGGCTAGGTATGAGTAAATGACCAAGTTCAGGGCAGTAAGCTGTGAGCAGAAATGATATGTGAAACTTCCACATCATAACCATAAGGACAGAGTATTGACTAAGACTAGGATTTGGTATTTGGCTGTTATAGAAAACTCAACTGATTCCATATCCCCAAACAGCAGGCAGGATATTGATACTCAGAGACTTTCTCAAGAATCTCCTATTAATTGTTCCCAAGGACTAGAGAATGGGAGATAATCTAGTTTATCAGATTAAGAATGATGCCTCCTTTAAAATGAACAAGTCAGGAAACAACAAGTGTTGGTGAGGATGCAGAGAAAGGGGAACCCTCCTGCACTGTTGGTGGGGATATAAGCCGGTGCAGCCACTCTGGAAAATAGTATGGAGGTTCCTCAAAAAGTTGAAAATAGAGCTACCCTACAACACAGCAATAGCACTACTGGGGATTTACCTCAAAGATACAAATGTAGTGATCTGAAGGGGCACGTGCACCCCAATGTTTATAGGGGCAATGTCCACAATAGCCAAACTATGGAAAGAACCTAGATGTCCATCAACAGAGGAATGGGTGAAGAAGTTGAGATATATATATATATATATCGAGAGAGAGAGAGAATGGAAAATTATGCAGCCTTAAAAAATGAAATCTTGCCATTTGCAATGACATGGATGGAACTAGAGGGTATTATTTTAAGTGAAATAAATCAATCAGAGAAAGACAATTATCATATAACCTCTCTGATATGAGTAATTTGAGAAACAAGACAGAGGATCATAGGGGAATGGAGAGGCAAATGACACAAGATGAAACCAGAGAGGGAGACGAACCATAAGAGACTCTTAATCTCAGGAAACAAACTGAGGGTTGCTGGGGGGGCGGGGTGGGAGGGATAAAGTGGCTGAGTGATGGACATTGGGGAGGGTATGTGCTATGGTGAGTGCTGTGAATTGTGTAAGACTGATGAATCACAGACCTGTACTCCTGAAACAAATAATACATTATATGTTAATTAAAAAATTAAATTAAATTAAAAAGAGAAAGAATGGTGCCTCCCTACACCAGTCTTTGCAAATGGCCTCAATACTAAATCACTAAATTGACTGAGTTATGAGCTGAGCACAAAAGCTAAAACCTAAAAGAGTTTTGGAAGATATAAAAACTAAAATCTGAAGAGATCATTGGGTGTGTTAACTTTTAATGGAATTGATTAGAAACTCAAAAATTGAAAGCTATTTAGTTTGTGGGACATTATATTAACACAAAAACAAAAGTCTTGCCTGTAGAAGTGTAAAACTGTTCAATCCTTAGAGCCACAATTGGACCCCAAACTTGGACTAATAGGAATTGGACTGCAAAGGTTTTGCAGTTCCAAAAAAGGCACATTTTCTGATACTGACTCTAGATATGTGTATAGAGACCCATGGGAAGTGGGGGGAAAACACCCAGAGGGCAAAACAAGGAAAAATGAACAATGAACTTACTTCCAGAAGGCAGAAGCAAGGGCAGCCAACTATGCTAAACCAGGAACCTGCTCTGCTCCCAGGACAGTAGTCTCATAATTCATGCCCACCAAGATTTGATGACCTTTAGTATTTTCCATTCTTTGCTTTCCAAGTGGGAGTTTTCATTCTAATTGTATTTTTCTTACTTGTATTAGTAAAGCTATAGGCTGAGCTGTTATAGAAAAAAATACCAAAATAGAAATTTATTTTTTTCCGAGCTAATAATCCAAATAAAGTGGACTCTAAGAAGCAACCTCAGGTCTTAAGCTGACCAGGTAGAACTGTTGTCCTTAATACATGATTGTAACCTCTTTTTCAGTGTCCAAGTTGTTATGAATTCCTTACTAGCTACACATCCAGAGTAAGCATGCTGTCTTTAAGGGCATATCACAGAAGGTACACACGTTACTTTTACATATATTTTATTGACCCAAATTCTGTCACTTGTCGGCACCAAACCCCAGGGGAATTTAGAAAATGTGGTCTCTAGCTCACCAGTTATGTCCACCCTGTAAAACTCTACTACTGAAGGAGGAAAAGGATAATGCCTTCCTTGAGACAATCAACCATCACATTAATTCATTATTTTATGTGTGTGTGATGTACTGGCATGAAGTTACTTCTCCCTTTATTTGTTCTTCAGTGAACTATAAGAAGCTAAGGCCTCATGGAGAAAAATAAGCATCATCCAGATAACCAGAATTTCGAACAAGATACATTAACTGAATGGGACTTTGGGTTATTAAAGAACAGTTTTACTCTGTGTGTGGGGAGAGAGAATACATGAAAACTTAGATGCCATAAGGTGAAAACTATGGTAGTTATCTCAAGTCTATGAGAGAAAATGTATAAGGATATTCATCATAGCATTATTCGGTGAAAGGATGTAGAAGTAAGTCTAAGTGTTAATCTCTGGGAGAATAAATACGTAAATGTGGTAGATGCATATAAAGTTCACTATTCAGCAGAGAGCAGCAGTAGACTAGATGCATACATGAGAATATTGATGCACCTTAAAGGCATAACACTAAGTTAAAAAAGTGATTTATACCTTAACACCATTTATATAAGTGTAAAATACACTTTAAAATCTAACAATACATATATTGCACAAAGTCTGACAAAAATATACAAACTAACCCTGTTAAAATGGCTACCTATGGTGAGGAAAAGAACAAATAGTAAGGATCGAAAAAGAAATGTGGAAAATTAAAATAAGAGAAGATCCTAAATATATATATATACCAAAATTATTTCCTGACATTAACTCTAAAGAAGGATTAAACCTCTGAATCTGAGTTCTGAAAAGAAAAAAAGAATGACTTATGAAAGAAGAGTAGGGAGCAAGTAGGAGTCCCACTACTGAAAAAGACCAAGTAGTGCAGCATAACATATATGGTCATTAATATTGTAATAACTCCCTCTGTCCTTCCAAAACAACTATAAACCAGAAAAAAATACACAAAACAATGCTAAGATGTTGAACGTTAGACAACAAAACAAAGGGATCCCTCAGCAACAAGAACAAACGAGGCTAATTCTACAATTGCCCTGCTAATGGCCTGAAGAGGGATTCTAGACCACACTGCAGATAAAAATAGGCAGCCTTCCTGAGTTGAAAAGATGGAACTGGAAGTCTGAAAGCTAAGATGGCTAGAGCCTACGGAACAGAGTACTGGAGACGAGAAAGTTGAACAAAGAGAGAATTCCATTATCTGCAAAGGATCCTACTGAAATCTTCAACTGAGTACTGATGAGCACATGTAAAGGAGGATACTACTAAAAGCCAGGGGGAGACATACCAGAGATTATTAGAGGAAACAGTATCCAGCACTGACAGAGGATGGGAATAGTACCAGACTAGAAAACCTAGTCTACATGAGGCAAAGTACACAGAAGGGCTTTACCTAAGCAGTAGGGCAAAATTAGTCCTAAGCAAAACATTGCTCTGATCCCACCTAGCAATGCTATAAGATTAACCCTCAAAAGAATCAATTGTTTCCAAATGACTTAACTGTGTTCTAGAACAACTTAAGGATATTTATAGGAATTAAAAATATTTAGCATACAGCAAGGTAAATTTTTTCACTTATGATATCCAATACTAATTTACACTAATTTGAAAAGGCATATACTCCCCTGTTTATTGCAGCATTATTTAAAATAGCCAAATATAGAAGCAGCCTAAGTGCCCATTGATAGATTTGATAGATGTAGGATGTGCATATATATATATACATACATATATTTATATACACACACATATATACATATATAAATATATATATGAATATTATTCAGCCATAAAAAAGAATGAGATCTTGACATTTGCAAAAACATGCATGGACCTAGAGAGTATTATGTTAACTGAAATAAGTCAGATGGAGAAAAAGAGACACCATATAATTTCACCTACACGTGGAATCTAAAAAACAAAACAAATAAACAAACAAACAAAAAACATAAATAGACACAAATACAGAGAACAAACTGTTGGTTGCCAGAAGGAAGAGAGTGGGAAGATGAGCAAAATAGGTGAAAGGGATAAAGAGGTACAAACTTCTAGTTATAAAATAAATAAGTCACAAGAATGAAAGGTGCAGCATAACATTTATAGTCAATAATATTGTAATAACTCTGTAGGATGACAGGTGGTAACGATACTTCTCATGGTGACCATTGCATGTTATACACATGAAGCTAATATAATATTTTATTATGTCAATTATAGTTAAATAAAAAATTAAAAATAAAAATTTATCAAACAAAATAGGAAAATATGCTAAATAATAAAAAATGAAATAAAAAATATTAATTGGATAAATTATAAAACTTATTTTACAAATTATAAATTTATAAAAAACTGAAAAAAAAATAACCCATACAAATCACATCAAAACCACAATGAGATACCACTTCACCCTAGTCAGAATGGCTAAAATTAACAAGTCAGGAAATAATAGATGTTGGCAAAGATACAAAGAAACGGAAACCTCTTACACTGTTGGTGGGAATGCGAGCTGGTACAGCCATTCTAGAAAACAGTATGGAGTTTCCTCAAAAACTTAAAAATACAGCTACCCTATGACCCAGCAATTACACTTCTAGGTATTTACCCAAAAGATACAAAGATAGTAATCCAAAGGGGCACCTGCACCCCAGTGTTTATAGCAGAAATGTCCACAATAGCCAAACTATGGAAAGAACCCAGATGACTATCAATAGATAATGGATAAAGAAGCTGTAATTCATACACACACACACACACACACACACAACGGAATATGACTCGGCCATTAAAAAAAAAAAGGAAATTTCGCCACTTGCAACAATGTTGATGGAATTAGAGAGTATTGTGCTAAGCCAAATAAGTCAATCAAAGACAATTATCATATGATTGGAATTTAAAAACCACAAAACAGGATCATAGGGGAAGAGAGGGAAAAATAAGATGAAATCAGAGAAGGAGACAAACCAGAAGAGACTCTTAACTATGAGAAACAAACTGGGGGTCGCTGGAGAAGGGGGTGAGAGAATGGGGTACTGAATGATGAACATTAAGGAGGGTACTTGATATAATGGGCACTGGGTGTTATATGCAACTGATGAATCACTAAACTCTACCTCTGAAACTAGTAACACATATATGTTAATTAATTGAATTTAAATAAAATTTAAGTCAAATTTAAAAAATAAAATAAAACTGATTTTGTGCCCCCCCCCACCAAAAAACCAACCCATAAATGATATGGATGATAGGATTAGTAGACAAGGACATTATCATAACTATATTCTATATGTTCCACAAACTAGAGAAAGAGTTAACATGTCAGAGATAGGGAAAACTTTTTAAAATTCCCAACCTTCAAGAGATGATAACTACAATGTCTGAGATAGAAAATATAATGGGTGGAATTAACAGTATATTAGACATTGCAAAAGAAAATATTAGTGAATTTGAAGAAATTATCCAGCATAAAACATGGAAAGGAAAAAGATTTTCAGAAGGCACATCATAATCAAATTACTTAAAGCCAGAATTTAAAGAGAAAATTTTAAAGCAGCAAGAGATAAAAGGCATATTTCATACAGAGCAACAAGATAAAGATGATAGCAAATTCCTTATCAGAAACAATGAAAGTCAAAAGAAAGTGAAGCAATATTTTTGAAGTACTGAGGGAAAGAAAAAAACCGTCAAACCTCCTTGAATTCCATACCTAGAAAATACATCTTGCAAAGGTGAAATAAAGACATTTTCAGGCATAAACAAGTTTGAAAGTTTTTATTACTAACAGAATGTCACCACGCGCATAGGGAAAGTCCTATGGGCAGAAAGAAAGTCATATCAAAAAGAAATGCATGTACACAAAGAAAGAAGAGCACCAGATTTGAAAACTACACAAGTAAATATAAAATTCATTGTTATTACTTATATGTCTTCAAAAAGCAGTTCATTCTTTAAAGCAAAAGCAAAAACACTAAAATATATGTTGGGATTTGCAAAATATGCTGAAATCAAATGTATGAAAATACTGCAATGTTCAGAAATTGAAAAATTCTATTATAATATTCTTAAATTATATATAAAGTGATATAATATTTTTAAAGATTTTATTTATTTATTTAAGAGGAAGAGAGAAAGCTTGAGTTGGGGGGAGGGGCAGAGGGAGAAGCAAACTTCTTATAGTGCAGGGACCCCAATGCAGAGCTCAATCCCAGGACCCTGAGATCATGACCTAAGCCAAAGGCAGAGGTTTAATCGACTGAGTCACCCAGGCACCCCAAGTGATATAATATTTTTAAATATTTTTAATTTTAAATCCAGTATAGTTAACATACTTTTATTTGATTCAAGTGTACAATATAGTGATTCCACAATTTTACACATTATAAAGTGGCATATTACCTGAGGATAGACTATACTGCCTTAAAGATGTGTATATAAACCTTAAATGAGAGGTTCCTGGGGGCTCAGTTGGTTAAACAGCCACCTCTTAGTTTCAGCTCATTATATACATACATAAATTTAAACGAAACCTTAAATGAAACACAAAAAATATTGCAAATGAGGCAACAAAGAAGAAAATATGGACTTTGCCTTATGGTATGCCAAGGCAGTTCTGGCATGTCAATTTCATTTAGTGTTGGCCAATTTTTGGTCCATGTTTCAGCTAACAAACCAAACAAACTATTAGGGCCCCTTTCAAGTCTTGGAGCTGTACTATTAAAATGAGAATCTCTGCAAGAGGACCATATCAATAAATTTGCTCTAATCCAATTTTATGTGCCTTCCATTATTCTTCCACACCCTTCATATCTATTCCCACACATATTCCCCAGATTTCTCTCTGTATAAATTGGAAACGCATTCAGTTATTTTAGAATGCATACATTTCCTTTTATCTCACCCTTAAGGGCCTGCTGAGACTTGAATCTTGCTGTAGATCTAGAAGCAATGAGGGGTCACATGGGGGTAGACCCTGAGAAAAATTAGTAGTATCTTGCAAGGCAACTACCTCAGGAAAGTGTATTACAGTTCCCTTAGACAAAGCAGGTTAATCTCTTCAAACAGGGGCAAGGGCAGCAAAGAAGTCTGCTGGCAGAGAAGACGCAGCAGAACTTAAGGGTTCACTATCTCCAGCTTCATCAGGGTCTGTCCACATGTCCCCATCCTAGTTTTCAGGATCCTATTCCTTCCTAGACAATGTCCTTAGTTTAACAGAATATACCCTATAAGGTTGAGAATTCAATTTGCTTTGTAATTCAGCTACTTGGAGGATGAGACTCTGAGTCTGGTTTTAAGAAAGTATCCAAAAGCTTAGGGAGATTATAATGTTATAGTGATTTTACCAGAAAGATCTACTAGGGCTCTATGGGAGGATCCAAGTGACATCCCTTTCACCACAACAATGAGAAATAAATAATGAGGTGAGCCCTAGCATTCTTATGTCGGGTAATTCTCTGTAGGCCAGGGACTACAATGGGATTTGTTGCCTCTGAATGAGGATACTTAAATGAAGGGATATAATTGGATCCCAAGGTAGCAGGGTGTTCAGCAGTGGCACTTAATCATCACAGACCAGGTGGGTGGACAGCATGTTCAAGGCAGTAATCAGAATAATCTGACACAGAGACTACACCTTTGGTTCTTTGATCATTGTCCCTAGAAGAGAAATAGATGCGCAATCTACTAAAGCAAGCAGAAGAATTTTAGGCCAAGTGAGCAGAAGTCTAACTTGAATCACCAAAACAGAAAATATTGCCCCTTCAATCAATTTTCAGACTTAATCAAGTTTTACCAGGGTGACTGTACATTGGAGAAAAGGAAAATAATTAGACTTTGGGGGATTATTGAAACATTGACTCTGAACTGTCACTGATTTTAGAAGACCCAAAATGTCACTGTGGCCCACAAGTCATAGTAGGAGCAATGCAGGTCAGATTATCAATAAGGTTCTAATTCAAGTCTATCCAACAGTGGGTACAGTGGATCACCAAATACAACCCATGGTTATTTTCACAGTTCCAGAATGCATAATTGGAGTAGACATACTGCACAACTGGCAGAATCCCCACAGTTTCCCTAATCTGTATAAGAAGGGCTAACTATGGTGGGAAAGACCAAGTGAAAGCCACTAAAACTGATTCTACCTGGGGAAAGAGTAAACCAAAAACAATACCACATTCCTACATGGATTTTGGAGACTGAGGCCATCATCAAAGAGTTGAAGGTTATCGGGGCAGTGGTAATTCCACATATTTCCATTCAAATCCCTAGTTGGTCTGTGCAGAGAACAGATGGATCTTGGAGATTGACAGTGGATTATCATAAATTTAATCAGGTAATGATTCCAATTACACCTGCTGTTCCAGATGTGATTTCATTGCTTGAACAAATTAACACATCCCTGATACCTAGTATGTAGCTATTGATCTGGAAAAATGTACCTTTTCTTGATACCTGTTAATAAAGCCCACCAGAAGCAATTTATGTTCAGCTGGAAATAAACCTTCACTGTCCTAATTTAGGAGTATATCGATGCTCCAGCCTTACGTGATAATTCAGTCCACAGAAACTTGATTGCCTTTCCTTTCCACAAAGTATCACTCTGCCCCATTACACTGATGACATTGATGTGCTAGTAAGCTAAAACTGGCCACTATTCTAGACTTACTGGTAAGAAATTTGCATGTCAGAGGTTGGGGAATAAATATAAAAAAAATTCAGATGCCTTCCACCTCAGTGAAATTTCTAGAAGTCCAGTATTGACATCTATGTCAAGATATTCCTATATCTTCTAGGTACCTAGATATATATTCCTATATCTTCTAGGTACCTAGTGACCCTCTAGATTTTAGAGGCAACATATTCCTCATTTGGGCATATTACTCTGGCCCATATACCAAGTGACCAAAACAGCTGTTGTGAGTAGGACCCAGAACAAGAAAAGTCTCCCTAACAAATCCAGGCTGACATGCAAACTACTCTGCTGGTTGAACTGTGTGATCCATCAGATCAACGGTGCCTGAAGGATCAGTGGCAGACGGGAATGCTGCTTAGAGCCTTTGGCAGACACAGGTATTTTCTTAATAGAAATAAAACGATATCTCCATACAAAGAATTGCACACAAAAATTCACACCAGCTTTACCTGATATCGTTATAAACATTAAAAAATCCAATGTCGGGCACCTGGGTGGCTCAGTGGGTTAAGCCTCTGACTTCGGCTCAGGTCATGATCTCAGGGTCCTGGGATCGAGCTCCGCATTAGGCTATCTACTAGGCAGGGAACCTGTTTCCCACTTTCTCTCTGCCTGCCTCTCTGCCTTCTTGTGATCTCTGTCTGTCAAATAAATGAATAAAATCTTTTTAAAAATTTAAAAAATAAATAAATAAAAAATAAAAAAAACCAATGTCCATTAACTGCTAAATGAATAAAAATATTATGACATATTCATTCAATGGAACATTACTCAGCTATAAGAAGAATGGATCAATGAACAATAGATCTGTGCTACAATATGAGTGAAACTCAAAACAGTTATGCTGAGTAACAGAAGCCAGACACAAAAATGTTTACGGTATATGATTTCATTTGTATGCAATTCGAGAAAATGCAAACTAATCTAAAGTGGAAAGAAAACAGATCAGTGGTTGCCTGGGGGGAAGGGGCGAGCAATGCTGAGTGGGCAGGAGGAACGTTTTGAAGATGACAGATATGTTAGTTATTACTGTGGTAGTGGTTTCACGGGCGTATATATATGTCAAAACTTAATCAATTTGTACACTTTAGGTATGTGAAATTCATTTAATGTCAACTATACCTTAATCAACTTAAAAATATTTACATATAAGAAAATAATTGCATGGGGAAAATGGTTTTCTCTTTCCCATTCAAAATGATACTGTAGGCTAAATGTCTCTTATAATTTGTTATGAGATTTGTTTTTTCCTTTTATTTTATTTTTATCTTCTTAAGAACTTTATACAATATTATATAAATTTGGAATGACCATATTACATTTGGACTTTATTTGGGAGAATTGGCTGGTAAAACTCTCCAGTGTTTTATTTTTTACAAACTTTAAAAATATTATTTAATTTCTTAATAGATTAGATTTATCCAGACATCCTTTTTCTTCTTGAAATTATATTTTAATTTACATTTTTCTAAATTTTTTTCCATTTTGTCTCAGAGTTTGCTGTCGTAATTTTTTTATCTTTAATATCTCCTATATCTGTAATTATGTCTCCTTTTTCTGACTTAATATCATTCTTGTGTTTCTCTCTTTTAGTCCCACTTTATTTCACTGTATTTTTTTTTCCTTCTATTGTAATCAACTTTCGAATTTCTTACCATCAACTTTTGGCTTTGTTGATCTACTTTTTATTAATAATACTGCCTGAATCTGTGTATATATGTCTTCATTCCAGTTCCAGAAAATTCTCAGCCAGTAACTCTTTAAATGATTCCTCTTCTCCAGTCTATCTATATATTATCATATGTCTTATCTCCTTGCTCTCTGTGAGGCAGTCTAAGTAATTTATTTAAACATATATTCCAGATCATTAATTTTCTCTTCAACTATGTATAATCAACTATCAAAGACATCTATTAAGATTTTTATGTCAGTAGTGTGATGGAGGAAAAACTTTTCCTCTACCCTCCTGGGTTCTGTGACTGATTTAAGAATTACGTTGTAATTGGGGCACCTAGCTCAGTCGGCTAAGTGGCAGACTCTTGATTTTGACTCAGGTCATGATATCAGGGTCCTGGAATGGGGCCCCACTTCAGGCTCCACACTCAATGGGGAGTCTGTTCAAGGATTCTCTCTCTCCCTCTCTGTCTGCTTTTACCCCTGCTCACATGCTCTTGCATGCTCTCTATCTCTTTGAAATAAATAAACCTTAAAAAAAGAATTACATTGACATATAAGAGATTAACAGGGAAAAACATTTTAATTATGTGTGTGTGCATGGGAGTTTCATAAAAACATGAGATTCAAGGAGGCAGCCAGGTGATTGGGACTTACATACCATCCTGAGCTAAGGAAGAAAGAGAGGGGTTTCAGGCTTCTGCAGGTGGGGAGGCAAAATATGGGAAGGAGAGGGGAGGAAATAGAGGATAAGTCAAGTTTGCCATATTACACAGTTAACTTTATAACTACTCTGGGAGTAGCTCTCTTCCTGGTACAGGTACATTTACTAATGGAAATTTCATTTTTAAAGTATAAATTTCCTTTATAAAAGGGAAAAATTAAACTTTATTTTAGGCTTTTTTTTATTTAGCTCAAAATAATCCATATGCTGAAGTGGAATATTTTAGGGTAGCATGTTCTGAACTCCACCAGCAGTTTTTTTCATTTATAGAAATTCTCTTTGGCTATTTTTTAAAATCAGTATGGCCATATTTGATCATCTGTCATTGTTAGTATTTATGTTTCATTTCTTAGAGTTCATACACAGATAAGCATCAGTTAATTTCCATTTCTACAGTCCTGGTGGTCTAAATCTGATCTGTTATTTCTTCTGATTCTCACCCAAGGTAGCTTGCCTTCCCTTATAGCTGATGACTTTGGAATTCATATTCAGTCTATATTAAATGTGAGGTAATTTGGGGGGCTTAAAATGAGAATATTTTCTCCCAGGAAGGATTTGTATCTATGTCTTCTAGGAGCTAGGGAAAGTCACTGGTCTGGAATGTCTTCAAACTCCCCTTAAGAACTGTGGTGGCTAAGACAGGAGTCGGGGCTCTGTTCCACCTCCTTCTGCTGGAACAAGGCCCATAACATGGATTACTGTCCTGCTAAGGACATCTGTCCTTAGGACCACCCTGCCCACTACTCCCATTCTGCCCTCATCTCAGAGTTTGTTTTCTGTTCTCTCCAGTTTAGGGAGAGGAACAAGATAGTGTACTGTGAACTCACCTACCTCTCCTCTCTTTTTTTTTTTTAATAAAGATTTTACTTATTTATTTGACAGAGATTACAAGTAGGCAGGGAGGCAGGCAGAGAGAGAGAGAGGAAGGAAAGCAGGCTCCCTACTGAGCAGGGAGCCCCATGCAGGGCTGGATCCTAGGACCCTGGGATCATGACCTGAGCTGAAGGTAGAGGCTTTAATTCACTGAGCCACCTGTAAAGGCCCATTTAGCCAGGGTGATTCCATCCAGTTAAACAGTGATTTTGTTTATGCAGTGAAACTTAAACTGACCCTGCCCCAGGGGGACTTACTTAAAGCAAGTCCGGGAAACCAGTCCCAGGTAAAAAAGCCCAAATACAAGGGTGGGTCAGGTCAGGTGGAGATAACAGCCCGAATGCAGGGATGAGTCGGGTCAGGTGGAGACATCCAATCAGTGGGGCGTGCATACTGTCTCCCTAGCTACCAAGGAGTGTGGGCCCCACCTTTTGGGTGCCTTTTGGGTGCCAATTCTGACCAAGGTGATAGGCTAGTTCAAATAGCTACTATAGGGTAAATTGTAATTCAATTGGCCACCCATGTGTGACCTAGCATGACTGTGCAGCTTTCTCTGTGTGTTACAATCTCATTGGCCACCTGTGTGTGACCAGGCCCAACCACATGGCCTTTGCTCTATAAAAGTTAGTCTATGAGGCTGGGAGGGGTCGCCCTCTCTGTAAGAGGTGGCCCTGAATGGTTGGTTTGATTCTCGATGCTTGGCGAGAAATAAAGCTTTGCTTGACCTTTGCTTTGTATTAGTCTCACTCCTTTAATCATGGACCCATTATTGAGGGACTTTTCACCGCCCAGGTGCCCCCTTACCTCTCCTCTTATGAGCCTATCAATTCACCAAAAAGTGTTTCCATTCAGGATCCAGTTGTTCTACTGTGGGAGGACCTATTAGAGCACTTAGTATCATGTGTTGTCAGGTGTGAAACTTAAGTCTATGTCTCTTTGACTTGTTCAATGTTATTTTTATTTTTTATGCCATGAAAGCTAATGCTGGCAGATCATAGGACTTCTCAGCCTCACTGGCATGAGCCAGTTCCTCACAATGAATCTACATATACCTGTGTGTGTGTGTGTGTGTGTGTGTGTGTGTGTGTGTGTGCGCGCGCGCGCTCATATATACTGGTTCTGTTCCTCTGTAGGATCCTAAGAGAAATTTAAAGCTGTGATTAAAGTTAAGTGAGGTTACATTGGTGGGCCTTAATCCTATATGCGTGGTGTCTTTAAAAGAGAGAGAGACACACCAGGGAGGCACAGACAAAAAGGAAAGACCATGTGAAGACACAACAAGATGTCAGTCATCTGCAAGCCAATGAGAGAAGCTTCAGGAGAAACCAACCCTGCCAACATCTTTTTTTTTTTTTTAAGATTTTATTTATTTGACAGAGAGAGAGATCACAAGTAGAGAGAGAGAGAGAGAGAGAGAGGAGGAGGCAGGCTCCCTGCCTAGCAGAGAGCCCGATGTGGGACTTGATCCCAGAACCCCAAGATCAGGACCTGAGCTGCAGGCAGAGGCTTAACCTACTGAGCCACCCAGGCAGCCCCCTGCCAACATCTTAATCTTGGATTTTCGACCTCTAGAACTGTGAGAAAATGAGTTTCTATTTTATTAGAAATAAAATATTAGAAAATTAGACACCACCCAGTCTATGATATGTTATTATAAGAGTTTCTAGCAAACTAATACAGGAGATTTCTCGGTGTTCCTCATGTTTTCTTTATTCCTAGAATGGTGCGTTCCTCTTGTCTTCATAAGAAATTTAACCCATCCTTCAAGGCTAACTCAATTGTCGCCTCTTCTGTGAAACTTTCCCAGATTCTCTGTGTTCCCATATTTTGACATATTTCTTTTATAGCATTTTTAATATTGTGTTGGTGCCTGCCTCTTGTACAAGACTGTGAACTCTTTAAGAATAGCAGCCATACAAAGTCCGTCTTTAAATTCCCAATACCTAGTTTAAATGCCTGTTGGATGAAGATATATGAATGGATGAATGAAAGAATACAGGAGATGCAATTTCCCCTTAAGATGCCATACTCCCGAGCACCTGGGTGGCTCAGTGGGTTAAAGCCTCTGCCTTCGGCTCAGGTCATGATCTCAGGGTCCTGGGATCGAGTCCCGCTTCGGACTCTCTGCTTAGCGGGGAGCCTGCTTCCTTCTCTCTCTTTCTCTGCTTGCCTCTCTGCCTACTTGTGATCTCTCTCTCTCTCTCTCTCTCTCTCTCTCTCTCTGTGTGTGTCAAATAAATAAATAAATAAATAAAAACCTTAGAAATAGATTTTTTTAAAAAATGCCATACTCCCTACTGCCCTCTGGTGGCTATTTATTCTACAACACTGAATCTAAGGCAGTTTCCCCACAGAGCCCGTTTTCCAACTTTCGAAAAATTCTCTGCTCCTATTTTGGTATTACCACAATCTACTCTCCTCATTACATCATCCACCAACTTCCGATCATCCCCCTCATTTACTGAGAACATTTGTACCAAGATCCCAGTCCTCACTCCCCTAACATCAGTGACTTTCAATGACATGTAGATCATCCTTCTCAAAGACTGATTCAAAATTTCTTCCTCAGCCCTAGCATGTTATCTACATTCTACTTCAGTAACTCATTACTTGGCCACACCCAGACTTCACTGTCACAAAAAGATTTTCATATCTGGATATCTTGACTCTGTAGTAAGTGGAATAACGACCCCCAAAGATGTCCACATTCTAATCCCCAGAACCTGCCACTGTGTTACCTTTTATGACAAAAGAGCCTTTGCAGATGTGCTTAAGTTAAGAATGTTGACATCAGAAGATAACCTTAGATTACTGAGAGGGGGGGCTCAATATAATGACAAGGGTCTTTATATGAAATACGCAGAAGGGTCAGAGTGAGAGAAGTGACCACAGGAGCAGAAGCCTATGTAATGTAAGGCCATGACCAACAGAAGGCAGGCAGTCTCTCAAAGCAGGAAAGGGCAAGAAAGCAAGTTCTCCCTTAGAACCTCCAGAAAGAACACATCCCTGCCAAGTGGGTTTAGATTTATGACTTTCAGAACTGTGAGAGAAAAAAAAATGTATGTTGTTGTAATCACTGTTTATGGTAATCTGACAGAGCAGCAATAGGAAACTAGCACAGGCTCTAACAGACCAATCTCTAACCACAAGTTTTTAATCATCTGGTTCACTCCATTTCTTTCAGGACAACTAACCTTATTCTCACAATTGATATTCTCTCTCTGGCTACATTTTCTTTCTTAGATGCACAGACACCATGATTTTAAATATTAATATCTCTCCTCTCAAGACATCAAGGTCCTAACCCGAGCTAGGTCCTCAGTCCCTCTTTATTCTTTTTTTTTTTTTTAAAGATTTCATTTATTCATTTGACAGAGATCACAAGTAATCAGAGAGGCAGGCAGAGAGAGAGGAAGGGAAGAAAGCTCCCCGCTGAGCAGAGAGCCCAACTCGGGGCTCCATCCCAGGACCCTGAGATCATGACCTGAGCCGAAGGCAGAGGCTTTAACCCACTCAGCCACCCAGGCGCCCCCCTCTTTATTCTTTATATGAACTTCAGGAGCTCCTTCTGTTTCTCAGAGCAATAATTACAAACCAGGTCACCTGCCCCATCACACTCCTCTCTTTAGGAAGTTACTTGACTTCTGCTTTTGAAAGAAAATCGAGGTGTGGCATGAGCTGCCTCCAGCATGCCCCCTTGCTGGAGTGCCTCCCCCTTGCTCTCACTATCAGCCTCTCCTAACAGACCTTCCTGCTCTCTTCCCCTTGCTCTTTCTATCCTCCATTCACCTAAAATAACTCACTTACTTCTTTATCTTTTTCCAATGTTTTCCAACTTTCTATGAAGACTTTATTGACACCACCCAATTCCCCGGTTGACCAACCCTCCTTCATGTTCCCATTTTATTATACATTCTTCTACTGCAACTGTCATACCACCCATGATGTTTGGTTACATTGATTTATGTGTCTTTCTCTTTCAACTAAACTGCGAGTCCCTTGAGGTGAATTACTGTGTCTTATTTGTCTCATTATCTCTAATGCATCTAACACTTTGCCTATAATGTTTTAAGAAATGGTAAGAAGGAAAGTAGGAAGGACTTAGTGAGATGGTGAGTGATATAGCCAGACAACAAGCTTCCTCCCACCACATATACATACCATGACCATCACCAAACATCAGTTCTGCCTCTCACCTCCTCCCTGTGATTAATCTGTTTGGAGACTCAGGCTGGTCCCAGATCTCTAGGCAGAAACTCATTCCAGTCAAAATGACAAGTGCACTGGCATGTTCATCTGAGAGTCCTATTTCATCAAATCCACTTCAGAATCAGGAAGGCACTCTTGGCTACCTATGTACTCCAGACCATCTGGTCAGGTGGCACAGTGCCCACTTACAAGGTCAGTTTCTTACTGCCCTGAACACTCCAGATTATGCTGCAGAGTAAACTTTCTCTCTGAACCATCACAGGAAAATCTTCAGAATCACACTAGACTCCCTCTCATCCACTTCTTTTAGTTCTTGGTTAAATGGCAGGGATATTTCTCCAGAGCATCATTGCAATGTAACTGTCCCTCTGACTGAGGACAATGAAATGGTCTGGGAGGACAAAGGACCAGCACCCACTTCTTATATTCCTTTTTTGTGGGAAGGAGACACCAGTGAAGTGGTCTGTACCATGGAAACACTGGACCACATTCTGGCATCTCAGGGATGTGTCCAGTCAGCTTCGTGGACATTCTGATCCTAAATCAAACTCTTTGTATTAGAATTGATAGGCATTAACTATGCTTCATGTCTAAATGATGGTTCCTTTTGTATTCAAAAGAAACCGTTGCCCCAACAGTAGGCATGAGAGAAGCTACGATATGTTTGCCTCTTGTTGGCACAGTTTTTGGTTGGAGTTTGCCTGAAGGTTCCTTTAAACTTCTGGGAACTAATGGCTATAATGATGAACCCTGCTAACATCATAGAGAAAGCTGAAGATGAGTAATCATAAATAGCTTTATACAAATTATATGCATCCTGTGCTAAAATAAAAAGGATAGCCACATTGCTAGCAGAGCTCCTGGGGACCAAGATGGGGAAGAAAGCTGGCTTCACACGACACCGGCACATTCTAACACCGGTCAGTTCTACTGTCAGGTATTCAATCTTCCTGTAGGTAATTCTGTCTGGGTGGATTTCAAAGCAAATATATTTGAGGATTGTCTGAAAATACATCTCTACTTCTGCCTTCTTTTCCTATTTATTTGAGAAATGGGGAAGATAGCATGAAAGGGGTTAGAAACCAACTCTCACCGTTGAAGATCCAACATAAAGGCTACCTGCTCTGTGAGGTTCCCTCTAAACCACTGGAAGCCCCAGTGATCTGTCCTTTCCCTGAATACCTGTAAGATTTTGCATTTTACTATATACCATACTGACTTGCATTATTAGTTACCCATTCATGATCCAGGAACTTGTCTCCCCAATGAGCTAGCTACCAGGCCCTGTGTTGTTGTTGTTGTTGTGTTTTGTTTTGTTTTAGGATTTTATTTATTTATTTGACAAAGAAATAGAGAGCACAAGTAAGCAGAGCAGCAGGCAGAGGAAGAAGGAGAAGCAGGCTGTCCGAGGAGCAGGTAGCCGAATGCGGGGACTGGATCCCAAGACCCTGGGATCATGACCTGAGCTGAAGGCAGCTGCTCAACCCACTGAGCCACCTAGGCTCCCCTACCTGCCAGGTCCTTGAGGACAAGGACTGCTCAATTTGTCCACATTACCTATTCTCAGTGATTGAATACAGCAGATGTTCAAGGTATCTGATTGTTTGGGTAATGCTACCAGCAAATAACCCCCAAGTCCCAAATATGATTTTGTTACAGAGTATGTGAAATATAAGGAAAAAATCTAGCTCTGTATAAACTTTGTACGCCTTGTGTTCTGCAATTCCTGAGAACAAGGTACACGAGCTGTGTATTGGGGGCTGCAGGGGGGCCCCAGGAGGGAGCGGGGTAAATGTTAAAATGTATCAAGCCAATAAAAAAAATGCCCGCATGGGATTAAAACAAACTGGATTACTGAGAGTTTGCCTAAACAGTAAAAAATGCTGGCCGACTCCATTTAATAAAACTAGAAGTCTCAGTCTTCGAGGGTTACTGCCTGCAATGCCGCTCTGTGCTCCACACGGCTTTGGGAACTTAGCCCACCCTTCAGCACGGCTTCTTCAAGCAAGAGTTTGGGAGACCACTTTCCGCTGGTGTTGTCACGGCCGATCCTCACCACCAGGGGGAGCCGCGCGCAGCGCCGCTCGTCGGGGCGCGCGGCCGTTCTCCCAGCATGCCCCACTCTGCCGACGTCGACCCGGAAGTTGTCGCCGGCAGCCGCCGGCCGGCAGCCGTGACAGAAACCGGGCGGCTGATTGCAGTCGCCCGGGGAACCGAGCCTGGGGGAGAGTTCCTCCGAGGGCGGCGGCGAAGACACTGTTGTGTCCCCTACAAATCGGGGTTCGGTCCGGGCGCGCCCCCCCCAGCGGTGTATGACCCGGTGTTCGGCGTCTGTAAGTGTTGGGTGAGGGGCGCCGTAGGCCCTGCCCCGCCCTCCCCAGGCAGTGCAGAGGTTCTCCGACCTCTGCATTATGAAGGCCTCGGAGTCTCCGAGAGCGGCGTCTCGGCTGGAAGGGGCTGGAGCGAGGGGGAGAAGCTCAGCTGTCTCTGTGGCTTTGCAGTGCGTGTAGGACTCCGAGGACCCAGAGTCCTGCCCCGGTCCCTGAATAGCAACCCAGATAGCCTTGTCTCCGTACAGTTAACGCCCCATTCCCGAACTCAGGTGGAGTAGAAAGAGGGCGATCGACCGTCTGGGTAGCCATCTGCCTCTTTCAGCCATGAAGGCGGAGACAGTGTCCTCGTTACAAGAGGCTCCAGCTGGGTCGAGCTGGAACCTCAATAACCTGCTGAGTAGCCGGAAGCTGATGGCTGTGGGGATTGTGCTCTGCTGGCTCCTGGTCATCCACTTTCTGGTCAATGTGTGGCTCCTATGCCTTTTGTCCGCATTGCTAGCGGTGCTGGGAGGATGGCTGGGCTCAAACGCCATTGTGGGGGCTTCAGGTCGATTGCACCTGGAACGCTTCATCCCAGTGGCCACCTGCCCTCCAAATCCTGAGGCAGAGAGGCAACTGGAACAGGAGATCGACCGCACCATCCAGATGATTATGCGGGACTTTGTGTCATCGTGGTATCGCACTGTGAGCCAGGAGCCAGCCTTTGAGGAAGAAATGGAGGCTGCCATGAGAGGGTTGGTCCAGGAGCTCCGGAGGAGGATGGGCATGGTGGACAGTCATGCTCTTGCACAGAGGGTTCTGACTCTCTGCGGTTGTCACCTGCAGAGCTATATTCAGGCGAAGGAAGCCCTGGCTGGGAAGCAGAGTGGTACCATTGAGCCCTCCCAGCTCTGGGAGGCTTACTGCCGAGCTGCTGCCCCACATCCTGCTGTACAGAGCGTCACCACTGAGGTCACCTATACACGTGGCATTGTAAATTTGTTGCTTCAAGGACTAGTGCCAAAGCCCCACTTGGAGACCCGGACCGGTCGCCATGTCGTGGTGGAACTCATTACTTGCAATGTAATCTTACCACTGATCAGCAGGCTGTCAGATCCTGACTGGATCCACCTTGTACTTGTGGGCATCTTTTCCAAGGCCATAAATAATCCAACAGCGGTGGTTAAATCAACTTCCCCAGCCAGTGCCCTGGAAAAGCCCTCAGTGCCCACATCTCTGCCACTGATTGTTGAGGTACAGAGCCTCCCAGAAGTGAGAGCCCCTTCTCCAGCAGCAGCGCCAGTGCTACTAAACTGTAGTGAGCCAGACGGGCCTTCCCACCACTCCCCAGAAGTTGAAGAAGGCCGTGAAGCAATAGAGGGAGAACTGGGTGGCATGCCAGAAGAGAGAAAAATAGGAAACAACTCATCTCATTTCCTGCAGCCAGATATTCGAGGCCCTTTGTTTTTATGTGAAGACACAGAGCTGGAGTCTCCATTGTCCGAGCTGAGCAAGGAAACCATCATGCTCATGACCCCAGGCAACTTCCTCTCTGACAGGATCCAGGATGCCCTGTGTGCCCTGGAGGGTCCCCAGTCTCTGGAGTCTAAGGATATTGAGGGATCCGAAGGAATTGAGGGAACAGAGCCCGAGGAGGGTCCAAGAACAGAAAGAGAGACAGGGCTGCTAGTCTCCATGCTGAGTTCCTGCCCAGAGATCCACATTGACACAGCAGACAAGGAAGTGGAACAAGGAGATGTCACCTCTCTTACAGCTTTGCTGACAGATCCAGAAAGGACCTGCCTCCCACGACCCTCAGGCTTAGAGAAGGATCTCACCAATGACATGAGCTCTGTAGATCCTAGTCTGCCACAGGTTCTGCTTTCCTCTTCTCCAACTGGTCCTCTCACCTCAGCCACCTTCAGCTTTGAGCCCCTTAGCAGTCCAGATGGCCCAGTTGTCATCCAGAACCTTCGTATCACTGGTACCATTACTGCTCGAGAGCACAGTGGCACTGGATTCCACCCATACACACTCTACACAGTGAAGGTAACAGGATTAGAATTACGGTCGGTCACCCAGTCTGGGCTGGGAATGGGTTTGGAGAGCAGAGCCAATGAAGCTAGTGTTCTAAAGGAGAGAGGCTACTCTTCATTTACTATGTTCAATTCAGCAGTCTATATGTGAATGGTCTGAAGATCATTTGTAAAGCAGAGTTGGTATCTTTAGTATCTATGCAAACAATCCTAGAATCTCAGGGTTCTTGGATACTGAGGGTCATATTTTTCAGTGGTTCCAATATAGAGGCTTGTCCAGAAATTCTCTTTCCGAACCTCCCTGTTAGTTTCTTTTTTTCCTTTTTAAATTACTAGTATCTTTTGTACTTTGTTTAGGAAATATATATATACATATGTACATACAATGTCTCAGAAGGTGTAACAGCTTCCTCATTCCTAGAGGTGTTTAAGCACAGAAGTAGGAACTACTTGGCAGAGATGATACGAAGGGGTTCACGTATTAGATGGTGAATTCAGTTACAGCAGCGGCTCCCTGAAACGCGTTAGGGTAGACTGCCTCCCATTCACCAGAAGAGGGTATTTTTGTAAATTCTCATTCAGCTCTATCAGAGCCTATCGGAATCTATTTAAAAAGAAGCCCAACTGATTTTTGAGGAGTAGCCAGGTTTGGAAATATATGTGTATTGTTAGTGTCACTCAGGGAGCAGACCTTTCCACAGAAGCTCCCAGGTGCTCCAGGATTGAGAGCCCCACCCTGAATTCTGTCTGGGTCTCTTACCCAGGCCTTTCCTTTGCCGTGCTGGTCTGAGGGACTACTACTTTGCTTATGTCAGTTCATGATGAATACTTCACTCTGACTCTAGAAAATTTTAATACAGTCTTAAACCCCACCAACAAAGAGATCATTTGCTCCATCACTTGTCCCACAATATAATACCTCCTCCAAACAATAATGGTAACCTACCCCTAATGAGAACAAGTACATACATAGTTCTTGCACATCATTTCATTATATCTTAACTACTCTGTCAAAAAGTCTACCCTGCACTGAGTTGCACCTTTCATGCTGCTCAGGGTGTTTGCTCTGGGGGAACATTCAGTACAAGTTCTCTTTTCCCACATACTGGCCCTCCACACATATGAAGACAGGGAACTTTGACCCCTTACAACATCTCCAGTATTCATGTGACTTCCAATCATACAGATGATATGTGCTTAGGGAAAAAAAAAAAATAGCTCCAAGAATAATAACTAATCTGCCCAAAGCAAAACAAAAACACATGTTCCTCTAATGCATTCCAGGCAAACAAGTGATTTTATTCATCAGCTGTTTTGGATTATTTGTTCTTTCCCCTAACTAACATAAATAATCACTGGTCAAGTATAATAGCAAATGGTTATCCTTTTATAATGTCCAACCTATAATTTAGGAGTGAAAGAGGTGCTCTTGTACCTTCTGTCTTATACTCTTTAAGATTCGGAAAATATTAATATAGCCATTTTTTTAAAAGATTTATTTATTTCAGAGAGAGAAAGATAAGTGGGTGGGGCAGAGGGAGAGGGAGAGACCATCACAAGCAGAATTCACTCCAGGCGTGGAGCCTGACGCAGGACTCCATCCAATGGCTGTGAGGTCAAAACCTGAGCTGAAACCAAGAGTCGGACCCTTAACTGCCTGTGCCACCCAGGAGCCTTATAGCTGTTTTATAAGTAAAGAAAGTGTTTGTAGGAAGGGGTTTTGAGGGGGAAAGAGGGAATGGAGAATAGCAAAGCTCATTTCTCTTTCTGGGCCACATATGTTGGGGAGCACATCTCATTCCTTAATTTAGCTATCCTGGGAATTCAAGTTATTTTTTGCAACTCAGAGCAGCAGTCGGATCTAGTAGGTTCAGAAATGGGGCACTTGGGTGGCTCAGTAACAGTTAAGCTTCTGCCTTCGGATCAGGTCATGATCCCAGGGTTCTGAGATTGAGCCCCTGCCTAGTGGGATTCTGCTTCTCCCTCTCCCTCTGCCTGCCACTCTGCCTACTTGTGTATGTGTCGCTCTCTGTCAAATAAATTTTTAAAAAGAAAAGGAAGAAATAAAGAGAATAGGAACTTTTCCCTCCCTTTACCTCTACTGTGCTCTTACTTTGTGGCCATTGAGCTGATGCCCTAAACAAATGTGTTCATTCAACAGTATGAGACGGCCCTGGATGGTGAGAACAGCAGTGGCCTGCAGCAGGTGGCCTACCACACTGTGAATCGCCGCTACCGCGAGTTCCTGAATCTACAGACTCGTCTGGAGGAGAAATCAGATCTCCGAAAGTTCATCAAAAGTCAGGAGTTTCCCCAGCCCAGACTGCCTGCTTGCTTTACACATCTAGCCCCCTGATCTGAGAGGCTGGAGGCCTATTAGTTTGTGGGGAGGGATAGAGGAGGAGAACACAGCAACAAGGGGCCCGTGTTCTGCCAGTTTGCTTTCATATGTTTTGGGTTTTAGTGCTGGATAGCACTGACCACACTCTTTCTGAGGCACTTCTTTGCCATTTAATGCTTTGTTCTGTGGCCCATCTAGTTTAAGCTTAAGAAACTTTCACATTTCTACCTGTGTCCGTGAGGTAGCCTAAGGAGGTAAATCAACTTTTCCACATGCATGCAGACATGGATTGCTCTTAAATATTAAAATAGTATCCAGAAATACTTGCCATCCTTCCTTTAACAACCAGGCTTTTTGTGTGTTTGCTATTTGACACCCATAAGGCACAGAAACAGTAAGAAAATGTAATAAAATTTAACTCTAAAAATAAGCTAGTAAACCAACTACTTTGTTAAAAAAACAAAACAAAACAAACAAAAAAAACCTACAAAACTGATGATTACCCAAATAAACCTTTTAATAAATTTAGGCATAAGTTGGGAATTTCAGTAATGCATTTTATTTCTTTCTTTTTGTTTTTTTTTTTAAGATTTATTTATTTATTTTCTAGACAGAGATCAGAAGTAGGCAAAGAGGCACGCAGAGAGAGAGAGAGAGGAAGGGAAGCAGGCTCCCTGCTGAGCAGAGAGCCCGATGCAGGGCTCGATCCCAGGACCTCAGGATCATGACTGGATCCGAAGGCAGAGGCTTTAACCCATTGAGCCACCCAGGCGTCCCTGCATTTTCTTTCTTAATAATAATAGTTACCACTGAACTGAGCTTGAAAACTTTTGCCAGGTTCTCTTCTAAGTACTTTACACATATTAGCTCACTTAATTCTCTGAACAGCTTATGGGATAGATAACTGTCATTATCCCCACTTTACAGAGAGAAAAGTCAAAGAAGGATTAGGCAACTTGCTGAAGGTCATTCTCATAGTAGGGATTGGAGCTAAAATTTAAACTTGGGCAGCTGGACTTTAGGGCCCTCATTTGTAACTCCTGAGGCATAAGGCTTCCTTTACGTTATCCTGAATACTGATAACAAGAGTAGACTGTATGTACTATATCCTTGGGATATATTTGGAACTCCCTAAATAAAAAAAATAAAATAAAATATTAGGAATATATTCAACCATTCTGTTTTCTTTTGTATCTTATGTATGTATCTTATATGGAATATCTCTCAGTAAATGTTAAGTGAATGAGTTTGTGTTTTTGTTTTTTTAAGACGTGAAGGGTCCTAAAAAGCTCTTTCCGGATCTTCCATTTGGCAACATGGATAGTGACAGAGTAGAAGCCCGAAAGAGCCTCCTGGAATCCTTTCTAAAGGTCAGCATCCTTCTGTTTTGGCTGTGTTCTCATTCTCATTTCCAAGCCAACCTGGAAAGACCTGGGGACCAGAATTTCTCTTTGAAATCCTTCTTGTGTCTTTTGCAGCAACTCTGTGCCATTCCAGAGATCGCTAACACTGAGGAGATGCAGGAGTTCCTTGCTCTGAACACAGATGCTCGTATTGCCTTTGTCAAGAAACCATTCATGGTGTCCAGAATAGACAAGGTACCAGCAGGGTCACTGTGCTCAGCTTTAGTTTCTCACCAGAGTGTATGCAAGGATTAAAAAATAAAGGAGTTTGGGGGTGGGGAAAGACAGCAGAGAGGAGTCCATGGAACGTGGATGAGAATTTTTAAGACCCGTTGCATATATTGGTTGGACCATCACTTTGCTGAAATATAGTGGGCAACTATGACACTATATATGTACACACATCTCCGAGGCAATATTATGACATTGTTATTCACTGGAGGAAGGTAAGGATAGATTTGTACCTCCATAAATCGGTGGTGGCAGAAAAGTCTCCTGGAGGTAAGGATCATTCCTGGTGTTGGTCACTCAGGAAAAAGAGCCCCAAGACAGGACACTAAGCTGGATTTAGACTGGTGTGGTGACTCTCTGTTGGAGAACAGAGCATGGAAAGAATTATACTTTTTTTAAGAGGTTAGCTCAGAACCTTTGGAGATGGTAGGAGGAGGGCATGTGTACAACACATTATACCCTGTAAGCAGTGATTACCAGCTGATTTTAGAGTCTCCAGGGCACAAGTCTGAGGTTTATGTTTATCCAAAGATGGCATGTATTTAAAAAGGTTAGAAACCACTGACTCATTGCAGAAGGTGGGTCTCTCTCTAGATTTCAGGGGATAAAATGAAAAAGTGGAATATCATGGTAGGAATTAGGAGACATTCATTGCTATGAAGAAAAAGCTGCAAACTGAAAAGGGAGGGATGAAGTAGAATTCCCAGAATTCCATGAGGATGTGTCCATCCACACAGATGTGTTCACTCACTGACTTACCAGCCACTTACTGCTTCCCTGGTCAAGTATGAGCTTGACCATGAATAGGACTAACTGCTGGTGATACAAGAATGAACAGAGCAGTTAAGAACCCTCCCCACAACTACAATTTTGTGAGCCTTGAGAACAAGTTAAATTTTCTAAGCTGCATTATCTATTCATGCTGTCCTCTTGTTTTTTCCCTGGTTTGTTACCCCTGTGTTTTATCGTCATCTTACCCCACCACTTCAGCCTTGTCTCAGCTGTGCTGGCTATGTTCTTTGTAGAGGATAAACACAGGCATGAATTAAGGAAGGCGTGATGCTGCTGGAAGCCAGCAGTGTTAATTAGCAAGGAGCACTGAAGGAAAAGTAAAGATTTCTTTTTACTTCTTTGGTATTTTAGGGTTTCATTCGTGAATTTTCCTTTTTAGCACATATCTATGTGCCGTTTTTCCATTCTGAAAAATATACACAACTCTTGCTCTTCAGTGAGGATTGTTTTATTTGGTCTTTACGACTAGTTTATATCAACTCTTACCAATTATTCCTTAATTTTGACATGAGTAATTTTTGTTACTCTTTCTGTAAAGAAGAGAAATTGTGTGGATTAACTGAAAAAAACAGTTCTTTACTCTGTGAATTACTCTGAGCATGTTAATATTATATATGCTTCTAGAACGTATTTCTTATTTGATAATCTTTACTCTTTCTCTTTTCCATATATTCCTACCTATATCACTTCCATTTACTCATATCTTAGTGAAAGTATTATTGATTTGGAAACTAAAAATCATTCCTTCATATGCAAGAAAAGAAATTGAAAAATGAAAAGTATTTCACCAGCCTGCAGAACTCCCAGCTTTTTATTTATCTCATTGTTTGTTTTGGCTTCTTTTCCCATGGCATTGTTTGTCTTAACTCTGTGAGGAAGCAGATTTTTATGGCCACCGAGAAAAGGGGGGATAGTTGCCAGGAAATCTGTCTGGTATCTGACTATGCTGATGAAAAGGCTCCACTAGCTAGCCCGGCTATCTGCTCATCTTCATTGCATAAAGCACCATGAAACAACTGCTCATTTGGTGGTTTCTGTCTGACCCTGCACCTCTGACCCCTGCAGATGGTGGTAAGTGCTATCGTGGATACACTGAAGACAGCATTTCCTCGCTCCGAACCCCAGAGCCCCACAGAAGAGCTGAGTGAGGCCGAGACAGAAACCAAGCCCCAGACAGAAGGCAAGAAGCCCAGCAAGTGAGAAGCCCTTCGGTCACGCGGAGACCCTTTCCAATTCTCAGGATGATTGCCAGTCCTCAGCCAAAGTCTATCCCCACTTTCTGGCCCTAGGAGAGAGGAGATGGGTCATACATACCAGTTTTTATACAAAGCCAGACCCCACACTCCTCAGTGCTCATCCCAAAGGAGCCTGAGATCCAGCATAGGTATCCCTGCTAAATGTTTGTCTTGCCATGGGAACCCAGGGCTTAAACTGACCATGGAGTTTTGACTAGAAGGAAAACTGTAGAATATGGATATTCTCCTTTTCTATTTTCCTGGAAAATTGAGATGTTTCTCTCCTATTAAGAACTAAGACTTATAACTGATCTCTGTCATCATTTCTGGAAATCTTAGCTCAGAAGATGCACATACTAGCAATAAACAGGAAGGGCATATATAGGGCCTATTTTAGGCTATTCTGTCCTGCACTAGGGTCCCACATTTACCCTTGCAAAACCAACATGTGGAAGGGAAGGGCATCACACTTACCCCTGACTGCAGACTTCATATCTGTACCTGGACCATTATGAAGAGAAAGAGTGAGTGAGTGAGTGAGAGAAGATAATGTGTGTGTGTATATGTGCGCGCGCGCGCGCGCGCGCGTGTGTGTGTGTGTGCATGTGTTGGAGGAGGGAGAGGGAAGGGTGGAGAGTTTGTATGTCTGTTTCTGTATGTCTGCCTGACTGTCTTTATCTATGTTCATGTCTCATGGACCAGCAATAACACAGTTTTTAGCCTTTTTTAACTGAGCCCATATTTTGAAGGATGACTGTGATATCTGTGCTTATAAGAGCCTTGAAATATGAGGTTAGCACTTGTGGTTCCTTCCCTACTTTTATTTGGAACACTGGGAGAGTAAGTGGATGTATGAAAGGGGCACGAACAATGGCAACAAAAATTTTGGTTTATGCCACTTATCAATTTAATCTCCAACAAATTTTTAATGAGTAGATAGTATATGCTAGCCATTTTTTAGCTTGTGGGAATGCAACCAGGATAGCTGGCCCCTATTTTACATTAGCAAAAGCCTTTTCACAAATGCATTGTGGACTTAGCTTAGTGCAGTGGTTGCGCTATGTATTAAGAACTGCCAGAATGTATATCATTTTGGGAATTTCAGGACCAGGTCTCTCCTGGCAACTATGATCATAGTAAGCTCCCAAGAATAAGTATGGGTGTTCTTGTTTTAAGGTATTAATACTTGTCAGCCCTTTGTTTGGAGATCAAAGCCATAAATTATGTTGTTTCTGCTCTTTTGTGTCAATACCAGGTCCAGATTGAGGTTCTCCTCCAGTAAGATTGCTCCAGCACTGAATATCACTGAGGCACCTGAGAAGATTCTCTATGGTCTCCAGGAAGGCAATGTGGTAAGAAGTTCCTGGATAACTCCTGGAATTAATAGCTGGGATGTTGATCCTGCAGTTACATTCTCCAAAGTCAGGAGAGATAAAGGTGCCTTGCTAAAGGACTTAACCAGCATCTAGATCTCTAATTTTTATTCTAAACTCAAGGGTCATGGGCTTATAATAAAAGATGGCAGAATGAGAAGGAAGGCCAGTTCCTGGGAGAGAACAAAGGACTCAAATGTATTTGCAGTGAATGGGAATACAAAGGCATTGTTTTACTTGGGATTTAGGTAGAAAGTGAAAAGTTTCCAGAGGTGGCCACAGAGTTAGTTGGGTTCTATACTCATGATACTTAGTGCAGGGAAGGAATAGGAAGAAGCTGAAAGGCCGTGGTTACTCTCCTATTTTCTTCATTCTTTATGTGATATGACACTGGCACTTTCTTCAGGAGTCAGAAATCCTATCCACGTCTGTGATGGAATCCTTTATTGAAAAACAGACAAAGTTATTAGAAATGCAGCCAGCAGAAGCCCCAGGAAAAGATCCAGAACAAATCCCTAAAGGTTGTATGGATGGTTACCTGTCTGATGCAGCTGTGCCCACCCACAATCTCCGTAGTGGTGATCCAGGTACGTGACAAGATCTCTGTTCCCACAGAGAAGGGAGGCAGGGTGTGACAGTCGGGATTCATTGATGTAATTTCTTTTGTGTTCAGCTAAGCAAGCCATGTGTTAAACACCGGTGTTTGAGGGACTGTGCTGAGTCCTGGGATACAAAGAAGAATTTGACACAGTCCCCAGAGCTGAGTCAAACAGGAGCAGGGGACAAAAACAGGGAGTTCTGGTCCAGCAAAATAAGATCCAAGATTATAATATTATCTTGTTATTTTTGCCATGGTTTGGCATCTTTGGACTCCCTTGACCTACGAACTTTCTTTTGTGTCTTGGTACCCCTTCCCTGGTTTTCTTTCTACCTCTCTTGTGATCTCTTCTCAGTCCCCTTTGTTGGTTCCCTTAGTAGCCTTCCAGAACTTTATTTTTGGCTCTCTGTTCTTAATCTGTATACTCCCCCTGAGTGATCTCATTTGTACTCTTGATTTTAAGTCTAACATGTGCTGACGAGGCCGAAATACTGGATGTCATATTTCCACTTACCAGAAATCTCCACTTTGATGTACCATAGAGCAACTGAAGCTCAAGATGGAATTCTCCCTTTTCCCTGGATCTTTTCCTTCTGTTTTATTTACTACCATAACAAATGACGCCACCCGGTTCCCCAGCATAGAGCAGGAAGGGAGAAGAGGTGAGGACAGGGAGATTTGCTTCTCAAAAAAAAATGCAGGTTTTTTTTTACAGAGGAAGAATTGGGAGCCTTGGGTATTAGTATGTTTGCTGAGCTAGAACTTATAAAAAAGTTTTCAGTTCCACTAAGACAGTCTCCCACTAAAAAGAAAAGATCACAAAATCCTGCGGGGGAGAGGGGAGAAAAAAACTGTTTTCAGCATTGTTTCTCAAGTGTACTTGAACAGTCACCTGACCTCTGCTTTATGGACCTCAGCTTAACTGTGTGAAAAAACCCACATATCTCACTGGTTAAGTAAATGAAGTGTTAAAACAGCAAAAGCATCAGAGTGCTGTAGGAAGTTACAAATAAGAGAAAGTCAAGCCTGTAAATTTTGAATATCATATCTCTAAGGGTATAGTTCATGTGTGAGGTTTTCTTCTAGTCCTGAGAAACAAAATGCTCACATGATGCGAAACTTAGCGTTTTCTTCCAGAGGACTCTCTCTCTTCCCTCTGTTTCCTTTATTTTTTACTGCTATGACAGGCTGTCACCACATGGTGGCAGCTCTAGGTAAATGCTAAACCTGAGAAAATCATAAAATCCAGAAGGGTGGCTAATGCTCTGCATGGTACTGTTTCCCAAGGAACTGAATATCCTGTCTTTGAGGAAATGACTGGAAATAAACATACCAGTTCCCATGCCCCCTTGAAATGCAGTGCAGGAAAAAAAAAAATACATATATATATATATATATATATATATATATATATATATATGGAGAGAGAGAGAGAGAGATATTAGATGGGATTAAGAAAAAAGTAGGATTTGGTTCTCAAAGATTCATCCAAATCTGAAGTTATTAATGTCCTAAAGAGCCCTTTAGGGAAGAGAGCTTGGGCAAGCTGGCTGAGACAATACCCTTTGGTCCTAGACTAACAAAATTATTGTTGATGATTAATTATGATATTAATCACAGCAGTAGCACCAGATTGCTTAGATTCATTCTGGAACATTATGTATTCCAGGGGACATCTCCTAGGAAGCAAATCACAGATGACATGGGGCCCCCTGAACGGGGTTAAAGAACGGATGCTTCCATCCATAAAGTACATCTGTTCAGGAGACTTCAGCTTAGCATGGGTGTGAAGTCACTTGTGGTCTTTCCAGTCTTTGAGAGAGGAAAGAAATCAGTCATTGTTATGGCATATGTTACCAAAGGTGGAGTGTTCTTCCTCAAACCACATGTTATCTCAAAACCAAAAACTAAAGCCTTCTGGATCCCAACCCAGTAGCTCTGTGTAATGGAGATACTTTCAAAGCAACTTGTTTACAGGGGAATGAATCCCAAAACTTTCCCCAAATCTGTTGCCCACAACATTTCCATGATGCTTTGTGGAGGCCAGTGGAATATAAGAATGGAAGAGACTGGACCTTGCCAGTTTCAGTTAGTCATTATTTGGGAGCAGTTACTTGGAATAGAATGTATTCAGTTCCTGCTGGGGAAGTACAAAAGAAACAGAAGCTAGATAGGCAAAATAATTATGTGCAAAATCTTTTAGAAAGATAAATATTACTGAGTGACTAAGGAATATAAACAAAGAATTATAAAGAAATGCAGAGCCTGTCACTGAACTTCTTAGATATAAAATAAACCATCTCTTGATTTGAGTACAGAAGAATTACAGAAATACAAGATGATTGATAAAACGGTGAAGACCCGGTGCATTGAAATATGTTCCTCCAGAATGGGTCTCTTCTGAGTTACTTTTTTTGTTTTTTTTTAAGATTTTATTTATTTGAGAGACAGATCACAAGTAGGCAGACAGGCAGGCAGAGAGAAAGAGGGGGAACCAGGCTCCCTGCCGAGCAGGAGCCCGATGCGGGGCTCGATTCCAGGATTGTGGGATCATGACCCGAGCTGAAGGCAGAGTTTTTAACCCACTGAGCCACCCAAGTACCCCCTGAGTTACTTTTGATGCCTTTTCATTCCCCAGGAGCAGAGACAGAGCTAGCTGACACAGCCCTAGATCTGCTCCTCTTGCTGCTGATGGAACAGTGGAGATGGCTATGTACAGAAAACATTCAGAAAGTTCTTCATCTTGTATTTGGGACCTTAGTTCAGAGGTAAGATGGCAGAGTTCTTCATTGTATTAGAGTCTCAGATTGGACAGGGGTTGGATATGATGCTGAATTCTGCACTGGAGAGGGAAAGTGTAGAGTCCAGGAAAGCTGCAGTCATGAGGAAAGACAGAGACTCTGTCATAGGTGCAGAGGGATGAAGACTACCTGAATAGTACCAAAAGGCTTGTGTTAATCACCTCAACGTCTAAAGTATAAATGGGTCTGCTTATGTAAGACTTCTGGCATAATCCACTGAGTTACACTGTCTGTGATCTTAAAACACTTCACCTCAACTCTTCCTACTCGGGCATCAATTCTCCACCCAGTTATACCCCCTAGACTTATACCTTCCAACTTGTTGCAATGGACATTGCTCTTCACTGACAGTATATATTTACTGTGATGATAAACAATGAGACAAGGAGAAAACAGATCAGATCTCTGAAAATAAAGATTGTTTTCTCCAAAAGGTGTGTAAACATTCACAACTAAAGAAGTACTTACACAGGATGGTAAGGAGTAAAAGTATTCTTGTATATAAAACGTGGACTGTGATCCCAATATCACTTGCATCTCCTAAAAGATCTGCACATGGATGGAGTTTTTAGCTGCTGACTTCCTAACCATGAAACTGACACAACTCTGCTAAACTCAGGATGGTCAGAGACACAGTCTCAGAACCAGACAGGTATACACAATGCTTGTGTTTTGACCATTCTTGTTTTGATTTCTCCCTTTTGAGACATCCTGACAGATCCGAAAGTAAGAAGTCAAATTCTGGACGTCTTCTGTTAGCATGTGGCTCATGATAATAGGTCACTCCAAAAAGAAAAACTCTTTTTAAAAACAGAATTAATGTGTCCATTCTACGAGTAGAAAATCCATTAACAAGGAGCAAGTAAAGCTCCCCTCCCACTCTCAGAGTTACTTAAGATCAGAGAAGCTTCAGGAGCTTAATAATAAAAAGACCTAGTGAAAGAAGAAAATGCACTTTTATATTTGCTCAGTGCTCATCATATGCCAGCACCTGACTTCTATGTACATATATTTTCTTGTAGCAGCCAAGTGAGGTAGGCAGTCCCATTTTATAGAAGTAAATAGAGGTTGGCAAGGTCAGCTAGCATACATAAGGTCATAGTTAATGACACCTGGACTTTGAAGCTAGATGTGTATAACTCCAAAGCCAATGTGCTTTTCCTACATGTTATAGCTGACAACTGGTCTCCAAGCGAAACCCACATATAAAATGCTGACTAGTCGCCATGCCTTTTGACTTTCCCCCTTGTCCCTCCATATTCAGCTCTGCCACTAGAGTGCTTTTTCCAAAAAGCAAATATGAATATATAGTCTGCACTTAATATTCTTCAGTTGTGCCCTATTGCCTACAAAAGTGATTTTTCTACTATGTTTCCCAGAGTTGTAGGGGTTCCACAGAGGTGCTTTAGAAGCTAAGGGAAAACTGGGTGGACCATGATCTAATCAAAGAAATTTCATTTTGGTCAGTGTAATAGGCTGGGATCTGGGTTATATTTTGTTTGAGAAAGGGCTCCACTGTGTTTAAATATATATTTATCATATTAAGATTTCTCCTTTCCTATGTGACATGGCTTGGTCCCAGCCTTATTTCTAATTCTTCCCCATGCAAACCATTCATCATGGCCTGTACACTCTGTGGTCTCTCTTTCTTCAGGTCTTTATTCATCCTCTTATCTCTACCAGAATGGTCTTTCTCTGTTCATTCTTCTCCTCCTCATTCTATCTCTCTCATTCTTTCTCCTTCCCTATGTCCAAAACTCTCCCTTTTCTTGTCTGCTTGGCCTACTAAATATTTTTCAAAAAAATTAAGCATTAAATGTCATTTATTCTGTGAATCCTCTCCCACCTTCCTCCAGAACTAAGGAGCTCTCTTTTTTACCTCCAAAGTTCTGATGATTATACTTATTACAGTATATAGAGAAATGATTTTCTTTCCCTAAACTAGAGGTCCTCAAGTTGGGGACAGTTTTCTCCCAGGGCTCTTTGGAACATCTGGAGATATTTTTATTTGTCACAACTGAGAAGAGAGGCAGAAAGCTATTTCATCTAGTGGGTAGAGGCCAGGGATGCTGCTAAACATTCTACACTACGCAGAACAGCATTCTCCCCCTTACCCCCTGCCCCAAACAACAATGAATCATCCTACCCAAAATATCAGTAATGCAAAGGTGAGAAACTTTGCACTAGACTATCAGTTCTTTAAGGACTGGACGTGGCTATATATCCACAGCAACTTACACGGGACCCAGGACATAGAAGGTGTTCATTAAATGTTAGAGAATAGAATAAACATTTCCTTTCTCATTACCTTCATATTTGAAGTCAAGTCTCTGTATTTTATTCGGTCATCTGTGAATATTGCTAACCGACCCATCATTTCTTTCTTCCTCTATTAAGTTTCCCCTTGCTGGTCTCCCAGTTACTTTCCAAAAACTGGAAGATTCTAAAACTAGCTAGTATGTGATAATTGATTACCCTCTGTCCTTGAAGTCATTTGCTTGATGAATTGGTTTCAAAACATAAGAAATTATTCAGAGGAACAGAAAAGTATCGATGAGTCAGTAGAAATTTTATAAAAAGATTAAGATTCTTATATTAAATATATGAATGTTACTAAAGTGTGAACAACTCAGAATATTAAAGGGCTAAGCCAGTACCAGGTAAGGAGAGAGAAATATATTTGAGAATTACAGACAGATCATTGAAAAAGTAGTATCTTACATAGCTAGGGTTCTGTGGGAAATTAAATACAAGGAAATTTCTGACTGAGAATTCTAAGCCAGATTGCGTTTACCTCAGTGAGTAATGATTATAAATTCTCTAGAGATAGGGAAGAGACAGAGATAAAATGGAGCAGATGAGATGTGCAGAAGTAAATATATCGTGCCCTCTGGTATAAGCATACTGGTAGACCGTCGTCCACGCCGTTTGTAGCATTCATCCACTTTACCCTGAACTACTCTTACCTCTCTCTCCAGCTAGAAGATCGTTTTGGTCTGACTCCTTTATGCTCCAGGCTGGTCAATTAGTGAATGAAACGGACTCAGTCCCGACTTTTCACATTTTATACAGTCTCTTGGGGCTTAATACCAAGGGCCTTATCCATGATCATTAGGCTAATGCGTGGTGGAGCCAGAAATCAAAACCAGGTAGTCCAAAGCCCAGATTCTTATCTACATCTTATACTACTTCTCAGCTATGATTAATCTCTCTGAGCTTTGGTTTCCTCATCTGGAAAATAAGAATAATAATAGTATCAATCTGTTTAGGTTCATAAAAAGTGTCCAGTAGATGTTACATCTTAATATTTACACTTCAGGAAAAGGAAGGAAGGATAAAAAGTATTTTCTCTTTCAAATTTCTCCAGCTAGTGGCCCCAAATTTGCTCTACTTTTATGTCTTCAGGATGGCTTTTGTGTCTTCAGGATGCCCACTCTATACTAGTCTCCTGCCAGAGCTATGATTGTCCCCACTGTGCCTGTCTCCAAGTTAACACAGAACAGAGTACCTAACCAATAGAGACTTCGTAAGGCCTTTCAAGGTGACTTTGTGCCAAAGGGCTCATATGTTAAAGCAATAACCGGAGTGTTCCCGTGTCTTACATTGGGAAGCAGACCACCTATGTCTCTTTCCACCACAGACAAGCATAGGTTAAGTACACAGAGTTCAGTAGTATTTTTTAGGATTACTGGTTACATGGGTGGGGAGAACTGCTGGAATCAAGTAGTGCCTTTCCTCATGAAAAGAACTTTGAATCAGGCTAAGTTTTCACCTTTGTGTCCCCATCTATTGACACTTCCACTAGAACCCTGCTTCTGGTTAGCTGGGTACATAGCTGTCAGGTGAATGAAAATGAGCAAAACCCATAGATAGGTAGCTCACACCATAAACAATCAGGGAGAGGGCTTACAACTAAATTTCTCTTGATTTTCCTTTTACCATTTTTTTTTTTTAATGAGGTGGCATCTCTATTTGTTAAAGGTGGAAAATTCTGGATGTATTTGAATGAAGCCAATATGAATCTTGTGCAAGAACAGAATATTGTGTCTATTGCTTTTGGAAAACTCTGTTATAACTTTTAAAGATAACTCTGTTATCTTTTGGTCTGTTATCTTTGTTCACCATAGGTTTTTCCAGGTGATATTTTATACCTATGCAGTTGTCTAATATCCCTTCCTGTCAAAAAGTTCTTACTTATTTCTAATCAAATTTTATCTTTAAGTCCATTTTGTTTTGTGTTAACTGCAATGGAAATAAGAACACAGCCAGCTGACACCCTTCTCACCCCAAGTCTCCACAGAGTAGAACTAAGAGTCTCATCCTTCCCCAGTCAAGGTCTTTAATCTTTCCCTAGAAATCATTCCACCTTTTTTAATGATATATAAACATGCCCTCTTCTCAGATATCTTCTGCTGGGTTCACAGTGCTCTTGAAGCTTTTTTTAAGATAGGAGTCAAGAAGAAACTGGATGTCTGGAAAAAGAACCCCAATTCCCTTTCCAGAAGCTTGAAGGATCTGTGGTATGTGGTCTCGTACCAGCAAGTTCCCCTGTGCATGGTAGATACGGAAAAGACAGGATTTATTGCAGGACTCAAAGTGCTGACCTTGGTGACATTGTCACCTTCAGGATATTTAGTATCCAACAAACCTTTGTTGAGAGTTTACTTTGTGCAGACACTGTGCTAAACACACAAACTTATTGTATCACTTAATTCCCCCAAAAGCCCTACGAAAGAGGTGTTATGATCCCCATTTCAAAGATGAGGAGGCTGAAACTTACGAAGAAATGTGGCTATTTAATCCAGATCACAGAGCTATTAAGTATACCACAGGCAGAATTTGAACCCGTTTGTCTGATTTTCAGCTATAATGACTTTCTCTTTCAGGGATTGCCTTGGGATTTGAAGGGATTAAAAACCAACAAAAATATTTTCCTCAGAGTAGTCTACATTCCTCAAGAGGACAGTATCCGTCATTTTGTAAACTCTAAATCATGTTTCTGTGGGTATGCACATTCACATGTAATATAAAGGGTCCTGCAGCATCCTAAGGTCAGCCCATGTTACTTCTCCCCTGGATAGCTTACGTTTCTTTTTTATTTTTAAAAAGAGGTTTATACAGTGCTATGTTCTTGGGCTTTACTTGCTTTGGTAAGCAAATAAGCTAGAATTTGATATCCCCACAAAGCTATAGCACCTTCCCTGCCACTCCACCTACCATTGCTGCTTGGGCAAAGAGGTATGGTATGGTCCCTGCCTGCTTCCTGCTTTGGTGTTGGCCTCTCTGAGACTGTCCCCCTGACTGCTGCCCAGGGAGCAGCATGTTTGCTGTGTTTCTGAAACTACAAGGATTGGAGCTGTATCCTTTTGCAGATTACGTGGGCTCTCCTTTGAGCACTGTACTTTAAAGAGAAAGAGAGTCGGTATTGGGGCCACTGATAGTTACTGCCGCTTTTCTAGTCCTTGTGAGCTCACTGCAGCTGGGAGATCAGGGACAGTACAGCTATCTAGATTTACGTTCATCTTTAAAATGTTCTAATTTTCCAACCTCCTGCATTATCATCTCTAAGAAGGTAAGTTCTGCCCTCAGCTTTGTTTACTCTCCTTGCTCCCTTAAAAGGCCTATATATGCGTAACTGTCTTGGACGCCAGGGACTCTTGGCAAATCACGAGCGTGTGCTGCCTCACTCTAGAGTTCTCTCTCTAGCCTGCAAAAAAAAAAAAAAAAAAGGAGAGTAAATTCAACCTCATGACCCCGCCTTCTAAGCCAAGGTTGGAAGCATTCTGAGCTGAGCCAGGCTTCATAAATCTCCCTTGATTGTTGATGGTGTGGAGAGAGTGGGGGAAGGGAGCTGAAGAGAAGTTAGATGCCCAAAAAAGGCATTTTTAAGTCAAAGGGAAGTCTTGCACGCATGCGCGCCTGACCTCATGTGTCAGCTTCTGTGCTGGGAACATCCAATTATGTAAGAAGGAGCACTCCTTGTTTGGAGCTAGAGACAAAGGGAGGGGCAGAGGAGTGGGGGTAGCAGACTTAGCCAAGAAGTGAATCTAGCTTGTGCAGACTGTTCATGTCCGAAAACAGAAGAAACTTACCAGTATCCCTGCATGCATCAGAATCAGGGTTGGGAAATTGGACAAATACTCAGACATGACTAGGTTGGAGGGAAAGAGGAGAGATATACCGTGCTTCATTGATGGTAGAAGGTTTGGGGCAGGAAGATCCAGCCAAGGTAAGGGGTGAGATTATTATGGAGTCCTGATGTGGAGCAAAGGAATGAGAAGAAGCTGGATTGGTTCCCTGCCTGGATGCCCAGAGCAATGCCATGATAAAAATATGAAGCAGGCTAGCGGTAGAGTACACGAATGCCACGTCCTGTGGCTCTGCCCTCCCCATGGCCCCAAAGATGGCATCAGACGCTGTGTCAAAAGGGCAGCAGACACATTCCTGGCATCTACATCATGATTTCTTAAAGAGTGAGCGAGTGAGTGAGTGTGTTTGTGTGCGTATGTGTGTGTGGGTTGGGCACGTGAGAATGGAATAGAGTGGTAAAAAGAAGGAAAAAAAGGAGAAGGTTCTGTAACCTGTGGGCAAAGGAGAGTAGAAAAGTATGTGGAGTCAGGAATTCTATAGAGATGAAGGAGAAAAGAAAGGATGTGTCAGGTTTAAGGAATCCAACAAGCATTGGGTCCAGGAGAAAATGAGATGGGCAAGCTCTTGGCTTTATGCCAGGCCATGGACTTGTTTTCTTAGAAATGCTGTCTCTACAAACCATCTCTCAGGAAAGGTCAGGAGCAGGCATGTAGAAAGAGAGGAGGGGACCCTCGCAGAGGGCTGCACTGCCAGGCACACTTGTTCATCTTCCTGAAAGACAATTATGAATGATTGACCACATACTCTGCTTGCACCGATTCTTATAGGTCACTCCAGAATCTTTCGTGTTCCTTAAGTGGAGTTCATTCAAGGGCCTCTTTCTCAGTGGGCATGTCTAAGTAGCAAATGGTTAAAGGGTCTTTCTGACCTCAACTAGATCTTAAGGGAAACTCCAGGCCTCCCACCAAAGGGTACAGGCAAGTGGCACAGGAAAGGAGCTGACATTTATTTAGTACTAACTATACCAACTAAGCAGCTCTGTGCTTCATGGACTGATGTGCAGTGCAGTTCTGTGAGATAGACCTGTATTTACACATATTACAAGTAAGGAAAAGGATATTCAGATAAAGCTTCCCAGAATCATAGAGCTAGTAAGTACCAGCCCTGAGATTCCACTGTAGTCCTCCTGGCCTCAAAGCCTGTGCAATTTCTGCTACTCTCACGGCCTCCCCACTCTGCAGGGTTTCTGCCCAAGCCATGGCCACTAGAGCTGTCCTCACGTGCAAGTCCCTCTGCCTTATTTACATCTAGTCTCTCTTGCTTTCATCTGCGTGGACTCAGGAAAACATGCATACAATGGTAGTATATAAATTGATTTCCATCAGCATATTTCTGATTTTTATTCTTAAAACACTCTTGGATCAGAGATAATCTCCCTTAGATATCCGTATTCTGCATCCTGTTCTCAGAAAAAGATTTTCAGAGTTAAGACTCAGTGTTTCTCAAGGAACATAGATGACATAAACTTCTCCTTTGCTCCATAAACTTCTCTTTCTTGTAATTCAGTTCTGGCGCCTTGTGGTTTCTTATACCTGATCTCTTTCTTTGAAGTTCCTGTAGGAAAGTAGCATACTTTTCAAAAGCCTCAGATACAAGCTAAATCTCAAAATTACCTCAGACTAAGTCTCTAGATTTTCCTCTCAGATTATTTTCTTGCCCTCTCATTATTGACTCAAGTAGTTTTTAGAGGTCCTGAAAATAATTTTTTGTTCTTGTTGTATTGTGCTTCCTTGAAGGAAAAGGGGCACTGCTTGTCTCATGCCTCTCCCACTAGATCTTGACAAAAGGGAGGTTCTCAGTCAAGAGGTTCTCAACTTCTGTAGACCTTCTACAGAACTTCTGGGCCTGGGTGGGCCTCAGGAGTCCTATTATGAGTGGCCTCCCTGTCATTTTTCTTAGGCGTTACTTATTCTACACCCACCTTCAGATGAAAATACCATGTCTTTTTTATCATATACTGACAGTTTCTACTTGAGTACATCTTTAAGGACATAACAGATAGGTGCCTGTGTGTTTTTGCAGTTCTGCCTGTAAGTTCTCATACACTCAGAGAGGCAGAATTGGTCATTGCATCAGTTAAAAATAAAACAGAATCTCATGAGGTATTTAAACCTCAGCATCTTTCTTCAAGTCAAGTTACTGGTATCTCTCCCATCTGTAACTAAACAAATAGGAACCCAGGACAGTTTGAGACTGTCAGGATCCTGAGTTGGGGTCCTTGTCTTATTCATCATTCTGTCGTAAGCACCTAATCATATACATGGAAGGCACGTAACAAATTTGGTCCAATGAACATCACATGCCATTCCAATCAAATCAGTCCCTCTGTTTATGACTAGTGAGGATCCCAGGATTCCTCAATCATGGGGAGACAAGAAACACCAATGTAAACTGAGTTTCTGTTATATCCCTCCCCAACAGCTCTTTAAGTGAGTGCCTCAAATTCGCAGAGCCATAGTTCAGCCTGAGAGGAGGTTTTTCCTTTGCACCCCTCAGGCCCTCTCCTATCCTAGTGGCACTCTTCTTTCCAAAAGAACATAGTGTCTCTCTGCCATGGGCCTCCCACTGTGAGACCCATCTAAGCTGGCCCTCTCTGGAAGCATGTTTTGCTAGTGTGCTTCTCAGCCTCTTTCCTTCCACACAGGGAAATAAGAATATGGACTTTGAAGTCAGACAAATCTGAATTCAGATTATACTTTGCATTTTACTATCTGTGTGACTTAAAACAAGTCTCTTAACCTCCCTCTGCCTCAGTTACTCTCTAAATGGGAATTACAGTGCCTAGCTCATAAAGTTAGTTGGAAGATAAGCGATGATAATGAAAGCCTCCTGATGCATGCCTGGTACATGGAAGCACTCAGTATCTTTGGTGAGTTACTGACATATGACACATCCATATGGATAAGTTCTCATCCCATCTTTACAGGCTCCATGTTCATGTTCCATTTCCTTGGGGATTCTAAATTGCCAGGGCAGTAACATACCTGATGTAATGAACATGTTTACATTTTAATGTGTTTTTTTGGAAAAGTCTTTATAATGTTCTTGCTTTTGGGATCTTTTAGTAGCAAAATACCCTGGAAGACAGAAATTCTTTTCTGCACCCTTCAAGTCAGGATCCCTTTCTTCATATGATCTCTATCTCTACATTCTTCCATCCTGTCTTACATACTTAAAGTCTTCCCTGGTCATATCCAGAGCAGAACCTCAGAGTTTCTTCAGAACCAGGGAACTGCCCCTAATCCAGGTGCTCCTAACCCTCTTCATTTGCTTCCTAGGAAACTAACTTTATGCAGTTCTTGTTATGGTGACCTTTTTACAAATAATTTTTGAAAAGTCTGTGTAATATTTGATGCCTGTGTGTACTTACTAAGTAGCAGCTGCCTGCTAGCTCTTCAGATCTAATGTGTGACTGTTTGTATTTCAGGGGACTTGCAGCCTAAGAGAATAGAGAACCCTTATGAATCAATTAGAAGTATTGAACAATGTGAGGTTAAATGACATGGTATAGGCTGTAAATGCAGTAAAAAAAAAATTGGGATTCTTGTTTTCATAAACGTTAGGGAGGCTTTATAGAGGAAATTAAGTATTTAGAGCTATATGTAAGATAGGTATCATTTAGACAGGTTTAGTGTAAATATTCCAGACACTAAGCATTTTAAAGAGGGGGGGGGCATTATTTCTGCTTTTAAATAAAAAGTAATCTTTAAAAAAAATTTTAATATCTTCATCCAGTCCCCCCTCTGAGAGAGACAGAGGCAGAGTGTGCGTATGTGAGAGACAGTGTTCATGAGCACAGAAGACAGAGGGAGAACATTTTGTTAAATACATCTTGGAAAGTGCTGCAAGGTTTTGCTCCTTGAGGGGAGTTAAGAGCAGGAATTCTCCCTTTGGGCACCAGGTGGCGCTGCAGGTTAAACTATACCCATTTGCCTTCTTTGAGGGAGTATTCTTTTTGCGATTACAGGCCTTGTCTCTGTGGGGATAGTAATGAAACCATTCTCTCTTATTCCATGATTCAGAAGCTACTTATCTGCCCTCTGCTCTGGGCCAGTGACTTTTAGATGAGCCCAATTTCTTTATCTTTCACCCTCCTCCCCTCTGTTCTGATCAGTCTTCAGTGGACACTTGCTTCTTTGAGCAGTATGTACTGCCAGAAGTTGCCCCTTTGAGTGCATTCCACCCCTCAAGGAGTCAGTGCTGGAGCTGATTCATTTAAGAACATTTTTGACTCAGAAACCCGGAGTAAACCAGAGAGTCTATGGTGATTAAACCAGCTGAACATCCAGAAAAAAATTGTTGGTATTCTCTGTAAGCTGCTTGGTCCTATACTCAAGTCCTTTTTGGATACCAGAATCTTAGATCTCCATCTCACTGAGGTGGACACTGTCAGGGCTAGATTGCACTGGTGTTGGGAATCTTACCTACCTCTCAGATGATCAAGGGTGTTTCCATCGCTTTCAGCCATGGGTGGAGATCATTTGGCTCTTTCCTGTTAAGTCGGTGCTGGCAACACAGCCATTTGTTAATTCTTGAGGTTCTATCTTTACCTCTGTCCTTATATATAGATTCAGCAAGTACCCTGTGGAGGAGTAGGCCTGTATGGTACTAGCACAGGGAGGGAGTAGGGGGTGAACTAGTAGGAAATACACCTTAATCTAGTGCTGATGTAATTATGATGCCACAGATTTTCTTGGGGGGAATTTAGCCCTTCCCCAATAAATATATAATCTCTGTAAACATGGTATGCTTGCTATACAAATGCAGTTTCAAGATAAGTCCCATGTCCACCTCCTCCCCTGCCCCCCTTGTTTTCTAACCACAGGTGGTGCCCCCAAAATCCCTCCTACTATGTGGAGATTCTGGAGTTGTTGCCACAGCTGTGTTCCATATCCTTACTATCAGTGGATAACCTTCTTTGGAAAGGTTTTAAAATTCAGGCTATAGACAAGAAATGGGAAACAAATACTTTTAGGTACCTCTTCTTCCCCAAGGTGCTTCTGTCCATTATATTTCCTTTTCCCCATGCTCCTTCCAGATTTTTCCCTGTTTCCTTAACTTTGACATCTGCTTCTGTCTAAACCTTGTTCTCTTTGAGGATGGTCTGTTCCAGCTTCCTCTAGCCATTTTCACAGCATAATTTGGAACACTACCATGTCTGCTTATTTAAACCCAGTCCCTAATTCTCTTCCAGATCATGGCTGAGCATACTCTAACCTGTAATCTAGTAGAAGTTGGGAGCCAGTCCCATCATGTACAGCAGAGTTACCACCTTTCCATCCTGCACTTCTCCCTCCTCCCTCTTTTGTAGTGGTGGGGTTTGCCCAGAGCAGAGTCTAGACATCTCGCTGTGAAGTAAACTCACCAGGAACAATAGGGGTTTGGTTGTCAAGACAACAGTGAAATCCCTGCCTTCTGCCCTCCTTTGTGTCTTGTCTTTCTTTCCAGTGCCCCAGTTCTAAGTGTTTCTCTCCCTCTCCCTGCCATTTCCCCCTCCATGGACTCAATATTCCTCTGAATGAGTGGCCATTTTAATCAGTCTTGCCCCTCTTCCCCTGCCTTCCAGCCCTCGGTGCTGAGAAAGAAAGGCTCAGGATAGCTGCCTGATGACTGAGAATGACCCAAGCTTGCTGTTCACATGGGAGTGAGGAAAGAAGGGGAAAGAGAGATTATGGATCCTGAAGTCCAGTCCTTGCAGTAAAAGTCTCATTGTTATAGTATATAGAGGGCTTGCTTTAGGAAGGATTCCAAAATATAATCTTCACATTACCCGTAATCCCTGCGGTTTCTCCCTAATATTCCTAAACATATAAGACAGAAATGGTTCACTGTTCTAATATTTATACCCCTAAGCCTGCCAGGAGGGGACTCCGTTTTGCAAAAGGGGCAACTCAGGCATGAAATGCAAAGCTCACTTGGGATCTTTTCATCATTTCTAGGACATGGTACAGTTTTTTAAAGAGGATCCAAAGGAGTCTTCAATTCGGCCACAAACACACAAGCACTTTCAAAAATGCTTTCGTTTTTCTCGTTTGATCTTGATATAACTTTGTTAAGAAGGCAAGGCAGGAATTAGTCCATTTTATTAAGAAGGAAGCCAGACCTCAGTTCATTCAAGCGGTCAAGCCAGGCTCAAAACTGTGGCTTTACAGTGTTATTTCCATTCATTGCCAGACACTGCCTGTGTGAGGCCTTTCTGGCCTTTCTGACCACTGAGTCTGCCTTTCCCTAGAAGAGTATGAACTATTATACTCAGTCTTGCCTTGAAAAGTGTGGTGACAAAGGAATCTCTTGGCCTTGGAGCAGAAACATGGACTGTTCCAGAGACTCTAAGGGTTTTTCTGGTTGTGAGACAGATGTCCTACTGCTTCTTTTGCATGGATCAAACAAGGAGCACAGGCAGTCATCCAAGAAACATGACTTTGATTTTGCCTAGCTTTCATGTCCATCAGCTGTGATGTTTCAGAGCTGGATTATGGTGCATTAGCAACATAGTAAGGGGCCGAAAAAGTTATTCTGAAGGTCTTCAGAGGTACACTACATTTGTGTAAGAAGCTTTTGAATTGGAATCCTAAGGGTATCCCAATACTCAAATTCAGAACAAATTTCTTGAGCTTCTCCCTTTGCAGCTAGTCTCATTTATCCCATGAATACAGAGCTTCTCAAATGTGTTTCTCTCCTTCTGTGTTTGTTAGAAAGGTAACCTGGCCCTTGCTTTTGGTCACTTTTTACCCAAACATTCTGCTACCTTCTTTTCTTCTTACTAGTTTCAAGTAATGGGCTGGAATCAGTTTGATGCTGTTCCATCCATCAGGGGCACTTCCCAAAATACAAGTGTGACTCACAGTTCTCATAACCCCTTTGCTTTTCCTTGACTTTCAGTTTCTTCTGTCCTCTGGGCCTATTTGCCAGGAAAAGTGACAAAAACATAGACTGCTGGCAGGTGTCTCTCTTCTCTAGGATTTAAAGAATGTGCCAGAAACAGAGGATGGCTGACCCACTCCCTTCCTTCGACCTCCCTTGCTTTCCAGGGGAATGCATAACCAGGTGTGAATTGCATGGATTATTCATGATGTATTCTTACTTGTAGCTCAGCTGATTTAATGCCCACAATACTGACAACATTTACCCTACAGCTTCTGTGTTGGCACACAGTTTAGTTTTAATGGTATCCAAACAAAAGGTTATTAGGAAAATAAGTCTGCCAGTTGTTTGCATAAAGACTTACAAAATGCCCAATACAAAGGATTTCTAGATTGTCCACTATTTTTTTAAATCTCTTACTGCCTTCTTCCATAAGCATGAATAACGAAGAGCTTACTGTTCTTTTGCTGCTTGAAGTATTGAGATGTTTGCCTTTTGTAAAGCTTATTTTGAGCTGCATGTCATCCATTAAGACCATTGTTTGTCCCACAGAGAGCATTAATTCCCTTAGTAACTAATATTTATTGATTTCCCATTTTGTGCCAGACACTATGTTGAGTGATCAAAATACAGAACAAGACCCCAAATTCCTACCCAAGGAATTTAATATCCAGTTGGAGGGGCAATCTTATAAAGAGTTAGAATATAAAGTTTTGTATTTTTAAAAAGACTCTATAGGTAATGAATAAGAGGAATGAAGTAATGGATGATGAGAGGCCCAGAAAAGGATCACAGGAGAGATGACTTCTGAGACAGAAGGATGAAGGATGAAGGGAAGTTGTGAGCAGACGTTGGAGAGTTGAAAGGATGGAAAGTTGTGAGTTGAAAGGATGAAGGGAAGTTGTGAGCAGACGTTGGAGAAAAGAGTGCTGGTGGCAGAGCAGTAAACAGCCTGGCAGATTTGTGCTACTCGAAGATGACAGGTATGATTAGAAATAGAAGATGTGCAACAGGAGGGACCAGGTTACCCTGGAGAAGGTGCTGACTCATAAAGAGCCTGTGAGCCATTCAGAGATCAAGTTAGCCCCCGTTTGCAGGGAAGCCTTTTACAAAATTCAAACAGGTGGTGACAGGACCACCTTTGTAACTTAGAAAATCACTTAAATAATGCACTGGAGGACTAATAGAAGGAGGCAAAGTTAGAACCAGGGAGACAAGTTAGGGGAAGGGTTGTCCCGGTAGAAATGAAAGGTAATGAGGAATTGCTATAAAAATGGGAAAGGGTGAGGAGTGCCTGAGATGGAGGAGGTAGCATCACCTAAATTTAGTTTTTAGATATTTTTCAGTAATTCTGTGGTGTTACAGGGGGGTAGGTAGATTTGGAATGGGGAAAAGGAGGAACCAAGGATGACTCCCATTTTCTACCATGTAGCTTGAGACGCATAGCTAAGAGGATGATAGAGCATCTTTCTGCCCAGCATATCTGACATGTGATTAAAAGTCTGTGGCTGCTTATCAGATCAGTACATTATAATCTCCTTTTGTGTAAAAATAAATGACAACACATGAGGAAGCAGGGACTGTAGTCCTAGTAATTTTGAGATTTATTGATATAAGGCTTAAGGACCCATGAGCCCAGATTGTATTTTTCATCTTTTCTTTTATCTGCAAGTTCTTTTGTCTTTGGAAGCAAAAGGAAAATGTAAAATGGTATAAGCTGGTACAAAGGGAAATTTTTCAGAGTTTCTGTTCTTTGGCACGTGAAACTCACAAGGCAGATTCCCAACTCAAATAGAGCATACTCAAGGATAGTAGAATATACATGGCAGAAGACCATTCAATTCAGTGAAGAGCAAGAAGCCTAAAAAAAGAAAAAAAAACTTTTTTTGAGATAAAGCTAACTCTGGATATTATGGAAAACAGCTGACAGGAAAGTGGAGGTAGATGAAAGGTTAATAAAATTCACAGAACAGAACAGAGCATGAGAAAAAATAATACCATTTTGTAGGCTATAATAATAATGAGTTAACTTCAAATTCTAACACTCAAAGTTATCACTGGGAATTGTGGAATAAGATTGATTCATTCAGTACTGGATAGCTTATTGTATGACTCGCACTATTATAGTAAATGCTGAGGAAAATATCAAAATGAATTAAGTAAGATCCCCTCCCACAAAACCTTAGAATCTTAGTCTTTTGGCACTTACATGAAGCTCCACCTATATGTGTGGAGTAAATGAAATAAACTAATTAAACACAGAATTCCAGTGAGGAAAGGAAAGAATCAAGATCAGATGAAACCAGTGTATACTTTTAAAAAGAGACAGAGGAGAGGACACATACTGAATAATGCAAAATAGTAGTGATAAAACTAATGAGAATGGTGTTCAGTAAGCTTAAACTCAGAGTTGAAGTTGTGAATAAATGTTAGGAAAAAAGACTTAAAAAACAGCAAAGAAAATACAGGTAAATCTTTTGAAACAGGTGCTGTAGTAGTCACTGGCTACATTGAGAAATCATTTATTCATTTATTCAACTTAAGTGAATTAGTCTCTTTGCTAAGCTGCCTAATTTCTAGGTTTTTTTCTGTCAAGGAAAATGGTTTGACAAGAATTGGACAGATACGATTAAACTAGAAGACTAAAATAGGAATGCAAATAAGAGAACACTTAGCCTATTTTAAGGTTCCAATACCTGATCCAGATGAATTATGTTCTACAGAACTTAAAATTTTTATTTATCATTGAAGACCTAAGATCATTGAAAAAGTTGGAGATGGACAAATATCTTGCCTTTTAAAAAATGGATACAGGTCATTGACCCTGACATTTATCTCTAGAAATTTCTGAAGCAGATCATTAAATAGATGTTTTGTGAACATGTGCAGAGAGGGAAATGGCGAGCCCCAGAAATCAGTATGTATTCAGTGAGAATGTGCCCAACCTGATTAGCATAGTTTCTTTCTTTCTTTAGCAGGATTATTAAGCCACTAAAGTAAAGGAATGCATTGGTTATTAAATTGTAGGTGGATTTCAACAAACTTTTGCCATATTCTCATAAAATCCATGTGGACAAAATGGACATACATGGCCTGGACTGTAGTACTTTAAAAAAAAAAAAAAAAGGTTTTATTTATTGAGAGAGAGAGAGCATGTGTGGGACAGGGGGCAGAAGGAGACAGAGAATTCCAAGCAGACTCTGCGCTGAGCACGGAGTCCAGCACGGGGTTTGCTCCCACAACCCTGAGGTCATGACCTGCGCCAAAATCAAGAGTTCAACTTTCAACTGACTGAGCCACCCAGGTGCCCCAACAGACTGTATATAGGACTTTTAAGTGATCCATGGTTAGTTGAGTTTCTTTAGCCCAAGAGTATCTGTCTAACAAATTTGTGTCATCTTGGAGGGAGATTTCTAGTGATAGAGCATTTTTCTTGTTCTTATTTTTTCATCAGTAAATTTGCAAGTAACAATAACATCAGAGGTATGATTAATACTCTGGGTGACAAAAATCAGGATTTGAAAGGTTAGAATAATAGGTGAAAACCAACATGATGGAGTTAATAGAAAGAACTGTAGTCAGAATTTAGATTTTTTAAAAAATTGCACAAGTGCAGAAGGACAAGACCAGGCTTAACAGAGGAGCATGTGATTTTCTTGTTAAAGTACATATGTGGAACTAGGGTCCTAGTTGACTGCAAAACTCAGTATGAGTCAGTGCTTTGAAGTGTGTGCCCAAAAAGCCAACACTGTATTAATAGAAGTATAGTGTATGGAACAAGGAAGGCACTAATCCTCTGCATTCTTTCATCTTTTGCTGGTCAGGGCACATCTGGAGGTTATGTTTGGTTCTGGGTACTCCATTTTAAGAGAGAATAAAAAGTAGCACACACCCAGGGGATGGAACCAGGATGAGGAATGGTTCATTTCTCTTCAGTACTTTATTGAGTGCATTCTGTGTGTTCAACTCTGATGTTGCCAGAATCAAGGATGTATATCTTATAAAAGAGACTTAGGGGAGAAATAACAGTTGAATTTAAAAATGCAAAATGTTTTTTCAGGAACTCTGCCCATTTTTAGTTGGGTTATTTAGGGTTTTTTGGTGTTGGGTTGTGTGAGTTCTTTATATATTCTGGATATTAACCACTTATCAGGTATATCATTTGCAAATACCTTCTCTCGTTCAGTAGGTATCCTTGTCCTTTTATTGATTGTTTCCTTCTCTGTGCAAAAGGGCTTTTTTCAGTGTGTTACTGATAGGTTAATTTGCTTTCATTTCCCTTGCCTGAGGAGACATATATAGAAAAAGTTTTCTATGGCCAACATCAAAGAAATAACTGACTGTTTTCTTCTAGGGTTTTATAGAATCAGGTCTCACATTTAGGTCTTTGGTCCATTTTGAAAGAGATTTGACCTAGTAACTTTAGTACTTCCCATTAACTCCAGAGGGTAGAAGTAAGAACAATGACCAGAAGTTACAATGAGGCTGATTTTGGTTGTCAGTATTTAAGGAGCATCTCTCATAAATTGTAGTTATCCTTTTCAGGAATTTAAGCAACATCCCCAGAGTCACATTCCTAATTGGTGGCAGAGCTAAGATAAAAGCCCAACTTTTTCTGCATTCATGGACCAGAACCCTTGACTCTGCCATGATGCTACTCAGGAGATTTAGACTCTGGGAGGAGGTGAGGTAGGGATCACCTGTTTCCTTCCAGCTGTGAAGTTGTATGTTCCTATAAGCCTTTTGCTAAGCAGTGCTTGTTTTTGGTTCTCTGTTTTCATGTGTTAATAGGTGAGATTATTGGAATAAATAACCTCTAAAATTAGACAGATGATTTCTTTAATTTCCTTCCTCGATTCAGAATGCTTCAATTCTTAATGCTTATTAATTTTGTAGCTGTAACTTGTACGTTACTAATCAAAAACAAAAACTGTGGCTAGATATAGAAGTGTGGAACTCAGATTCTTAAAGCATGGTTTTTAGGCAGTATGTAGTCTTCCCTTGAAGCACATGTTTTAAAGATGTGGATCTATGTTTTAAAACATGAAAGCAAAAATCAAAGAAGAAATTGTGTAGTCTCTGAGCCATTTTAGATTTCACAATAGTTATTGGGAAAAAGAAGCAGGAGTTTCTTGCCCTTGAAGTTCATTTCCTCCTCATTCTTCTCCCCACACAAGGCAGGAAAGGATGGTGACCTAGATACACAGTCAGAGGGCAACAATGCTGAACTTTCTCAGACACAGCTGAGTAACCTGGGCCTGGCCAGTTCTAGGACTGAGAAGGCTAGAGCTGAGAGCTGACAAGGAGGAACTGTCTGTAAACATGAGAAGGGGCCATGGCAGGAAGGCAGAGGCCTGGGAAAGGAATCAGAGGGACTGGAAGTGTTACTTTTATCAGGTGTGACATTGGCAAAAACAGCTTGTTTAATGGGAAATGCCCTGGATCCACAACATCACCCTCAAGATCTCCTCTCTCTCCACCCTATGCATTGGGGTTACTGATTTAATGAGCAAATACTTGTAGTACTGTGTTAGGACTGTGGTACAGAACACAATGTTCACGATCTATGGCATTGTAAACATTTTACAGGGTACTTGGGGGTGGGTGGAGGTGGGGAGTGTTTCCAGGAGGCTAAAAATGTAGCTTGGGCTTTTCCCCCCTTTTCTGGGAACTCCTAATTCCTTATACTATATCAGTGTTTTTCTTGCTATTTTTAAACTTCAACCCACAGTAGGAAATACATTTACATCATGATCCACTGTGACCACATAGTACATGCAAGCACACACAAATATATCTGCTAGAACCATATAAACATCCATATATTAAACAGAGGGTCCCGAAACATGAGATACACATTCATGTTTTCTCATCTATTTCTGCTTAGCTGTTTTTAAATGTCACAAACTACAGTGTTGAGTGCATGGCCGCCTCTAATGCTGTTGAGCCCACAGTTTGAGAAATGATGTGCTACAGCCACCAGAGTTGAAGTGACTGGAAATGGCCCAGCACATGGCTTCCAACATCCTAAGTCTAAGGCAGTGAGTCCCAACTGGGGATGATTTTGCCTCACAGAGGATGCGCAGCAACGTCTGAAAACGTTTTTGACTGTTACACAAGAGGTACCTGGGAGGGCAGGAATTCTGCTAAACATTTGACAGTGCACAGGACAGCCCCCCACAACAAGGAATTAGCAGTCCAAAATGTCAGTAGTTCCAGGGTTGGAAGACTCTACTCTAAAGGTAATAAAATGAGTTGACACTTCTACTGTAAAACTGTTTAGAATGGTAGGAGCTTTAACCTGATCTTCTTTTACCCTCTCTTTTTTCTTTGAACCATATTTCATACATGAAAATGAGGTGGAAGTGTAATTGCCCTTGGGTTGCCTACAGAGGTAGCCAGATGGATAAAAAGGGTACAAGGAATAAGTCTGTTGTTTTCTTTCGTTTGGACTGCACCAGGCATTTTTGTTAGAAGATTGTTACTGCTGTTAGGAATATTTTCTGTGTTATGACTTCACGATCCTCCCCGTGGACCCCTCATCACTCAGCCACAGCAGCTCTTAGCAAAGAAGTGAAGGGACAATGGGTAATTAGATTAAACATGGTCCCTATTAAGCTTTTTCTCCTTAATCGTGAGATTTGATTCTGTTGTTTTGATGGGAAATGACCTTCTTCTAACCTTGAGGTGCCATCTTTTTTTTTTTTTTTTAAAGATTTTATTTATTTATTTGACAGAGAGAGATCACAAGTAGGCAGAGAGAGAGAGAGGAGGAAGCAGGCTTCCTGCAGAGCAGAGAGCCAGATGCGGGGCTCGATCCCAGGACCCTGGGATCATGACCTGAGCCGAAGGCAGAGGCTTTAACCCACTGAGCCACCCAGGCGCCCCTTGAGGTGCCATCTTAAGCCCTGCATTAAACTGTCTCCTTTTTAGCTATTGCTTCATTCCTCCATCTGTAGCTATTTCAGACCAGGTTCCTGTGAACACGGACTGGACATGCACTCCCAGTGTAGTGGAAAGCCCTCATCTCCACATCCTCCCTCCTTCCATGTCTGGCATCAGAGAAGATCTTGAATATCTCTGTGTCAGTCTGTTGTTGCTTTTTTCTCATTTTATTGGCTATCTCTAGGCCCACTAGGAAGGCTGCCTTGTGCTCAGAATCATCCAGGGACATCCTGACAGAACAGACCTGGTTTGGCTTTTTTTTCTTCTTCTTTTAATGGTGAAAAAAGGTAGGATGGTAGGCGGAGAGATAGCTATAAATCTAATATCAGAACTGGAATAGTAGTAGAAACTAAAACCAATGCTATTTGTGGCTAGTCTCTACCATATTTATTTTAGCGTATTTATCTCATGAGTCTTGAATTACATAAACAATAACATTTGTATTTAGTAAATGAATTCTTATAAATAATTTATAATAAATAAACCAAGGGATATGTGTGTCTATCCACCTTGAAACTTTAGATTTCTGTGAGCAGTACCAACAGATTCCAGAAACTGATACTGGAAAAGCTTCTGTGGTACGTTGGACCTCAGACACACGCATTCCATTCCTTTTGCTTCAAGAGAGGCTATAGGGACACAGATTTCTTTTTAACTTTCCCACTTGTAGGTTAAGAATAGAAAGACAACATGTGGAATAGAGAGATGAAGGGAATTAATAAGAAGCTAAGGCGTCAGTCTGTTTTTTAATTTTCCAGTGTTAATCTCTTCACCTTATCTGCTCTAACCCGTTTTCAGAATGAACTGAGCAGGATGAAGGGAATTAATAAGGCTAGATAAAGCACTGTGGTAGGATGTGTGGCACTACACTCTGGAGAAGGATGATAGAATAAGAGGAAAGGAAATGGGGATGGAAGAGGTAGAAGAGCTCATTGGATGAAGAAAGCCCTGCCCTCTTCACTGTTATCAGTTGTTGGTTCTATGCTAGGTGTTAGGCAAGGCAAATAATACCGGATCCCCGAATCTGGCCATTTACCACTTAAAAAAGGCATTTTGTGGAATAATAAAACATGCCTTGGAAATTGCTCTAAAGTTCACAGACTTGTTTCTGTTTTGTCTGAGGGGCAGGGCAGTTTGGTTTGTAGAAGTAGTCGGCAATGGTCATTTTCTTGGTTTCGGCTGTATCCTTTTTTCCTTCCACTTTGGGATGCTCATCACCCATGACGAGAGAGTATACCTCAGAAGTTCTGTGAGCGAGAAAGCTTTGCTGCCCTGCCTCTTTTCCATAGGCTGCCTGAGGCTAGGAAATAAAACCTGGCTAACCCCAGATATCCAGGAGAAAGCCTCCTGTTCTTGGAGGAGGAGGGGTGGGAGGAACCTGGGCAAGAGGAGAATCCTGAAAAGGGTGAATGTTTAAATCTTCACAGTACCAGGGTGTGTGGTTGACGTCTTTCGCCTTCGGGGTATGGAGAAGAGTAAGACTAACAGAAACCATAGTACTTCATAGGTAGAAGCCACATTCTACATTATGTGCCTCTTTCTAGACGTGCATTTTGTTTCTTTTCTGCCAGTTTGCACAAGTCTTATATTTTCTTATGTTCATTACATTCCTGGGACAGACTCTTCTAGAGCCTTCTGTTGATCAGTTCTGTGCCTCAGGGTTTTATAGTGCTTGACAGTTTCTTTATCAGCAGCTGACATTCACTTGGAGACTTGAGTTCTCTCTGTCAGTTCTGCTTAATGCCCGCAACTTGTCTTGACTCACTGACTCATCCTCATCATCAAAGGGTTTATTTTTACTTTTTCCTACTTTGGTTCTTCTTCCCAACATTCCCATTTAGAGTTTAATAAGCTTTTGTTCTGTAGATTTATATACATTTATACATTCATATTTTGCCACATGCTAAAATTTGTTTTGCACCCCGCTGGTGTGCTTGAGTCACTGAGTTACAATGGAAGAAAACAAAGAGGACAGACATCCTTGCCATGGTGCAGCACAGGGGCCTGTTCCTGTCAGGTGAATTAACAGTAGTTCAAAACAGTCAGTCTCCTCTCTTGTAAGACAAGCCCAGAAGATGACTGAGGTACCCAGATTTACTGGTGAATATTCTGTTCTGAGAAGGATTGAGTGGATGTTGAGGTGCCTCTGTAGAGTGGGGTCACAGGCATCAGTGGCCCCATAGGACAAGAGTCAGGGCACACTGTGCAAATGTGAATGAGAACTGAGCTAGAACTAATTCCAGCTGAAGGCCTCTGGCTTAAGACTCTCCTGACTTTTCGAAGGACTTCAAGATTTTGGTTTCCAGGTGTTCGCCCCCGCCCTCCAGTCACTCAGATGATACCCTGGTGCGTGTCATTCACCTTAGCAGAAGTCATACAAGCATTTGTGGCTCAAGGTGAAGAACGAGAGTTGGGTCACCTGATCCCCTGCAGAGAATCTGATCAGGGCATCGTATCCATCTCCCTTTGCTGACCCTCTTCTATAAACAGGAACAGAAATTCTTGCTACTGGATCCCTTTCATCAAGCGTCTTAGGCTCGCTGAATGAAAAGCCCTATAAAAAGGAGATGAAGCCCTAATAATAACAAATACGATCGTGATGGCTATTTTGGGCAAGAGCAGCTTTGTGCCGCTCTTGATCTCCATCAGTGTCTGCCTTCCTGCCCTGCCATTACCTTTCAGACTTCCTATTCTTAGAATCATTTGTGAGCCCTCGGCCTGGGGGATTGCAGCCCCCAAGGCTGGAATGCCTAGCTTGAGAGGAATGCAGACTGTCTGGCAGAGTGGAGGTTAAATAAAGTTTGCCTTGGCAGCCCCCTCTGCTCTTGGACGGGTGACAAGTAACTCGGGTATAGGAGCAGTGGCATGAGCTGCCACGTGGTGTAGTACCAGACTAATGGCTGATGGTCCGTCCGTTACAGGCAGAGCCCTGCCAGTCTCAGCCCTGCTACATACTAAGGAGGCCGTGGGCAGCCATGAACCTCAGCTAGTAACCGTATTGCTCTGAAAACATGCAGGAACAAATAAAGAATGAGAGAGAAAATGCCCTGCAGGAACTGCAGATTTGATTTGCCCCCTCCAAGTTATTGCCTCATTTTTTTTAATGTGAGATAAAGGAGGAAGTTTTCATCATAACAAGAATAATTGCAATCAGTCAACAAACATCTCTTGAGCACCAAGGCACTGTGGGGAACTTTTTAAAAGTATAAGACCTAGGGCGCCTGGGTGGCTCAGTGGGTTAAGCCGCTGCCTTCGGCTCAGGTCATGATCTCAGGGTCCTGGGATCGAGTCCCACATCGGGTTCTCTGCTCGGCAGAGATCCTGCTTCCCTCTCTCTCTCTGCCTGCCTCTCCATCTACTTGTGATCTCTCTCTGTCAAATAAATAAATAAAATCTTAAAAAAAAAAAAAAGTGTAAGACCTAGAACTCTTGTGATGCTTATAATTTAGTTGGAAAAGTAGAGCTGTAAACACATGAGGAAATAATTTCTGCTCCAATGTAAAATATGAGTTCCAAACCTATGCTGTAGAACTAAGTGCCAGAGGGGGTCTGAGGGGACAAAGAGGAGCACTTCTGGCTGGAATGATCAAGAAGAATTTTGTGGAGGAGGTGGGGTTCAACAGGTCTTTCGAGAATAGCTGACTTCTGGAAAGAAGAGGGACTCGTCAGTGAGAGGACTTCCATGAGCAAAGGACAGATGAAGGGTACTCTCAGAACAGCTCATAGGGACACGAAGAGCAGCTAGAAGTGGACAGGGTGGCAAAGCAGAGAAACTTGTGTAAAATCATCAAACCCTTAACTGTGAAGGCTGTGTGTGCACATTGCTGAGAGGACAGTGCTTCCGAAGAGGACAGTTGGCAAGCTCCAGTCCTGCCCAGGGACAGGGGCCCTTCTAGTGCTCTGTTCTGTGAAACCCCTAATACAACATGGAGCTCCTAGTATACACTCAGTAAATAACAAGATTATTATTATTACTCATCTTCAAATTCTGTGGCCTCAAGTTGTTGAATTGGCTTGGTGTCACTTGTGAGAGTTGGCACTCCCTTCGCTTTGCCCTATTCTTATTGCTCACCTCCTTTGCCGTGGTGTTTCCTTCAGATTTATCTGACCTTTCTCCTCTCTTCCACCACAGGTGGCTAGAGGTGCAAGTGGCTAATCTAACATGTCCACAGCGCTGGGTGCAGTACCTCCAGCTTCTTCAGGAGTCCATTTGGCCTGGTGGGGTTTTACCGAAGTGTCCACGGCCTGTGAGGACCCAGGAGCAGAAAGTGGCTGCTGAAGAACAGGCCTTGCAGAGCCTGATGGGAATCCTGCCAGGTAATTCAACAATGAGATTGGTTATACTGATAATTATTCCTTTCCCATCCTGCCTTGCCACCATTACCCCACACCCCTCAGAAACCTAGACTCAAAAATCTGTTGACCCACCATTTCTCAGGCTAATAGGTAAATGCTCAGAGCTGTGATTCTTCTCCCCCTCATTCAAGTGATGCTGAGGGAATGGAAAGGATCACTGTGACCACACCATAAATAGTAGGTGAGAATCCTGCAGATATGAGGTAATAACAGCTCTGCCTACACCACAGAGGCAGGTCTCAGAACTATTCCCAGCAGATGAAGATTTCAGGTTCTCTGCCAACTCATGGGATTTGGACCAGGGAAGAAAATGATATGTCCCACAGAAGCTCGGCCTTGATAAATTGGGGTCGTTGAATAAGGCATATGGTCTTTAGCAGTAGATAAAAACCAGCTCTGAAGAGGGTTTTTTTTCTTTACTTTCTGTAGGGTCTTAGGAGGTTGGGAAGGCAGTTTGTTACCGATGGCTGTGCTGTGGTAATGAGGGTATAGTAGTGAATGGCTAGCTCTTAGGACAATGTTATATACTTTTGTTTTTCTGTTATATTTATTTTTTATTTAAATTCAGTTAATTAACATGTAGTGTATTATTAGTTTCAAAGGTAGAGTTCAGGGCTTCATCAGTTGCATATAACACCCAGTGCTCATTATATCCCGTGTCTTCCTTAATGTGTTATCAGCCAGTTACCCCATCCCCCCATCCCTCCCCTCCAGCAACCCTCAGTTTGTTTCCTATGATTAAGAGTCTTATGGTTTGTCTCCGTGTCTGATTTTGTCTTGTTTTGTTTTTCCTTCCCTTCCCCTGTGCTCCTCTGTTCTTAAATTCTACATATGAGTGAGATCATATGATAGTTGTTTTTTTCTGATTGACTTATTTCACTTAGCATAATACCCTCTAGTTCCATCCATGTCATTACTCTTACCAACCTCTGTTCTCCACCCTTAACTGTTAAATCAGACGTACCTACAGTGACAGGTTACAGAATTATTTCTTCAGGTCCATCCTTATTTAAACACTTAAGAAACACTTTTCTTAGCTTTTCCCTGTTTTAGTTTGGCTGTGTGGTTCAGAAGTTTGCCAGAAGTTCCCAGTTTGGATAAGATAGTAGATATCAGGAGATAATCTCCTTAGAATCTCAGGTTTCAGTGTTACTGCTGAAACCACATCTGTTTTTTCCTCTTCAGATATTGTGGTAGAAATCCTTGGGGTGAACAGATGCCGGCTGAGCTGGAGTCTAGTCTTGGAGTCACTGCAGCAGCCCCTTATCAACAGGTAGGGTGGAAGGCATGTATGCAGCGTCTCTACCGCTGAAGCCATCTCTGGTCTCAGGTGTCCATGGATTCTAAGTGAGCAGCCCACATGGAGGTGGATAGAACTGCAGTCTTTCTCTGCCCTGACTGCCGGTTGTGATGTCCAGGTCCGTACACACTGCCTGCTTCTGAGCAGGTTGTCATGCTGCAGTGGGCCAGTGTTGGGCCAGCCACTGTTTCCATGTGGAAGAACTCGATGCAGGCCCCCATGTGAGCTACTGAAAATGCCCTGTCACCCTCCAGGCTTATTCAGTGTGCTTAGCAATTCTTTCAACACTTGCCTGTGAACACTATAAGAACATCCCCTAGCCTGTGTACCACAGGCTGGATGGTTATTTTCAGCTCTGTGCTCAAGGCCTCACCACAAAGCTGATTCAGTGTTAGAATCAAGAATTGTCTTTGCTTAATAGGAAGGAGACAAGATAATGAGGTTGGGCTCTGATAAAAGGACCCAGAAATACTGAGTGAACACCCCTAGAATAACCCAGAAGAGGTAGGTATTTTCCTTGCTGGTACCTTGGGATACCAATGCTTCTGAAAAGTATTCAGGACTTCCAGTCATTTCTCCAACTCTGTTCCAAAGCAGACTGTACCTATTAACTGTCACTACACAAGGGTGCTGGCTTTTGCTTCATTGCCTGTAAGGTCACTGTAGATCTATAATGATTAACTATGAGAAACAGCCATAGTCAGAAGCTCTGAAAATTCTTAATAAATTGATATCACAAGGATTTTTCCCTCCCTCACAGTCTTCAGGACAGTGCTGATGTGCTAAGGTAGCTATATAAATAAATGTGGAATTTCCTGAAATTTAGTCTCAGGTTCAGTTTCCACCTTCACTGGGGTCATAACCTTTATTCACCAAACTTTTATTTCATGGCAGAGGCTTCATCAGGCTATTGAAATTTAGAGTTCACTAAGGATATCAGTAATGGACAAGGTGGGGGGAAGGGAAAATAAATGTCATAAACAGGATCTGGTGTCTGTTGACTGAGCCGGACCCTCTAAGTTGTTCTGTCCATTTGTTTCAGGCACTTGATTTACTGCCTTTGGGACATCATCCTGGAATTCTTGGATCTCAGTGCCTCTGTTGAGGAGTCAACCATAACCACCTCTGCCTCAGATACCCCAGGCAGCCCCAAGAGAATGGGTGTCTCCCCTTAGGCGTAGGTTATTCACCCATTCTTTGAAGGCTGGGAAAGGAGGGTTGTTGTGCCACCCCGCGGCCAGTCAGGAACCTGTGCCCTCTGCAGCTGGACTGTCGCTCAGAAGGCCTAGGGTCCCAGGGGCACAGTTCTCCCCCAGCTTTATTCCACAGGGCAGGTAACATAGCAGATGATGGGGGAAATATGTACCAATCGTATGCATATCCATTTCCGTACTTTTTTGTGCTGTTCAGATTGTTGCTGGTGGGTAGATCCTGGAAAAGGAATCTGTGAGGTAGAAGAATGAGCCCCTTTTGCCTCTCCTTTGCCCTCTTCCCTAAGATTGTTGGCCAGGAGCCTGGCCCTGTGCATACATGTTCCTAATCCACCAACACACAAGCTATAGATAGACCAAGCGAAAACTGATAGCCAAATTTCTTGGAGGAACAGACAATTTTCTGGAGCTCTCTGTTTTTACCAGGAAACTGCAGTTTCTTTTAGGACCACTCCTGAAACCAGACCCCCCCCCAAGTTCTGTCTAGTTTCCCAATAATTCCAGAAGACGGAGGGAAAACATTTCTCAAGGGACTTTTTGGTGATTGACTATTCTCCAACACATCAGCCCTATGGAGGATGTCACTGAAGGCTGCTTCCCTGGGTGGCTACACTTTTTTCTGCTCAGAAGACTTCAAAGCAGACTGCCAAAGCTTCTTGGTAGATCCACCCCACTCTCCACACCCTTTCCTAAAAGAGAGTTGCATCAAAGATTTTATTTATTAGCTTTACTCCTAAGCCCTCTCCAAGAGCAGTTGAGTTTCAGTCTCTGTGACCATCTCTCTTCTTCCTTCAGCAGAATCGCATGGCAGATTGCTTATTCAGCCCAGTGCTTCCAAGAGGAAAGGAGACACTGGGAATGCCCAAAGAGTAGGAAACCCAGGGGGCTATGGGCTTCTGTCTTCACAAGTCTCCAGTGAGGGACTTTTAAACTGAGCCGATAATATTAGCCAACCTGCAGGGAATTGATTACCCACAAAAAGCTTTTTATTTCTTGTTCTTTAAGGATCTAATTAGTCTTTGAGAACACTCGAAGATGAAGGCAAAAGTGCTATATCATGCTGTAGTGTCTTAGAAGAAAGGAACAATTAGGAGAAATTGTTGGTAGGAAAGGAGGCAGACAACGTGACGTTAAATGCATGTCAGTAGCTGACAGAAAAGTTTTAAGGAGGTCACGGGAGACCTCTGCCCCCTCATCCCTTAGCTTTGCGCCTGCCTGTTAGTGTCCTGCTGTCACTGAATTATGGATCCTCCCATTTGGAGGGGGATCTTGGGATTAAATTGATGAGAATGGGATGGGTCTAGAATGGGCATCAGGTTCTCTTAGACTCTGAAGTAGATGATGTGCACACAATTAAAGTGGTTTATGGGAGAAAGTTGTGCAGTCTTATACTTTTTCCCCCCCTCTGGAGGCTTTTAACCATAAAATGTGTTCTGCTATGGTTGGAAGGCTTTAGGTCGAATATTACTGCCTAAGGACAAGGAGATGAATGAGATCATGTCTCATGGCACCTTCTAGCCTTAAAATATGATTGTTACAATGACTTTATGGCTCCAGAGCTCTCCCACCCCGGATATTCACAGGCAGAAGGAGCTCAGCATTTCCAGCTTTAGTAAGTATTTGCAGGAGTGTGGGATGGCAGGGAGTTCAGCCTCACTTACTGAAGCCGATCCTTCACCTTTTTCAGCTCAGGCCAGGTTGCCCTTCGGGAGAGATGCAGTAGCCAGCTCATGCCCACTCACCTTCTCTCCTCATACGTACTCAGCCACCTACATTGCTTTGAATCTCTGCTGTTAGTTCTGGTTCAGATGTCACACAGAGCCCCAGTATGTAAGCTGACACACCACAAAATCCCTGGGGCTGTAAATTCTAAGTAATTTTTTAACACTTCTACCCCAAAGACAACTTCCTTTTATTTCATGTTACATAAGAGATGCCACTTCTGTTGCCTGAGCCCCAAAACACACACATAAGCTGTCCTCAGGCCCTCCTGCCTAGAAGGAAAATCATGGATGTCGCCAAGGAAATAATCAAAACCCACTTGTCAAGTTTTGGTAGCAGGCACAGTCAACAAAGGAGATCAGCACTTGGGAGAGAGACACAGGTATCAAGAAAAGATGCTCCCAGCTGAGAGAGTGATAAAAGGCAATGACGAATTGGGTCTGCACTAACCAGGACATCATGATTTTTCTTTGGCTCTACCCAGCACATTCATTTCCAGTTGCTACTCTTTTCTTTGCTCATGGAACCCAGCAGCAGTTGTTAGGTCCTGGGTGGAATAAAAGTATGTGTATATGGCTGTATGAGTCAGGATGCTCTGGACTGAAGGAAAACTTGTAGGAAATTTATTTTCTTCCATAAAACGAGTACCTGAGTAGGTAAGCCTCAGGGGCTGATGGATTCAGCAACTCTGACCTCATAAAGGGCCCAGGTTCTTCCCATCTGTCCCTCTGCCATTGTAGACATGCTTGTACTGTTCTCAGAATGCCTACCTACCTTCATGGTTGCTGCAGTTCAGAGCATCACATCCATATATAACAATATGAAAGAGCAGTCATCTCTTCCTTGTTTTTTATTTTAAAGAATGAGGAAACCTTTTCCCAGAAGTCCTTCAACAGTGCTCTTCACATTGGCCAGAAATGTCACCCCTAAGCCAATCCACAGCTACTGAAAATGGCATTACTTGCAACAATATTCCCCCCCCCACCACCACAACCAGAGAGGAGGCCACCCTCCAGGAAAGTTAGATACCTAATAGATGTTAGCAAGGAAGTAGCAGAGAAAGAGTGTTAGTAGATAATGTCTATTATCATAATCATCTGTACAACATTAACAGCTCCCCCATGGTACTCTAAAAATATCTGGAACCAGCTGTAAGGGAGAACATTTGCTGAAGCCACCACATGAGGCACTTCCACTTCACCTGGAGTCACTCACTTAACCCATACACAACCCTGTAAGGTAGGTTCTATTATCTTTTCCCAGTTCATAGATGAGGAGCATAAGGCACAGAGGGATTGTGAGTTGCCCATAGTCACTTGAAAAGAAATGGCAGAGCCTGGGGCACCTGGGTGGCTCAGTGGGTTAAAGCCTCTGCCTTCAGTTTGGGTCATGATCCCAGGGCCCTGGGATCGAGCCCCACATCGGGCTCTCTGCTCAGCAAGGAGCCTGCTTTCCTTCCTCTCTCTCTGCCTGCCTCTCTGCCTACCTGTGATCTCTGTCAAATAAATTTAAAAAAAAAAAAAAAAAAGCCTCTGCCTTCAGTTTGGGTCATGATCCCAGGGCCCTGGGATCGAGCCCCACATTGGGCTCTCTGCTCAGCAGGGAGCCCACTTCCCCCCCCTCTCTGCCTGCCTCTCTGCCTACTTGTGATCTCTGTCTGTCAAATACATAAAATCTTAAAAAAGAAAAAGAAAGAAATGGCAGAGCCTAGATAACGAATCCTGCTAGTCTACCCTCAAGCCTACACGTTTAATAACCATTATACTAGTCTGTGTTTCTTCTTACAAAGCAAAATAAGACCTGGTTCTCATTTTTAAGGAGCTCATGATCTAGTGCAGAAGTTCACAGACCTTTTTGGTAAAGAGGCAGAGAGTAAATATTCCTGGCTTTGTGGTCATAGGTGGTCTCTGTTGCAACTGCTCAGCTCTTCCACTGTAGCGTGAAAGCAATCATAGACAATACAGGAAGCAATGTCAGTGGCTGTGTTCCAATAAAACTGTATTTACAGGAACAGGCTGCTGACCGGGTTTGGCCCATGAGTTGTCTGCGGGCCTCTTGTCCAACGAGTTAGAACAGTGCTTTTCAAACTTTCATGTATGTGTGATTTACTGGGACCTTCGTAAAGAGTGCGCTACATTTCTAACAAGCTCCCAGATGTATGCCAGTGAGAATGCAGATCTTCAACCCCATGTTGCGTATCAATGGGTTAAAACATGGACAACTCTCAAGTGATTAATACACTACTAAATATATAAGAAGGGCACTTCACTGAGAGTAGAGAGCCATGGAGAGCCTGAGGTGATAATATCTGAATTGACTTCTGAAAGATTCCTGAGAATTAACCAGTAAAAATATGAGGAGGGTGTCCAGAGGAACAATGAATAATGTGTGCAAAGACAAAGTCTCAACAAAAAGACAAAAACTGTAGATTCCACATATCTGAAGTACCTTGCACGGTCAGTCTCACAGAAATAGTAGAAATGTGGTTGTTAGGAATCAGGGGAATGGGGAGCATATAATGGGTACGGAGTTTGAATTTTGCCGAATGAGAAATTACGGAGATAGGTTTTATCAACCATGTAAGTAGACGTGACACTACAGAGCCATATGCTAAAAATGGTTAAGATGGTAAATTGTAGATTTTGTTTATTTTACTACAACCAAGAAATGTAAAAATGAAAAAAAAAAAAGAGCTAGGGAGAGCTGCAAGGCACAGGCTGCAGGGAGGGAGTGGTGAGAGGCAAGGCAAGGCGAGGTCCTGGAGAGGGGCCTGTCTGGGGCAGTGTGCTAAGGAAGCTGGCATTGCTCTCCCTCTATACAGTGGAAAATTGTTGAGGAATCTTCTCGAGGAGGATTCTTCACCAAAGTTAACAGTTCCTCCTCATGGGAAACATGACAGTTCCATTGCACATGTAAACAGCCCTTGGATTTGACATCTATCTCAGTCATTTTCTGATCCTCCCCCCTTAATTTCTTCAAGCCTGTTCCAATTATTTCTTAGATATGAGATGGCTTTAGGGTCTATAGAGTATAATGACCTGGAAGCAATAACAGCCTGATTGAAACCCTAGCTCTGCCACTTAATCAGCTGTGAGGAAGTGGTCAGGTAACTTAACTTCATTGGGACTTAAATTTTTCTCTTAGAAAAAGGGACAAATACATTACACCATTTTGAGAAGTGAATTATAAGAACAAGGTTTATAAAATAAGTTTTTATTTTATAGCTGTGCTATAAAAATGTCAATGGCATCATCTCCTGCTCATTTGGAGATGCCTTGCTTCGGGAACCATGCAGCTAAGCTGTCCTCTGGCGATCCCCTGTTCCCCAGGCCTCTCAGAACCTGCTGTTTGTCTTGGTCTTCCTTTGCCCTGGAGCAATATGTGTTCTCCCAGGAGGAGGAAAGGAAGGTTAGCCAGCCCTGCTGGATACAGATGGAAAAGGGAACCAACCAGGGGAGGAGCAGTAATTGGGTAGGAAAGCAAATCATGATGCTTTTGTAGTCCAAGACCCAACTGGGCAAGCACTTCCATAACTTGGCATCTCCATTTCCTTTCCACTGCGACTGCCAGAAATCCCAGGGCAGTAGATGCTCCCACTGCCTTTGTGGATAAGAGAATGAAACCACTGCAGGGTCAGTTTCTGCTCACAAGCCTCCATCACTCCTCTGTGGTGTAAGGCATGAGAGAGGTGGCTGCGCCCAGAATTGTTTCTCAGAAAAGAGCCAGTGAGGGGAGACTATAACAAATATTGCTTCCATATCCTAAGACTCGCCCAGTATTTATTACACAAAGACATCACTGGCTCATTTGAAAAAGAAAGACAAAACCCCAGAAGAATGTGTCAAGCGAGTGAAAATCATCAGAGCCCATTTTCTGCTGTGACCCAGCAGCAACAGGGTATGAAGCCAAGGCAGCTCTGAAGCGGTGGAGAAAATGTGGGCACCCGCAGCCTCCTTGGCAGATATGCTGTGCTATTCTCAGGTTTGCTGAGCCTTCTTGCCGCCTCCCTACACCTCTCACCTGTCTCTGGTCTGTAAGTGCACTTGAACTCTGCTTTCTTGGAAGTGCAAACAAGCATGTGACAGAATCCCAAGAACTCCTGTCTCTGATGTCTCTTCAACACGACAAAAGCTGGTTTCTCTCCATATCTTGACTCTTCAAAATTCACCTGCAAGTCCTTCTGTAGAAGTCACTAGCACAGTTTCTGAGATGTGGAAGTTTGGGAGGAAAAAAAAATGAAAGGGAAAAATTAATAGTACCAAGATCCAAACTTAGATAACCTATCTTGAAGTGACATTATCTACTCTGTTCAACTCAAAATAGACGTCTTTGTCCCCAGAGTTTGTTTAGGAAATGCAAGATAATATTAGAGTGTTGTAATGATTAAGAAGGTAGGTCTGCCGTCCTTTATCTAAATCCATATTTTGGCTTTTTTTTTCCCCTTCACCCTTTTTCCCTGTCACTGTTGCAGCCTGTCACAAGCAATGGAGAGCTGGCTATAATTACTTTCAGACACTTGGGCTAATCAATGAGGAAAAAAGCCAATCTAGATAAACCAAAAGTCTGTGATTGCAGAAAAGGTTCTGGTATGTCTGTAGAAGCCATGACTTCGCTGTTCTGGGTTGAATTGGATTTAGTGACCTTCACCTCAGGTCATTGGCCCTTTTGCCTGTGCTCCTTAAAGAATCATTCTGCCCCAGTAGCAATGAAAAGATTAACAAAGATTGAGCAAAGTGTCTGCATTTGTATCTTGCCATTTCATATCAATCCTCTAGAGAGGATTGACCTTAAGAAAAAAAATTTTTAAAGCCCTTTTGGAGTTTACATTCTTTACCTGTACTAACATGGAATCCAAATTCAAAGCAATGGCAAGCCAGTTCCTTTCCACCTTTGTGTCCTTGTGTTGGAAGTTTGCTTGTAAACGCAAATGATTCAAGAATACTTAGGGCACATTGCATCTAACTCTGGGAGAGTCACATAGGCTTGGTGGGCAGTATGGATTATGAAGATGGTTGAGCAGAGTTCAATGAGATGGTTTCCTAGAAATGTATGGGCCTGCATCCTGCTTTTTCCTACTTCTGTCCTTTGACCCATGCTCTTCCAGCTGTGCACACGTGGGCACCCTCTGTCAGGGCCAGTTCAAGTTTCACCGTCTCCATGGAGCTTTATCTGATGGTGCCAGCCAAAATTCTCTCTCCTTCCTCTGTGTGACTTTACACTGCCTGTCAGTGTGATCAAAATACATGTGCATTTTATGGGGTCCTCAATAAGAGATTCTAATTCGTCAAGAACAAGGAACGTACATCTGTTTTATTCCCATTATATCCCTATGACTCAACCTTCCCATAGATACACCTAATGCATAGCAGGTACAAAATAAATGCTGAAGCTCATTTAGTTAAAGGAGATTATGCTTATTAACTTTTAGAAGGTAAAATATGTTAATAAGTTCACTGAATTTACTGGGGGCAGATGTGAGAGAGGGATAAGAGGGAAGCACACTTTCGTTTTTCTGACCTTATGTCTTTGTTCAACAGCAAATATCAAATGAAAGAAGTTGGTTTTTGTATTTCCTGTGCCAAAATCCACACATTTTATAACAATACTGTTTGCAGTCTAAGTATGTGGGCCATAAGGTGCTAAAACTGTAAGCTTTTTAAAGAAAATTAGTCCTGATTGAAGGATTTTTTTTCTAAATCCTCCAGTCACAAAAATATACAACATACCCTGTCTACTCTCTACTCCTCACCTTCACCTACTGGATCAGAAAACAAAACAAAAGTCTGCAGGAAATATTCTCAGCTCTTGCCTACCACAGACACAAATTTGTAAGAAAGCAATTACCATGAAGAGAAAGACTTGCTATCTGACTTCTTTACAATCATCTTGAAAATCCTTTGGTCCCAGATTAAAGATTCTTTATTTCAGACCTTCTCTAACAGCTTATCTAAGCCATGTCTAAAATCCCACAAGGAAAACTCTTCGAAGACAAAGTAATAATCTTGAAGAAAAGAAAGGATAGCAGAAATTCCCCCATCACTCTTACAGGTGTTTGCTATCTTCCCCGACGTTTCCTACTGCAACTCTTTGCCCAAACACAACAGATCAAAACTAGGCAGCTGCCATAAGATGAAAACTAATGAATCAAAGACATTTGGATTCACTACAGGTCAACATGTTGGCCCTGGGGGAATAAAATCACCTGCTGTTTTGGAGCCCCAGAACGAGCCTCCAGACCATGATTTGAAAGAGGGCAAGAGCAGGTAAAGGAGCACAGGAGGAGGAAGTTCAGTCTGAGAATTAAACCAATGATGCATTTTATGGAAAGAAGGAAACTCTAGACAATATAGTGCTTGGGTCATATATTATCTTAGAGTAGGTCTGCATAAGAAGGATCCCATCTGCTGTGGAATGAAGTCCACTCTGGTGCCAGTGAACATTTGCACAACACATGATGTGGAATAGTCTCTGGAGCCAAGATTGGTTCTGAATCCACCCCCGGGCAGGTTGGTCAGTCTCCAGTGTAAACCTCCTTGGGATTAACCACTTATTCCAGTGTTGTGCACTGGATAATTAATGCCAGATCTGTTCCAGACAGCTTTGTACATCCTGCATATTGATGAAGATCCAAAGAAAGGGTTTTTGGTGATCTGTTTGGTGGGGTAGAGAAAGCTGAAGCAGAAGTCATCCCCATGTACAGGTGTGTTACCTTGCAGATGTGGGCAAATGGCATTTACCAGGCAGAAGCTTGCCTGGACAGGTAAGGGGGGGAGAAAAGTGTGCCTGTGTGGATACAGAAACAATATCTGCAGCCTTAAGGCAGGAAGAGCAGAGCTATGTACCTTATAGCAGTCTGAAGAGGATTGAGGTAAGAGTTTGTGATTCAGCAAGGTTTGGAAATGAAAGAATGCCTGCTCTTGGGGTAGAATGACCCCAGTTCTTTACAAGATTAGGGTTTCTATGGATTTTTTTTCCCACATGATAGAAATTTTCCTCTTCCAGTCTCGTTCATAGCAGGCACTGTTGGACTAATAATTTGCCTAAGCCAATTCCTTCTCCCCCCACCCCGATTCCTCAATTCCTTCTCTATATTATTTCTGAAACTCCTCCTTTTTAAAAAAAATTTTTAAGAGAAAGAGAGCATGAGTGGAGGGGTGGGGCAGAAGTAGAGGGAGAAGCAGACTCCCCGCTGAGCAGGGAACCTGACTCAGGGCTCTATCCCTGAACCCCAGGGAACATGACCTGAGCTTACAGCAGACGCTTGACTGACTGAACCACCCAAACACCCCCTGTGAAACCCTTTCCTTAAACACTAAGTAAATAAGAAAAAAAAAAAAACTTTTCAAAAAACTGCATATTTCTGGGTCTTTCTCTTTTTAGTGTGTGCAGCACCAAAACTGCTTTTCTTCATCCCTAAATTTTTCTCCTATATCAGCTTACCAATCTTCATGGGTTGACTTGGCTGCCCCACTAGTTGAATTGCCTTTTTGATAAATTAACATGGACAGCAACTTAACTTTACATGTAAATCTTAAACATGATGTTTCTTTTTTTTTTTTTAAGATTTTATTTATTTATTTGACAGAGATCACAGGCAGGCAGAGAGGCAGGCAGAGAGAGGAAGGGAAGCAGGCTCCCTGCTGAGCAGAGAGCCTGATGTGGGGCTCGATCCCAGGACCCTGAGATCATGACCTGAGCTGAAGGCAGAGGCTTTAACCCGCTGAGCCACCCAGGCGCCCCAAACATGATGTTTCTTGTACTTGACTCACATTTGGTGTTCTGTGAGGAAGATTGCCCTGTCTCCTCCTATGAAATCAGAATAACCACCAATCCTAAAATTAAACATTTTGATAAATTCTTTCCACGTCCCAAGCTGTTCACACAATGTTACAGACTAAATGTTTGTGTCTCCAAAATTCATATGTTGGAGCCCTAGCCCCCAGTGGGATGGTATGTAGGAGATGGGGTCTTTGAGAGGTAATGAGATTTAGATGAGGTCAGGAGGGCAGTGCTCCGATGGTGGGATTAGTGCCTTTCTATGAAGAAGAAAAGACAACAGAGCTTCCTCTTTCCTCATGCATGTGAAGAACAGACCATGTGAGCAATAGTGAGAAGATGGCCACCTACAAGCTAGGAGCAGAGGCTGTAGAAGGAGAACCACCTTCCAGCACCTTGAATTTGGACTTCCAGCCTCCAGAACTGTGAGATATAGTTACTGTTTAAACCACCACTCTGGTATTTTGTTACAGCAGCCGGAGCTAAGATACACAACTATAAAGTTTAGACACGTAAATCTCTTCCTTCCATCCGTTTTTATGTAGTAGTCTTCCAAGATTAATTGTTTCAATATAACACCCAGTCCTCTATGGGTTTATCTTAAATGGTCTGGACTTAACACAACTTGCTTGAAACATACCAGCTGTCTTCATTAAGAAGCACCTAAGGTAGTCAAGTGTCCCTCCTAACCTGCGCCTTCCATGATGTCTGCCTGTCTTCCTCACTGGACTATAAACCCCTTGAATCCAGACTGTCTTGTTTACTACAGTCCCTCCAGCATTAAGCATTACACCATGATATCTCACTCTTTTCTCCCTATGCTGTCATCTCACAATTTCTCAGAAAGCTTGTCTAGTTCCTTTGTCCTCTCCACATAGGCCTGTGGCAGACTTATCTGTCCGTAAATGGACTTGGCAACCTTTTTGTGTCAACGAGTAACAATTTTCTTTCTTCTGGTAGTCTTGGAATCCTCACTGACATCGGGCAATTTTCTTTCCAAACACACATCTTCCTAAACACACATCTCAAAACCCCCTTGACTAGCCAGATGACGAGAACACCAATTTCCATGTAAGCAAAGGTGGACCCTGACCTTTTGTCTGTCCCTGCCCTCCCCTCTGCTGTGAGAGTATACTGACTTCTCAGTTTGATACTGGAGGAGGGTATACGGTGCAAATTTCAAAGCAGCAGCAGGCTTCATCTGAAACTTGGGGACCTCCTATGATCCTGTTGCTGTGGTCACCACCACCTGACTCTAATGCCCTTTGAGACTGTCTGATTAAGGTGGAAATGTCCCCAAAAAGCAGACCCCGGACTGGCAGCTTCTAACTATGACCCCTCTCATAAGCACATAGCCAGCTGGGACTCTTTGTTGCTGGGGTGAGAGGGGCCTCTATATTACCACAGGAGGAATCAGATGAATCCTGGTCTCAAAAAAGGGTTTGCTCCCCCCCCCCCCAAGAGACATAATCTTCAGTCCCCAACCTACTTCTGTGACACGGTTTTCTCCCTTTCTTATTACATTCTGTGTTCAAAATACTGAGCTAAAGTAGGAAGGAGCAATAACACAAAAGGATTTGAGTTATCATCCTGTCAGCAGAGGACATCTCTGCCCCCAGTGTGGGATCAGAGAAGGCAGGAGGGGAGCAGAAAGTCAGCCCCCTGAGATGTATTATTGTAACTGATCATTTCAACTCACAGGAACACAGCACCATAAATGGGAGCAGATTTCAATCTTAAAAGGCAGCATTCCTTCCCACAGGAACACAGGTGATTTAATAGTATCCATGAGACCCATATAAATGATGCCTGTTTAACTCTTTAGGCATGTAAAGGCAGAGAAGGAAACATTTCAAATATGAGCTTTAAAAAAGTGACCACTTCATTCTTTGGAATTGTCACATGATACAGATTTTGAACAAATTCCCATTCACTCCAAACCCAGGCCGAAGGGAAGCATCTAACAGGAGGAGTATATTTGCCTGAGCACTGGAAGGACTAGCTTCTAGTCATGGGTCATAGTGATCCTGGGCAAATCTCTACTTGCCTAGAGTGAGGTTTCTTTCCGCCATGCAGAGAGGTTGGGCTGGATAATAGGTAAGACCCTGTCCAGCTCTGTAACATCAGAGCTGTGTCTTCCAGTTCTTGGCCAGTTTCTGGAACAATGATAATGCTCTCTCAATGTGTGTCATGGAAATGAATGTATTATTATAATTCATCTTGACTTTGGGTCTTGATTTCAGGAAGGAAAGGAGAAGCAGGCAGGCAGAAAGGAAGGAAGGAAGAAAGGGAGAAGGGAAAAGGAAGGGAAGGAAGGGAGGAAGGAAGGAAGGAAGGAAGGAAGAAAAGAAGCTTTGAGAAATTCTTTCTGAGAGGAATGTCTTGCCTCTCTCTGAGCCCCTAGTACATGAAGTTCCTATCCTACATTTTCCCTCTTTAAGCCTGCCAAAATCAAATTGATTTAAGTATGCCATATAGATTTAAGGAATAAACTACATCCCCAAATTTTCATGGAGTCTGAAGACCTGTTCATCTCCAATCACTCTAGGACAATGGCAGTATTGATAATAAAAGTACCCACTTTATTTTTCATTTTCCAAATTATTTTCCATGAACCATCTCATTTTAGCTTTTTACTATTTCTCTAAGGAATGTAATACCTGGCACATACATAGGACTTTCAAAATTACAAACTATATCATATCCAATATCCTTTTTAGATTTTGACACTTTTTAAGTTAATTTGAAAAGTTATTTGCATCCTCATTTTCCTGAAAGAGGAAGCTGAAATACAGAGAGTTTTTCTCTTGCCCAAGACCAGTTGCCCATTTTCTCAAGAGGCAAAAGAACCAGGATTAAGAAATCGGCTCTGACAATAGCTCCCTAGCTCTCCCACTGATGATTAGCTCTGTGTCCTTGGATAAATTGTTTAAAATCTCTGTGTCTTAGTTTCCTCATCCATTAAATTGGAATAATAATGGCAATTTCCTCACAGAGACTGGGTAGGGGCATGGTCTAAATCAGCTAATATGTTTAGGATCCTTAAAAAAACATCTAACAGGGGCGCCTGGGTGGCTCAGTGGGTTAAAGCCTCTGCCTTCGGCTCTGGTCATGATCCCAGGGTTCTGGGATTGAGTCCCACATCAGGCTCTCTGCTCAGCAGGGAGCCTGCTTCTTCCTCTCTCTCTGCCTGACTCTCTGCCTACTTGTGATCTCTCTCTGTCAAATAAATAGATAAAATCTTTAAAAAAAAAAAAACTAACATACATTGTATTATAATTGCCATTATCATTGGCAAAACCTAGACTAGAACCTGGGTCTTCCAACTTCTAGCTCCATGGTGTTTCTGCTGCCTTACATTAATATTATCCTTACTATACAGATGAGCACCTACATCCTACAGCGTGTAAGCACAAAGCCATCCAAAGCCTCTCTTGAATAGAGAAGTCTAGAACTGATGTGTTCTGGACTCCATTTAGTCCTTCCACCATTACACCATGCTGCTCTTAAGGGTTTAAAAGTTTATAAACCAAGCAATCTCATGAAATACTACCAACAGGCTGAAGGTAGACTCTCCCACTCTTCTGGGGAAAGGATCTTCTACCTTCAGTCTTAAGAGAACAAAAGTTTTCAGATGACTCATTGTAATGGGCACGTGCTTACTGCCATCTCCAGGCCTTTCCTTAATGTTGTCTGTCCACCGGGATAGCCTCTGTTCTTTTCCTTCCAACTGCAATTATCATTAGTGCCAGGTGATTCAATATTATGACTATTTTTGGCTCTTTGAGCACAAGTCTTGCTTTTTGTGCTTTTATTATGTACTCCTTGAGAGTACTGACTATGTGTGTGTAGGTGTGTATTCTCCACTGCACATGGCAAAATGCTCAGTCAATAGCGGGTATATAAATAGTTCTTGATTCATGAATTGATTAATTGCTTGATGGGCCGATAGTTGATTCTCCCATTGATTGACAATTGTTCAAGATGCTCGAAGAACTTGCCTAGATGGCATTTAACACCACAGTGACTGAACAAGGTAGAGGTTTCAGGAGTTGTCTGTGGGGGGAAGAGCAGGGGCTGGGGAGGGGAGAGAGGTCCGCTTGCTCTCATCCGGGCTGGCTGCCACAAAGCCTCAGAACCTGGCCCATGCGACTGTCTGAGTGCACACTGTGTGCATGGAAGACTCAGACCTGAACCGGACCCGCCCTCTTGTCCACAATCCGTACCCCTCACAGCATATCCAGACCAGACGTGACCTTGCTCTACAATTAAAAACAAGTGAAAGTCATCTGCCAGGGTCACTTGGCACCAAAGTCCTGTGACAGAAGGGGCTCCACTTAAAGGGCAACACAAATCCAGGGCATTAAAATAACCTGAATGGTGTTGTTTTCTGATCAAATACCTTTCCCTGTCGGGTTTGTGATTTTTGAGCCTGAGAATGTCCCCTCAAGGCTCAGGTTTCTCTGTTGTCACACTGGTCTCAGGCCTGGAATGTGAGCACCGGCCACGGAGGTCTGAGGTAGCTATGTCACAGTCCCAAAATGGAGAGACATTATCTCATAGACAGTGGCAGCAGGCAGGCACCAGGGTGCTGCTGGCGGGCGCAGTCAGAATCTGGCCCGCGGTTCCCAGCAGACAGCAGACAGAGGGTCTCAGGCCCCAGATGCCAATCTGTGTCCTAGTAAACTGGGGTCTCACAAAGCTTCCTACCCAGCAGTTGACATAGGAAAACAGAAGCCAGGATACAGACAGGCTCCTCTTTGCAACAGGTCATGTTGGTTTGCAGGAGGGTGATCCCCGATGCATCTGAGGGGCTTGGTTGGAATGCAGAGAACAGCCATCCACGTGGAGAAAGATGGGGTGCTAAAGGCAGGGCTAGGCTACCATCCGTCCTTCCCTTGGCCCCTGAGGCCAGGATTGCTTTCCACAGGGCAGGTGGGGCCTAGTGGCCTATGAGGTAACCATCCCTTTCAGCTCTTGGAGACGATGAGGCCCCCAGGGGAAACCAGCAGCCCTCTCCTAGAGTAATAGAGGCCATCAGAGTCCTAACTAACCACTTTGATCATGAACTATCTTGGGGTTGAAGAGAAACACCTTCCTACCCAGCCCTGGGTGAGGGGCGGGGAGGTCCTCTCCTCCTTGGTAGCCTATTCACCTGGTTATCTTTCCATGGCTCTGCTCTGAGACGCTTCTGTTACAACCAAGCCATTTTCCAAACAGGCCCTGCCTGCTCCTGCCTCCTCCCAGAGCTCATTCCTTCCTGGACTGAAGAGTCTTCCCCTCCTTAGCCTGCCCTTTTATCGGGGTCCACACTGGATTGGTTCCTTCTGCTGCGCCGGGCATCTGAGTGCCGGGCCTCCAGTCCCTGTGGCTCCTTCAGAACCAGTGTCTGCTCCTTTCATGTAATCCGTGCCACACACCTGCTTCATGCACCTTCACCATCACACACGCACGCGGATTAGAGCACTTTGATGGGAGGGGTCCTTCCGCATAGACGCTGCCTTTTATCTCTTTTATCTCTTTCATCAGCGGTGTGCTCACAGCTCGGACTCTGAATGCATTCCCTCTCTGATGGCTTCCCACCACACTCTGCACTAAGACCTAAGTTAGAAGCCAGTGATGTAGCCTCATTTCCCAACTCCCCAGTTCCCTCACTTTCCTCCCCCACACCAGGTATGCTTCCTCAGGCCTTTCACTTGCCCTTCCCTCTGCCTAGCATGGGCTTTCCCTGGACTCCCACCTGGCCACCTCCTTCCCTCCGCTGTTTCTGCTCAAAGGCCACCTTCTGAGAGGACGCTCCTGACCACCTTGTCTGAAGAATAGCATTTCTCATCCTATAAGTCCTTTCCGGCTTTGTTCTTTATCCTAGCGCTATTACTGACTGGCGTTATGTTATTATATTATACTATATTACATTACACTATATATTTTTAAATGTTTGTCTGGGACCCCCATGAGAATGCAAGTTCCATGAGAGCCAAGACCTGGCTTTTTCACAGCTTGTTCTTGGTACCTACAGCTGTGTCAGAATGTTGTAGGTCCTCAGTATTTGTTAGTGAAATCGGTGGGAAAATGAATGAGCAAACAAACATTTCTGTATAAAGTAAGGACCTTTCTGGGCAATGATGTAACATACAGTCTGCCATGCGATAACGCAAGGCTTCCTTTCAAAGAACCAAAGAGCAGGTGCACCTGGGTGGCTCAGTTGTTAAGCGTCTGTCTTCAGCTCAGGTCATGATCCTTGGCTCCTGGGATTGAGCCCTGCATCGGGCTCTCTGCTCAGTGGGAAGCCTGCTTCTCCCACTCCCCTGCCTGTGTTCCCTCTGTCAAATAAATGAAATCTTTAAAAAAAAAAAAAAAAAGAACCAAAGAGCATTAGAACTGTAAAAGGTCCTTGAAAGGAGGTCAGCTCTCAATTGTACAGAGTAGGAAACGGAGTCCCAAAGAAGGAAAAAAGAATGGGAAAAGCACTTGAAAAGCTAATATCTCTGACTTCTTCCTAGGACTTGGCCTGATGTAACAATTAATTCATCTGAACAAACTTGGAGTTATCAATTTTCTACTGGTTTTGCATTTGAATAATTTTTATTAGAGTCAAAAACCAGGCAAGAGAACAAGGCTAGTCACATAAAATTTCACCTCTTCATGCTTCTGAGTGTTTGCAGAGGCATTATTGAAAAGGAATGATCTACACTGATTAGGTCCAGTGTCCCTTCAGTAGCCCAGACTGGCACAAATACTGAGCCATTGTTTCTTTATTCTTCCCAATCTTTGTGTATCAGGCAGGACCCTGCAGGAACATTTCCTTTTGGAATAAAGAGGAAATCTAGGTATAAGCTCATAGCTAAGCTACAGTTGGGGTTCCAGGTCTTCATCTGGCCTTCTCTGTAGGCACCTGTGTAATGCTGACTGCAGGTCACTGAAAATGGCCTAGAACCGTTCAGCGCCAGTAATGAGCGATTCAGCTGAATGTAGGCACCAGTATTAATCAGACAAACGGCCATTCTCAATTTTTTTTTTCCCCTAATTCCCCTGAGGGTTCTAAGAAAATCTTATCCAAAGTCTTCTCTCCCAGGTGGCCCTTGAGGGTGGTTGCCCCCTTGCTCTTCTTGTAAGATTGTGTTTGACAGCAATGAAAACCAACAGTTCGACAGCAGTCATTTCTTGGCAGGACAGATTGGTATAAGACTTGTCCCAAAACAAAATAAGCCTTTCAAGGAAGTGTGTTTCAAGTTGGACTCACGTTCCGAAGATACTGAGATTCTTATACGACTGACATAGGAGCCGAAGGCTGAGCCTCAGCCAGGGCCGTCAATGATTGTCAATAACACGACAGAGCAGAGAGAAGACTCAGGGGCTGAGTATGCATCTGAACAGTTCAAACAGAGGTAACTGGAAATGCCATGGAGCTTGTTCTGGGGAAAGGCTTTTTATACCCCAGCTTGATTTTCTTAAAAGGCCTTGTTAGTGACTTCAGGCCTAGAGGAGGATGTTGTGGGTCAGGGTAGTATCTCCTTTCCTTTCCTTCCACTTCTTCTGGCTACCCATTCCTTCCCACCATTTCCATAATTCTTCCCATGCCACCTACCACCATTTCACTGCTGTATGTGCCACTCAGAGGAGCTCTCTGGACATTATGCCCCCAGTGAGCATTCCATGTCCCCTGTGTATGGCAACTTATAGGCCTCTGGTCGTCTGCATCCTGAGTTGTTATAAAGCCTTGGTCTCTAGGCTTGGTTGCAGTGCACGGGTTCACAGAATGACTCAAACATCAATGGTGGAAATGTCCCCCAGGTCATCATTTTTAGCTATGACCTGAGGATAACCAAGTCGCTTTTGCGCTGCAACCTCTGAAAGGCCACAAGAGGGCGCCCAAGACCTCCCAAGTCAGATTAGGACAAGAGGCATTGAGGCCAGGAGGTGGCGCTGTTGCCTTAACCTTCAAGAAGGGAGATGCTCCAGTTTAGGCAGGCTGTGAGCATACCAGTTGGGGGACACACAGGCGGCCGCAGGTGACCCCTAGACGGGATGTTATGCTGTCCCAGCCAAACATCGCTACCCGACCCTGAGATTAAAGCCAAGTCCCAGCCAGCCTGATTCAGTAAGAAAGCTCTGGAGGAGATTGTCAGAATCCTCGGGTTCTAGTTCTGACTGCCCCGCTGTTTTGCCGGGAGGGCTTGAAGGAAACCATTTATTCTTTTTGCCCCTACAGCTTCCTCGACCTTCCATGCATTCAACCAACATAACTTAAGATTTAGGAGTGTCAGGTGGGCTTAGGATTTGGGAATAAGAAAGACAAAACCCATGTTCTTGACAAATTCACTGTCTGCAAGATGGAGGGTGGGGGGCGCATATCATCAGAAAGTCAAGGGTTGAGGAAGGAAGTGTAGCGAGGGAGGCACACACAGAAGCACCCAGGAAGAGGACTTCACCAGCCTGGCGGGTTGGTGAAGGGTTCCTGGTGATCCTAGAGAGTCTCAGAGCTGAACGGGAGCCATGGTGGTAAAGAAGGTTTAGAAGGGCAGAGGGGCACCCAGGGCAAAGGCAGAGGCAGGAAAGAGCCCGGTGGGTGAGTGGGGCTCTCGTCTAAATGAGTATGTTAGAAAGATGAGTATGTTAGAAAATTAGAAAGGATGAGGACACAGGGGCCAGGCAGTTGGGGTTTGCAGGCCCTGTCCAGAAGTCCCTCTACAGGCTTTGTGGGCCACATGCTCTGAGAAAGGGAGAATTACAGAGACCAGTGGTGTCCCTAATACATCTATTTATTTATAGGTGCATAAATCTGCACTCATTTGTAGATAAAGGAGTAACCCCCACGGGCGAGGGAGGATTGGGAGAGACATTGGAACAACATCCACCTTCTTTTTCCTTTTTTTTTTTTTTTAAGGTTGCATTTATTTATTTGAGAGAGAAAGGGAGAGAGAGAAATAGAGAGTGCACACAAGCAGGGTGAGGGACAGAGGAAGAACCAGACTTCCTGCTGAGCCAGGAGCCTGACATGGGGCTCAGTCCTGGGACTCCAGGATCATGACCTGAGCCGAAGGCAGATGCTTAGCTTAACTGACTGAGCCACCCAGTGTCCCTAGTGTCCACCTTCTACTGAGTTGTAGCTTGATTTCAAGTCACAGCTAGGCACCATGGTTCTCTCTCTTTCCTTCCTGACCAAGGAGTATAACAAACTCATTAGGATATGAACTTGTTAAGCTGAAGAGCAGCCATATATTTATTTAGCAAGATAAATATGCATATTATTTATGCAAGATAATAAGTCACCAACTTATAAAATATATATTGTCATTTATTTATCAAAACAAAGGTATGGGGGCAGCTGGGTAGTTCGGTTGGTTAAGCATCTGACTTCGGCTCAGGTCATGATCTCAGGGTTATGGGATGGAGCCCTGCATTGGGCTCCCTGCTCAACGGGGCATCTGCTTGAGATTCCCTCCCTCTCCTTCTGCCCCTCCTGCTGCTCACACACACACACACACACTCTCTCTCTTTCAAATACGTGAATATTTCTAAAAAAAAAAAAAAAAAACAGACAAACAAAAAACCCCAAAGCTATGTACTCATGTTTTATAGATGAGAAATAAGAGACCCAGCCCATGCAGCTCATAGATGGTGATGCTGGCACTCTGTCTGGGCTTTCTGATCTAACTGCTTGTCCTCGCCTTTTCACCAAGACAATTCCCTCTGACTGCTTTTGGGATTGACCATCTCTGGGGAAGGCAAGTCCAGCATCACCTGTACCTGGTGCATTCACTCACTCTGTGACCTGAAAGGTTACAAACAGGGGTTTATGTCTCACACAGGATGCTATGTTCACAGAAAGAGATGTCGGGTGTTGCTGGCTTCAGTTTTCATCCTAAAACCCCCTGTTCTAGAATGAGCAACAACTAGTCACCAGCACTGACAGAGCACACAGTGCACCATGAGTTGTAGAGAGAGAGGAGAGATTTTCAGATGCACTACTGTATGGACATTATGGCTAGGGCACACGTTCAATGTTGTGTCGGCATCTGGGTCGATGTTGTGGAGTGGATCTGTGACTTGATATACCCTTAGTTAAAATGGCATCTCTCCCAGATGCTTAGTTTCCAAACAGAAAACAGCCTGAAATTTCATTTTTTTTAAAGTTTCTCCTCCAAAATCCTTGCCAGTGTATTGATGTTTATGGAAAGAATGTTTTTAATCAGCTAAGTCTATTGAAGTATGTAAAGTTCTCGGAAGGAATACAGCCCACCAGGGAGGCAGAGAGAAGGGGCTTCTGGCAAAAACAAATGGAGGACCCCATACTTAACATCACTGGAAAGAAGCTAAGTCCAATAAGAGGATAGTGATGGGGGCAGATTGTGAAAAAAAAAAAAAATCTGTGAGAATGGAACACATGCAAATAGTCCAAAGAAGAACATGTAAATTAGCATCAGATTTCCAAAGAATCTGTGAGTTGAGAGCCTAGAGAGACCATCTCTCCAGATGATGCTACTGAACCCCAGGGAAGGGAAGCAACTTGCTCTAGTAAAAACAGCTACCATCAAAGAGGGCTCACAGGACATCAGGCCTTGATTTCAAGACTCCATGTGAATTGGTCCACTTCATTGTCCCAGAAAGGGCAGGGAGCCTGAGGTTTGTTCCCTACTGGCAGATGGTGAAACAGATGCTTGGGGAGGTTAAGGTCCTTGCCCCACTCATCTCATTAGTAAGGGGCAAAGCAGTGATCCAAATCAAGGCAGTCTAGTTCCCAGCCCATCCTCACAATCAGGGCGCTCCTGGAACTGTTGCAGATCAGCCCCAGAAGCAAGACTAAAGCCCTGTGCCCCAGGCCCCTGGTCTTGTTTGTTATACCATCCGCTCTCTCCTCAGTTGGGCCCAGAAGGTTCTCCCCTCAGAGCCATGGAGGCTGATCCTTATGTGGAATGCTCTTCTCCTGCGTCTTCATGGAGCCTGCTCCGTCGGGTCCTTTTCTGACCACCCCAGATAAAATGGCAACACATTCTGCCCTCTGCAGCTCTGGATGCCAGACACTCCTGACTTGGCTTCATTTGTGGAGAACAGATCTCCCCATCTACTTGCTATATACGTGCTCATTTTGGCTGTTGTCCTTCAGTGTCTCCTACCGAGTACGAGCTCGTGAAGGCAGCATCTATGCTTTCTTCAATGACATATTCTGGGTGCCCAGCACATATCAGCATTCAATAAACCTTTGATGAGAAAGTATATGAATAAGTGAACAAATGTGTGAATGGTTAATAATTCCCTGGCCCAAAGCAGAGAACTCAGGTGCTCTGTGCAGCACCATGAAAATCAACCCCAGCTGCTTGTGACTAAGATGCTCCCCAAACATCTCACTCTGGTCCAGATCCATCCTCTTCCAGGAAATCTGAATCCTTCCACCATGAGCTCTCAGCAAGATTCATTTCTTGAATTGTAATATCTTGTCTCTGAGAGTCTTCTATTAAACTGTAGGTACTTCTGAAAGGAAGAACATCCTACATTAATTAACATTAATTAATTAACATTAATTAATTATCATTAACTAACATTAATTAATTATCATCCATTAACACTTGTGAATATACTAAAGTAATACATAAACAAGATTTTATATGTAACAGATCCAAACTCAAATACAGCTAGCATGGACAGAGTGTTTGGAACATGCCGGTCATAGTGCTAGGTACTTCACACATTGCACTAATTGCCAAATATTTCCGGCTCTCTGCCTTCCTGGCACTTGTGGGAATTGCACTACCCAGGCCCTTTGTGGTGGGTGGCACCGTGTGACCGTTTCCAGCCAATCAGAAGCCAATGGCCCTGTTACCCACTTAGCCTGCTAATGAAAGACCCCTCCGAGCTCTCTTTCTCTTTCTGCTAGCCAACTGGCAGCATCGAGGTGGTGACTGCTTAGTCAGCCTGAGCCCCTGAGTGACGGTGAGGAGCACAGGACCCACATGACCCCAGTGTCTACACCGCAATCTTTTGAGTTAATCTGTGCTATCTCTACTTTATGAGAAAAGAAGAGGCTCGACATTATTAAAGGATTTCCAGAGAGAGCCAGGAAGGGAACCTGGTGTGTTTGATGCTAAAGCCAATAACATTTATCCACTTTTACTCTCTCTCCCAGATCTTTATTGAATAAATAAGGATAGAGAAATGAGAATACCATTTGGAAAACAGCAGCTTTATAAGGCACCCCAGCTTTTCGGGGACAAGAAGGCACTGGGATCTTGGGGAAAATGCTTGTACAAACTGGTGATGCTAGGGAGGAAACTCTATTGACAATATTCTCCCTGTTCATGTTTTTGCTTGTTGGAGAGGTAGAATCCCTGGTTGATTCTTTCCCATTGCAGACTTATCAGTGAGGAAGTCAGCACTGGGCACCGGCTTTGTACGCTCCCCGACAAACCCAGCACCCAAGCCCGTGCTGAAGGATCTGCAGGCTGCCCACTTGATCCCACTCCTCTTCTGTTTTCCTACAGGAAATGGTCACCACTGCCGAAGACGGTTGCTCAACTGTTTGTTCTGAGAGAGATGCTGGGGCGAGTCTCCAACCCCCTGTGTCCTCTTTATAGTATTTGGCACAAGCTACATGGAAGGGATAGAAAATTCTGAAGTCTGTATCACATTAAGAACAAAACAGAAATGCTTGGGAGGCAGGGGCCTCCCGCACAAAATCTTCCACCCCTGTTAGCACGGCACCTAAACTTTTGGCCATTAGAAATCTTTTCCTTTCGGTTAAAGCAGATTTCTCTTCTTGCCTAGGACCTTCTCAGACTGTTGTATAAAATCTTCCTTTGCCATGTACCCATAGGATTGCCCTAACAACTCATAACAACCACCTCAGCATTGAGATCTTGCAGAAGTAACCCAAAGAACCTGGCAACATAAGAAATGGCGGTGCTTCTAGATATTAAACACCTCCATTTTGAAGACTAAGATGCTCCTTAAGGTGTTCCCTCGTTAAGTGGCTTTTTCCTGAAAGAACTCCTGTAGAGGGTTTTTGCTGTTATTGTTCATTGCAACTGGCGCTGGGGAGGGGCAGAAGCCCATTTTCTCATGAGAACTAAATTGACAAGAACTATCATTGTGCTGTATAGAACCCAAACTACCTGCACTATATTCACCACAGGCTCGGGGACCTGAGTAGATTCCCTAAGTTTGGATTGAAATTGTTCCATGAAAAGTGTATTTCTTTCTGGGGGTCAGTGGATGGTGGAGGGACGGGAGCCATGGTGGGCACCTATGTGGTGAGAGACAGCCACGGACCAAAAGAAATGAAAAGATCTTGAAAATGATGTAGCATGAGAGGAGAGGTTTCAAGGAGAGTGAGGGGGAAATAAGGCATCAGGACTCAAAGACCAGGTCTTGAGGATAGACATCCAGAACCTCACCTTAAAAAGCCGAGGAGATATAATGATAACCCCATGCAGAGAGGAGAGGCAACATGAGAATTTTTTGTAGACTGAACCATGACATAAAATTGTATGATTTAAGGCTTAATTTGTTTTGAATATCCCTGCTTTTCTTGATCTCTTTAGTATATTATCCAAGACCATCTTGTGAAATACTTTATACCCAAATTCAAGTTGAACATGAAACAAAGCCGAGTGTGAAAAAGAAAAATTGCACAAATCTAAATAAGAAATAATATAAAATCATTCAATAAGTCTCAAACTGGAGTAATATATAAACATTCGGCCCATTTGGAAGCCTGAGTGCAGAGTGGCTGAGGGACGTGGGCGTCCAGTGCTCTGACCCTGCTGTGAAGGAGAACTCACCCCATGTGGCCTGTGTATGCCCAGCTCCTTCTGCAGGGGAACGGAGGTGTACCAGAGGAGTAACAGCTGCCTGCTCTTTGTGTGTGTGTATCATGTGGTTGACCGAAAGTGGGTGCTGGCAGAGATTCCTTTGCTCTAGGTTTGCCAGAGATGGAGACATCACGCTGAGCAGGATTGATGGTTCATCCGGTTCTGTGTAATGTGTTACCATAAAGAGAGGAAGAGCTGGGGTCGTGCAGATCTGGGCTTGATCTTGGCTTTGTCATTTGTTTACTCCTCCATGACTAGAGGCCAACCACGGATGTTTACAGAGCCTCAGTTACCCACGAATAAGATGAGGACAGCTGGACCATGCACATACACTTTTTATAGGCATGGTAAGTGAGGGATGTAAATAAATTGTCCAGCTCATAGTGGGCACTCACATAATTCCTGTCCTCTTCTGGAGGGAGAAATGGAATTCACAACGACGCTGAATCATACGCTGATCTCCACACCCATTCAGGCCACAGTCCCCGTACCTAGCTAACCTCCCAGCCTCTTCTGGTCTTGGGTTAGTCAGTCACTCAACAGCCAGAGTGCTTTCACTAAATCTTAACTCTCACTTCGAAGCCCCATTTGAAACTCCTCAATGGGCTTCCTGTTCCCAGATCCTCAGCAGGGCATCAGGAAACCTCTCATGAATTGGCCCCACTTTCTGCTCCACTGTTCACACTGTTCACTGTCATGAACACCCTCCCTGGCTCTGCCCAGGTCACACAACCCTTCCTGCCCAGCAGTGCACACAGGACTTAACGTTTGTCCAAAGGGCTTGGCTTCTGCAGTTTTTCCCCTTTGCCTAGATGATTCCCCACATCTCCCTTCCATAGGCCCTTCTTCTATTTGGGTAACTTTTACCCAAACTCCAGGCCTCAGCTTAGATGTTACTTTCCGCTTTCTCTGATCTTCTAATGTGCTCTTCATTGCACTGTACACAAAAGCCTGTCTCAACTTAATGTTCTACTAAAAATCCATGCTTACTCATCCCATTGTGGACCAAGCTCTAAGCCTCCGAGGGCAGAGTCTGTGTCTTCTTCACCACATCTCCTCAGCTCAGAGAATGGCACAGAATAGACACTCAGTAAATTTATTTCTTAACCTTTTAGTTTGAAATGATAGACTCAAAGGTTCAAAAACAGTACAAAGTTCCCATGTATCTTTCACCCATCTTCCTCTTATGTTAATATCTTATAAAATCATAGTAAAATTATTGAAAACAAGATATCATTGACCCAGTACTTAGTAACCTACAGATATTATTTGAATTTTACTAATTTTCCCACTGGGAGGTTGTGATTCATAATATGAAACATACACTTGGTCTTCATCCCCATCCCTGGAACAGAGCTCCTAAAATCCATGGAATTTCCTCTGATGAAAACAGTAGAAGTGCCTTTTGTTATGTTAAGAAGCTGACCTTTGCAAAGGAGGAGGTCACCAAAGAATGGAGACTGGTTGCCCTGTGGTTAGAGGGTTGGAAATTTGAGTCCCTGCCCCTCAACTCCAGGGAGGGAAAAGGGGCCAGAATTGAGTTTGGTCACCAATGGCCAATGATTTAATCAATTGTGCCTATGCAGTGAAGCCTCCATAAAAACCAAAGGGTGGTGAACATGAAGGTGCTGGGAGAGTGGCTGCCTGGAGAGGGCCTGGAACCCCCATACCTTGCCCTATACATCTATGCATTTGGTTGTTTCTGAGTTATGGCCTTTTATAATAAACTGCTAAATATAAGCAAATGTTTCTCTGGGTTTTGTGAGCCACTCTAGCAAACTAATGGAACCGTAGGAGGGGTCCTGGGACCCTTCAAACTATTGCCCAACTGTCAGAAACACGGGTCACAACTTGGACTTTTAATTGACATCTGAAGATCTGAAGTTGGGTGGGGGGAAGGGCTGGGTGCCTTGTGAGACTGAGCCCTTAACTTGTGGGATCTGATGCTCTCTCCAGGTAGATGATGTCAGAACTGAGTTAATTGCATGGTGGTGTGGAAAACACATGCTGACATCCGTGTCAGCATCAAACCCTTTTCCTCACCTCATCCCATGTTGCATTTAGCTGTAATGTCTCCTTCGTCTCCTACAACCTGAGATAGTTCCTCAGTCCCATTTTGTCTTTCATGACTTTCACACTTTGGAAGACTTCTGATCAGTTATTTTATAGAATGTTTCTCAGTTTGGGTCTTTTTCTCAAGGTTAGACGGAGGTTATGTATTTTTGGCAAGAAGACCACCAAGTGACGCGTTGTCCTTCTCCGTGCATCCTATCACGCGGTACATGATGTTCATGTGACTTATCCCTGCAATGCTGATGGTGATCATTTAATTAAGGTGGTGTCTGCCAGGTTTTCTACTGTAAAATTACTATTTTCCCTTTGCAATTAATAGGTATTGTGTGAGGAGATACTTTAAGATCAATAAACACTTTTGAATAAATCAATGAATGTTGGAACAAAGGACTGAATCTGAAAGAAATTCAACTAAAAGAGTTGTAAATAGGGACACCTGGGTGTTTCAGTGGGTCACGCAGCTGCCTTCAGCTCAGATCACGATCTCAGGGTCTTGGGATAGAGCCCCACGTGGGTCTCCCTGCTCAGTGGGAAGTCTGCTTCTCCTTCTCCCTTTGCCTGCTGCTTCCTCTGCTTGTGCTTGCTCTCTCTCTCTCTCCATCAAAATAAGTAAAATCTAAAAGAAAAGAAAAGAAATTTGTAAGTGTAAGTTCTGCAATTGCATTAAAAAATGCAGCAAGGATACAAGAGAGAAAATAAGACAAATAAATGAGTCAAAAACCACCATCTAAATAATGTTAAGAGAAAAAAACCTAGATATATCACCATCATGTCTTCTTATTTCATATCACATATTTATATTTAAAAAGTGATTAAAGAGGTTTCAAGGGTGAGGTGATTAAACACATTTTTATCTTCTGCTATAGCCCAGTTGCTGTGAAAGATGTCACTCAACTATGCAAACAAACTGGAGCCCAATCAGAGAAGTGAGTGGCGAGATGTGGCTTTCCTGAGAAAGATCTCAGGAACAAAATATGCCCAAATTACAAAGATAGCACTCAAGACGGTGCAGAGTATTATCTTCTTGGGCCATCCTCACAGAAAACCATCATCTGGGTATCTTCTATAACAGACATTTATTTTCTCATAGTTCTGGAGGCTGGACGTCCAAGAGCATGGTGCCCACCTTGCTGATTTGGGTCCCAGCGAGGGCTCTCTTCCTGGTTTGCAGATGGCTGCCTTCTAGATGTGTCCTCACAAGGCAAAGAGAGAGAAAGAACTCTCTATTCTCTTCTTATAAGGACACTAATCTTATTGGATCAGGTTCCCATCCTTATTATCTCATTTGACCTTAATTACCTCTATAAAAGCCCCATCTCCAAATATGGTCTCATTGGGGGGTTGAGGTTTCAGCATATGAATCTGGGGGGACACACTCAATCCTTAGCCATAGTTAGGTTATCCTCAAGTGTTTCACAGCACTTCGCTGTGTAACAGGATGTTAAAGTGGAACGTCTCTTATCATCTCAGTTTCTGTTGAAACCTCACACTACACGCAATAGGTGTCAACACTCCACATTTAAAGCCAGGTTCTTGGCCAAGAATTTTTCTACTTGCATTAGCTCATCACCCACCTCCAAAGGACAGGAAAGATTAGGAATCCATTAAGAGGAACAGTAATATGAAGTTTCTCTAGGAAAAAGCTGTGTGCTAAAGTTCTCCACAGTTCAGGCAAACTAAGAGGAGCTTCAAAGAACCTCCTAGCATGTTTGACATGTGTCCCTTGGAATGAGGGAGGATTGTGGAGCTGGTATCTAACTCACATTTGGAAGAAAGTCTGGAAGAAAGAGGCTAGGGCTTGGGGGTGGGTGAAGCTATGTCAGCAGAAGGAAGAGAAAGCTCTATCAAAGTGCACTGTGCCAAAAGCCGGACAAAAATATGTGTTTCCCAAGGTCCAAATATGGCCCCCAAGGGAGAGCCTAGCCATCAAGTAGCTTGAAAAACTCTATCCAAGGGGCCACTGAAGTGGGGAGGGGTGAGGGTGGGTGACCCCAGAAGAAGATTATCCTGGGCAGGTAGAATGTTCTAAGCAGCCAACCAAGAGAGGCAACAATCCCATCTGAAAACTGCTGTGGAAAGTCCCCAGTGTGAGGAGCTCAGAAGAATGTGGAAAAGTCCCTTTGCAAAAAAGAGGAAGTACTTGGGTTCTCAACACCAAGGATACTTGTGCCAGGTCACATCTGCACCTGTCAAGTTAGGAGGCCTCTCCTGCCCACCACCTCTCTCCCCAAAGGAGCCAGGGGCAACATGAAGAACAAGAAGGATGCGTAGGCCAGAGTGGGGGAGGCAAAGAGGAGAAGCAGTTTCGGCAGGCTTCCCAGCCCCACGCTGGCTTTGAGAGGTGAGGACAAAGGTAGTTTGTCAAAAGGAAGTTTGGCGTTTGGTAAAAGACTATACTAGCTTTTTAATATCTGAAAATGACCAGAACATTCTATAGGATCTTCAGGAAGGAAGAAGGAATTAAGAAAGGAGTGGAGGAAAAATTAAGTTCTTTCCTATTTGCCTTCTACCAAGTGCTGCCTTTCAGAAACAGTTCCATCAAGGGTTTGCTGAGCAGCCATGGGGGGCCTACACCTAAAAAGGCTCTGGACTTGCCTTAATGCACTGCTGCTACCATCTGAAATTCTCACCTTGTTACCAATATTTCGTAACAAGGAGTCCCACATTTTCATTTTGCATGGACCCTGCAAATCATGCAGCTGGGCCTAGTTACTACAGAGCAGGGATGTGGCCATGTTCTATGGAACCCTAAGGGACACACAGTGGGACTGATCATTGAGAGGTGGAGAGAAACAATTTTGGGAAGAGTTTTGTTTGGCTGCCCAAACTGAAATAGGCTACAAATAGGTAGGGTTTCCAGTCACCAGGATCCTCAGCAGAGGGTCAGCTACGTGGCAGGAACTGTGGAGACACAATGTAAGCTCTGGACTCTGTAGCCTCCCAAATCCCTGCCAATCCTGGGATTATCTAATTCTTTGATTAATCAATCTCCTTCAAGATGTCTTTTTTTTTTTTTAACCAACTTCACCAGGAAATGAATTCATTAGTAACGAGAACAGGTAAGAATATTTCAAGCCCAGCCTCTAACCCCTACATCGTTTAGGACTTTCACCAACTCCCTCAGTTTCTGTCCAAATTGTGAGCTGTTGTTTTCCTTTATGAGGACATTATTGCCATTACTCACTTTATTTTTGATCATTGTAAGTTGGATCTTAGTATGGCTGGCACACTGTGACTTCTTGCTTCTAAGAAAAAGGCCTAAAAAAAATCTCAGAAAGTGTTTTGGGCCTAAAGCCACTTTCATTAATCATCATTTTGACAATGAAGCATAAACAGACATGACAAATATTTATTAAATTTAACGTTCAAAATCTACAGGCATGTTTTGGTTATTGTTATCATCATCAATATTATTATTCATGTGGGAGAGTGTTCTAGGAGAAGAAAAGAAAGTCCATTGCTTTCTGGGATCTGCCTCATATAACCTCTCAAGGTGAAAAGTACGTCTTCTTTGCGCCACCTTTGTAGAGCTAGTCTCTGAAGGCACAACTTGAGGGTCAAAGCTCCACTACAAAGACCTACCATTGATGACAATGCTGAGTCCAGGAACTGACAGGAAATGGGTATGTATGGTCATGGTCAGTAAACCCATTTCCTTACAGACTCACTCCCCCCCTCATATTAGAAAGCTTTGAGCTTCTTTCATACCATAGTTTGGCCTTGACCTTTCTAGCACTTAGCCTCCCTACAATGGAGTCTATGTATCTTCATACCCTCAGTGCAGGCCCCCTAATTATAGCCATCAGTTAAACTGTCAGGAAGAAATTCCCAGTTCAATCACGTCTTTATCAGACTTCAGCTGCCAATGGGGTCAAGTTAGGCGTCAAGTCTGACCTGCCCAGAGCCCCTGTGATGTGTTGGTCTGCATTCTCACTGAGGCCTTTGTGAGCAGGCAGGCCAGACAGCCACCTGGTTGCCCCCAGCTAAGTTCCCTGTCCCACTGCATTGCCCAGAGAGGGTGGAGTCAAGAGAAACAATGGGGCTGACTTAATGTAGGATCTTCCCTTTGGCTCTATCTTCCGGGAATTTTGTGCACAGGAGTTATACAGGGTTGTCAAAGTCCTAAACTGGAAATGGAGACTCCTGAACAGGGAGGAATCTGGTACCAGGGGGAAATAAATTCTTCATTTGGGATCTGCTCTCAGAGATTGTAGAATCATGGAATTTTATCATTGCCAAGGAACGTAGGTATCATCTGTCTAACATTTATTTAACAGATCAGTGTAAATGTGGCCAAGGAACTTGGGTTTTACTTTTATTGCTGAGTCTGGTTTTCTTGAGTTTCAGGTGAGTCATATTTTAATTTACTATTTTAACATGAGCACCATAATAGGGGAGAATTATGGTTGTTCATATGTGACCTCATATTATTCTCTAATTGTTTCATGCAAATATGTTTTATCTTTCATACCAGATCACAAAATATCCCAAGAACAGGTTATTTCTTTTCTGTTCCCCATGGAAATGTACTAGCAAAGAAAATGCTTTAAAGTATTTGCTGAGAGTTAATGTGCCATCTTTACTCATTTTCCTGTTTGGGTGTGTTTCTATGTGTCTCTGTCTCCCTTGATAAATTATAAACACTATGTGTAAGTTAAAATAGAACCGCCAAATTTTATAGCTGGTCATACTATCTCATCTAAATGGTGAGCACACAGAGATCCAGAGACCTGAAGTTACTTGCATAAGATCACTCAATTAACGTATGATTTAAATGCAGATCCACTTTCTGCTCATTCAAGTTACCTCCTTGTGATAGTCATAGATCAATATTGAAGGTCACGGGCGCCTGGGTGGCTCGGTGGGTTAAGCCGCTGCCTTCGGCTCAGGTCATGATCCCAGGTCCTGGGTTCGAGCCCCACATCGGGCTTTCTGCTCAGCAGGGAGCCTGCTTCCTCCTCTCTCTCTGCCTGCCTCTCTGCCTACTTGTGATTTCTCTCTGTCAAATAATAAATAAAATCTTTAAAAAAAAAAAATATTGAAGGTCACAAAGAAAACAAGACATCAGAACAGACAAGGAGAATCAGCCCTGATAATGTTATCATTGTTACTAGTAATACCTTAAATATGTAATTTTATTTTTTTTCAGTGTTCCAAGATCCATTTTTTATGCACCACACCCAGTGCTCCATGCAATACGTGCCCTCCATAATACCCACCACCAGGGCCTCCCAATCCCCCACCCCCCCTCCACTCCAAAACCCTCAGTTTGTTTCTCAGTGCCCATAGTCTCTCATGGTTTGTCTCCCCCTCCATTTTCGACCAATTCACTTCTCTCTTTCACCCAATGTCCTCCATGTTATTCCTTATGCTCCACAGTAAGTGAAACTATGTAATAATTGACTCTCCCTGCTTGACTTATTTCACTCAGCATACTCTCTTCCAGTCCCGTCCATGTTGGTACAAAAGCTGGGTATTCATCCTTTCTGTGGAGGCATCATACTCCATTGTTTATATGGACCACATCTTCCTTATCCATTTGTCTGTTGAAGGGCATCTTGGCTCTTGAGCTGTTAGAGTTTACAAAGATAAACACTGAACAGTTTCTTGTATATCCTTTAGTAACAGGAACCATAAATAAGCCTATGTCCCATGTATGCATGTTTACTTACAGAAGAGGAATTTTCCTATATGCATTGCTCTGCACTTTTTTTTTTCACTTAATGATATTACTTAGTAGGCATCCTCCTGCATTAGCACATGCAGATTTACTTTATGCTTTTTAAAAGGCACTTATGGTTGGATAGACCATAACTTATTTAACCAGTCCCTACTGATAGACAGTTGTTTCCATACTTATGCTAAGAAATGTACATTTTTAAAAACAATCTCCCCTGGAGGGTTTTAAGTAACTAACTTGCTATCAGATCAGCATTTTGGAATCACCAATAGGCTTATACTCTTAATTTAGTAGATGATAAGACTAAAGTCCAGACAAGTTTGGGACCTTCAACCATTAGGGGTAAAACCATAACTAGAACCTGGTGTTCCTGAGTCTTCTCCCACCATTCATTCCACTGCATTTGGGCCATGTAAGGGCACTGGACGCACTTGCTTTCGTTATTTGTAGCCACCACCTAATATCTGGCCCAACAGAATCTTTGTTAAAAGAACTGATTCATCAAAATATTCTCATTGTGGTTTAAATTTTACCAGCCCAAAGATCACTGAGTTAAACTTCCCTTTTTGGTAGATGAACCAAAGTGCTTTGAATGAAGACGTAATTCAATAAAAACTTAATACTCTCATAAAATTGAATATTCTCTGGCTCCCCAATGAACTCCAAAACTTATTAGCTTTCTTCTGCAGATGATGTGAGATGGCTTATTTTACCTAAACTAACCCCATTATGCCTTTAAAAATACATTATTATTTAAATGTCTACATTTCTTTTATCCTGCAAATGTACAAAAAGCAAGCATAGTATTTCTGGAAAAGAAAAAGCTGGTGGAGGAAATTTTCACATGGGGAAGTTTAGGACATTCATTCAAGAATTAGGAACAACAACAACAAAAAAAAAAAACAGATAGGAGTAGTGCACATTTAGTTTATCAATGGCCCTGGGCAGTGGCTCTTTCTACAAATTGCCACATAAGGAGCTCATCACAGAATGAGGGAAAGGGGTTGATGTGGATAAGGATTTTCCAGGGATGAGAATCTGAACGCTACCCTCGCTTTTCAGACTAAGTGCTTTTGCTTCTTTTTTGTAAAGAAACAAAGAGACTTTCTTTATTAAACAGTAAAAACCAAAGTTCCTAGTTTGCTCTCAGTAATGAAAATAATAGCTACCATGCACTGAGCAGGTATTCTGCAGGCATTGTCCTCAAATCTTTACGTGATCACTATTATGCATGGTAGAATGGAAGAACAATCTAAGAGACAAAAGATAAATACTCAGGAACTTCTGTATATCAATTTCTTACTGACTTCTTAACAGCTTCCATGTGCCCACATGGTGTGGCCCATGGCGTTCTTAGTGTTGGGGAAGATCTAGAGCTGATGTGTACCCCACACCACCTCTCAGCCCTATACAGACACTGGCAACTTTTCTTCCTACACCATTTCTGATCTTGAAGTGGCCCAGGACCCCACTCTCTAAGTATGCCCACACTTAGCATTAAAAGTGGGTATATGTGAGGTAGTTTGAATATTACTGAGCAAAATTTCAGAGTCATCCAATGTTCCTTCTGGATGATCAGTGGGAAACAAGAAGTTCCTCTAAGATAGCTTCTTAGGCCAGGAGACATACCCTTTCATCAAAGGACAGTAGGAGCCTGGCTCCAGTCTTGTATAGCCCCCCCACCGCCAGTAAAGGATGCTACTGGCAGGTAGAGGCTAGGCAGTTTCTTGATGCTATCCTTGTGGTTCCTCGTAGCCTGGACTCTCATTTTGAAAGAACCCTACCCTTAGGCAAGGTCCTTCTCTTTCTCTTTTCTCTCTGCTGATATTCCTAGAGCAGTTTTTAATCTAATTTTTGAGTTGATGTTTTTGGTCTTTTAAAATTCTCTTTCCAATCTGTTGCTAAGTTTCCAATTTGAGTCACTACTTTCTAAAATTCCATGTGAATTTTAAGATTTTTTTCCTCTCCTATGAGTCTGAAAAGACAGTTTTGAAAACCAGGAACCCTATGGTATTCCGACCGTGTTCACTTACAGATTTAAAGAAGAGAAGAGTTTTAGTAATAAATACCATATCTATTACTGAGTGCAGATACTTCCATGTTATGCATGCTCTGTGACCTTCTCCATATTACATCTCTGGACCCAGAAACAGAAATTTCTATTTTAATAAAATAAATTAAGACACATTTAATGCCTATGGAAACATTCATCCGCTAACTCATCAGGCTTTCTCGTCTTACTTCTGTGCCTTTACTTTTAAGCCAAAAGATACTACCTCTGTTCATTCTCTTTGGGTAAAGTATTCAAGTAAAGTATTCAAGATCCCACTTTTCTCTCTTAGCATTTGTTCATCTCTGTCCCTTAATATATATATTGGAAATCTATGAGGAAACAAAATATTCTCTTGCTTTATGGGATCATTAATCTAGTTTCTTTCCATCAAAGCTATGATTTCCAGGTAACTGAAGCTCAAGAAAAGTATAAACATCTCCCTGGATTTTCTTGCTTCTAGAGCAGGGGTCAGCAAACTTTTTCTGCAAAGTGACAAATACTAAATATTTTAGACTTTAACAGCCCTACAATCTCTGTCACAATGACTCAGCTCTGCCCCATAATGTGAAAACTGCCACAGGAAATATGTAAACAACAAGACGTGGCTGTGTTCCAATAAAACTTTATGGGCAGTAGCCCATAGTTTAGCTGCCTCTGTTCTAGACGATGATGAGGAACAGGAAGAGGAGGATATTGATTACTGATTATTATTATGCAATGAGCATTGTTTTCTCTGTACAAAATATTATGCTAAGTATTCTATTAGTATTATTTCATTTAATCTCCGTAATTACATAGTTTACATATAGTTATTATACCCATTTTATAGTTGAGGAAACGAAGCTTTAAAGCAGCTAAACAATTTCCCCACAGTCAAACAATTAGTAAATGGTGGAGCCAGAAGTTCAGATCTGACACTAGAGTTCACCAGAGTTCACCAGAACTTTCTATCATTAAACTAAATAGCATGTATGTTCGCTGTTTAAAGCTTTTTGGTCAACTTAGAAACTATTTATCTTTTTCAAGGTTTTATTTGTTTTATTTTATTTTAGAGAGAGAGTTGGGAGGGAGCAGGAAAGAATCTCAAGCCAATTCCATGTTAAACATAGAACCTGATGTAGGGCTCAATCTCACAACCCTGAGATCATGACCTGAGTCAAAACCAAGAGTCAGATGTTCAACCAACTGAGCCACCCAGGTGCCCCTCTAAGAAACTATTTCTAAACACAATGAACTTGTGAATTCAACTTCAGTGGAAAGATTAAACAGGACTTTAATTTGCATAACCTAAGTAGATTTAGGGCTATTGAAACATTTAGTCAAACAAACATTTATTATGCCACTACTCTAGGCTCCAAATTACTATAGTGAATTGAGGTGGAAAATGACAGAATATGGTAGCTTTACTTGAGACACACTTAGAGTCTTTGGGGGGAACTTTCCTTTCTTCTATTCGAGCCCATCTTAGTTTGAGAAAGTAGGCCCACAACTGGTAGTGCTTAAAGAAGGCAACCAAAAATTATTTGCAACTGTCCACAGACACACAAATGTGTTTGCCTTTCTAACATTTTATGATTGATGTTTTCATGTGGATTATTTTTTGTTCCTTTTATTATGGTGATATGATCAGCTTTTAGGGAATTTCAAATGATCTTACAAAAACAAAAGTCTTCTAAGATTTAAAACCCCAAGTCCTGACAGCCTTTCCCTGATGATCATAGCCTGACTCTTCCCCTCTAACTATCCAACTCCAGCAAGCCTCTCGAACTTTCTGACTCAGTGTCTCCAGCTGTATTAAGAACAGAGACTCTCCTCTCAACACCTCTTTTCCACATAGCCACACTTGCACTGCACCAGGATTTTTTGGTGTTCTAGGAGTTTGGGTTACTTCAACAGTACACAATCACATAAGGAAAAGTGAAAGTTCCCACTCTCATAAAGCTAATGACTCAGTTTTAGGAAAGCTTCTCTCTACTGTCATCCATAAAAGTTCTCTCCTTTACGCCCTCTCCTTACTTCAAATGAAATGCCTTTTTAATTTTGTTCCCCTCCAAACACATCTGTTTAATTGTCATTATGCCTCATTTGCACTAAGTCCAAATGGAAACCAGTGTATGGTGGTGGGATTTGGTGTTGCTTTTCCCCAAAGGTCAAACCTCACACAGCTGCTCATCATGAACTATCTCCAGCTCCCAGCAGCTGCCCGGCGTTTATGTTATGTTAGTGATGTTCTCCAGTTGCAAGGTCCAGAGAGCTTGCTGTTCAGCCAAAAGAAATCCTAAGGGAAAGAGTCAGAATGAATGGCCTCACATCACGTACAGTGTTGCTGGGCACCTTCTCTGTATTGCATTTCCCATAGAGAAGCTAATTCAAGCCAGTGCAGAGTTACCAGCTAGACCCATAGCTGTTCTTTAACCCATGAAAAGTCACCTTGAAGAACCCAAGACTATGCTAAGGACTTTACTTTGGGATTGAGATATCCATCTCTGATTACCAGCCACAAGGACACTAGATGAACAAGGCACAATTTACATGACAGCAGTGGCTTAGAAAAGCATGGGATTCACTTCAGTATCACTAGATTAAAAAAAATAATAATAACGGAATTTGACAAGGATAAAGAGAGAAGTGAAAGAAATGGGAAAGAGATAAGATTCTACAATTACATTGTTGAGGGTTTTTTTTTTTTTTTTTTTGGTAGAACATGCACATATACTAATGGGGCTGTAGCATGACTGCCATCCTGTGAACACCTTTGGCCCTGCCCAAACCACATCACCATCTCCGGTTGTCACAGAGCACCATGTCAGCCAGCTCACACCTACCTTAGACCAATGGCAGAATCCACTGCTGCCTTACCTGCCAGGTAATACCTCAGAGATAAACAGGATCCCATTGGATCTGGGATACACAGCTCAGAGGAGGAGTTGGGGGAGAAGTTAGTGCCCTCAGGAGAAACATTTACAGTCAATAACTACTCTGGCTTCCTAGCTTTGCTGTGGGCAATTCTTGGAGTAGGATGATTCTGTATGCTTCTCAGGAAGTCTAAGAAAATTGAGCCCCCAAAGTTCACAGAACTGGCATTGACATTCTTATATTGACATTTTCACCTTCTATTTATCACTCTCTCCCATCCTTCATTTCTGCAACTTGGAATTACCTCCCAAATAAACCAACTGCCTAAATGTCCCTGTCTCACGCTCTCCTTTCAGGGAAGTAAGTCCTTTTAGGGCTGCCTACTCTGCAATTAAGACATTTCTAAGTAGCTGAGTATGTGAGGTAACTGAAAAACCACACACAGGTCTAGGCAAGATGCATGCTTTAAAAAAAAGACCTGAGAAGGCCTTAGCTGTCTCTTTGGGCTGATCCAGGGACTCAGTGTGCCTGGCTAATTACTTAAGGGCTTCCTCAGCACAGAGCCAGTATGCAAAACTGGAAGACGTGGTTTTTCTTTCAACAAAATAAAATTACAAGCATACAAAGAAGCGTACATCTTCCTTCTTCAAAGGAAGAAAACAAAATGGCAGAAGCTATCCCCAAAGAAATATAAGCATTGAATATAAGACATAGACTTCAAAACCGCTGTTTGTTTTGTTATTTCCCCCCTAGGTTGACTGTCCAGAAATTTACAGGTTCTAGGAGTTACTGATTATCTCTCAGAGAAACATGCAAATAAGGTCCCTGTGTCTGTGAGTTTATTTCATCCTTAAAGTATTGCAAGCAGGATTGCTTTTGGATAATGCTCCATAAAGCACGTTAGTTATTGACTTACCCACTTTTGCACTTACTTACTCACTCCTGCCAGGTCCTGAGATGGACCTAGAGAACGAAGCAGGCAGAGTTTATCCCCTAAGGCCCCTGGAAATACCTGTTCATTCATTCTGTCTTAGCAAAAAAGAGTTAAAAGCATTGTCACTTGATACATGAATTCCCTCTAAAACAAGCAAGGTGGCTTCAAGTTATTTCTTAAAGGAAATAAATGGCTGGGGGAAAGAAATTCAGATGCAGTAACTCATTCTTATCTGTTGTTTTGTTTTGTTTTGTTTTGTTTGGAATAATTAAGATGGAAGAAAGTTTCTATTGCTGAAAAACCTAACTTATAGAAATTATTTTTTTTTTATTTTTTTAAGATTTATTTGAGAGAGATCAAAAGGGAGAATGATCACAGAGGGAGAGGGAGAAGCAGACTCACTGCTGAGTGGAAAGCCCAATGCAGGGTTTGATCCCAGGACCCTGAGATCATGCTTGGATGACTGAACCACCCAGGTGCCCCTGTAGTATAATTTTTAGGGAAATGTATTTTATTTCTTTCAACTGTCTGTAATAAATTAACATTAAAAGTATATGGATAGATAGATGTCCTGCAATGTCTATGATGAATAAGTATTTTATTAATATATTTTTATAATCATAAAAATAATATATGTACTGTATAGAAAGTATTGAAAATGTAGAGAATATAAAGAAATAAAGCACATGATTCAAAGTACATAACACCACTTATTTTTTGAGAAGATTTAAAAACAACTATTTTTTTTAAGATTTTATTTATTATTTGACAGAGAGAGAGAGAGAGAGAGGGAGGGAGGAAACACAAGCAGGGGGAGTGGGGAGGGAGAAGCAGTCTTCCTGCTGAGCAGGGAGCTCAATATGAAGCTCAGTCCCAGAACCCTGGGATCATGACCCAAGCCAAAGGCAGATGCTTAACAACTGAGCCACCCAGGTGACCCTAAAGACAACATTTTTAATATAGGTCCACATCCCTTATTTGATTCTTGGTACCACTTGTGCTTTGAAATACAGAATTTCTTAAATTTTAGTAAGGTAATCCAATGTGTGTGCCACAGAGTTTATTTTATTTTATTTTTTATATTGAGATGTAATTGACATATAACATATTAGTTCCAAGTATAAAACATAATGATTCAATATTTGTATATATTACAAAATGGTCACCACAGTAAGTCTAGTTAACATCTATCACCACATATAATTTTTTTCTTGTGATGAGAAATGATAAGATCTACTCTTTTGGTAACTTCCAAACACACAATATACTATTAGTAACTCTGGTCACCATGTTGCACATTATGTATCCAGGACTTATTTATTTTATAGTTAGAAGTTTGTACTTTTGACCCCCCCTTCACCCATTTCACCTATCCCCAGGCCTTGTCTCTGACAACCACCAATTTGTTTTTTATATGCATGAGAAAATAATAGTCTTAAAATTCTCAAAAAGTTAAACAGGGACAAGGAACTAAGAGAAATAATAAAAATAGTATATGAACAAAATGGAAATATTAACACAGAAATAGAAATTATATAAAAGAATCAAACAAATTCTGGATCTGAAAAATACAATAACTGAATTAAAAAATTAACTTGGCAGGGGGTGGGGATGGGGATTCAACAATGGAATTGACCAGGAAGAAGAAAAAATCAATGACCCTGAAGACAGGAAATCTGTAATTACTGAGTCTGAGGAGCAGAAAGAAAAAAAGAATAAGGAAAAGGGAACAGATACTAATGCACTTATGGAGCACCACCTAGCAGACTACTTATACATAATGGAAGTACCAGAAGTAGAAGAGAGAAAAGGTTGCAGAGCTTATTTCAAGAAATAACTTCTCAAATTTAGGAAAAGACATGAGTCGACAAATACAAAAAATTCAACAAATTCCAAACAGGATAAAGTCCAAAAGACCCACATGAGACATATTATAATCAAACTATTGAAAGACAATAAGGACTCTTTTTTTTCCATTTTTTAAAATTTCTTTTCAGCATAACAGTATTCATTGTTTTTGCACCACACCCAGTGCTCCATGCAATACGTGCCCTCCTTAATACCCACCACCTGGCTCCCCCAACCTCCCACCCCCCCACCCCTTCAAAATCATCAGATTGTTTTTCAGAGTCCAGAGTCTCTCATGGTTCACCTCCCCTTCCAATTTCCCTCAACTCCCTTCTCCTCTCCATCTCCCCATGTCCTCCATGATATTTGTTATGCTCCACAAATAAGTGAAACCATATGATAATTGACTCTCTCTACTTGACTTATTTCACTCAGCATAATCTCGTCCAGTCCCATCCATGTTGCTACAAAAGTTGGGTATTCATCCTTTCTGATGGAGGCATAATACTCCATAGTGTATATGGACCACATCTTCCTTATCCATTCGTCCGTTGAAGGGCATCTTGGTTCCTTCCACAGTTTGGCGACCATGGCCATTGCTGCTATAAACATTGGGGTACAGATGGCCCTTCTTTTCACTACATCTGTATCTTTGGGGTAAATACCCAGTAGTGTAATTGCAGGATCATAAGGAAGCTCTATGTTTAATATCTTAAGGAATCTCCACACTGTTCTCCAAAGTGGCTGCACCAACTTGCATTCCCACCAACAGTGTAGGAGGGTTCCCCTTTCTCCACATCCTCTCCAACACACGTTGTTTCCTGTCTTGCTAATTTTGGCCATCCTAACTGGTGTAAGGTGGTAGGTATCTCAATGTGGTTTTAATTTGAATCTCCCTGATGGCTAGTGATGATGAACATTTTTTCATGTGTCTGATAGCCATTTGTATGTCTTCATTGGAGAAGTGTCTGTTCATGTCTTCTGCCCATTTTTTGACATGATTATCTGTTTTGTGTGTGTTGAGTTTGAGAAGTTCTTTATAGATCCTGGATATCAGCCTTTTGTCTGTACTGTCATTTGCAAATATCTTCTCCCATTCTGTGGGTTGGCTCTTTGTTTTGTTGATTGTTTCCTTTGCTGTGTAGAAGCTTTTGATCTTGATGAAGTCCCAAAAGTTCATTTTCGTTTTTGTTTCCTTTACCTTGGAGACATATCTTGAAAGAAGTTGCTGTGGCTGATATCGAAGAGGTCACTGCCTATGTTCTCCTCTAGGATTCTGATGGATTCCTGTCTCACATTCAGGTCTTTCATCCATTTTGAGTTTATCTTTGTGTATGGTGTAAGAGAATGGTCGAGTTTCATTCTTCTACATATAGCTGTCCAATTTTCCCAGCACAATTTATTTAAGAGACTGTCTTTTTTCCACTGTATATTTTTTCCTGCTTTGTCGAAGATTATTTGACTATAGAGTTGAGGGTCCATATCTGGGCTCTCTAATCTGTTCCACTGGTCTATGTGTCTGTTTTTATGCCAGTACCATGCTGTCTTGGTGATCACAGCTTTGTAGTAAAGCTTGAAATCAGGTAACGTGATGCCCCCAGTTTTATTTTTGTTTTTCAACATTTCCTTAGCAATTCGGGGGCTCCTCTGATTCCATACAAATTTTAGGATTATTTGCTCCAGCTCTTTGAAAAATACCGGTGGAATTTTTTTTTAATTTTTTATTTTTTTCAGCATAACAGTATTCATTATTTTTGCACCACACCCAGTGCTCCATGCAATCTGTGCCCTCTACAATACCCACCACCTGGTGCCCCCAACCTCCCACCCCCCACCCCTTCAAAATTCTCAGATCATTTTTCAGAGTCCATAGTCTCTCATGGTTCACCTCCCCTTCCAATTTCCCTCAACTCCCTTCTCCTCTCCATCTCCCCTTGTCCTCCATGCTATTTGTTAAGCTCCACAAATAAGTGAAACCATATGATAATTGACTCTCTCTGCTTGACTTATTTCACTCAGCATAATCTCTTCCAGTCCCGTCCATGTTGCTACAAAACTTGGGGATTCATCCTTTCTTTCTTTTTTTTTTTTTTTTTTACAGCTTTATAAACATATATTTTATCCCCAGGGGTACAGGTCTGCGAATCGCCAGGTTTACACACTTCACAACACTCACCATAGCACATACCCTCCCCGATATCCATAACCCACCCCCTCTCCCAACCCCCTCCCCCCATCAACCCTCAGTTTGTTTTGTGAGATTAAGAGTCACTTATGGTTTGTCTCCCTCCCAATCCCATCTTGTTTCATTTACTCTTCTCCTACCCCCTCGACCCCCCATGTTGCATCTCCTCTCCCTCATATCAGGGAGATCATATGATAGTTGTCTTTCTCCGATTGACTTATTTCGCTAAGCATGATACCCTCTAGTTCCATCCACGTCGTCGCAAATGGCAAGATTTCATTTCTTTGATGGCTGCATAGTATTCCATTGTGTATATATACCACATCTTCTTTATCCATTCATCTGTTGATGGACATCTAGGTTCTTTCCATAGTTTGGCTATTGTAGACATTGCTGCTATAAACATTCGGGTGCACGTGCCCCTTCGGATCACTACATTTGTATCTTTAGGGTAAATACCCAGCAGTGCAATTGCAGGGTCATAGGGTAGTTCTATTTTCAACATTTTGAGGAACCTCCATGCTGTTTTCCAGAGTGGTTGCACCAGCTTGCATTCCCACCAACAGTGTAGGAGGGTTCCCCTTTCTCCGCATCCTCGCCAGCATCTGTCATTTCCTGACTTGTTAATTTTAGCCATTCTGACTGGTGTGAGGTGATATCTCATGGTGGTTTTGATGTGTATTTCCCTGATGCCGAGTGATGTGGAGCACTTTTTCATGTGTCTGTTGGCCATCTGGATGTCTTCTTTGCAGAAATGTCTGTTCATGTCCTCTGCCCATTTCTTGATTGGATTATTTGTTCTTTGGGTGTTGAGTTTGCTAAGTTCTTTATAGATTTTGGACACTAGCCCTTTATCTGATATGTCATTTGCAAATATCTTCTCCCATTCTGTCAGTTGTCTTTTGGTTTTGTTCACTGTTTCCTTTGCTGTGCAAAAGCTTTTGATCTTGATAAAATCCCAAAAGTTCATTTTTGCCCTGGCTTCCCTTGCCTTTGGTGATGTTCCTAGGAAGATGTTGCTGCGGCTGAGGTCGAAGAGGTGGAATTTTGATCGGAATGGCATTAAAAGTATAGATTGCTCTAGGCAGTATAGACATTTTAACAATGTTTATTCTTCCGATCCAAGAGCATGGAATGGTCTTCCATCTTTTTGTGTCTTCTTCAATTTCTTTCATGAGTGTTCTATAGCCCTCGAGTACAGATCCTTTATATGGAAAACCCAAAAGACTCCACCCCCAAACTACTAGAACTCATACAGCAATTCAGTAACGTGGCAGGATACAAAGTCAATGTACAGAAATCAGTGGCTTTCTTATACACTAACAATGAAAATACAGAAAGGGAAATTAGAGAATCGATTCCATTTACTATAGCACCAAGAACCATTAGATACCTGGGAATAAACCTAACCAAAGAGGTAAAGGACTATAAAGACTCTTGATAAGAGCAAGAGAAAAGTGACTCATTATGTACAAGGGATCCTTAGTCAGACTATCAGCCAATTTTCCTTCAGACACCTTGGAAAACAGAGGGTAATGGGATGACACATTTAAAGTCCTAAAAGCAAAAAATATTGTCAAGTGAGAATTCAACATCTAGCAACACTTTCCTTCAAAAAATGAGGGAGAAACTAGGACATTCCCAGATGGACAAAAACTGAGTGAATTCATTACCACTTGTTTGTGCCCTACAAGAAATGCTAAAGAGAGCCCTTCAGGTTGAAATGTAAAGACTCTATAAAGTAACTCAAAGGCCTATATGATATAGGTGTCTGCTAAAGGTAAATACATGGACAAATAGAAAAGCCAGCATTATTATAATTTTGTTGTAGAACTCCACTTTTTATTTTTATAAGATTTAAAGACAAATGCATAAAGGTAATTATAAATCTATGCTAATGGGTACACATATGTAAACATGTAATTTGGGAATTCAGTAACATTAACTTGGTGGGATGAAGTTATACAGGAGTACAGTTTTTATATGTAATTAAGATAAGTTGGTATAAATTCAAAATAGATTGTTATAATTTTGGGATGGTTAAATGGAATCCTTATTATAACCACAAGGAAAATACCTATAGAATATACAAAAAAATGAAATAAGAAGGGAATCAAAACATGTCACTACAAAAAAAAAAAAAAACAACTAAGGGCAAAGAAAAATAGTAATATAGGAAATGAGGGACAAAAAAACTTTAAGACATAAAAAACAAAATGGCATAAGTAAGTCATTCCCTACTATTAATCACTTTAAAAATGTGAAATATAGGAAGGCCTTCCCTACTACCAATCACCTTAAAAAATATAAAAGGCATACATCAGCAAAATGAATTTTAAAAAAAATTCAGTGTTCAACATTATGTTTCTTACAAGAAGCTCACTGTAGGGGCACCTGGGTGGCTCAGTGGGTTTAAAGCCTCTGCCTTCAGCTCAGGTCATGATCTCAGGGTTCTGGGATCGAGCCCCGCATTGGTCTATCTGCTCAGCAGGAAGCCTGCTTCCCTCTCTCTCTGCCTGCCTGTCTGCCTACTTGTGATCTCTATCTGTCAAATAAATAAATAAAATCTTAAAAAGAAGAAGAAGAAGAAGAAGCTCACTGTAGATCTAAGGACACAAGTGGATTGAAAGCTAGGGACGGAAAAATATTTAATATGCAAATAGCAACCAAAAGAAACCTGAGGTAACTATAGTAATGCTAGACAAAATACACTCTAAGTAAAAGACTATCAAAAGAGATAAAGGAGGACATTATATGTTGATAACTGGGTCAATTCACCAAAACACACAGCAAGTATAAACTTAGATGTACCCAGAGTCAGACTTCCAAAGTAAAGAAGCAAACATTGACAGGATTGAGATGAAAAATAAACACCTTTACAATAATAATAGAAGACTTTAATATCCTACTTTCAATAATTGATAAGACAACCATATAGAAGATATATAAAGAAACAGAGGACTTGAACAAACCTACAAACCAATTGGACCTAATAAATACATACAGAATGCTCTACCCAATAGCAGCACAGAACACATTTTTCTCAAGGGCACATGGAACATTGTTCAGAATAGACCATATATTACGCCATGAAACAAGTCTTGATGAATTTTATTTATTTATTAAAGGATTTATTTATTTATTTATTTATTTATTTATTTATTTATTGAGTGTGGCGGGGGGGGGGGGGGTGGCAAGGAAAAGGGGGGAAGAGAATCTCAAGCAGACTCTGTACTGAGTGCAGAGCATGACACAGGGCTTGATCTCATGACCCTGAGATCGTGACCTTAGCTGAGATCAAGAGTTGGTTGCTTAACCAACTTAGCTACTCATGTACCCAATGTCTTGATGACTTTTAAAGGATGGAAATTATACAAAGTATCTTTTCCAACCACAATGGAATGAAACTAGAAGTCAATGGCAGAAGGAAAACTGGAAAATCCACGAACACATAGAAATTGTGCAACACATTCTTAAACAACCAATGGGTCAAAGAAAAAAATCACAAGGGAAATTGGTAAATACCTTGAGAAAATTGAAAATGAAAACACAACGTACTAAAACTTATGGATTGATGCAACAAAAGAAGTACTAGGAGGGAAATTTATACCTATAAATGCTTACATTTAAAAAGAGGGAAGGTCTCAAATCAATAACCTAACTTTATGCTTTTAGCATCCAGAAAAAGAAAAAATGATAATGGCTGACAGTTTATACTGCAAGACCTCAAGGAGACCATATTTCCTCTGATGATATGACCCACGCTGTCTTCCCTCCATGTTTCAACAACTGTAGTGCCAGATTTTCTTCAGCCCAAGCTTGCAACATTTTGCAGATATTTGCACATGAGTGCTATGTTCCCCATGTCCCAAAATGATCTCTTCATCTTCTCTGCAAAACTTGCTTTGCCTCTTGTAGTTCAGATCCCAAGTTCTCTGTGGTATCTTTCTGTCCCTCACCATTTCCTACCCCACATCAAAATGGGGATCATACATCCACTGCATCACTTCTGTCTGTCTCTTTTTCATAAAGCTAGATAGAGTTAACTGGACTCATCCTGAATACAGAACGAATGGGCAGCATCATGTTCCTTTTTCTTTGTCTCCTTATTTTGAACTATTATTGAGCAACTCCAGTGGGGAAGACTCTGTCCTGGGCTTTGGAAATACCAAGATGAATATCACTTTACTGCCCTCAATGAGATATCAGTTTCATAGAGGGGGAAGTCAGTTTATATAAGCAATGAGCCTGACCATAGGGACAGGTATAAGATGTCTTAGGGACACAGAGTAGATGGACTGTTCTTGGGGGGTCAAGGCTGGCGGGTAGGGAAGGTCTTAGAATAGATGATGTCTGAATTGAGTCTTGAAGGATTAAATGGAATTAAGTGAGTCAGAGATGGCATATGAAGGAAAGGATAGAGCAATGCATGAGCTTGGCACCATTCAAAGGAATTTCAGCTAATTCTGTATGACTCATGTTTTTATGACAGTTTCAAATACATTTTTACTACAACAGCCTTGTGAGGTGGGGAGCGATAGCATCCCCATTTTACAGATGAAGGATGTGAGGAGAAAAGAGATTAAGTGATTTGCCCAAGATTACATTTCTACTCAGAGACAACACTCACTTGAGTTTCCAGCCTAGCAGGAGGAGTATGGATATCTGCCCTGAATCTCATGCTGAGAGCAAAAAAAAGTGTTTTGACACTTAAGACAAACAGCTCTGCTGAAACACTGTATTTCTTCTGTGAACCAAATCAAAACTCAGACCTGAAGTTACATTTCCACCACCAGGGTCCCCTATACCCTGGCTTTCAGAACACATGGTGTCTTGTTTCTAAGGGGAAAAGAAAGGCTCACAAACAAGACTGCAAAGGCATCTTAAGACAACAAATCACTCATAAAAAAAGGGGACATTCTGATGAGTTAAGTGTAAATGAATCAGAAACATATGGATTTAATATACTTTAAAAGGCCCAGTGGAGTTCTCAGTGAAGGGCAAAAGCTTGGAGGAGATTATATTTGGGGATATTTCCAAACCCAGGGCCATTAGTTCTGGCCGGGCCCAGAGTTAGGCTGGTATATGGATCTCCAAGGAAACCAGCAGGATGAGAACCTCAGAAAGGTGTGAAGGTCAGTTTATCCCAAATACTCAAACCCAGACTTGAAAATTTACAAAGCAACAAGCCTTCTAAAAACACCTTTGCTGAACATCTCATTCTGACCTGGGCCTGGGACACCAAGTCTCACCAACAATTTCTCCTTAGAAATTCTGCCTCTTCTAAACAGATGTAGAGGTTAAGCTGAAACCCTTCACTTCTCCCAAAGATTCTCTCTCTTTGCACCCTTTGATATGAATAATGTCTAAGCCATGGGTTTGGGATATGAAAAAGTGACCACAGTCCTCTTTGGCAGCATCAGATGGGAAATGAATATGCACAGAAATATTGAACACAGTCAACTAAACAGGAAACAACATAAGAAAAGGAGAAACATCCACTCATCAGTCTGGTCGGGTAACATCACCCATGAAAACAAACACAGGCCAGCAGGCCTAGAGCCCAAAGACATCAGGCTGGTTTAATGGAAACCAGGCAATGAACAGGTGTGTTTCCCTGGGTGTAATCATCTTTGGTTCTCCCCCATGTACCATGCCTTTTCTGGGGTCCCATATGGTCAACCACCAGGGAATTGGGGGTTCGGAGCCTGCTCAATGTTAATTCAGCCTTCATTTCTTTACCCACTCAAGTGCCCTCTTCTGGACGAAAACAGCTTGTTCTCTGCTGCTGATTTTTCCCTCGTTCACAGTGGCGGTGCTATGGAAACAGGCATTTCTCATCCACCACTGATTGAGTCAAGTTTAGGGGGTGCGGGGAACCAAGAAAAATGAGCAAGTGGAACACTATTCTCCCCAAATGCTGCCTTAAATTGAAATCATCTGTCTCACAGTCCAGCCTGCCCCACTCCCCAAACCACACCCAGGCAGCTGTGAAGGTGGGCGGGGCGTCCCTCCCTGACTGACGCGGTGGAATGGCTGCAGTAAGGTGATATGCTGAGAAGAAATTCACTTCTGGGCTGCTTTTGTTAAGCTCCCCCCTGCACCCCTGTCATCAGCTTTCACACTCAGCATGAGCCTCACATGGAAACCTGTGCGTCACTTCCCTCAAGTGCCATACAGATAGCATAGGAAGTTCTGGGTGGGGCTGGTTGGGGAGCAGGGGAACTAGGTCTCACAGCATTTTCTGTGTCCCTGGAAGCCCGCATTGTTACCCTCTCCTCAAGACAAGCCTTCTTCTCCCTTTTCAATGCCTGAAATCAGTCATCTTAAAGATTATTTCTTTAGCTTAAGACTTTGATATTTAAGACAAATAACCAAAGTGAGGTAGAAGATATGCATGTTAACATGAAGAAAGGACTGAGAAGGAGAGGGAAGCCGTAGTAATGGGGTGGCAAGGTGGTGGGGTGGTGCTGTGAAGCAGAGGCGGGCAGGGATGGTAGGAGAGAGTCTGAGAACATTAGAGATACACTGTATTCACTTCCCAGGTCCCCCAAGCCGACCCCTGGGCCTCTCTGAAACTGAAACAGAAGGGGCTCTGGAGCCCTAGGAAACCCCACTGCACTTCCCCAAGATGCCAGCATAGGTGAGCACATCGATCCTCAGTCAGGAAATATTTGCTGAGAGGCCGCTGTATGCCAGACATGGCTCTAGAACCTGGGGCACACCAGTGGGAAATACAAGGCTGGGCTTGAGAGACACTTTTTAGAGGAATTCAGGTGCTGTGGGGAGTACAGAAAGCAGAAAAGACCAAAGATGTTCCTATCATTCCCTCCCCAGCTGGAGTGCAGAGCCCCAGGGCCTCTGTAACTCCAGATTGTTCTTCAGTAGGTCCTGCCTTGCAGGGAGGGCTCAAGCTGTCCAACAATTTCCTTTAGATGCAGTGCTGAGCTCACTGCACTCCAGAGCTTGAGGCACTGCCTGGGGTAGATGACCAAGCTGCTCACAGCCTACCTTTGCTGTGCCTCAGTTTCCACATCTGTTGCCACAGTGCCAAGAGTCTGTACCCAGAGCAGGGAGGACAACTCTAGAAAAGCATACTCTTTGGCAATGTTATTCCTTCCACAGATTGCCAGGACTTTGGCGGAAGCTGGCCCAGCTTCTCAAGAGAGAGATGCTTCATAATCCAGTTACCCCTTCCCCAACACTCTAGAATCTCCAGATCCACAGGACTGAGTGGGTGCCTTTGGAACTAGTGCATTATTGGCCAGTGTTCTCATCTGGTCTACGGATGGAAAGAAAAGGTGACTCAGAAAAGGATAAAAAAGATGGGCTGAGGGTGCAAAGCAGGGGACAGGATTTGGTGGTGGGCTTCTTGCCCGGCTTAATTATTTTCATCCTCAAAATGATTCCCAACAGCTGGGCCGGTGATCAGCCTGCTCATGTTCCCGGTGCGGCTCAGGGCTGAGGAGAGCCAAGGCACTTGGCAGAGGAGCCACAAGGCCAGGGCCTGCACCAGCACCAGTAAGCTCAGTGTAGGGGGAAGGAGAGAAGGAAGCTGGGAACCCACTGCTTTGTTATGGTTGTTGGTGGGCTCTTTGAGGAGGAGGGGTTGGGGACAGCCCAAGTTGAGTATAGGCCCCTCTGCCAGGCTGTCCTTCCCTCCACATGCCGCCCAGGATGGTCACCCTCAGGCTCCCTGGATAGCTGACCTGTGACATAGACTATGATTTCCTGTCATCTTTGGCCAGCTTTCTCAGGTGGCCAGAGCATTTGGCCAACACGTCCAAGGGCTAAGTACAAATTTCCAAGGAGATAAGTGAGCTGAATTCTGCCTGAGGCTCCAGGTGCCCGTTCCAGCCCTGAAAAACCATCTGATCAACGCTGGCCTCTGGTCACAAGAAAAGCCAAGCAATGTAACCCAGCACTGCCCAGGCATCTGCAGTCCATCAGTGACAGAGACCTGCGCATTTCCGCTCCCCAGCATGGAGCTGGAGAAAGGACATGGCTGGTCCTAGCTAAGTGCCTCAAGATGGAAGACTTTTCAGCACATGTGCTAGTTTCTTTGGCGCTGCCATGACTTAAATAATTTTAAAACTCCCCAATGTATCAAATAATTGACAAACACCAGGTTAAATTTAAGCACTAGAGAACAGGGGCTGGGAACTACGAATTTAGCCATCCCACAGTATAATCCCATCTGAATTTCGGCTGCTTTTTCAACCAATCCCTCCTGTATGTCTAACAGTAATAGCAAATAGCGCCAGACACCGTTCTAATTGCTGGTCATCTCATTTAATCCTTGCAACTATCTTGTGAAACAGGTATTCTCACAATCTCCATTTAGCAGATGAGTGCATTGAGGTACAGGAAGGGGAATTAACTTGCCCAAGTCATAAGGCTAAATGGCAGAACAGGGATTCCAACCCAGGCAGCCTGGATCCGGGCTTCTTGACCATAGAGCTAGTCTGTCTGCTCTGGGCAAAGCACCATGCTGGGTTACGTGAGGGAATTCAAATAAATACATGATGTGGTCATTGCCCTTAGGGAGTTTAGCATCGCCAAGACTTAACCAATCTTTCCAGACTGGCCTGCACAAATCTCCTGCCTGAGTGGAATTCTTCAATCTTTGTTGTATATCTTTGAGTCTTTGAATTTCAGTGCTATAACTAGACCATCGTCAGCCCCCTCTCCTATCCCTGAACATCAAATCCCACAGCCACTGAAATCCCACCTTACACACCTCAAACTATTCTTCCAGACAAATCAGCCAGAGCTCCTTCCTTCCCCAACCACGACTCTGAAACAACAGAAGGAATTAAGCAGTCCCTTGCCAACCTTCATGACAAAGATATTGTGTGAAGGCCAGAGGACACAGCTGAGTCGGGCCTGCTGCCTGGGCTGCCGCCCCAGCCAAATATGAACCAGGTCAAACAGCAGAGTAACAGAACACGCTGCACTGCCTGAGCCTGCCCGGCCCAGCTCAACCAGGAAGGTCACCCCCGGCCGCCCATATGCAAATAGGTCATTTGGCATTTTAGATACTTCCTGACTGCACTTGCCTGCAGGTTTGGGGGATGCAGCTTGGCATTTGGTCCAGACCCCAGTCCATCTGGGACCCTCAGGGTGACAAGAGATGTATAGTGAGTTAGCACAAGTCAAAGAGAGGATTTCATTAGGAGCTTGAGCATTAAGGCTCCAATCAAGGTTGAGCCCAACAGGTAGAAGGAACCTGATGCCAGGTTGACCCAGACACACAAAGAAGGCCCGAAAAGCACAGGATTTCTTCTGGAGCATTGAGCCTACTAGTTAGGGCTACTGGAGGCCAACGTAGAATGTTTGACTGAGAGCCAGATCTCCTTCCCGGAGGGACCATTAAAAAACAGTTACGTTTTGGAGACAGGGAGTTGGAGATGTTCTGTCAGTCTCACTATTCACTTCTGGCTCTAGTGTCCCTGAGGGTCTTTTTAAAGGGCTAGTCCTCTCCTTTTCCATAGGGGGGCACCTACATCACAGAGATACCAAGGCATGAGAGTGAGGAGGGGGTCCTCTATAAGAATCTTGTAACAGCACCCTGGCTCTGGACTGAGGAAATGATGCTTAGAAAAAAATGCAGGGTTTTCAGGGCATAATGTGAATGAGAAAGAGGGGCATGATAAATAAAAGGTGACAGTAAGAACACATCCCCCTCTTTTCCTGCAATCTGGCTTGGTTCTGTAAACTTCCAGGAGGTGCAAGTCTCTTCTAGGAGGAAAGCCTGTTGGTACCAAGGCAAGGCGTACTGGCTGGGCCCCTAGGCCACCAAGAGCTAAAACAAGCTCCATTGTTGGGCTCCAGAGTAAAGAGCACTAACACCCATTCACCCCTGCCCTTCCTTGCAGTCCCCATCACTGCCCACACAAGTAAAAATCTAGAATCTGGGGAGACACCCGGATTCAGGCAAGTTCCAGGAGGTATCAGCCATGTGTTGGATATGGCCCATCCCCAGCGTACAAGCTTAGAGGGAAGCACCTTACCAAAAAGATGCCCAGGAGAGTAGAAGACCAGACTCACAAGCCACGGACAGACTCAGAGAGATAACATGCCCGTGGTGCATGAAGTGTGCCTTCTGAGGGTTTAGAGGCTGCATTCTGGAGTAGCCATAAATAAGCTCAGCTGATTTCCAGAAAAGCAGGCAGGATACAGGGGCTCAAAGATTCAGCCTACTGCTCTTAGCATTGCTATCCCAGGTGTAGCTGGCCTTACCCCTAGCCACCCAAGAGCACAGCTCCAAATCATCTGAGTAGTTACAGCTTCACCTCTGATCCTTGCATCTTCCCCAGAAGGTAGGTTATACAATTCTTACTGCAACTCACCTGCAATCATTTAACTCCTGCCTCTTCAAAATTAGAAAGCGAAAGAAGAATTAGTGAAGACCTCAGAGTACCTTCTAAAAATGAACAATTAACCAGGACAAGAACAATATGTGCTTTCCAGGATTTTAGCAGCTTGTGCAATTTCCCTATGTTTATAAATCACAGGGTCCCGTTTCCCCAGAGTCACTAGGATGAAACTCTCAAGTAAAAAGTGGTCCTGTCTCCGAGAAACAAACTGAGGGTATTGCAAGGGAGGGGGGTAAAGGGTTAGGTGAGCCCAGTGTGGGGATATTAAGGAGAGCACATATTGCATGGAGCACTGGGTGTGGTGCATAAACAATGAATCTTGGAACACTGAAAAAATAAAATTAAATTAAGGAAAAAAAAAGTGGTCCTGTGATGGTTCTTTCTGAAGCAGCAAAGAAGGGAAGGACCTTGGAAATTCGTTGTTGTCGTTGTTTTCCCCACCCTTCAAAAACATCATATGGGAAAGGAATCCCCAATAAGTGGTTGTGATTTTTAAAACAGAGTTGCTCGATGTTTTTTGTTTTGTTTTGTTTTAGGATTTTATTGATTTGGGAAAGAGAGAGATAGAGAGCAGGAGTATGGGGAGAGAGGCAGAGGGAGAGGGAGAAGCAGACTCCCCGCTGAGCAGGGAGCCCGAAAGAGTTGCTCAATGTTTTACACAATCTCAAAGCATTCAAATTTGAAAGGACATTGGAAATCACGTAGGCACACCTTCTGTCTGGTGTGGCCTGTCAGTTCTGTGGCGTAACCAGCAAGATGGTGCAGATGTCTGCCTCCAGAGGCGGAAACTCATTCCCTCAAGGGGCAGCTCAAACATTTCTGGATAGTGCTATGTTTTAGATAGTTTTTCCTTATATGAAGCCAAAATTAATTTTCCTATACCTTCTAGCCAGCATTGCAAACTGCGTTCTCTAGAGTCACTATAAATACCTCCACCCTTTCCCCCATGACAGCCTTCAGATCTCTGAAGATAGCTGCACTGTACCACACCCACCCATGCCTTCTCCACACTAGAGTCACTGGTTTGTCTAACAACCCAACTTTATAAGCCATTAGCAGCCTAGATCTTTTCCAGTGAAGGGCAGTTTTTGGCAGGGCCACAGTTACTGTTGCTGTTCCTTCTCTGCCAGCATCCATCCCTGCCTTCTACCGTGCCCCATGGTTGTTGTGCATATGAACAAGCACCCTTTCCAACTGGCAACTTAGCTCAGCCTCCGTTAGACCATGGGTGTGGAGTTAGATTCCAGAAGTAGAATGACTTACCTTACAGTGCCTTTCTTCAAAAGGGCAGAGAACTGAAAGCTGTGTGAGGAGAAGAAATATGCATGTCTTATATACTGTTGTGTCCCCAGGAGCTGGTACATGGGACTCATATTTTCTGAGGTGTGAATGCATAAAGGAATTACGGAAAGCAAGCTGGGATCAGAGGTAGAGATAGAGAAATACTTCCATAATCTGAAAATGTTTGCCTCAAATGTCCCGAATCCCCTGCTCTCATCCTGGAGCTCCTCCTAATCCAAGACACCAGCCTAAATTCTGCCCATTGCTATGCATAACCACCTCACTTTGATCCTTTATCACTTAAACTTCCATCACCACCTCCTCCTCACAGCCTCATCAACCGCCTCCCATTTCCTCCTCCTTCTCTCCCCATCTCTCCCCAAGGTCACAGCCCACAACCTTTATTTGTAAAAGTCCTGTGGTGTTCCTCTGGAACAGAAAATCCAGAGAGAGCCCAGAAAGAGAAACTAAACATGCAGAAGAGTTTGCATTGCTTCGGGGCACCACTGACACCCTTTGGCCCTGGGCTCATTTGTGAAAGATCCCAAGCCAGTGCTCATTGCCTTGGCTACATGGACAGAAGTCCCTGCCATGGGAGGCTGTCTGAGCTGTGTCTGTCTGCACACAGATCTCTAGTAATGAGGCCTGGCTCAAAGGCATTCTAGGGCCATATGTTGTTGAACAGCACAAGATGCAATTGATCTGTAAGTGTGCAGTTTTATTTTTTATTTTTCCTCTCTGGAGTAAAAAGAAAAAGGAACTCTGGCCACTGGTGACACATAATCTCTGCAAGCGTCAGGACTGAGTCCATCTACACACGGAAAATAACTCCCCGGGCCTCCCTTCTCCACCCCCACCTCTGGAGATAAATTTTAATAAAGTATTAACAACTGGCTCTGCTCTTCTGACAGATAAGGGATGACTTTCTTTAAAAGACCTTTGTGCTCTGTTACTGCCAAAGATATTTAAACTGCAATCATTAGTGACTTCTCTGCTTACTACACAGGCCAAGGCAAATTTCTCTGGGAGAGGCTCTATCAATCACATGCTCTAGGTAGTGAGCAGCTGTTTGAAGCTGGGGGGCAGGAGGAGGGTGCTGTAGGGAACAGTAGGGAACATGGAGTTAGTTTTAAGCCTCGAGTGTGCCTAGCTGGGAGGTGCCTAACAGCACAGTGGGGTGCAGGAAGCACTGGGACCCATGCCTCCTCATCCCCAAGCAGCCCAAGTGGGTGGCAGAGGCTTGCCTACAGAGAGGGAGAAGGCTAAACTAGAGCCTGAGATATTGCGATGTCCCTGCAGAAGGGGGCCAGGGAAGGGAAGGGACTTTCAATGACAGCTAACTTCTCTTTTGTTCCTGTTCAAGTCTTTCAAATTCACAATATCACAATATATGTATATATATATATGTATATGCCACATTTTGGGGGTGGGTCCTTTGATCTGTTGATGGGCACTGGGTGCCATTTGCAAAAACATGGATGAACACAATGGACATTGTTTTAAGTGAAATAAGCCCATCACAGGATGATATGTGGTACCTAAAATAGTCATAGAAGCAGAGAGAATAGTGACCACCTGGGCAGTGGGGGCAGGATGGGAAGTAGTTCCATTGGTATAAAGTTTCAGTTACGCAAGATGAATTAATTCTAGAGATCTGCTGTACAGCAAAAGACCTCTGGTCAACACTATTGTATTGCCCATGCCAAGTGTTCTTACTATACACAAAAAACGTCAAAAAAATAAAAGAGATGACGGATATATCTATTATCCTTGATACTGTGGTGATGGTTACACAAGTATATGCATATGTCCAAATGTATCAAACTGTGTACATTAAATATGTACAGTTTATTGTATGTTAATTCTACCTCAATAAAGCTGTTTTTAAAAAGAAAAAGAAAGGGACTGTAATTAGAGAAGTCTGAGTTTTGCGGGGAGAGAAAGGTTAAAAATTGGCAGCCCTTTCTAAACCTGTGAAACTCAGACACATTCCTGAATGTAATTTTTCCAAGTCAGAGAATGTTCCTCTTTTTTTTTTCCTTTGTTCTTAGTTTCCAGAATTTTAAAGTCAAATTTATTGCCTAAGTTTTGTGAGCTGTTCAAATCAGGAGACTGAAACATCTATATCTGCTTATTTGAGAGAGTTGTGTAAAGTTTGCCCCCAGATGTCTCACCTACATCACATTTCAGACTCTCAGCCTGTTAAAAAATGGGTGGAGTACAAATCCTGAATGAAACACAAAACTTACACTGGGAGACCCGGAAGATAAGTTCTCCCAACCCATCTTGTCTTGGGAAAAGAATAACCCATGACCTATGAAAATAAGATACAGTTCAACAGTAAAAGGACTCCAGAGAAGAGGAAGACATGGGAAAGGCAGGGATCTCAATGGAGCAGTCTTGCAGACATGCAATAACTAGAAAGGTCAGTCAACCAATCAGGATTGTTGTAGTTGTCTGATTACTCTGACTTGCTTTTAATTACTTAATATATTTAGTTGGTAACACAAGAACATGGCATATATTTCCCAAAACGTCTGTAGTGAGAAGTAAGTCATTTTCCCAGCCTTGTCCTCGAACTGTATAGTCCCTCTCCCCCTATGTGGGCAGATGCTGACTCCAGTTCCTTCTGCATACAGCCATATTAAGATTGAGATCTGAAACCTGATCTAAGCCCTAAATATTGAGAGAGTATTTGTGACAGATCCTTTTTACATTTTGGAAGTGCAATCACTGTAGCCCTGTTTAGGGAAGAGAAAGGAACCAACATTCATGAGGATAGAGCAGTTAGGAGGTGGTACAGAAAAACTTGGGTGCCCTGCCCCACATTTCATCATCTCCTTTGAGTTCAGCCATGGCCCTGGAGGATATTCCCACATGGGCTCCACCTCTCCTCATACTGGCAGCCCCAACCTTAAGTACATCCTTCCCCAGGGCTTTTCCAATGATACTAATGCCAGGGGAGACTACTGGTGCATGTGCAGGAATGATCTGGGGGTGCAGGGGAATTCATGCTTCCAGGAACAACCCTCAGCCCATGCAGAAAGAAAGCTGACAGATAAATGCTCCTCCTGGGCAATCTGCAGAACACATTCCTCAGAAGCTCGTGGATGGGTCCTGGTGCCCTCAGCAGTGACTTCCGTTATATACTTTTATATTATCTTCCCTTCTCCCATCCTGCCCATTTCTCACTTCTGATCCCAGCAAAGAAGATTTTGTAGACAGGCTCTGCTTTCTGAATGTACTACAAAGTAATTTCAGTTGTTCAGGTGAGAAATGATAGGAGCTTGGACTATAGTGGTAGACATAGGAATAAATAGATTTGAAAGATGTTTGGAAGATTAAATAATTTCAAGCTTTACTACAAAGCTGTGATCACCAAGACAGCATGGTACTGGCATAAAAACAGACACATAGACCAGTGAAACAGATTAGAGAGCCCAGTTATGGACCCTCAACTCTATGGGCAAATAATAATCTTTGACAAAGCAGGAAAAAATATACAGTGGAAAAAAGACAGTCTCTTCAATAAATGGTGCTGGGAAAATTGGACAGCTATATGTAGAAGAACAAAACTTGACCATTCTCTTACACCATACACAAAGATAAACTCAAAATGGATAAATGACCTGAACGTGAGACAGGAATCCATCAGAATCCTGGAGGAGAACATAGGCAGTGACCTCTTCGATATCAGCCACAGCAACTTCTTTCAAGATATGTCTCCAAGGTAAAGGAAACAAAAACGAAAATGAACTTTTGGGACTTCATCAAGATCAAAAGCTTCTACACAGCAAAGGAAACAATCAACAAAACAAAGAGCCAACCCACAGAATGGGAGAAGATATTTGCAAATGACAGTACAGACAAAAGGCTGATATCCAGGATCTATAAAGAACTTCTCAAACTCAACACACACAAAACAGATAATCATGTCAAAAAATGGGCAGAAGACATGAACAGACACTTCTCCAATGAAGACATACAAATGGCTATCAGACACATGAAAAAATGTTCATCATCACTAGCCATCAGGGAGATTCAAATTAAAACCACATTGAGATACCTACCACCTTACACCAGTTAGGATGGCCAAAATTAGCAAGACAGGAAACAACGTGTGTTGGAGAGGATGTGGAGAAAGGGGAACCCTCCTACACTGTTGGTGGGAATGCAAGTTGGTGCAGCCACTTTGGAGAACAGTGTGGAGATTCCTTAAGATATTAAACATAGAGCTTCCTTATGATCCTGCAATTACACTACTGGGTATTTACCCCAAAGATACAGATGTAGTGAAAAGAAGGGCCATCTGTACCCCAATGTTTATAGCAGCAATGGCCATGGTCGCCACTGTGGAAGGAACCAAGATGCCCTTCAACGGACGAATGGATAAGGAAGATGTGGTCCATATACACTATGGAGTATTATGCCTCCATCAGAAAGGATGAATACCCAACTTTTGTAGCAACATGGATGGGACTGGACGAGATTATGCTGAGTGAAATAAGTCAGGCAGAGAGAGTCAATTATCATATGGTTTCACTTATTTGTGGAGCATAACAAATATCATGGAGGACATGGGGAGATGGAGAGGAGAAGGGAGTTGAGGGAAATTGGGAGGGGAGGTGAACCATGAGAGACTCTGGACTCTGAAAAACAATCTGATGATTTTGAAGGGGCGGGGGGTGGGAGGTTGGGGGGTATTATGGAGGGCACATATTGCATGGAGCACTCGGTGTGGTGCATAAACAATGAATTCTGTTACGCTGAAAAGAAATTGAAAAAAAAAGATAGTTAAAAAAAAAATCTGATGCAGTTATGTTCTTTGGTACCACTCTCTTTTATATTCCCTTTTACATTATTTTATAATCATTATAGTTAGCCCAGGCTCACAGTTTGTGGTAAGTCCAAGATGGAAGAAGTCTGGTGCTAAGCCACAACCTATTTTACAGCTCTGCAATTGGCCACCATATACGGAGGTAAAACTCAACACCTTGCAAAACTAGTTACAGGTGATGAAGATGGTATTTCCAGGCAGTCCCTAATTTAACTGAATTTAAAATGGGGCCTTTGGGAGATATCCATGACATGAGATAAGCAATATCACATAGCCAGGACCATGGTAATGGAGAAAGAAGTAGCAGTATAATAAGGGGAAGGGGAAGAAAATGTTCTTAACTGAGCCATGCACACTTATGCCCACACTTCCCCTGTGGAGGAAATATCATTTACCCCTATTTTGTAGATGAAGAAATGGAGACTCAGAGTGGTATGGTATCTTCTCAGGGTAAGTGATAGGTAAGGACTCACCTTGGTCCAAATGGCTCCAAAGGCCATGATTTCAACAACTATCTCCCTTAAAATTTCCTTCCGCTCCAAAGTGGGCAGAAAACCCTGGGAGAGTCCAGCCATTTTTGCTTATGCTGGATTATCAGATTAATTGATTGTCAGTTATATTCTGTTACTTAGTAGCTGAGGCTCAAGATGACATTTGGCATGTTATGGTGATAATCATCTTGCAATACATCAGTGTATCAAATCAACATGTTGCACACCTTAAATATATACAATGTTGTAGGTCAATTATGTCAACAAAATTTAATTAATTATTTTTAAGAAGATGACATTTAGTGGGAGTGGAGAGTGGAGATGACAGTAAATGGACTTGGCAGCCCTGAATGCCTCTCAGTTATTTATTTAACAAACCATTTATGTCAGTTCGTTTAATCCTTATAACAACTCCATGATATATGTACTGTTATTATCCTCCTTTTGTAGATGAGGAAACTGAGGCCAAATAAAATACCTTAACAATTTGCCCAGGGAATCATATTTAATAAGAAATGGAACTGTGATTTTCACCCAGGAATCCCAAATCTGGTTCTTACTCAGTGTTCCACATTGCTCCTCCTTCACTGATTCAGTCTACAGAGAAACACTTGTGGGTGTTTGCTCCATATCAGAGTTTAGTTAGATACTGTGGGAGTAAGGACTAGAAAAATATAAAAATGAACCAAGCAAGAATTCAGCTCCCAAGTAATTTATTCTCCAATAGATGTTAAGTATTTCCATAAATGATCATGAGTAAATGTAGAAGGTGACAAGCTGTCCAGTGAAAGATCCTATAAAATACCATGGAGATTCAAAAAAGGAGAGAGATTCCAACTTAGGAGAATGTGACAGGATGGTACAACAGTTTTGTTTCATTTTTAAAAAATATTTTATTTATTTATTTGTCATAAAGAGGGAGAGAAAGAGAGCAAACACAGGTAGGGGAGGGGCTGGGGGGAGAAGTAGGCAAAGAGCCCAATGTGGGATTCAATCCCAGGACCCTAGGATCATGACCTGAGCTGAAGGCAGATGCTTAACCAACTGAGCCACCCAGGTGTCCCAAGTGTCCAACAGTTTGTTTTGTTTTAACGAATCCCTCCAAAATTTAGTGGCTCAGAAGTCATCTATTTATTATTTCTCACTATTCTGTGGTAGGCCAGGCAGTCCTTCTGTTGGGTCAGCTCCATGGTGCTGGATGACCTAGGCTGTCCTCATTTACTTGTGGAGGCTAGGACCTCCCTACGTATGACCTCTTGCCCTGCAAATGCACAGTGTAGCCTCTCTTCTGGTGGAAAACCCTTCCTAACAGCAAGAAGGAAAGCCCTGATGCACAAACACTTTTCAAGTCCCACCCTATGCCACATTTGCTAACATTCCACTGGCTAAAACTAGCCACATGTCCTAGTTCAAGGTTCAAAGTTTGGAGAAATAGATTCCACTTTTTGATAGGAAGAGCTGCAGCATTACAGTACAACATGACATGCTTGGAGGGATTGGAGGGATATATGGTCTTCTTTCTTTTACCCCCACTTAGTCAGGACCAGAGAAAGCATTACAAGAAGGATGGGCCTTGAAAGGGGCTGAGGAATGTGGAAGACTTCTCATATGTGTGTATAAAACCATAGAAGCAAAAGAGCTGAGAGGTGCTCATGGACCAGTAAGGGCTTCATTTGTGCTAAAGGAAGGTTGGAAGGGTAAGTTGGAATTGAGTCCTAGAAGGTATGGAGTTTTCCAGTGACGGAGGAAGAGACTGATCTCTGCTTACAGACCACTTCTCCTCCAAGAACCTGCTACACCAAGACATTTGGCTGCCATGGGAACGTGTTTCTTATGTCCCTGCAGTGCCCTCACTCCCTGGCCTGAGTGGCAGGCAATGCATCTATGGTAGCCAGTCTAGAGGCTGCCAAAGTTCTATGGTGATCCGTCCAGAAAAGGTGAGCTGGTACTGTGTTACATAGAGGGTGGCATATCTTGGCAGGGGTGAAATGAGGAGTGCATTGTAATTAAGTCAAAGCCGGTCATCAAAAGTCATGTTCAACATGTTCACGTGGGAGCTGAGAATGAGGGAGCCAGCTGGTTGAGAGAGGAGAAGAAGTATATACAAAGAGAGAAACTCTTTCTCACCCATGCATAGGTGTTTGTTTACAGGTAATTGTTTTCTCTTCAGGTTTTCAATGGTCCTGTCCCTGCATTAGATGATGGATAGTCTATCTCTGCATCAAGTGATGGGTGGTTCTCTCCTTTCCATCCCTGGCTAGAACAGTGAATAGAATAAAATTTTGAAAAGAAGCAAGGAAACCAGGGATTGAAATATGTCTTGGTCAGGTTGCAAAGTGAAATTGAACCCCAAATGGGATGGGTATGCAGGACTCGAGTTGTTTTTAAAATGAGCTATTCTTTTTCTATCTCTCCTAACAACTAGTCATACCATAAAATGAAAACTGAAGCCATCATATTTTCAGGCAAATCCTGTGATTAGGTGAAGTCTTGAAAGCTTAGAGAATATTAGTTTGAAGTCTATTTCTTTCTTTCTTTCTTTTTTCTTTCAAATATTTTATCAGTTCTCACTCCAGTTGTTATAGAAGCCAGGCACCATTCCGTTCTGCATTTTTCCTGTTGGGAACATTTACCAAGCACATCTCATCAGTGGCACAGGAAAATATATTTCCTTGGAAACCAAAAGTCACACAATAGTCCTCACCCTCAAAAGCCCCATGGGGTGGAAAAATCCCCATTATAATTAAAATCCGATTATTCTGCTTTTATGTCACCTCCTTTTGCTGTAAATGAGGGCCAGTCCAACTGTCAGAGCACAGAAAGACACAGATACAATGTGGTCTGTCAACCACTTATGTTTCTCTTTTATGAATTCAACTTTTATAACTTTGCAGTCAGCCCACTGACAGACTGTAAAACTTGGCTTATTGGAAACAGATACATCAACCATGAGACATGACTTGTCAGAGACTGATCCAGCCTTCCTGGACATGGGTCCATCCTCAGAGAAGACACCATTGGGAATGAGAGCCAGAGTTTCATCGAAAAATGTGTAGACACCTGTCCTGAGTCACCCCAGCCATCACACCTTGTGGAAAACACACACGCTGAGCCCTCTTAGAATTTGTGAGATATTTATGGGTTATGTACTAGGGTTATGACTGCCTATGAATCTTCTTCCAGTAGGATTCATCGTCCACAAATTGAGCCAAATATTACTTTCAAAAGCATTTCTAGTCTATTTGTGGCAACAGCAATGTCTCTTCTTTTGGGAACCCAGAATATTGGCAACAGGGGCCAGTTTCCACTTCAAAGGAAGTGTGTTCAAAGCAGATGCCCCTTTGGACTAGAGTAACAGTCGGAGTGGTCTGACATGCCTAGTTTTCATGCATATTCAACTACTCGTGCTCTGTCTTACCTTCACTGCATGCTCAGAAGCAACCTCTGACCCCAAATTGGTCTGCTCCTGCACAAATGGGACTTTGGAGCCAAAGACAGAAAGAGCTTGAAAAGTCTCCCTTTTACCACAGCTTTGTTCTCTTTTAGGGAATGACTTACCTTGTACATGACTCTCTTCCCTCAATATCCAGAGGCTCAGCTGCAGAGGAGAAGCAACGATACAGTGAAGTTTCATGATGCAGGCACTACTGGAAAACACGTCTCCATGGCAACCCTGGATTTACCTCATCCAACAGCATTCAGATGTTACTGACCACAGAAGCATTTTTTTAAATGTAGAGCAAGCATCAGCTATGTCTACATAGCCAAGAGGTTTTTATGTTTTGTTTTGTTTTGTTTTTTTTCCTTTTGGTTTGTTTTTGATGTTATATCACTCCATTCAGATCTCTTGGGATAACATCATATATTTGGGGAGAATTTTGTATGTAGACAGCATGTTTCCCTGTGCCTCTGTCTCAGCACATGTACATTTCTTTCCTACAAAAATAAGAGGGGTTCTTCTAAGGAGACAGTGTCATTATTCATCTCTGCTCTAGTTGCAAAGAGTTTTTTTTTAATGTTTTGAATCCAGAATTTATGTTTTCTCACAGCTTCAGCAGGATCCAGCCCACTCAACATGTGATCAGGATTGTTCACAGAAAACCAGGTGCTGGGAGTCAGAGTGGGAGTGACTGCTGCCATGATGACCCTTCACCCTCCAGACTGGAATCATTAACTCAGGCACACACGTGGTTAGCACTTCTCCACTTTATTCAGCCTGCTGGTGGTTAGCATTATTGGGAATGATGTCTCTTGTCCCCAAAGAGCTAACTTAATTGTTGCGAAGCATTAGAGAAAAAAGATGCTGTTTCTCTATGCCAGTGGCTCTCAACATGCGGAGAGGAGGGGTTTTATCCCCCAGGAACATTTGGCAATGTCTGGAAACCTTCTTGGTTGCCGCATATGGGAGATGGTATCTCATGGGTAGAAGATGGGATGCTGTTAAACATCTTCCAAAGCAAATAACCAGCCCCACTCCCCAATACTAAATGATCTAACTCAGAATGTTATTAGTGCTTACACTGAGTAACTGTGCTCTACATAGTCAAACTGAAAACCCAGCAAGGTGTGGATTCACAGCGCTTCAGATCTCTATTTTTATCAATGGGAGGCAAACAATGGGTTATTTATTAACTGCAAGTACATTCACTAGAGAACTCCAGTACCTAGAAGTACTTTCTTGTGACTGGGGAGTTTGTAGTGTATGCTAATCCCTTCTGGAAAGACTTTTCTTCTCTGAATTATGATCTCAGTCTACATTGTCTCACACTGCCTATTGTTAACATTCCTTTCTGCACAGTTCATATGAACATAAATCCTTCCTTTAAGGTCTAACCAATTAGGCTTAAAGAAAAGTAGATTCTTGATTTAAAAGCAATATGCTCACTTCCAATCTCTCTCTATCTCTTTCCCCCTCTCTCTCTCTCCCCCTTTCTGGAAATCTCAGGACAAGTGGAGCCAGGAGAATGGGTGGAGTGACCTTCAGGAACCCATCTCATGGCCACATCTGTAATCTGCTGTTCATGCTTAATTGCCATTTCTTCGCTATCACTAGACTTCTAGTCATACATCCTAGAATTATTACCTAAATGTGATTCATATGCTATATAAATATGGCCAAATTTTTTGTTTTCCTCTGACGGAAATAGGAGGAAGCATGAGAGCAGCTTAGCTCCTGGGATCCACCAGCATATAAGCCAGCAACAGAGATCATGCTTAGACAAGTTCTCAGAGTCAGTCACTCCAAATTCCACACTGGCCTTCTCACCAGGAATACTTTTCTTCCAAAGCACAAGTGGCTAAGTCATATCAAGGCAAACTTAGGTCAAAATTACAAATATGTAATCCCTCTGAATGTTACACCCACTTGCTCACTGCCATGGAGGCCGATGATGTAAGGCTAAGGGAAGAAACTTGCTTAGTGAGTTCTCACTCAAGACAGAGTGGGCTGGGTCAAGCTACCTGGTGGTGGGTTCCATCCAACAACATGGCGATTCTCTGAAAAGTGCTACTGATTAGAGAGGACTATCTAGAGTGTTCTGCAGGGTTTCTGCTCCAGTTCCTCATAGTTGTTACATTTAAGAAAGTGCTTAAGGTGTTAAAGCAAAGAAAGCATTTTAGAAGTTGATATAGATACATGGATAAGCCAGAGGAAGATTATCTCAAAAGGCTTCAGTAGCTTCATGCCACCTCACTATGGGAATTAAAAAGAAAAAATAGGAAGAAAAGATCATATTAGTCTATCTTAAATTGTAAGGGATGCTCAAATTACCTCTGGGAATCCTACCGCATAGGAAGCTGTATAGCATGCAACTCCTAGAATTCAGCAGTATCACACCTGAGATAAGCAGCAGGTTCCATAGGGAGCCGGAAGCATAGCCTACTGACATTTGGAACAGAGTCTGGGCCTGCCAGACTCTCCCTCTCTGGACTCACCACAGTTCTCAAGGCAGAATTTGATTGGCTTATTTCATCCTTTGAGCAGAGGTTATTTCTTGGTCCCACTATGACTCAGGGAGTAATATGGATCTCACCCAAGCCCCCTTAGCCACTTCCTGCAAAAAGAATCTCCTGGGCCACTTTCTTTTGTGGGGATCAGAACGTGAGGCAGGCCCTGGATGCTTCACGGACGTCCCTCCAAGGCTGGGTCCGGTTTAAGGTCTTCATCCCTCAAGCTCCTCACTCTTAACCCAAATGGCTGTTCCCCCCATCAGTTGCTCTGCAGCCTAGATCTGGAAGAATAGAGCCACTTTTTAACAGAGGAAGAACCGTCTTTGCATCTGCTTGCACAGTCTGTCAGCAACTTTGCTGCACAAGGCCCGGAGGAGCTGAGCTGGCCCTTCTGTTATGGAAAGCCAGAAAATCCATACAGATGTTTTTCTGAAAGTTGTTCTGACCAGAGCTCAGGGAATTAGCCCTGCCTGGTATCACATAGCATGGGGGAGGTAGGGAATTCTTTTTGGGGAGCAGGAAGTATATTACATGAAATCAAAATGTAAGTGTGTTCTTTTTGGATTAGGCAATATTTTTCCTTCTATTTTTCTTTATATAACCTTATCACTTAGCTCTTTTATTTCTTTTTCCTATGCCTTCCTTGGCTCCAAAGCCAGCTCTGGGTCTGCAGAATAGACTCAGCTCACTGGGCAGCCCTAAACAGCATGGTTTGTAGCCACTCTGTACTTCAACCTAATCTAAGTTTCACTAGGGCCTTTCGATCTCATTTTCTTTTCTTACTCCATCTGGATTATCAGATCTTAAAAGACCTCTGACTTACAACCCAGAGGCCACTGAGAGTGGGATGCATGACTTTGCTTGCTATCTGACTCCCTGTTCCTGTGATGGTCCACATTGGCCTCCCTCTCACATTCTCCCCTCCCATACCAGCACCTGTCTTCAGACAAGCAGACAAAGAAGACCCCCCACCCCTAGTGTTCATTTATGATCACAGAAGACATTTTATTTCATAATTTGAGATGAACTTTAAAGGTATGCACCACCAAGAGAGGAATACCAAACTAAACTCAAAGGAAGGCATGAATGGTGCACAATCTCACCTCGAAACAGAGATTTCCTTTGTGTTTGTTTGCATGTCTGTTGGGTTTAGCATTGGACTTCCTTGGGGATTGGGGGTGAGGGGAAGGGGTACAGAAAGAGCAGAGAAGCACTGAACAGCAATGGGGAATCAAACCTCATTTTCTTCACCATTTTGACTGTCTCCTGTGATTAATTAAGCATCTCCCTTCCTCACTTTTTCCTGGTCATCTCATGAGCCAGCCAGACCTGAGCTGATATTGCTTGGCACAGGTAAAACACAGACTCTGAGATGGAGGTGGCTCTCTCTGCCTTTAATGCATTCCCTATCCATTCTTTTTTTTTTTTAATTAAATTTAATTTTTTTCAGTGTTCCAAGATTCATTGTTTATGTACCACACCCAGTGCTCCATGCAATACATGCCCTCCTTAATAGCAACCACGAGGGCCTCCCAACTCCCCCCGCAAAACCCTCAGTTTGTTTCTCAGAGTCCACAGTCTCATGGTTGGTCTCTCCCTCCAATTTCCCCCAGCTCACTTCTCTCCATCTTCCAATGTCCTCCGTGTTATTTCTTATGCTCCACAAGTAAGTGAAGCCATATGATAACTGACTCTCTCTGCTTGGCTTATTTCATTCAGCACAATCTCCTCCAGTCCTGGCCATCTGTACCCCAATGTTCATAGCAGCAATGGCCTTTGTATCCCTTTCCATTCTTTTTTTTTTTAAGAATTTTTTAAAAAGATTTTATTTATTTACATGAGAGAGAGAGCGCGAGCATGAGAGGGGGAGGGTCAGAGGGAGAAGCAGACTCCCCGCTGAGCAGGGAGCCCCATGCAGAGCTCTAACCCGGGACTCCAGGATTATGACCTGAGCCAAAGGCAGTCGCTTAACCAACTGAGCCACCGAGGTGCCCCATGTCTCCCTATCCATTCTTATGTTCAAAGTGGCTTTCCCCAGGTATTGAGAAATAAGCTTGTGTGCTAGAAGGCAAAGGTTTGACTTCTTTACTGATCAAGAAATTTTGAAAAGAACAGAAGTAGGAAGAAACCAAAGCAGAGAAGGGATGAGCCCTAGGATGGAAGAAATGAAAGGCCAAGTAAGAATCTGTTGGAAACTCAAAGTATGAAATTACATAATGACACGATGTATCTTTGTGCCAGTCCTGGGTTTGTTTGTCCACCCATATATCCCCTTCATTCCCCATCTGCTTTTTTTTATCACAGGGGTGGACCACTGCAGGCTGTTGATCCAAGTCCTGTAGTAGTAGGGTTCTGGCTGGATTTGGCCATGGAGGCATCAGTGGGAGACAGGAGGGCAGGAGGAGAGGAAAAGGTAAGTGTCTCTCCCTCCCTCTCTGCCTTACACAATTTGTATGTCAGTATTTTTAGAGTTGTTCCCCCCTCAAAAAATAAAAGACTTTTCAGGGAACTCTAAGATTTTAATGACCTGAATATCAAGGGAAAAATAGAGAGGCATCCAGAGAGAATGACCTCTTGCTCTGATTTTCCTCAAACACTGATTAGAGAGGAGGCTCTATTCAGCTCTTTCTCATTCACCTTTTTTTGGGGGGGTAGTATCCCCTCATATGAGCAAGTGACTGAGGGCCTCCACATTAGGTCTGGTGAAAGAAATTAACCTTTAACCTCACTTCACACAGGTCACTATGAATGACACATTTGTTCTAAGACAAACTGCATGAATGAGTGGTCACCTCTTGCTTTAGAGAATTTAACATTTTGATTTCCTTGCTTATTCCTATGATGTTGCTAGACCTGTGTATAGAACATCCATACCATTTAAAAATATGGCCCAGACCCTGGGTCACGTTCTCTTTCTTTTACACTTCTATTAACTAGTTTATACTTATCAACCCACTTGTTCCAAATGGGCATTTTACTACTCTATAAAGAAAAAAGGATGATTTCCAAATTTACTTCACTGTGTAAAAACTATTCAGAAACTAAGCAATGGAGTGACTCTAATTAGTATGATTAGCTCTTGGGGTCTGGACTCTGGTTTGGATGTTGTAAGAAATGTGGTAAGGAATTTGGATGCAAATCTCAATTCCCAACTCCCCCACCCTAAACTCTCAAGCCAACATTTTATTTTATTCTATTTTATTTTCAAACATTAAAGTAGTTTTGTACTTGAAGCAGCTGACTTGCTGTATGTTATGTTAAGGATAATTTTTTCAGGGCAAGAGTTCTGGAGAGAAGGAGAGAGGAATCATGAGAATGCAGAATGCTGTCCCATCCACTCCTTTGTCTGCTCTATCTTTTTGGCAGTGTCTTTGGTCCCATTTTGGCCAGGAGTTGTCCAAGGGCCAGATGGTAACCTAGGGAGTCAGATTTGGGAAAATTCACAATGTCACTCCAACCCTCCAATTTAATCTTCCAGCTTTAGCTTTTCCATGAAGGCTAAGGAGTGGCCAGTGAGATAAGAAAAAAACTAGGAGAGAGGTTGCCTCAGAGGTCAGATGTCTTTCAAGGAGTGGTCATTCTCAAAACGAATAAGCAAACAACAACAAAATACTATTCCTAAAACAGCTTTTCCCTGTAGTGACAGCTCTTCCCATTCCATTACCACCAAGGTCCTAGATGGAGTACCCACCTTTGAGCCCTCATGACTCCCACTCATCTCTTGGAATTGATCTTCAAATGTCACCACCACCATTCTGATAATTAAATTCAGGAACATCTTGGTCTTCATCTGCCAGATGCAACTGCAGGACTTGATGAATTTGTTTGGTCTTATTTTCTCCATTTTGTCACTCTCTTCATCCAGTCAGAGGCCAAACATGGTCTCTCCTTCTTCTTTTTTCCATTGGCCCCTTGGAAAGCAGGCAATTTGAGCCAGATTGCTACATTAGTTTATTTGCAACTTCTTGACAATAGTGAAGCCCTCCTTTTGCTCACATGTCTGCTTTTTTGATGCTTGCACCATCTGGCAGTACTGCTTCCCACTTGGTGTTCTCATTCAGGGAAGCCCTGATCTCTGCTCTTCAGTCTTTAAACCTGGTTCAGCAAAGTTCCCACTTCATTCCTGTCCTCCTTCTGTGACCTAAATATGCCTGAGAACCACCAATCCAACACTCTGGTCTTTCTGATTTTTTCATGGTCTTTTTCTACCCACTGATGTTTCTTCCATTTCACTTCAATCACACATAATGGTCACATTCTGGACCTTGCTGTCAACAGAACGACCACCTTCAAAATCATGAATACAAACACCCTACTCTGGGACACTATCTTCCAGCTTTCCACTCATTTGATCACATACCCCCTGTGGCAAATACCTTTTGACCACACTGAAACCTCTAACCTGTGGACCCTACCACTCTCTGATCTTCCACTTTCACCTCTGGTCTTCATTTCTCCCCAGTTAGATGTTTCTCAATGATGACCACTGATCTTTGGCACATAGTCTGACCCTAGAGGTGCAGAGCCTTCTGCTGTCAATACTAACCTCCTCTCAGCATCTCCCCTATGTATACTTAACCCCATACTTGCACACTCCATCTATCTTGAAACACTTTACATTAGGCATTTATGATACCTCCCATTTTTCTGAGTACCCTTTCTATGGATTCCTTTTGGGATTCTCTCTTTTTCTACCCAACCTTTAAACTTAACATCCCAAGGACTCAGACCTGGGATTCCTTCTCTTCTCTATTCACACCCTTTTCCTAGATGATGGCATCCATCCTTGAGGCTTCAAATGTCATCTGTATAGTTATGATATCAAAGTTTATAACACAGCCCAGAGTTTCCTGCACTCCAGGACCCAAGCTGTCCACTTGATGTTACTATTATTTCTTACAGTTATCACAAACATAACATGTTCAAAACAGAACTCTTGATTCCATATCATTCTCATCCAGTTGCTCAAGCCAGAAGCTTGAGAGTTATCAGTGACCTTTCCTTCTCTTCCATATATACAATATCACCAATTCTTTTTTTTTTTAATTTTATTTTTTATAAACATATATTTTTATCCCCAGGGGTACAGGTCTGCGAATCGCCAGGTTTACACACTTCACAGCACTCACCATAGCACATACCCTCCCCAATGTCCATAACCCTACCCCCTTTTTCCCAACCCCCCTCCCCCATCAACCCTCAGTTTGTTTTGTGAGATTAAGAGTCACTTATGGTTTGTCTCCCTCCCAATCCCATCTTGTTTCAATTATTCTTCTCCTACCCCCTTAACCCCCCATGTTGTATCTCCTCTCCCTCATTATCAGGGAGATCATATGATAGTTGTCTTTCTCTGATTGACTTATTTCGCTAAGCATGATACCCTCTAGTTCCATACACGTCGTCGCAAATGGCAAGATTTCATTTCTTTTTATTTTTAATTTTTTTTATTTTTTCAGCATAACATTATTCATTATTTTTGCACCACACCCAGTGCTCCATGCAATCCGTGCCCTCTACAATACCCACCACCTGGTGCCCCCAACCTCCCACCCCCCACCCCTTCAAAATTCTCAGATCGTTTTTCAGAGTCCATAGTCTCTCATGGTTCACCTCCCCTTCCAATTTCCCTCAACTCCCTTCTCCTCTCCATCTCCCCTTGTCCTCCATGCTATTTGTTATGCTCCACAAATAAGTGAAACCATATGATAATTGACTCTCTCTGCTTGACTTATTTCACTCAGCATAATCTCTTCCAGTCCCGTCCATGTTGCTACAAAACTTGGGTATTCATCCTTTCTTTTTTTTTTCTTTTTTTTTTTTTCAGCTTTATAAACATATATTTTTATCCCCAGGGGTACAGGTCTGTGAATCGCCAGGTTTACACACTTCACAGCACTCACCATAGCACATACCCTCCCCAATATCCATAAACACACCCCCCTTCCCAATCCCCCTCCCCCCATCAACCCGCAGTTTGTTTTGTGAGATTAAGAGTCACTTATGGTTTGTCTCCCTCCCAATCCCATCTTGTTACATTTATTCTTCTCCTACCCCCTTAATCCCCCAAGTTGCATCTCCTCTCCCTCATATCAGGGAGATCATATGATAGTTGTCTTTCTCCGATTGACTTATTTCGCTAAGCATGATACCCTCTAGTTCCATCCACGTCATCGCAAATGGCAAGATTTCATTTCTTTTGATGGCTGCATAGTATTCCATTGTGTATATATACCACATCTTCTTTATCCGTTCGTCTGTTGATGGACATCTAGGTTCTTTCCATAGTTTGGCTATTGTAGACATTGCTGCTATAAACATTCGGGTGCACGTGCCCCTTCGAATCACTACGTTCGTATCTTTAGGGTAAATACCCAGCAGTGCAATTGCTGGGTCATAGGGTAGTTCTATTTTCAACATTTTGAGGAACCTCCATGCTGTTTTCCAGAGTGGTTGCACCAACTTGCATTCCCACCAACAGTGTAGGAGGGTTCCCCTTTCTCCGCATCCTCGCCAGCATCTGTCATTTCCTGACTTGTTAATTTTAGCCATTCTGACTGGTGTGAGGTGATATCTCATGGTGGTTTTGATGTGTATTTCCCTGATGCCGAGGGATATGGAGCACTTTTTCATGTGTCTGTTGGCCATCTGGATGTCTTCTTTGCAGAAATGTCTGTTCATGTCCTCTGCCCATTTCTTGATTGGATTATTTGTTCTTTGGGTGTTGAGTTTGCTAAGTTCTTTATAGATTTTGGACACTAGCCCTTTATCTGATATGTCATTTGCAAATATCTTCTCCCATTCTGTCAGTTGTCTTTTGGTTTTGTTCACTGTTTCCTTTGCTATGCAAAAGCTTTTGATCTTGATAAAATCCCAATAGTTCATTTTTGCCCTGGCTTCCCTTGCCTTTGGTGATGTTCCTAGGAAGATGTTGCTGCAGCTGACGTCGAAGAGGTTGCTGCCTGTGTTCTCCTCAAGGATTTTGATGGATTCCTTTCTCACATTGAGATCCTTCATCCGTTTTGAGTCTATTTTATTGTGTGGTGTAAGGAAATGATCCAATTTCATTTTTCTGCATGTGGCTGTCCAATTTTCCCAACACCATTTATTGAAGAGGCTGTCTTTTTTCCATTGGACATTCTTTCCTGCTTTGTCGAAGATGAGTTGACCATAGAGTTGAGGGTCTATTTCTGGCCTCTCTATTCTGTTCCATTGACCTATGTGTCTGTTTTTGTGCCAGTACCATGCTGTCTTGATGATGACAGCTTTGTAATAGAGCTTGAAGTCCGGAATTGTGATGCCACCAACTTTGGCTTTCTTTTTCAATATTCCTTTGGCTATTCGAGGTCTTTTCTGGTTCCATATAAATTTTAGGATTATTTGTTCCATTTCTTTGAAAAAAATGGATGGTACTTTGATAGGAATTGCATTAAATGTGTAGATTGCTTTAGGTAGCATAGACATTTTCACAATATTTATTCTTCCATGGAACATTTTTCCATTTCTTTGTGTCTTCCTCAATTTCTTTCATGAGTACTTTATAGTTTTCTGTGTATAGATTCTTAGTCTCTTTGGTTAGGTTTATTCCTAGGTATCTTATAGTTTTGGGTGCAATTGTAAATGGGATGGACTCCTTAATTTCTCTTTCTTCTGTCTTGTTGTTGGTGTAGAGAAATGCAACTGATTTCTGTGCATTGATTTTATATCCTGACACTTTACTGAATTCCTGTACAAGTTCTAGCAGTTTTGGAGTGGAGCCTTTTGGGTTTTCCACATAGAGTATCATATCATCTGCAAAGAGTGATAGTTTGACTTCTTCGTTGCCGATTTGGATGCCTTTAATTTCCTTTTGTTGTCTGATTGCTGAGGCTAGGACTTCTAGTACTATGTTGAATAGCAGTGGTGATAACGGACATCCCTGTCGTGTTCCTGACCTTAGCGGAAAAGCTTTCAGTTTTTCTCCATTGAGAATGATATTTGCAGTGGGTTTTTTATAGATGGCTTTGATAATATTGAGGTATGTGCCCTCTATCCCTACACTTTGAAGAGTTTTGATCAGGAAGGGATGCTGTACTTTGTCAAATGCTTTTTCAGCATCTATGGAGAGTATCATATGGTTCTTGTTCTTTCTTTTATTAATGTGTTGTATCACATTGATTGATTTGCGGATGGTGAACCAACCTTGCAGCCCTGGAATAAATCCCACTTGGTCGTGGTGAATAATCCTTTTAATGTACTGTTGAATCCTATTGGCTAGTATTTTGGCGAGAATTTTTGCATCTGTGTTCATCAAGGATATTGGTCTGTAGTTCTCTTTTTTGTTGGGATCCTTGTCTGGTTTTGGGATCAAGGTGATGCTGGCCTCATAAAATGAGTTTGGAAGTTTTCCTTCTATTTCTATTTTTTGGAACAGTTTCAGGAGAATAGGAATTAGTTCTTCTTTAAATGTTTGGCAGAATTCCCCCGGGAAGCCATCTGGCCCTGGGCTTTTGTTTGTTGGGAGATTTTTGATGACCGTTTCAATCTCCTTACTGGTTATGGGTCTGTTCAGGCTTTCTATTTCTTCCTGGTTCAGTTGTGGTAGTTTATATGTCTCTAGGAATGCATCCATTTCTTCCAGATTGTCCAATTTGTTGGCGTAGAGTTGCTCATAGTATGTTTTTATAATTGTCTGTATTTCTTTGGTGTTCGTTGTGATCCCTCCTCTTTCATTCATCATTTTATTTATTTGGGTCCTTTCTCTTTTCTTTTTGATAAGTCTGGCCAGGGGTTTATCAATCTTATTAATTCTTTCAAAGAACCAGCTCCTAGTTTCGTTGATTTGTTCTATTGTTTTTTTGGTTTCTATTTCATTGATTTCTGCTCTGATCTTTATGATTTCTCTTCTCCTGCTGGGTTTAGGGTTTCTTTCTTGTTCTTTCTCCAGCTCCTTTAGGTGTAGGGTTAGGTTGTGTACCTGAGACCTTTCTTGTTTCTTGAGAAAGGCTTGTACCGCTATATATTTTCCTCTCAGGACTGCCTTTGTTGTGTCCCACAGATTCTGAACCGTTGTGTTTTCATTATCATTTGTTTCCATAAATTTTTTCAATTCTTCTTTAATTTCCTGGTTGACCCATTCATTCTTTAGAAGGATGCTGTTTAGTCTCCATGTATTTGGGTTCTTTCCAAATTTCCTCTTGTGATTGAGTTCTAGCTTCAGAGCATTGTGGTCTGAAAATATGCAGGGAATGATCCCAATCTTTTGATACCGGTTGAGACTTGATTTAGGACCAAGAATGTGATCTATTCTGGAGAATGTTTCATGTGCACTAGAGAAGAATGTGTTTTCTGTTGGTTTGGGATGAAATGTTCTGAATATATCTGTGATGTCCATCTGGTCCAGTGTGTCATTTAAGGCCTTGATTTCCTTGTTGATCTTTTGCTTGGATGATCTGTCCATTTCAGTGAGGGGAGTGTTAAAATCCCCTACTATTATTATATTCTTGTCGATTTGATTCTTTGATTTTGTTATTAATTGGTTTATATAGTTGGCTGCTCCCACGTTAGGGGCATAGATATTTAAAATTGTTAGATCTTCTTGTTGGACAGTTCCTTTGAGTATGATATAGTGTCCTTCCTCATCTCTTATTATAGTCTTTTGCTTAAAATCTAATTGATCTGCTATAAGGATTGCCACTCCTGCTTTCTTCTGATGTCCATTAGCATGGTAAATTCTTTTCCACCCCCTCACTTTAAACCTGGAGGTGTCTTCGGGTTTAAGATGAGTTTCTTGTAGGCAACATATAGATGGGTTTTGTTTTTTTATCCATTCTGATTCCCTGTGTCTTTTGATTGGGGCATTTAGCCCATTAACATTCAGGGTAAGTATTGAGAGATATGAATTTAGTGCCATTGTATTGCCTGTAAGGTGACTGTTATTGTATATTGTCTCTGTTTCTTTCTGATCTACTACTATTAGGGTCTCTCTTTGCTTAGAGGACCCCTTTCAATATTTCCTGTAGAGCTGGTTTGGTGTTTGCAAATTCTTTCAGTTTTTGTTTGTCCTGGAAGCTTTTAATCTCTCCTTCTATTTTCAATGATAGCCTAGCTGGATATAGTATTCTTGGCTGCATGTTTTTCTCATTTAGTGCTCTGAATATATCATGCCAGCTCTTTCTGGCCTGCCAGGTCTCTGTAGGTAAGTCTGCTGCCAATCTAATATTTTTACCATTGTACGTTACAGACTTCTTTTCCCTGGCTGCTTTCAGGATCTTCTCTTTGTCACTAAGACTTGTAAATTTTACTATTAGGTGACGGGGTGTGGACCTATTCTTATTGATTTTGAGGGGGGTTCTCTGAAACTCCTGGATTTTGATGCTTGTTCCCTTTGCCATATTGGGGAAATTCTCTCCAATAATTCTCTCCAACATACCTTCTGCTCCCCTCTCTGATTCCTCTTCTTCTGGAATCCCAATTATTCTAATGTTGTTTCGTCTTATGGTGTCACTTATCTCTCGAATTCTCCCCTCGTGGTCCAGTAGCTGTTTGTCCCTCTTTTGCTCAGCTTCTTTATTCTCTGTCATTTGTTCTTCTATATCGCTAATTCTTTCTTCTGTCTCATTTATCCTAGCAGTGAGAGCCTCCATTTTTGATTGCACCTCATTAATAGCTTTTTTGATTTCAACTTGGTTAGATTTTAGTTCTTTTATTTCTCCAGAAAGGGCTTTTATATCTCCCGAGAGGGTTGCTTTAATATCTTCCATGCCTTTTTCAAGCCCGGCTAGAACCTTGAGAATCGTCATTCTGAACTCTATATCAGACATGTTACCAATGTCTGTATTGATTAGGTCCCTAGCCTTTGGTACTGCTTCTTGTTCTTTTTTTTGTTGTGAATTTTTCCGCCTTGTCATTTTGTCCAGATAAGAGTATATGAAGGAGCAAGTAAAATACTAAAAGGGTGGCAACAACCCCAGGAAAATATGCTTTAGCCAAATCAGAAGAGATCCCAAATCGTGAGGGGGGAGAAAGGTGATAAAAAGGGGTTCAGAAAGAAAAAAAAAAAAGAAACTATTAAAAAAAGAAAGCCGATAAAGAAAAAATATAAAAAGGAAAAAATATATATATATATGATAAACTATTTAAAAAACGTTAAAAAAGAAAACGTAAAAGTTAAAAAAATTTAGCAGAAGAAGAGAAAAAAAAGATTGAAAAAGAAAAAAAAATTAACTGCAAGGCTAAGGAATCATGGGGAGAAAGCCATGATTCCATGCTTTGCTTTCTTCTCCTCTGGAATTCTGCCGCTCTCCTTGGTATTGAAACTGCACTCCTGGGTAGGTGAACTTGGTCCTGGCTGGGTTTCTGGTTGATCTTCTGGGGGAGGGGCCTGTTGTAGTGATTCTCAAGCGTCTTTGCCCCAGGCGGAGTTGCATGCCCTTACCCGGGCTGCGCTGAGTAATCCGCTCGGGTTTGCTGGGTTTGCTTTCGGGAGCTTTTGTTCCCTGAGCACTTTCCGTAGAGTTCTGGAAGACGGGAATGAAGATGGCGGCCTCCCAGTGTCCGGCCCGGAGGAGCCAAGAGCCCGGGGCCCCACTCCTCAGTGCGCCCTCAGAGAACAGCACCCAATGACTCCCGTCACCCTGGCCTCCGGCCGCGCTCCGAGCTGACCGAGCCTGCGACCAGTTCAAGGCAACCCCGAGCTGAGAGTCACTCCTAGGCTCTGTCTCTGTAGCCGGCTTCCCTGTTCTAATACCGGTAAGCTTTGCGACACTCAGACACTCCCGATCCTTCTGTGACCCTGTGGGACCTGAGGCCGTGCTGACCCCGCCTGGGCTTCACCCCAGTTAAGCCTCTGGAGCGATGTCCCTCAGCAGAACAGACTTTTAAAAGTCCTGATTTTGTGCTCCGTTGCTCCGCCGCTCGCCAGGAGCCGGCCCCTCCCCCCCGCGGTCTATCTTCCAGTCGCTTTGGATTCACTTCTCCGCCAGTCCTACCTTTCAGATAGTGGTTGATTTTCTGTTTCTAGAATTGCTGCTCTTCTTCTCTTCAATCTCCCGTTGGATTTGTAGGTGTTTGCAATCTTTAGATAAGCTATTTAGCTGATCTCCCGCTACCCGAAGTAGTCTCAGCCTGCTACTTCTCCGCCATCTTGACCTCTAATATCACCAATTCTTAACAGTTCTACTTCCAAAAAACATCTTAGATATGTTGACTTTTCTCCATTTCCATGCCAATTCTCTAGTCTAAGCCTTAATTATTACTCAACTGGACTACTTCAAAAGCCTCCTAATTGGTTTCCTCATATACACTCTTGTTTTCCTATAATCAATTCTCTTTACAGAAGTTAGGATTGTAGAGATTATTATGAAATAAAAAAATATATAGGGGTGCCTGGGTGACTCAGTGGGTTAAAGCCTCTGCCTTCAGCTCAGGTCATGATACCAGGGTCCTGGGATCAAGCCCCACATCGGACTCTCTGCTCAGCAGGGAGCCTGATTCTCCCCGCACCACTCTGCCTGCCTCTCTGCCTACTTGTGATCTCTATCTGATAAATAAATAAAATCTATAATATATATATGTGTGTGTGTGTATATATATATATATATATATATATATATATATATATATATATATCTTCCCTCAGTTCCTGACACAGAGCTTCTAAAATCCTTGTAATCCCAAGTTTTAGGGATGCTAAGAGCATCTTTTGTTCTAATATTTGTTTTCTTTAACCCTGATGCCTGACAAAGAGCTCCTAAAACTCTTGTAGTTTCATAAGTGACAGGAGCATATTATATAGAGCTCCTAAATCCCTTAGAATTTCCTAGGTGATAGGACACCTTTTTTCCTAATGAGGCAATTCTCTGTGGGCTTCTTGATTGAGGTATGTCACAAGAAAGTCCAAACCTGATTAGAAGTTTGGAACTTTCAGCCTCACACTCCATCCTCTAGGTAAGGGAGAGGAGATCAAGATTGGGTTAATAATCATGCCTACACGGTGAAACCTCCATAAAAATCCCTCAAGTACAGGTTCAGAGGGTTTTTGTGTTGGTGAACATACAGAGACCTAAGAGGTTGGCATGCCCAGAGAGGCCATGGAAACTCCTTGCCCCTTTCCCATCCCTCATCCCATCCCCCTACCTCTTCATCTGTATTCTTGATCATATTCTTTATTTTAAAAATTAATAAACATAGATGTTCCCTGAGTTCTATGAGATTTTTTCAGCAAATTATTAAGGAGAGGGTTTTGGGAACCCCCAATTTGTAGCCAAATCAAACAGAAGTGAAGGTAACCTGGGGACTTACTACTTTTGGTTGGCAAGTGAAATGGGGGGAAGTCTTGTGGGACAAGCCGTTAGCTGCGGTTGGGAGAGGGTCTTCATAAAATCTGGTTAGTGTCATATTGAGTTAAATTGTAAGACACCCAGTAACCATTTAATATCTGGAGAGTTAGAGAATTTGTTGCACCCCAATCTGATGTCAAAGTGCTGAAGAGTAGAGTGGAAAAGAAAAACAGGTGTTTTTCCTTTTAATTATAAATCAAATTATGTAACTCATCTGCTTAAAAATCTTATCATGGTCCCTAAGGTCCTGCATGATTAAGCCCCAATTCACACTTAATCTTATCCCAGGCTACTCTCCCTTTTAATTATGTGCTCAACTCTGCTGTCCTTCTTCCCACTCCTGAAATACTCTGTGCTCCTTCTTGGCATGAACTTTGGCACATGAGATCTCTTCCCCTTCATTAGTGCCTCTCATCCATCTCTCCTCAGCCCAAATATAATTTCATCAGAGAAGCCATCTAGTCAGATCTTGCAGTGGTAAATAATCTATCAGCATGTAGAATTAATGAGAATTTAACCATGAGTTACTTAATGACAAGAACTCTATTTCTTGCTCTCTCCTATTCGCTCTTGTTTCTCCCCTTGTCTCCCCTTAGCAGACACTCAACAATTTATTGAATAAATGCATAAAGCACTTTATAATTAGATATATTTGTTTAATTATTTAATGTCTCTTTCTACACTGTTAGTTCATGTAGTCAAGAACCATGAGTATCTTACTCACCACTATATACCCTAGAAATTACTACAATATCTGGAACATAATAGAATCTCCATATTCATTAAATGAATGAATGGGTGAATATTCCATGATAATAAAAGAATTCTTAAAAATACATTTGAGGGGCACCTGAGTGACTCAGATGGTTGAGCAGCCAACCCTTGGCTTGAGCTCAGGTCATGATCTTGGAGTCATGAAATCCAGCCCCATGTCCATGTGGGACAGACTCATGGGGAGTCTGCTTGGGATTCTCTCCCTTCCCCTCCGCCCCTCCTCCCACTCATGTGCCCATGCAGGAGCATGCTCTCTCTCTCAAATAAGTAAATAAATAAAATCTTAAAAAAATACATATGATAAGGATAGAAAACCCAACAAAAATATAAGCAAGGTGTGTAAACAGGGAATTCAGACAAGAAGCGTACAAATATACAAAAAGATGTTTATTTTCATAATAATAAATAGGAATTTTAAGACATTCCACTTTTTGCCTATCATATTGGCAAAGGATTACAAGGTTGAATAGTAGTCAATGCTGGTGACAGATGAAGAAACAGGAATTCAGCGAGAGTGTGATCTGGTGCAACATTTTGCCCGATATTTTGTAGCATAAATTAAAATTTAAAGGTGCATACTTCATAATCCCAAAATGCCATTTTCTCTCTAGCCTACTCCATGAATGAATAGGTGAAAATATATTTAGTGCAATATTATGTCTAATATAAATATTCAATGGGAATGAATGGGATATAAAAATATGCTATTGACACAAGGGAATACTGTGCAACTACTAATAAAATGAAGTAGATCTGTTGGCATTAATGTGAAGATGTCTAAACTACATCACTCAGTTTTAAAAATTTGTGTTGCAGAACAGAATGAATTATATATATAAATGTAAATGTATATAACCAACAATTCACAGTGATTTCTAGAAGTAGGATTATAGGGATAGAATTATGGAGGAATTTCAACCTTTAAATTATGTTTGTATTCTTGTATGTATATGAGTATATATCACCTTTATACTCAGAAAATATATAAATAATTTGTAAAAAGATCATGTAATAATTTTTCAGCTAAAATACAAGATCAAGGGGTGCCTGCGTGGCTCAGTGGGTTAAAACCTCTGCCTTTGGCTCAGGTCATGATCCCAGGGTCCTGGGATTGAGCCCCACATGGGGCTCTCTGCTCAGCAGGGAGCCTGCTTCCCCCCTCTCTCTGCCTGCCTCTCTGCCTACTTGTGATCTCTGTCTGTCAAATAAATAAATAAAATATTTTAAAAAATAATTTAAAAAAATAAAATACAAGATCAAGAGTGTTTTCTAATAATTGCTTTAACATAGGGTTCAGGTAGAAGCTAATACATGAGTTCCATAATTTACAAATTCTATAGTGGGGAATTATCCAACATAATGAAACACACTTATTGATATAAACTGCCTTTTCAGTTAACCTTTAAGTCAGAGTGCCTTTTTTTCCCATGAGATTCAAAATACAACTTGCTCCCTAGGAAGATCCCTGGGAAGAATCCAACCACTTAATACCACCTGCAGTGACAATGTTCACAAAGGTGTGACTGTTGCTAAGACAACAACAGGATGCCATGGGTCCTGATAACAATAAACTGCAAAGAAGCAGTGGCTTCCTATGGACAAAAGAGTGTCCAAGAGAATATCTGTGTGTCCCCAGGGAGGATGAACCAATGTTTTGTTGGCCAAGAGGATATTATCTGAAAAGGCAAATTGTTGATGTTTCAGCATCCTTTCATTTCATTCTAGTTCTGCCTGGCCCCTAATTCTTGGCTTTGTCTCACAAATTCTCCCCCAACACACACACACACACACACACACACACACACACACACGCACACACACACACACACACATACACACACACTTTGAGATTTATTTCCAATCTTCGGATTTATCAACTAATCTGGGTTTCCCCTGTGTGGCCCTTGGGACTCTATGAGAACTGTTGCCTCAGACTTACCATTTGGCTCTTTCTGTTCTTAATCACTTGAGGAAAATCCTCATTTCTAGTTCAAGAAGTCTGAATCCTGCCACTTCCCAGCTTGCTCACCCCCAGGTGCCTACCCTATTTCCCTGTGGTGATTCAGAGAGAGGAAATAAACATTTCTTCAAAAATACCTGCTGAGGGGGCCCTGGGGGTTCAGTTGGTTAAGTGTCTGCCTTCAGCTCAGGTCATGATCCCAAGGTCCTAGGATGGAGCCTCAGTCAAGCTCCCTGCTCAGCGGGAAGTCTGCTTTTCCCTCTTCCTGCCCCCTGCTCATGCTCTGCCTATATAAAATAAATAAATAAAATTAAAAAAAAACTTGCCCTATAATCAGAGGAATACCCATGAATCCCAATGAATTTGCAATACAAATCATTTCTGCTATAGTGTATATGCACTATCTATAGTTTTTATACAAAGCTATATAAAATAGCCAATATGTGGGTTGTACCTGATATAAATATAAAACATGACATAAGTATAAATAATAGTATTAGTTATAAACAAAGTTACCTTCACAGTGGTTGCACCAGAACTCCCCTTGGGTAGAAAATTGTCTTTCAGAAGATAAAAACTTCCTTTTTAAAAAAGTTTATTTGTTTATTTATTTATTTAAGTGGTCTCTATACCCAATTCAGGGCTCAAACTCACAACCCCAGGATCAAGAGTTGCACATTCCTCCGCTGGAGACAACCAGGCACTCTGAGAGGGACAAAACTTTTCTAAATTTCCTTTGGTTAAGTGCTAACATGCCAGAGAAAGATAAAAGGTGCTCCCTGTGAAATGAGAAGAATTTGTAGTTTTTGTTCTCAAATGGAAAGGAAAGATAGGAGCCAAGAAGATGGCAAAGTTTTGTGTTAGGATGAGAGCCAGTGAAATTTCCAGAGGACAGCATGGCTAAAGTACATTTTAAGAATAGTGAGCTCCACTCTTCTGCTTGAGGTTGTATTTCTATTCTATACACCCAATTTAGTAGCCTTTCTCCTTAGCCTTCAAAATGTTCAGAAATGTCTTCCCTGCTTACTTTTTTTTTTTTATAAGTGGGGGGGGGTTATGGTCTATTTGATAACAGAATAAATAGAGTTTATGAGCTATAAATGAAGACAAAACTATAAGCAGGAAAGGTGTCACCCAGGAAGCAGAAGAGACCTTAAGAATACAAACTCCACTCTGCTCCATCCCCAAAAATTCAGAGAGAGATTGGGGAGAACTTTGGAAATCCATAGACAATGGAATTGGGAAGTTCCTATAATTTTGCTCAATCTCAAGAGAGGCTGGGAGGCCTCAATTGGCCCCTAGAAATAAAAAGCAGAATGCAAGATCAAATATGGATACAATGTATCCATCTGACATATTACAGCTTTCATACGCATAGATATAAAGAATATAAATATACATATCAAAGGGGGGATGGAGTGTCCTGAAGAATAAGTGCCCATGATTGGGTAATTATGGCTGAATAAAGCACCTTCAGCCTTCCTTTCCAGTCCCCCCAGAATGTATGTTCTTTAAGTGTAGAACAATACTGGAGAAATGAAGAATTTAAAAAAAAGAGCTAACATAAAGGAATAAAGGAATTTTGTAAATCACAGTTAAATATAAAGTAACGTAGACAGGATCTAATGCTATGAAGTTAGCCAAATCCAATTAATAGGAGGGAGAAAGATATACCAATTTCGAGGCAGTTGAATTTGAAAGAATATATTAGTAATAAGGTATTCTAATTACACTTAGAAAAAATGTACTTATTTAACTATTGTATTTAATGCCTTTGTTTTGAGGTAGAGAAAAGTTATAGGATCTGTGTGTTATGTGCAAAGTTGTAATAGTGCGTGAATTGACTGGTTGAGCCCAGCTTCTATCAGTTACTCAACCCCTGATAGAAATTCCAGAAGGATAAACCTCACCAGTCATCTTCACGCTTTACCAATTAATATTCTCCCCTCAGTCAGATCATCTTAATTCTGATATAAAACAGAGAAAGAGAAAACTGAGAAAGGCCAAAATAAATATCCCTTGTAAGCAAGATCCCGGGAAATTTGGAGTATAGGATAGAAGGCTCTGTAGCTTTCTTTTCTTAAAAGCATCACATGTCTTTACCACCTTCATCCCAATTCTCTTTCCAAAAAGACCCTGGTATGTGTTTCAAGTATGTCCTATGCCCCTAAACCAATACCTCTCTAATCAGGCCTCATGATGGTGTGAAAGCAGTTTACCAACCAATACAAAGAGAGAAAGGCTCTGGTGGAAACCAAATCTTTGATAGGACTTATTCAGCAACCCCAAGCAATTTTTAGTGACAGACGTGTGCCAGAAGTCTTTGAGAAAATTTCATCTCCCTCAGCATCTGCTAGAGTTTGAGGAGGTTGAGCCAAAACATGGTGGTTTAAGCTGGCTGGGCACTGGAAGCACGAGAAGTAGAAAGGATTCTATTCTATGTGTCCAAAGGACATGGATCTACTCACTGGCAGCTTTCTGACCAGATATAAATCACCTTCATCTATGAGATGACAGCACTGAATTCAAGGAAATAATAGTGTGTATGCATGGCTCTGGATAAGTGTTTCACATTCAGTACATTTCCTCTGCACCACAGTCCCATGTGGTATGCACACTATCTCCATTCTATAGATGAGTCCTAAAATCCCACTTATACTGATATATTTAGACTCTAGATAATTGTGTCAAATCCATCTGGATTCTTATTTTCTTTTGCAAAGTTACTTGAATTTATTTTTGAAAGGGTTTATTATTGGCATTGCTAAAATGAAAAGAAGTAATTATCCCCATGGATTCAGGAAATAAGATTGCTAATTTGGATGTTTGAACGGTTTCTGATTACGCTGATGAGCCCTGTACTCTTCCTAAATTCAACAGTAATTCATTTCTCTGCTTTTCTCTCACTATAGAGACTTGATTCACTGGCACCCTTGACAGAGACCATTTTAGATCTCATTACGCTACATTCCACAGATGCATCTCAGGATCATTTCAGACAGGGGAGTCGGCAGTGATGAGATCCAAGCAGGAGATGATGGGAAGGGGCTTCTTCCCACCTCTGAAGTCCCACTCAACACAGGTATTATTTTGGCCTTCCCAGAATTGTGGAAGGCTTACTTCTGTGTCAAGTGCAGCTGACTGGAATCTTTAATTGGGAGTTGGTCTTGGCTGGCCTGCTCTGATCCTATGGAATTTCCAACAGGTGTGAAGTGGGGAATAAACAGTCTGAACAAAATGAGAAAAGCCCAGGGATGAAACTGTCTTTGCTCAAAGTTTAAGAGAAATTTATTTTGAAGTACCTGCAATTTAGAATAATGAGAAACACTTCAGCTTCAGACTCCTTTCCAGCCCAGGTCAGTAGAAATCCTGGGGATTCTGAGGCCACTTGAAAGGTGATAAAAATTCTGAGAAACTTGTTCTTGGGAAAGTCACAGAAAAAAAACAACCACAAAATTTCCAGTCATCTCTACCTGTGAGTCCACTGAAAACCCCCAGGTAAGTAAGTATATGACCATTTAACTTCCCAGATTAAACAACAACAACTATGACAATCTCTACAAGACACTGGGGCAGTGAGGTAAAAGGTGAAAAATAGGGCCAGCTGACCCTTTTGTTTTGTCTATATGATGCCAATCAATGTTTCATTTATCCAAGGTTTGCCTTTGTTTGAGGAACTTAGAGCCTTGACTTCCAGCCACAGCTCTGCCACTTACTAGCTGTCAGATTTGGGGAATATCAATCACCTATTCTCTGGCTTCAGTTTCTATACCTATAAATAGGTTGAAATCCTAACAGTTGTAGCAAAACCAATTCTATAAAATACACAATTTGTTGTGTTTGGATTTTTTTTGTCTGTTTGCTTGTTTTTTTTGTCATAGAGATAGCCTGCTGCTCAATTACCCTTAGCAATTTCCCCTAAGGATTTACACTCAGGGCCAGTTCCCCTTCTTCAAATGTTCTGGGAAGAGAATCTGTGTGGGAAATTATAATGCAGTCTGTGGGTTTCAGGGCATCTTCACCTTGGAACATTCTTGGAGCTAAAATCTCAGGTTCTGAAAGCTTAGATGAAAGCTGGATGAATTGTAAACAAGAGTCATTTAAATTGGTATTCTTTGGACAAAGAAACATGAAAAGGTTTCCAGGCGTTGACAGTTTTAAGGAAATTAATCTTCAGATTCTCAAGTTACAGATGAATTCTGATCTGTATTCTTTCTGCTTACGAATATACCTACCCTCTGTAATTCTCATTTCTCAACGGTTCATTTTTCCCAACCACACTTTTTATCCTTTTAGAAAATCCATGTGCCTCTCACTCATCCTGAAGCTTACTAGGGTGTGTTGCTTACTAGGTGTGAAAATCTCCCAGGCATCACACAGAGACAGTTCTAGAATACATCTCTCCTGGAGAGTCCTCCAACTCAGACATAAAGGAAATGTCCTTAAACAATCCTGGAGGCGGAGGCATCTTACTTCTTCCAGGCGACAAGGTCAGGCAAAGGCTATTTATGCCTATGTAAGAATCAGGACTCATAAGTAAGATGATTGTCATACTGTTGAAGGGAAACTTATTTGAGTTCAAAAATGAAGCCAGAATTTTTCTGAAAGCAATTGTCTGATATAGCTATTAGTCTGATGAGGCTTGGCCACAAGACTATGTGCTGGATATTGTCCACAAGGAGCTAAAGCGGTACAGATAGGAAATTTTGACAAACATATCTTAGAGCACATGATAAAATCATAGCCTACATTAAAAAAATTTATATTTGCAAAGGTTTATTGAAATTATTAATATTTCCTCTTTCCAATCCTTTTCAGAAAATATATAGGTAAACAAGAAGCCAAAGTGAAAGAGGAACATGAATAACTAATTGACATCCTAATGAGCCTTGATAATAACCTTTCTGGTATTCTTCCCCCAAATTAAAAGGAAAACAAATCCTTTGCAAAGGCAATCAGCTTTCTACTGTGTTGCTATCATCAACATAATACCAACACCTTTGATTATAGATCAACATTAGCTTTGCAAACAATCCAGATAGAATTCAAAGAATTGAGTGACACTGATACCCAAAACTCTTTCCATTCTTATCTATGCATTTATATGAACAAGATTTCTCAAAACTTACATCTATGATGAAAGCCTTATTGGCTTAAAAAACTTTAAAAACAAATTTTCAATTCATGTACTTATTTTTGCTTAGGTATATGATAGGATGGTTTTAAAAGACTTTTAGGCCAAAAAAATATATTTGAATAAAACTACATTGGGAAGTGGAGTAGAAACAAAAGTTCAAGGAGAAAACAGAAGTTTGTAAAATTCCCAACTGTTAAAGAAGAGTTTGTGATATCATGAAAAATCTTAAATGCAAACTTAAAAATGTGTGGGATATTTAAAAACTTTACAGATTAAGAATGATCTTTAAAAAATGATCTTAAGTATATGAACTGATATATTTGAAGATCACTCTATTGCTCATCTATTATTGAGTGTTCGGTCAGTCTGAGAATGTAGACTTGTTACTCAAACTGTTAAGTTCCAGATGGGAAAGTTGAATCCCAGAGAGGTTATGTGACTTGCCTAAGGACACACAGCAACACTAGCAGGTCCTATCAGGGCACTCTTCAGACATCCTCTCACCCCAGGGTCTTGAAACATGTTTTCCCCATGCCACTATTCATCCTTCAGCTCACTTCGACCCATTCATCTCCATCAGCCCCCAAGATTGGGTTAAATGCTGTCCCAACAAGTTCTTACTGTCTGTGCTTCTCCTTAGCAAACTCCTCCAACTACCTTGTCATGACATATTTACTTGTTTACAGCCCCCGAGACTGTAAGCCTTATGAAGCAAGAACTACTTGCACACTGCTTACCATTGTGATTCTGTGCCTAGGGCAAAGTTGGCCTCTTGAAGCACTAAAAATATTTGTTAAATGAATGAACCAATCAAATCATGGATTTTTTTTTTTTTTTTTTTTTTTTTTTTTTGTCCAACTGAAGATCTTACTTAAGGTAAGCACCTGAGCCTCCTATGGAGGACAACTGTCTTGGGAATTACAAGACTCATTTCCATTATCCAGAGAGGGTAATTACCTTATTCTTGTGATGGCTTCAGATTCTTTCATGAATGCTTCATGAACAGGCCAACAAAAGTCAAGAAAGATGCACAGAAGCTTTCAGGAGGCAACTCTTCTCCTCTCCCAGCAACCCAGGCATTTTTTAGGTTTGTCCTCAGCTGGCCAGACCCTGAGGGCTCTCCTTCCACAAGGAGTCTGCTGGTAAAGTCCATGCCAGAGCACTGGGCCTTCTGGAAGTGATCCACATGTGTCCAAATAGGCCTGTGTCCACAACAGTGGGGTATCCTTACACTCTTTCAGGTAAAAGGTCCCAACAAGTTTTAAGCCTATTTACTCTGAGTCTTACTGGGCTTATGGCCTAAGAAGAATCAGTAGGAATCTGAAAAAGAGGAAAACTCTAGAATTAGAAAAAAAATCAATATTCTTATTATTTGTTTTGCTTTCATTTTAATTCCACTTTTTTTTTTATTAATTACATTTCCTTCCACACAGGCTCCTAGCTTAAATATCTTCACCCAAGTCACCTCATTAGTGATTTGGCTACATCTTAGAACCCAGGTCTCTTTGTGTATAATTAGCTAGTGTCAGAGACCCTGGAAATGTGATCACATCAGAGAGAAGTGCACACTTAGGAATATTAGAATCTCAGAGAGGCAGAATCTGCTCCTTTGGCCTGCTGCAGGGCCTTTGCACACATGAATTCCTCTGTTCTGAATGCTCTCCACAACCCATAACTTATTCTGGTCTCATCTTGGAGAATTCAGCTCAAGTTTATTTTGGACCAAGTCAGGCCCCCATTACTTTCTCTCAGAACAGATTTCACTTCTTCCTCAGACTTCAAGATTGTAGTTAAATAGTTAATTAGGTATTTATTCTTGAGGATCGGCCTCCTTCCTTTGGAATGTAAATTCCAGAAAAACAGAGACTATTAATTCTACAGGCTGACCATTGCATCTCAAGCATACCGCTCCATTCTATACATAGTAGATGTTCAAAAAATATTTATGGCATAAATGCAGTTTACTTCCTTTTCACTTCACCTTTTGAAATATTTTCAAAATTTTATTCTCCCTTTAAAGCCAAAGTCAAATATCATCTCCTCACTAAAGACTTTCTGACACACATTTAAATTAATCACTTGCTCCTTTCTATTCCTATAGCACGTTATATTTAAGACATAATAGCGTCTAATTGAGCCATATGAAATTGCTGTTTTTTAATAGACCAAAACTGTTGAATATCTGCAATTTCATGTGATTAAATATGTTTGTGCTTTCATCTCTCTTGCTAATAAGTGAATTCCTTGAAAACAAGAATTGTAGTTGCTTACCCCCAATATCTGAAATATCTAACATGGGCCCCAGTACACAGCAGATGCTTAATAAACGTTGGTTATAAGAATGCCTGAGTTACTGACTAATCATTCCTTTGGTTCCATGTTGATTTCCAAACTGACCTTTATCCACTGGACCCTTCCAAATATTGGGCACTCCCTGATGACAAAATGTCTTTATGAACTTTTATTAATTTTTATGAAAAAAATCTTTTTTTTTTAATGTTTCCAATTGGACACCTTCACTCAGAGTCAAGGAATTCATTCCCAGCTTACAGAAACCACAAGCCATGGAAAGCTGAGATTATTGCTTGTTGAGAGAAATAACATCAAGATGGATGAGATCAGTCTAATGACTCAGGTTATGCCTGCCAAGGGGACTGTGAAATTCCATGAAACACCCCCACCTTCCTCCACCCACCCAGACAGCCAGACCCCTCTAGTGTCCATCCATCCCTTCCATGGACATGTGTTCAAAGGGGAGCTAGAATAATTACACACACTAATGATTTTGCACTGCTTAATTGGTCTTGCCCACCTACCTGTGATGACAGTTAAGGTCTCGACACCTGTTGCTGGCACAGGCTCACTGTACACAGCTCCAAATCACAGAAGAGATGACAGGTGTTGCTGAACTAGCCCTAGTGTTTTAGTTCTTCAAGAACTTAAAACTAGTTGTCTGGCAACTAAACTTGCCCTAAGGCACTTAACATATTAACCACTCACTGTTGCTCCAAAACCCCAGGAGCCTCTTCCAATCAGTCTCAACTTTAGGAAAATTTATTCTTAAAATTAAGTAATTGCATAAAACTTGCAGATAGATGAGAACCACAGAAATAGGGAACTGAAATTGTTCTCTTTGTCAGCCCTTTAAGCTGAGAAAACAACCAACAACAAAAAGAAGAGGTCTGATTGATTCCCTAAGAACCAGAAGAGGTTCAAGGCATTCAAGTTCAACCCTTCACTTTTCAGCTTGATTACAATAAAAATCACACACTATGTTAGTTGGAGGGTCAAAACTAATATATTGATCTCTTCATTGTCACTTTGTATCTGCAGCTTGGCTGATGTTTGAAGATGATTCCTTTTGTATTGCTCTCAGAATTAATTGCATTAGTCATGTGTCTTGGTCTGCTTGACCTGCTATAACAAATTATCACAGACTGGATAGCTTAAGCAAACAAGACTTCTCATAGTTTCGGAGACTTAACGTCCAAGATCAGGAGCTGGTTCAGGTCTTGGTGAGAGCTCTATTCCTGACTTGCCGATGACTATCCTCTTGCTGTGTTCTCTCATGGCAGAGAGAGAAAGAGAGAGGAAGCTCTCTGGCATCTCTTCTTAAAAGGGCAATAAGCCCATCATAAGGACCACACCCTCATGATCTAATTACCCCCAAATATTCCACCTCTAATACCATCACATTGGGAATTAAGGCTTCAGCAAATGAATTTAGAGAGGAGATACACAAATATCTACATATGTGTTATGATTGAGCTATAATTGAGGTATTCTGTCTGTATTGTCCCAAAGTGAGTAATTTCATCCTACATCTTTGGAATTACCCATGGTAGGTATGCGTTCATAATCTGAGTGGTAATTACCCTATGATCTCAGTCTCCACAAAATTTTCTTCCTAAGGTATCATTTATCATTTCCAGGGAAATTCCAAGGAACATTGATTGAACCTCCCTTCCATCCTCCCAGTCTATCTCCATCATCACACGTAGTAGAAACCATCTCTGATTCAGTGTATACTTAGAGTGAATTTCCCCAACTGGTCCAGAGACAGATACTGAAGACGACGAATTACTAAATAGAAGTAAATGAGAATGAGACCCCCAACCAGCCTTCCTGAGTCAGCCTCATCCATCAAGGTCTTAGGCCTTGAGGTTGTTATATCTCTGCCCACTTCTCCTAAGCCCTACCAGAATTATGTATTTTTATGCTTAAATTATCATTTTATCATTTAGAATCCTTGAGAGCATAACCTGGCTTCCTTCTTCCCTTCCTTCCTTCCTTCTTTCCTTCTTTCCTTCCTTCCTTCCTTCTATCCTTTTCTTATCCCCATCCTTTTATCCTTACTTTCATTTTGATCTATTTTTGCTGATTCTCCCCTGTCCATCTGACTGATGGGGAGAAACCCTTGACAAATGCATATACTTGCAAGATAAAGTTTGGCTCCTGAGCTTGGCATTCAAGGCTCTGCTTCTGTCCCCAAGCTCATTTATGCTCATGTCTGTCTTCATACTTTGCTCTCCCCTATATTAAGCCCTATAAGAAAATGGCTAAGGACTTAAAGTTCTGCTTATAGGGATTACAGCAAGTTATTTAACCTCTCTAACCTCACTTTCCTTGTCTATAATTAAGAGATAATAATACCACCTATGTGTTAAAAGAAATGCCATATAAAGACTCAGTACCCTGCCGGGCACATAGTAAGCACTTTATAAATATTAGTGATTATCATCTCACTCAACAGTGAACACCATGTATGTGTCTGCTTTATTGTTATTGTTGTTTGGGGGCATGTACAACTTCATTGAGGTATAGTTGATGTGCAATAAACTGTACATATTTAAGGTTGTACAATTTGATGATTTTTGAGATATTTGAAATCATTTCTACAATCAAGATGATAAAAATATTCATCACTTCCAAAAGTTTTCTCATGCTCCTTTTGAACTTCCATACCCACACCTATCTGAAGACAACCACTGAACTGCTTTCTGACCCTATAGATAATCTTACATCTTCTAGACTGCTTTATAAAAGAAATTATGCAATAAAATACTCTTTTTACTGACTTTTTTCATTCAGTATATTTATTTGAGATTCATCATTTTGCTGTACATATTAATAGTTCTTCCTTCTTGCTAAATATGACTTCATTATATGGATATACCATAATTTATTGATACCCTTATTAATGATCATTTTGCGGTGTTTCCATTTTGGGGCCATTAGAAATAAAGATGCTATAAGCACCCATGTATAAATCCTTGTGTGGACTTAACGCTTTCTTTTTCTTAGGTAAATGGAATGGCTAGGACATGTGAAAAGTGGATGTTTAATTTTTTCACAAATAACCAAACTGTTTCCCAAAAACAAACAAACAAAAAGTGTTAGTCAGACTTCTAGAGAAACAGAACCAACAGGATGTGTGTATATGAAGAGATTTATTATAAGGAGTAGGTTCACATGATTATTGAAGCTAGCAAGTCCAAAATCTTCAGGGTAGACCAGCAAACTGAACAAATTAGAACAAATGTAGTGGTTCAAGGCCATCTTCTGGCAGAATTCATTTTTGCTCAGGGGAGTTCAGTGTTTTATTCTAGTTAAGTGTCTTTTCTTGGGCTGTTGTAACAAAATACTTAATAAAGAAACAAACATTATTTCTCACAGTTCTGGAAGCTAGAAAGTACCACCATCATGGTAGGGTTCTGGTAAGGACCCTCTTCCTTGCAAATGACCATTTTCTTACTGTATCCCCACTTGTGTGAGACACAAAGTTTTAGGGTCTCTTTTACTTCTCATAAATGCAGTAATCTCATCATGGGATTATTTAAACCTAATTACCTCCCAAAGGCCCCACATCCTAATACCATCACATTGGGGGCTAGAATTTCAATATATGCATTTTGGTGGGCTACAGACATTCAGTCCATAACATCAGGTCTTCATCTAATTGGATGAGGCCCACTCACATTCTGGAGAGCAATCTATTTTAGTCAAAGTTTATAAACACTCATTTCATCCAGAAACACACTCATAAAAACATCCATATAACGTTTGACCAAATATTTAGGTACTGTGACCTAGCCAAGTTTACATATAATATTACCCATCACAAGTCCACTCCTTGTCAATTTGACCCTATGCACATCTCTTTGAATCATAATTAATGTCCAAATGAAGGCAATAATAAGTCATACTTCCATCAAACATGATACAACTAACCTGCAAGCAACTGAAAATGCACTAACCCTTCCCCCAAAATAAGATGCAAAGTTTTTGGGTGATGTTTACTTTCCTTATTGATATCCTATAACTTAAGCACTATGATGTAACTTTAAATAATACTTAAATACTATGACATAGTCAATATATCTTACCATTACATGATAAGAGTACATACAAACACACATGCAAACATATTCACAACAAAATAAAGAAGAAATATTCATGACAACTCAATGACTGCAGTTCCCACCAGGAGGTCTGGCCCACAAAGAAGAATGATCACAGAGTCTTTCACAGATGTCAGGATTCCCCTCACAAATTTATTTCTACAGTAGTGGTGAAAGGTGTGTTTTCTAGATCTTCCCAGTGTGGATGAGTAGGTTTTAAATGACAAGTCTTGTCTAACATTCCCATCTACCTAAGCCATTGAATCATTTCCTCTGCATTAAACTAAGGCAAGTCTAACATTTCCAATTCATTCACTGAGGGTCACCTTTCAATCCATGTTTCAGCCAATCAATCAAACAAACTTAGAGTTCTTCCTAATTCCTTAACATCAAATGCAGAATCTTGGCTTTGTGAATATTCTCCAATGGGAATAATTGAATCCAACTTCCACTATTACTTGACATCCTTAATATCCATTCCCATATGTGTCCTATGGATTTCTATCTGTATAAATTAGAAACACGAATAGTTCTTTTGGAGTATAATATACCTCCTCATGGTCATGTGTTGTACCTTCCCTCTAGGGGCCTGCTGGGACTAGTTTAGTTATAGGTCCAGAAGCAAAGAGGGTTGGGAAGGGTGGGCTCTAAGGATAATCAGTATTTTCTTTCATGGCAACTTTTTCAGGGGAGACCACTACAGCTTCCTCATGCAATGCAAGGTTATCCCCTTAATGGATGTATAGATGCTATTACCATGGATAGGAAAACTGCAACCACTGGTAGTGGGAAAACCACTTTCACTGAGGATGGGATGGGACACCACTTCTACTGAGGGTGGAGGGACCTCTTTTTTATGAGCAAAGAAGACTCACCAGAATTTAGGGACTCAATATCTCAACTTTGTCTGGGTCTTCCTATATATCCCCATTTCAACTTACAGGATTCCACTTTTTTCCTAATCAATTCTCTTGCTTTAAGAGTAGCTCTGAGAGGCTGTTCATTTTACTTTCATTGAGAGAAAAACAGTTTTGTTTTTTTTTTAAATAAGAAATTGTATCACATGATTGTGGAAGCTGAGAAATCCCATGATCTGCAGTCCAAAGACCTAAGAACTAAGAGCCAGCGGTATAAGTTCCAGTCCATGTCCAAAGGCAGGAAAAGACTGATGTCCCAGCTCAAGATAGTCAGCAGAGAGAGTGAGTTCTCTTTTGCTATGCTTTTTGCTCTACTAGGCTTTCAGTGGATTGGCTAAAACCCACCTCCACTAGAAGGGCAATCTGCTTTACTCAATCTATCAATTCAAATGTTAATCTCCTCTATAAACACCCTTACAGACACAACCAAAATAATGTTGAGCCAAACATCTGGGTATCCCATGACCCAGCCAAGTTGACACACCAGGGGAAGAGCTGATATTGCATTTCAAGTCTGAACCCCAGCAGGCTAGAAACCAAGAAAGACATTAAGTTGCAGTTCAGTGTGGAAAGTCATTGGGCTGGTGACCCTAGGAAGGGCTGATGCTGTGGTTCAAGTTCAAAGGCCAACTGCTGTAAGAATTCCTTCTGTTCAGGGGAGGTCAGTCTTTTGTTCTAGTCAGGACTTCTACTGACTGGAAGATCACCTACATTATGGAGGCCAGTCTTTAAATCCACTGATTTAAATTAACTCATACAAAATACCCTCACAGAAACATACAGAATAATATTTAAACAAATATCTGTGAACCATGACCCAGCCAAGTTAACATATAAAACTAAACATTGTACTAACTCCATCATTTGAATTTCCACCAGAAATGTAAGTCAGTTCCAATTAATCCATATCTTCACCAGTGCTTGGTGTGATCAGTTTTTTGACTTTTAGCCATTCTAGTGGACATGTAATTCTATCTCATTATGATTATACTTGTATTTTCCTTATGTCTAATGATATTGGGTATATTTTCATTTGCCTATATACCATCTTTTTTTGTGAAGTGTCTCTTCAAATTTTTGCCTATATGCTCTTGGGTTCTTTGCTTTATTATGTTCTAAGGAATGTTTACATGTTCTAGATACATTGAATATATGTATTGCAAATTTTCCTCCCTGTCTGTGGTTTGCTTTTACTTTCCACATAATGACAGTGTGTTTCAAAGAGCAAAAGTTAATTTTCATGAAGCCTAATTTTGATAGAAATGTATGGTTATTGTGTTTTATTTAAGAAATCTTTGCTGGGTTCAGAGTTGAGGTGGGTGAGGAACAAGATGGCAGAAGAGTAGGAGACCTAAATTTTGTCTTGTCCCAGGAATTCAGCTAGTTATCAAACCATTCTGAAACCCACAAACTCAAAAAGAGATCGAAGAAGAGAATAGCAGCAATTCTAAGAACAGAAAAGCAACCACTTTCTGAAAGGTAGGATGTGCAGAGAAGTGAATCTGAGGTGATATTTGGGAAGATAGACCTCGAGGGGAGAGATCCTCTGTCAGCCAGCTACTGACAAGTGATAGAGCAGCAGAGCACAAAATCGGAACTTTTAGAAGTCTGCCCCACTGAAGGACATTGCCCCAGTGGCTAAGTGGAGGTGGGCGGGCAGAGCCCTTGCTGCCACAGTGCGGTCTCAGGACCTTTGAGGTCACAGAAGCACCAGGGGTGCCTGAGTGTGACAGAACTCCCAGGTATTGCAATAGGGAAGCCAGCTGCAAAGACGGAGCTGAGGAGTGGGCTCTCAGCGTGGGGTTGCCATAAACCATGATCTGAGGCATAGTTGAACCACTACTCTTCGAGCAGGGACCCCACAAGTGGCAGATCCAGGGAGAGCCCCCTTCCTCCACTGGGAGGAGCAGTGCAGGAGCACACTGCAGAAATCTGCTGGATTTGGAGACTCTAAACAGGGCCACATGCCAGAGATAGAAATGCTCCATCACAAGCTGGCTGAGCATAGAGCACAGCCAGAGACCAGGGAGACAGGCGTGACTGACTGCTTTTCACTGAGGGCTTGCTGAAGAGGGGGTCCCAGAGCTCTCAGCAACTCTGGGGCCAGAGATTGGGAGGCTGCTATTTTCATTCTAGTCCTCCAAAACTGTATGGAAGGCTTTCAGGGAACAAAAGCTACTGAGAGAAAATCTGAGCAGATTACTTAGCCTGGCCCCTGGTAAGGGTAGTGCAGTTCTGCCTCAAGCAAAGACATTTGAGAATCACTGCAAAAGTCCCCTTCCCAAGAAGATCAGCAAGAACATCCAGCCAAGACCAAGTTTACCAATCAATGAGAAATGCAAAACACCAGCACTAGGGGAAAACAGCAAATAGATTTCATGGCTTTTTTCCCATGATTCTTCAGTCATTCAAAGTTAATTTTTTAAATTTTCTTTATTTTTTCTTTTTTTTGAATTTTTCTCCCTTTTTAAAAATAATCTCTTTTATCAATTCCTTTTTTAAAATCTTTTTTAATTTTCATTTTTACAGTCATATTCTACCCCTTCATTGTATTTATCCTTATTTTGTGTATATATATGCTTTTCTTTCTTTGAAATTTGGGATACAGTTTCTTCTAACAGACCAAAATATACCCTAAATCTAGTGTATGGCTTTGTTCTAGTCTCCTGTCTGATCACATTATCTCCTTTTTAAAAATTTTTTTTCTTTCTTTTTTCAACCAATATCTTATTAATTCCTTTTTTAAAATATTTTTTTTAAATTTTCATCTTTACAGTCATATTCCATCCCTTCTATGTATTTACCCTTATTTTTGTATATATATGTAAGGTTTTTTTCCTTTGAAATTTTGGGATGCAGTTTCTTCTAACAGACCAAGATACACCCAAATTCTAGTATGTGGCTCTCTTCTATTCACCAGCCTGATATTCTTTTTCATTTTCTTTCTTTCTTTTTCTTCTGGTTTCAGGTCTCTTCTGATTTGTTTAGTATATATTTTTCTGGGGTCATTGTTACCCTTTTAGCATTTTGCTCTCTCATTTATCTATTCTTCTCTGAACAAAATGGCAAAATGGAAAAACTCACCTCAAAAAAAAAAAAAAAGAACAAGATGCAGTACCAACTGCCAGGACTTAATCAATATGGACATTAATAAGATGTCAGAATTAGAGTTCAGAATGATGATTATAAAGACACCAGCTGGGCTTGAAAAAATCATAGATGATTATAGAGAATTCCCTTCTGAAGAAAGAAAGAAAATACAATCTAACCCAATTGAAATCAAAAAGGCTATTAATGACGTGCAATTAAAAATGGAGGCTCTAACCTCTAGGACAAATGAGGCAGAAGAGAGAATTAATGATATAGAAGGCCAAAGGATGGAGAATAAAGAAGCTGAGAAAAGGAGAGATAAACAACTACTGGATCACAAAAGGAGAATTTGAGAGATAAGTGATACCATAAGATGAAACAATATTAGAATAATTGGGAGCCAGGAAGAAGAAGAAAGAGAGAGAGGGGCAGAAGGTATATTGGAGCAAATTATAGCAGAGAATTTCCCTAATTTGGAGGAGGAAACAGGCATCAAAATGCAGGAGGCACAGAGAATCCCCCCCACTAAAAATAGGTCAGCATCCTGTCATCTAATAGTAAAACTTAGAAGTCCCAAAGAAAAAGAGAAAATCCTGAAACCAGCTCATGACAAGAGGTCTGTAACCTACAATGGGAGAATCACTAGATCCACAGCAGACCTATCCACAGAGACGTGGCAGGCCAGAAAGAACAAGTATGGTATATTCAGAGCACTAAATAAGAAAAATATGCAGCCAAGAATACTATATCCAGCTAGGCTTTCATTGAAAATAGAGAAGAGAAGTTTCCAGGACAAATAAAAACTAAAAGAATTTTTGGACACCAAACCAGCCCTACAGAAATTATTGAAAGGGGTCCTCTAAGCAAAGAGAGAGCCTAAAAGTAACATAGACCAGAAAGGAACAGAGACAATATACAGCAATAATCACCTTACAGGCAATACAACAGCATTAAATTCATATCTTTCAATACTTACCCTGAATATAAATGGGCTAAATGCCCCAATAAAAAGACACAGGGTATCAGAATGGATAAAAAAAATAAGACCCACTGATACACTGTTTGCAAGAGACTCATTTTAGACCCAAAGACACCTCCAGATTTAAAGTGAGGGGGTGGAAAACAATTTACCATGCTAATGGACATCCAAAGAAAGCTGGAGTGGCAACCCTTATATCAAACAAATTAGATTTTAAACCAAAGACTATAGTAAGAGATAAGAAGGACACTATATCATACTTAAAGGGTCTGTCCAACAAGAAGATCTAACAATTTTAAATATCTATACCCATAACATGGGAATGGCCAATTATATAAGCCAATTAATAACAAAATCAAAGAAACACATCAAAAATACAATAACAGTAGGAAACTTTTATATCCCCCTCACTGAAATAGACAGATCATCTAAGCAAAAGATCAACAAAGATATAAAGGCTTTAAATATCACACTGGACCAGATGGACTTCAAAGATATATTCAGAACATTCCATCCCAAAGCAACAGAGTACACATTCTTCTCTAGTGCACATGGAGCATTCTCCAGAATAGATCACATCCTGGGTCACAAATCAGGTCTGAACCAGTATCACAAGACTGGAATCATTCCCTACATATTTTCAGACCACAAGGCTATGAAACTAGAACTCAACCACAAGAAGAAATTTAGAAAGAACTCAAATACATGGAAGCTAAATAGCATTCTACTAGATAATGAATGGGTCAACCAGGAAATTAAAGAATTTTAAAAGTTCATGGAAACAAGTGAAAATGAAAACACAACTATTCAAATTCTTGGGGACATGGCAAAGGTGGTCCTGAGAGGAAAGTATATAGCAATGCAAACCTTTTTCAAGAAACAAGAAAGGTCTCAAATTCACAACCTAACCTTACACCTAAAGGAGCTGGAGAAAGAACAGTAAATAAAGCCTAAACCAGCAGGAGAAGAGAATAATAAAGATCAGGGCAGAAATCAATGAAATAGAAACAAAAAGAACAGTAGAACAGATTAATAAAACTAGGAGCTGGTTCTTTGAAAGAATTAATAAGATTGATAAACCCCTGGTCAGACTTTCCAAAGAGAAAAGAGAAAGGACCCAAATTAATAAAATCATGAATGAAAGAGGAGAGATCACAAACAACATCAAAGAAATACAAATTATTATAAGGACATATTGTTAGCAACTATATGCCAGCAAATTTGACAATCTGGAAGAAATGGATGCATTCAAGAGCCATATTAATGCCAAAACTGAACCAGGAAGAAATAGAAAACATGAACAGACCCATAACCAGTAAAGAAATTGAAGCAGTAATCAAAAATCTTCCAAAAACAAGAGCCATGAGCCAGATGGCTTCCCAGGGGAATTCTACCAAACATTTAAAGAATTAATAGCTATTCTCCTGAAACTGTTCCAAAAAATAGAAATGGAGGAAAATTTCCAAACTCATTTTATGAGGCCAGCATTACCTTGATCCCAAAACCAGAAAATGACCCCATCAAAAAGAAGAATTACAGACCAATATCCCTGATGAACATGGATGCAAAAATTCTCACCAAAATACTAGCCAGTAAGATCTAATAGTATATTAAAAGGGTTATTCCTCATAACCAAGTGTGATTTATTCCCGGGTTGCAAGGTTGGTTCAACATACACAAATAAATCAATGTGATACATACATTAATAAAAGAAAAAAACAAGAACCATATGATACTCTCAAGAGATGCTGAAAAAGCATTTGACAAAATACAGCATTCCTTCTTGATCAGAACTGTTCACAGTGTAGGGATAGGGATACATACCTCAATATCATCAAAGCCATCTATGAAAAACCCACAGAGAATGTCATTCTCAACAGGGAAAAAATGAGAGCTTTTCCCCTAATGTCAGAAACCCAGCAGGGATGTCCACTATCACCACTGATGATCAATATAGTACTAGAAGTCCTAGCCTCAGCAATCAGACAACAAAAAGAATTAAAAGTCATCCAAATTGGCAAAGAAGAAGTCAAACTCTCACTATTTGCAGATGATATGAAACTTTGTGTGGAAATCCCAAAAGACTCCACCCCAAAACTAGTAAAACTCATACAGGAATTCAGTAAAATGTCAGGATATAAAATCAATGCACAGAAATCAGTTGCATTGCTATACACCAACAACAAGGCAGAAGAAAAATAAGTTAAGAAGTCAATCCTATTTACAACTGCACATAAAGCCATAACATACCTAGGAATAAACCTAACAAAGAGGCAAAGAATCTGTATTCAGAAAACTATAGAATACTCATGAAAGAAATTGAGAAAGACACAAAGAAGTGGAAAAGTGTTTTATGCCCATGGATTGGAAGAACAAATATTGTGAAAATGTCTATGCTACCTAAAGCACTCTACATATTTAATGCAAGACTTATCAAAATACCACCAACTTTTTTCAAAGAAATGGAACAAATAATCCTAAAATTTCTATGGAACCAGAAAAGACCCCAAATAGCCAGAGGAATGTTGAAAAAGAAAACCAAAGCTGGTGGCATCACAATTCTGGACTTCAAGCTCTATTACAAATCTGTAATCTTCAAGACAGTATGATACTGGCACAAAAACAGACACATAGATCAATGGAACAGAATAGAGAGCCAGAAATGGACCCTTAACTCTGTGATCAACTAATCTTTGACAAAGCAGGAAAGAATGTCCAATGGAAAAAAAAGACAGTCTCTTCAACAAATGATGTTGGGAAACTTGGACAGCCACATGCAGAAGAATGAAACTGGACTGTTTCCTTACACCACACACAAAAAAGTAGACTAAAAATGGATGAAAGATCTCAATGTGAGACAGGAATCCATCGAAGTCCTTGAGGAGAACACAGGCAGCAACCTCTTCCACCTCAGTCTCAGCAACTTCTGCCTAGAAACATTGCCAAAGGCAAGGGAAGCAAGGCCAAAAATGAACTGTTGGGACTTCATCAAGATAAAAATCTTTTTTACAGCAAAGGAAACAGTCAACAAAAGCAAAAGACAAGTGACAAATGGGAGAAGATAATTGCAAATGACATATCAGATAAAGGGCTTCATATCCAAAATCTACAAAGAACTAACCAAACATAACACCCAAAAAAACAAATAATCCAATGAAGAAATGGACAGAAGACATGAACAGACATTTCTGCAAAGAAAATGTCCAAATGGCCAACAGACAGATGAAAAAGTGCTTAATATCACTCAGCATCAGGGAAGTACAAATCAAAGCCTCAATGAGATACCATCTCACACCACTCAGAATGCCTAAATTAAAAAGTGAGAAAATGACAAATGTTGACAAGGGTGTGGAGAAAGGGGAACCCTCCTACACTGTTGATGGGAATGCAAGCTAGTGCAGCCACTCTGAAAACAGCAATTGCACTACTGGGTACTTACCCCGAAGATACAAATGTAGTGATCCAAAGGGACACATGCACCCCAATGTTTATAACAGCAATGTCCACAATACCCAAACTATGGAATGAACCTAGATGTCCATCACAGATGAATGGATAGAGAAGATGTTGTATATATATACATTGGAATATTATACAGCCATCGAAAAATGATATCTTGCCATTTGCAGTGATGTGGCTGGAACTTGAGGGTATAATGCTAAGCAAAAGAAGTCAATCAGGGAAAGACAATTATCATATGATCTCACTGATATGGAGCAATTTGAGAAACAAGACAGAGGATCATAGGGGAATGGAGGGAAAAATGAAACAAGATGAAACGAAACAGAAACAAACCATAAGAGACTCTTAAACTCAGGGAAAAAAAACTGAGGGTTGCTGGAGTGGAGGGGGCCTGGGAAGGAAGGGTGGCTGGGTGACAGACATTGAGGTGGGTATGTGTTATGGTGAGCATTGCAAATTGTGTAAGAGTGATGACCTGTACCTCTGAAACAAATAATACATTATATTTTAACAATAAAAAAAGAAAAAAATCTTTGCTAACTCCAAAGTCAAATTGTTTCTTTTAGAAGTTTAAAAATCTTAGCTTTTCCATTTGGGTCTATGATCCATTTTGAGTTAGTGTTTGTAAACCGTATGAGGTTAGGATCAAGGATCAATTTTTTTGCATCAGTTTTATTGCTGCTATAACGAAATACTATAAACTTCAACATTATTTATTATCTCACAATTTTCATTGGTCAGAGCCCAGGTATAACTTGGATTAGTTGGTTCTCTGCTTAGAAATTCAGAATGCCAAAATCAAGGACAAGGTTCAAGGAAGAATCTATTTCCATGATCATTCAGATTGTTGGAAAAAATTAGTTCCAGTTGTTGTAGGAGTGGAGTCTTTGGGTTTTTTGTCTGTTTGTTTGTTTTATTTTGTTTTGCTGTTCTTGGTTTCCAGAAGTCACCTGAATGTCCTGAGTCATGGAAGACTTGAAAACAGGCAACAAGTGTGCCTGGGTGGCTCAACCAGTTAAGTGTCTTCCTTCAACTCAGGTCATGATCCCAGAATCCTGGGATTGAGCCCCCCATTGGACCCTCTGCTCAGTGGGGAACCTGCTTCTCCCTGTCCCTCTGCCTGCCACTCTGCCTGCTTGTGCACTCTCTCTCTCTCTCTTTCATAGAAAAAAAGGAGAGGAAAGAAAGAAAGAAAGAAAGAAAGAAAGAAAGAAAGAAAGAAAGAAAGAAAGAAAGAAAGAAAGAAAGAAAGAAGGAAATGGATGTTGGCAACAGTGGGTGAAGTCCTTCTTATACTCTAAATTTTTTTGACCTCCCATTTCTGCCTTCTTCTTCCACCCATCTTTCTTTTTTTTTTAATTTTTTAAATTTATTTTCAGCATAACAGTATTCATTGTTTTTGCACCACACCCAGTGCTCCATGCAATCCGTGCCCTCTACAGTACCCACCACCTGGTTTCCCCAACCTCCCACCCCCTGCCCCTTCAAAACCCTCAGATTGTTTTTCAGAGTCCAGAGTCTCTCATGGTTCACCTCCCCTTCCAATTTCCCTCAACTCCCTTCTCCTCTCCATCTCCCCATGTCCTCCATGATATTTGTTATGCTCCACAAATAAGTGAAACCATATGATAATTGACTCTCTCTGCTTGACTTATTTCACTCAGCATAATCTCTTCCAGTCCCGTCCATGTTGATACAAAAGTTGGGTATTCATCCTTTCTGATGGAGGCATAATACTCCATAGTGTATATGGACCACATCTTCCTTATCCATTCGTCCGTTGAAGGGCATCTTGGTTCTTTCCACAGTTTGGTGGACCATGGCCATTGCTGCTATAAACACTGGGGTACAGATGGCCCTTCTTTTCACTACATTTATATCTTTGGGGTAAATACCCAGTAGGGCAATGGCAGGGTCATAGGAAAGCTCTATTTTTAATTTCTTTTTTTTTTTTAGATTTTTATTTATTTGATAGAGACAGTGAGAGAGGGAACACAAACAGGGGAGTGGGAGAGGGAGAAGCAGGCTTCCCGCTGAGCAGGGAGCCAGACGTGGGGCTCGATCCCAGGACCCTGGGATCATGACCTGAGCTGAAGGCAGACGTTTAACCGACTGAGCCACCCAGGCGCCCCCTATTTTTAATTTCTTGAGGAATCTCCACACTGTTTTCCAAAATGGCTGCACCAACTTGCATTCCCACCAACAGTGTAAGAGGGTTCCCCTTTCTCCACATCCCTCCAACACATGTTGTTTCCTGTCTTGCTAATCTTGGCCATTCTAAGTGGTGCAAGATGGTATCTCAATGTGGTTTTAATTTGAATCTCCCTGATGGCTAGTGATGATGAACATTTTTTCGTGTGCCATTTGTATGTCTTCATTGGAGAAGTATCTGTTCATATCTTCTGCCCATTTTTTGATATGATTGTCTATTTTGTGTGTGTTGAGTTTCAGGAGTTCTTTATAGATCCTGGATATCAACCTTTTGTCTGTACTGTCATTTGCAAATATCTTCTCCCATTCCGTGGGTTGCCTCTTTGTTTTGTTGACTGTTTCCTTTGCTGTGCAGAAGCTTTTGATTTTGATGAAGTCCCAAAAGTTCATTTTCGCTTTTGTTTCCTTTGCCTTTGGAGACATATCTTGAAAGAAGTTGCTGTGGCTGATATCGAAAACTGGACAGCTATATGTAGAAGAATGAAACTCGACCATTCTCTTACACCGTACACAAAGATAAACTCAAAATGGATAAAAGACCTCAACGTGAGACAGGAATCCATCAGAATCTTAGAGGAGAATATAGGCAGTAACCTCTTTGATATCATCCACCCATCTTTCTTATTCCAGCCAGAGAAATCTCTCTGCTTTTAAGGATTCAACTGACTATATTGGGCCTGTGTGGGCAGTCCTAGATAATCTTCTTCTCTTAAATTCTGTAACCTTAATTATATCTGCAAAATACCTTCAGCAGTTATACCTACACTACTGTTTGAATAATAAGAATACAGAATCTGGGGGATATATCTTTAGAATTTTGCCTACCACAAATGACAATTTCTCCCAGCCCTACCTGTTAAAAATATTAACCTGCTCCATTGAATTACCCAGGCCCCTTTGTCAAATATCAATTAACAATATACATATGGGACAATTTTGAACCCATATAGAAATGAGGATTCCATTAATCTAATTTTCCATTTTTATTCCAATCCTACATTATTTTGATTAGTAGGCTTTATAATGACTCTTGATTTCACACAGTATAAGTCTTAAACTTTGTGTGTTTTTTTTAAAGATGTTTTAGTTACTCTAGGTTTTGACATTCCCATAAATTTTAGAATCAGCTTGTCAATTTCTAAATAAAGCCACTAGGATTTTCAATGGGATTACAGAGAGTCTATAGTCTATAGATCAAAGTAAGAAGAATTGACGTCTTAAAGAGATTGAGTTTTGACCATAAGCACTATATATATATAATATATATAGTAATTATAATATTATATATAATTATATAATATATATAATGTAATTATATATAGTAATTATATAATATATAATATATATAATAAGTATATTATATATATATTGTATATACACATATAATTATATATAACATTATATATTATATATATTAAATATATATATTTAAAAGAATATATTTATAAATTTAAAAAGAATATATATATATATTTTTTTTTTTTAATTTCCCATAGTGATGGTTTATAGTTTCAATATGCAGACTTGGGCATCTTTGATTATTTTGAAGCTTTATATATATTTGATGATATTTGATATTATAAATGCTATTGTTTCTTCAACATCAATGTCTGATTGTTTGTTGTCAGCAAGAGGATATAGCATTGACTTTGCATGCTAACCTTGTGTTCAGTCTTGCTTAACCTCTTAGTAGTCCTAGTAGCATTTTGTAAATTCTTTAGGACTTTCTATGTGTATGATCATGTCATCTATGATTAAAGACAAGTTGGCTTCTTCCTACTTTCTCAATATGAATGGCTCTTAATTATTTTTCTTGTTTATTGCACTGGCTAGAACCTTCAGTACAATGTTGAATAGTGAGATCAGACATCCTTTCTTCATTATTCATCTTAGGGAGAAAGCATAGAGTGTTTCATTAATAAGAATTATGTTGGCTGAAGGCTCAGATTGAGAAAGTTCTATTCTATCCCTCATTTATTATTTCTATTTCTAACTGGAACTTTTCTTTTTAATTAAGAATAGATGCTGGGTTTTTCATATGATTTTTTGTATATTGTATAGAGATTATCATATGGAGGTTTTTTTCTGCTTGTTAATATGGCAAATTACATCATCATTTTGAGAAATAAGAAAGAATAAACTATATTGATACATGTAACCACCAAAATGAATCTCAAAGTGAAAGAAGCCAATCTCTAAAGATTACATACTGTATAATTCCATATACATGACATTCTAAATGTTTTTAATAGCTTCTGACATCACCAACAGTACAAAATTTGGTGAAAGGATTTGCCCCTGATTCTGAGTGTTGGGGTAGAGAGGTTGAATTTTTTTTGCTCGTGAATTTTTCCCTTTTTCAATGTTTGTTTTTATATTTTTGTTTTATATTTTTCCCATCTCTGTATATAGGGATTGGTTCTGTAACATTTTCAAAATAGTCCCACTGCAGAATCTCCAAGGAGAGTGTGAAAGCATCATTCTTCTAATGCCTTGGATTCTGGCCCCAGTTCTGCCTTGGTAATAGTGGGTGCCTATTCCACATGTTACTAGCAGCTGTGAGGGAGACATCAGTTGAAGAAAACTTGGCATTAGGACATGGAAGGCTGGGCATTACCTCTCTGTGCCACCTAGAAAGCTTTACTCATAGGTAAGGAATGTAGCAGTCTGCCCTTTGAGGAAATGTACCACCCAAACATTTTCACACAGATCATTCAATATATTGCATGGGATTTTCTGAGTATGTCTAAAAAAAACATCTACATTTTCCTGGAAGGCATTAAAATTCTCACATTTGAAATGTAATCATTCGAGAATCTTGAGGGAGTCCGATGATGTGTTATAAAACAGGTTACAACATCCAGTGCACATATCATAGTAAAAGCCTAACCTGGATTCTGGGAAAGATTTTATGTGGAAACTTTGATAGTGCTGAACATCACAAAGAGAGCCACACTGGATTTGAAACAGACTTCATCAGTGATGTCGCCAGCAGCAAAATAGCTTCTTCAATGATAGATTTTAGTGAACATTAATTGCAGCCTGCCAGTAAGTATTGCTGATATTTTTTAAAAATTAAAAGCTTGGTGGGGTGCCTGGGTGGCTCAATCAGTTAAGCATCTGACTCTTGGTTTCAACTCAGGTCACGATCTCAGGGTCATGGGATCAAGTCCTGCATGGGGCTCTGTGCCCATTTCAGAGTCCACTGGAGATTCCCCTTCCTGCTATCTGCCCCCTCCCCCACCCTCCTTCTTGCATACTTGCACACACATACACATACACACTCCCATTCTCATAAATAAACAAAATATTTTTTAAAAAATTAAAAGCTTGGTTTAATTCTTAAACCTGAAAAAGACTCATATTGAGATTTTCAGCAAATTGCCTCCATGTTCCCTTCTCTCCTCTTTATTTGGATACATGGATGAGAAGTGCTGCTACTCAACTGAGGTGCTTTGAGAGTTGGAAACACAGAGCCCCAGGGGCTTGGAGTGAAGCCTGGAGTGATTGTGGAAGAATCTATCTTCTATCCCTGGATTCAATGACAGGTGTCTACCTCTCGTGTGGAAATATTGAAAGATAAGAGATGGGCTGGCACATCACTGTGATGGGAAGACAAAGAGTTGGAATTGCTGAGGGAGCAAGCTGCATTTCCACCAAATAGTGAGGCAATAGGACTAAGTTTTTCCTTTGGCTGAGGGGTAAGCATTGAGATAACAGGGCTCAAGTTAAAGGAAGGCTGCTTGCTGTGGTGAGGTGGCCCCAGTGGAAGGGTGTGTGGGTGGTGCCATCCCAAGAGAAGGTCAGCATTGGGATAACTCCCCACTCAGAAGATACCAACCCCAAGTATGAACCACACCAGCAATTTGTGCCTAATCACCACCCCTTCTCCTTTCCCTCTACCCAAACTCAGGAGGTGCCATCAGCAGCAGGAAGAGAAAGCCCCACCCCTCCTGCCACAGGTTTCTGAACCAACTGTGGGGAAGGAGAGAAGCATTGAAATAGATAATAAATTACATTTTGATTTAAATTTCATGGAAAATTAGACTATGGTGGGGCAAGCAAAGAGATTTTCTAAGAGTTCCTCTAGACTTGGAGAAGGGAAATTGGATAGAGAAGGTTTAATGTACAATGGTGTAGATAAAAAATTAAGTTACTCCTGCTGGAAACCTCATGCTGTGCTTCTGTACTCTTGGGCCTGAGCAGGATTTATGAAGGATGTACTGAGATGATAATTCCCTCAGCTCAAGACAACTGTGTAGGATCTGGAGAAGGCAAAGCCTCAGGGGCTAACATATCTGGATGTCTTTGGCCATAATACAATTCTTTATATGATGCCATCACCTGAACAGTATTGGGAGCCTTGCCTATTGCTCTTTCAGCAAACTGGTTACAACTGGCAGCAAGTAATTGATTGGCATTACCTAACACAAAGACATTTCCTATCCATCACCTCAGCAATTATAGAAGGAGTAAATAAATCACCTTTCTTGTTTAACCAAATGTTTGACCAAGCCATAAGGAATGAGCCTCATATCCCTAGGTTGAAATGATGTCTTTTTCCATTTGCTATATGTGAAAAATATAGTATGTGCATAATATGTTTGATTCTGTGAACTGATGTCATAATTCTGGAAGATTCTTAAGGCCTCCAGAGGAATGAGTCAAGAAAGGGAATTTGAGGAAGTGGGTCATTTAAAAAAAAAAAAAGAACTGAAGCAGAAGAGATTTGATCAGTCATTGAGCAAAGGAACTGTCAATCATTTCTCTTTAGCAAATCTGGTCCCAGCATATTAGCTCACAGGATTTAGATACAGGAAATTAAATTAGATACAGGAAAGGAGAACCCAATGGGTGGTCCTAAAGGGAACTCATAGTTTGAAAAGAGGTGACGTAAGGCAGGCTGACCCTGGACAAAGATGTGGCTATCATAGAGGCCAGACCCAACTGCCATGTTAGGATGATGGATAAAGATCAGAAACTTTAGAGAAGGGTAGAACCAGCATTTATTTCTGGCTGGTATACATGCCTCAGACAAACAAAAACTGCACAGAGAGAGAACATGCAGAGAGGAAAAAAAAAATCAAAATCTAAAGTAGAATCTGGAACCATGGAAGGCTCCAGGAGAGAGGTAGAGGGAGAAGCTGGCTCAAAGCCCAGAGATAGACACAAAGTGTTCCACTCACTTAAGGGACAAGAACAGTGTGGGTCGGAGAGACAGGGTCCAGAGGAGATGGATGCCAGCCCTCAGCTGGAAAAGGGCCACAGAGAAGTTTCTGGGAGAAACTGAATTCTTACCCATCTTGGCAGCTGGACCAACCCAAACCTGTTATGTGTTAGAAGTTGTTGACTGTGATTTATCCAGGTTATATCAAGGACAACAATGTAAAGATGGAGTATTTTTTAAATCCTGGTAACCAGTAACTGGTGAGTATACTCTGAGAAAATTGAACTACTTTTGGTCAATTATTTCTCTCTCTGTGTGTATGTGTTTTCCTTTTGCAATGTTAATGGAGGTCTTGGCTAAACTTACATTTAGGAAAGATCAAGAGAAGAATTTCTCTACACATTGATATGGATGAGAGAAGTAATCTGGTGCTCATAGTACTTAAGTAAGGAAAAGCAATATTCTCAACATACCTGCCTGGCCCCTTTCTTGCACACAAAATTGAAATTGCAACTAATTAAAAGTTTGTAAAATTGTTCCTAACAATTTGAAATCTGGAGAAGAGCCAAAGTTCTTAAAGATAAAAATGAATAAGACAGGGGGGCACCCGGGTGGCTCAGTTGGTTGTGTCTGCTTTCAACTCAGGTCATGATCCTGGAGTCCCAGGATAGAGCCCCAGATCCAGCTCTCTGCTCAGGGGGAGTCTGCTTCTCCCTCTGCCCCTCACCTCACTTATGCTCTCTCTCTCTCACTCTCTCTCTCAAATAAATAAATAAAATCTGAAAAAAAGAATGAATCAGACTGTTGGCAAAAATTTAATATCCTCGTTTTTTCCCTATAGTTTCCAGTTCAATAGTCATTGAAATGATAGTTAGCATCTACTCTGTGACATACACTCTCCTAAAACCCCTTAAATCAATTACCTCATTAAATTTTCACTTACCCTTCCTCATCCTTGAGGTAGGTACTATTTTGACCTTGTTTTGCAGATGAGGAAACTGAAGCCTAAAGAAGGTAATTTGCTCACAGTAAGAGTCCAGAGGCATCATTCTTTACTGTCTGTGTAGAAGACACAGATGTGATCTTCAAGTGCTACTGAAGCAGATCAATTCAGTGTCTGTGTGGACAGCAGGGTAATAGTCCACTTGTTTAAGGGAAGTCACTTGTGGTACATATTAAACAACCAATAATTGACATAATTTTATACTTTTCAGTCTGTGGAGTTTTTTTGTTTTATTTTTAGAGAGAGAGTCCATGCAAGTGTGAGGTTGGTGGGGGGGGGAGGCAGAGGCAGAGTGAAAGAGAGAATCTTAAGCAGGCTTCTCACTCAGTTTGGAGCCCAATGTGGGGCTCAATCTCATGACCCAGAGATCATGACCTGAACTGACCAAATTAAGAGTCTGATGCTCAACAACTGAGCCACCCATTAGCCAATGGTTTTGTCATCATATGGATAGTTCCTTTCTGAAGAGGAGGAGAGAGGAGTATGGGAAGGCAATGTGCTCACAGGGAAAGAGAGTGGGTAGTTTCAGAATTAGTGTGGCCAACAGACAACTCCCTCCATAGGAAACTGTAGTGGCTTTTATTTTTTAATTCAAAAAATTGCAAGGCTGAGTTAAAGGAACTTCGATAATTTCACTATGGACCAATAAAGCTAACAAATTGTGACAGATTGCCAAAAATAAGGAATCTTTTTCATGTTCTTCCTAAAATAATGTATTTTGGATTTCCCACTTCAAGGAGGACTACACAGCATCATATAATGAACGGAGCACTGACCTAGAAGACAGGAGAACAGATTCAGACCTGTCTTGAAGGAATAATTTTGAACTCCCTGCCTCAGTTTCTCTTCTGTAAAATAAGGCTGTTGGGTGATCTCTAAAGTCCTTTTGGTGGTAAAATCCTAGGGCTCTCTAACAAATTTGTTGCAATGAACAAATAAAATAAGTACTTTAAAGTAGTAAAAGTTGTATAAAATGACTTTTTTCAAGTTCCTCTTTTGTTGCCTGTGGGTGCTGCCTCCACATCTTGCTAGCTGTTGCTACCACCTACAGAAGCTCCATGCAGACACCCACCTTCCCAACTAAACAGGAAATGGAACAGCTTCCCTTGAGTGGAGGCAATGGGTAGCTGTCTAACTAGGAGAGGTTCCCTCCCAGCCTGAACAAACAGCTTGGAAGAACATTGGGAGAGTGGCACTTTGATAAGAAAGGAACATTTTGGAGGAATATTTATTGGAAAGCAGATCTCCCCCTGCACACGAAGTCTTAACTTTTGCATAAAGGTGTACAGGAATTCCTATATTCTGGCAAGTGGGCAACGCAGCCTAGATTTTTCTGTTTCTTGTGTTTGTTTCATGGACAGGCCAGTTACTAGATCTGAAAGCTTCAAGATTCTGCCCCATTCCAATCCTGCCTGTCATTTCTATAACCTATTACTCTTTAATGAAGCTGAGTCCAACTTGACCCTGGTTATACCTAAGTCCTGAAGTTTACAATACGTTGCTTAGCTTCCTAGGCAAAACGAGGTTCTTTATTTTTCTCACACGTCAGTTGCTTTGGGGGGCTCCCAGGATTGAATGTTTTGTATCTGCCTTTTCTCTGCAGCTTCTCTATTCCCTGCTGTTATCTTTGGCTCTGTTGCTATGGGCGGGAATATTTTTTTGTCCTTGCTTAATAACTGCCTGGCTGCCAGAGGAGCTCATTTCTCATTGTATTGGTGGAGGATTAGCTGAGATGTTTGGGAGATATTTCCTGTATTAAGCAGCAGGGGAGAGCTTGCTGGGCCTGTGCCTTCTTTTGACATAGCGTCATACTTTTTTTTTTTTTTTTAACTTTCTCCTTTGGAATGTGCTGAGGCAGTTTTTTGCATCCAGAGCAACAACTCCTCCCTGACACTTTGCAAATCTGCATCCTTTTTCCAGGTGCCCTTGTATAAATACTTCTTGGGGAGGCTGCAGTGAATCGCAGGCAATCATCTCAGTTGAGTTTTTGATATTTGGGGCTCAAGCATGCACCGCATCAACAATGTACTTTCCAGTCTTAATCCCCTTTAAACCTATTTCATACTTTAGATTCTTTGACAATTAACTCAGTGGCCATCTATTGGAGCTACCACCTCATTGACAATTAATTTGAAGCAGGTATTTGGTGTTGCCTAGAAGCAATAGCATATCCAGTTAATGGTTCTGTCCGGACCTCTAAATCTAACTGCTCATAGATCTTTGGTATTCATGTGCCTGCTTATGACAATTCTCAAAAGACTGAGAAATACTACCCGGAAAAGTTTCCAAAGGAGAACAAAAACCTACAAACTTTTAGTTCTAGATTAGATCAAAATAAAGAATAATTGTTCAAAATCTGACCAGAAGACCTTATTAAAAGTTTGTTGGTGTTGCAGTGGAAATGGTATGGGCTGGCCTCTGAGTGGGAGGCTCTCGGTTTGAAGTCTGAGGTCACTCCTTCAAAGCTCTGGGAACTGGGTGAGTCATCGCATCGCTGTTTTCCACAATTTTCTCATCTGTAATATGGGGAGTTTTGTGACTCACAAAGTTGTTGTTGAGAATAGTGTGAGAACACCTTATAAACTATACACATAAGATTCTTTTTTCTTTTTTGGATTCTTTTTTTTTATATTTTTTATTATGTTATATTAGTCACCATACAGTATATCATTAGTTTCTGAGGTAGTGTTCAATGATTCATTGTTTGCATATAACACCCAGTGCTCCATGCAATATGTGCCATCCTTAATATTCATTATCAGGCTCACCCTTCCCCCACCCCCCGCCCCTCTAGTCTTTCATGGTTCATCTCTCCCTTTGATTTCCCCCCTTCATTTTTCCCTTCCTTCTCCTAATGTCTTCCATGCTACTCCTTATGTTCCACAAATAAGGAAACCATATGATAATTGTCTTTCTCTATTTGACTTATTTCACTTAGGATAATCTCCTTCAGTTCCATCCGTGTTGATGCAAATGTTGGATATTCACCCTTTCTGATGGCTGAGTAATATTCCATGGTATAGATGGACCACATCTACTTTATCCATTTGTCTTTTGAAGGGCATCTTGGCTCCCTCCACAGTTTGGCTGTTGTGGACTTTGCCGCTATGAACATTGGGGGACATATGCCCCTTCTTTTCACTACATCTGTATGTTTGGGATAAATACCCAGTAGTGCAATTGCTGGGTCATAGGGTAGATAGCTCTATTTTTAAATTTTTGAGGAATCCCCATACTGTTTTCCAAAGCAGCTGTACCAACTTGCATTCCCACTAACAGTGTAAGAGGGTTCACCTTTCTCTACAACCTCCCCAACATTTGTTGTTTCTTGCCTTGTGAATTTTTGCCATTCTAACTTGTGTAAGGTGGTATCTCAAAGTGGTTTCATTTTGAATTTCCCTGATGGCTAATGATGTTGAACATTTTTTCATGTGTCTGTTAACCATTTGTATATCTTCTTTAGAGAAGTGTCTGTTCATGTCCTCCACCCATTTTTTGACTTGATTATTTGTTTTTTGGATGTTGGGTTTGAGAAGTTCTCTATAGATCATAAGATTGTTAGAAATGTATGACAATGAATGTGAAAACATTTCCAAACTGCAAAGAACTACATGAGTGTCAATAACTCTAGAGACTACCATGGAACCCAATAAATGTAAAGACCCAATAAAGATTAAACATTTCCAGGTGTTGGGAGAACATTTTCTCCTTGTAGTGGATATTTATCATTCTTTTTTAAATGTAATCTGGATCCTCTTCCTGAATTGGAAGAATCCCCCACAATAGGAGGCACAGCCCACCAGAGAAGAGCAACCACCTAGCTCCTGGTGACCTAGGCTCAGCCAAATCACATGTTCCTACCCCACACCTTACCCTTAAATTCAGTATCTGAAGACAATTCATTCTGGTTTCTGGACACTACAAGAGTAGGGAATTCAGAGGTGGCCACTGTTTATCACCCTGGTGACTTATGAGCCCTGGGTAGTAGTCATGATTTCAATTTTGGGGTGAACTTTGTTATTCTTAGTTGCCTTACCTCCCAGCCAGATTTTGTAAACAATTCAGAGATTCTCTAAGCTGCCTAGTATCCCTTTATATAAAACTTTATGATGGAAAATTTCAAGCATACAGAAAGTTGAAGGGAATACTGTAATAAACTCCTATGTGTCTATCACCTAGGTTGGCAATTATCAAGATTCTGATTCTGACAGTCATTTCACTTGTTCCTGCTCCTCTCCTCACCTCTTGTTTTGTTTTTGGCTTTGGTTGAAGTATTTTAAAGTAGATCCAAGATCTGCCATTTCATCCATAAATATCTCAGTATGCAATTTTAACTGAGAAGAACTATTTTTTAAACATAGCCATAATGTCACTTTTCCACCCAACAGGATTAATAGTAATGCTCAGGACATCCTAATATTCATTTCTGCACAGATAAGCAAGAAATGCTTTGTCTTTACTATAAGACAAATACACTCTCTCCCTCACTTCTACTATCTTGGACCATGAAAGAGAAACTTCACCCTCTGAAGGTACTGAGAATAACTTGCTCTCCCTTCCCTACTCTCTCACTCTGCAGGAGTGGCTTACCTGACAGTCTAGTTGGGAATAAGGAGGTACAATCAGGGGCTCAGTCCTCCAAACATCTGTCTGGAGAACTGTCTGCCCAGGGAGCAGCTGTGCTCTGCCCAGCTCTGGTATTCATGGGCTGAGCACACATAGTCAGGGCCCAGGCACAGCGTGCAGTATACATCTGGAAGTACGTCTCTTCCTTGAGGTGAGTGAGGCAGTGACTCTGGGTAAATAGACCTCCTTCCCAACATGTAGTGTTGGACCCAAGCTCTAAGAACCTGGTTTGACCCACTCATTGATGCTACACTCTCTAATTTTATCAGCAATAGAGCTGATAGTTTCATCTCCTCCATTTGATTTTAGCATCAGTCTCTGATGTTTCAAATTTAGTGGAGAAGAAATAAAAGATGATATTATTTATAAGCTATCAACACTAACATGCTCAAATTAATTCAACAGTCATTGATATAAACCAACTCAGCGCTAAAGATCAGGGACAAAGATGAAGAGAACATTCCTGCCCCACAGAACCCATTGGCCACAGAGGTGATGATAGGAAATCCATGGGATTCTGAGGCACAGATTCTGAGAAGGGCTTGCAGACATGTGGGCATCTGAATGAATAAGATTTCAGCAGAGAGAACAGGGGAACACAGACATCAGACAGAAGACCTATGTGCAAAGGCCAAGAGAAAGGAAAAGCACAAAGCGCAGGTGACAGGAAGGGGTATAGTGGTGGGAGAGTACCTGTAGCTGATGGGAGAGAGAGACTAGGGTCAGGTTCTTAAGAGATGTAAGAGCACAAATAAGAAACTTGGCCACCATTTTATTTACTTAATTTTTTAAAAAGATTTTATTTATTTATTTGACAGACAGAGATCACAAGCAGGCAGAGAAGCAGGCAGAAGAGAGGAGGAAGCAGGTTCCCTGCTGAGCAGAGAGCCCGATGCAGGGCTTGATCCCAGGATGCTGGGATCATGACCTGAGCAGAAGTCAGAGGCTTTAACCCACTGAGCCACCCAGGCACCCCTTGGCCACCATTTTAAAAACAAGGGGTAACATTGAACTTTTATAAACAGAAGCAATTTTTAAAACATCTTTTTAGCAGAATTGTGGAGAACGAATGTACATAAATGAGACACAGCTCTGGAAAACACTTAGAAGCCTAATAACAAAATCCAAAAGAAACACAGGAAGTTATGAGCAAAGGGGACAGCAGGCAGATTCAAAGCAGGCAGATTCAAGAGATGTTAAGGAAGACTGATTTCTATCTTTTTGTTACAAGAAAGAATTTTTATGTGAATATACATGGAATACAGCAAAATTTAAATAAATAGTAGTTGACAACAAAGAAGATAAGGGTAAGGTAAGAACGTAAAATGAAGGCAAGCGTGAGATTAGCACATAAAGTGTGTGTGTGTGTGTGTGTGTGTGTGTGTGTGTGTAAAGAGAAGGGAATGATGAGGGATGGATCACAAATTTGGCTCCAGCTATATTGCAGTCAACATCAGCAGAGAAGAACCCTTCACACACATTGCAGTGTTTGTAAGATAAAAGTAAACCAGTTATTCAGAAGAACAACTATTCCTGAATGTAAAACCAAAGTACATTTCTCCTGAGAGTTCTCACAAAGAGGATATGTATAATGTTCATTAATGATATCCTCATCAGGATATTCTTATTGTAGAAAGAGTATTCCCAATAATATTAAAGATTTTTTTTAATATCCAACTAAAACCAATAAACTGAAAATATGTGTTTTTAATGCCTGGCTTCTTTCACTTAACATAATGGTTTCACTTCTGCCTGCTACATTTGTGCTGTAGCATGTATCAAACCTTTATTCCCTTTTATTGCCAAATAGTATTCCATAGTAATTAAGAGTATTTGGCCTGCTGTGGTCCCAAAATCTCACTGGGGTAATTCAGTCTTTCAGGTAAAAGTTCAATCTTCCAGGTTTCTTCTTCGTGGCTTTGCCTCTCCCGAGACAATGTCTAGGTGTATGAGAAGCCCGTGACTCCAGATGCCTGTGGATCAGTGTCCACAGCTCTCACTGCAGGCCTTGGGCTCTCTGGGTGCTCAGTAGCATTACCTACCTCCCTGAGCACTAGGGTACCTGCTGCCTTTCACTGTTGCTCTCTATTTTACATGCATCTTTTCTGCTCACTTAACTCAGACCCCTGTCTCTATCTGACCAGCCCAGCTTGTGGCCACCTCTGTGCACTCAAGAGTCTCAGCCACACTTTCCATCTTCACAGTCTGCTGACCCTATACTTGCTCAGCATCCAGGCATGTATGGGTCACTCCATGTAATCTAAAAGTGTGGGAAGCTCAGGAGCCATACCCGAGGCATGCCACTATATTGCAGGGGCATTTTTATTCTGCTACAGCTTCCCCATGCTACCTTCGGACTAGGCTGCTGTCTCCTAGAGCTCAGGAGTGAGGCATGGGTGCAGGTTTTGTGTTTTACATGTTTTCCTACACGTCTCTTCAACACCACGCTCTGGGGCTTCAGCTTGCTAAGGAGAAGTCAGGACACACATCTCCAACCTATGTCTCAGACCCTCTTTTCCCTCTCACTCCTCACTGAACTGCAAGGTCTGGGCTTTCTCTCCTCTCCTGGAAGGAAGGGACTTCCTGGAGGATATGGATCCTGAAATCTCGCCAGCCTTGGCTTACAGTAAATTCAATATTTAGCCTTTAAGCGTTGGCTCTTAATAAGCTACTGATATTTTAAGGAATTTTGGGGAAAAAAATTTTCTCTCAGTAAAGTCCTGCTTGAAGACTAATCTAATTTGGAACTCAGAAGTCCTGTCTTATTATCGTATGATCTCTCTGATATGAGAAATTTGAGAAGCAGGGTGGGGGGTTGTGGGAGATAGGGAAGGAAAAAATGAAACAAGATGGGATCAGGAGGGAGACAAACCATAAGAGACTCTTAATTTCAGGAAACGAACAGGGCTGCTGGGAGGTGGTAGTGGAAGGAATAGGGTGGCTGGGTTATGGACATTGAGGCAGGTATGTGCTGTGGTGAATGCTGTGAAATGTGTAAGTCTGATGATTCACAGACCTGTACTCCTGGGGCAAATAATACATTATATGTTAATAAAAATTATTTTAAAAAAAGAAATCCTATCCTGATAGACAAATTCTGAGTATTGACCTACTTTTCTCCGTTTTCCTATTATAATAGAACTTCCTTCCCAACTACCACTTTAGAGACAGATAGTTATAGCTGGCTAAATTGGAAGAAATCGTGCATTTGGAAATGTGAAGAAGAAAAGCAAAAATTATTATTTCTACAGCAAACTTCCGTGGGATAGGAAAGGGGACCATATGTGAGAAATAGAATCTCCAAGACTCTTTGTTCAGATGAATTAGGTGAGTTGGTGAATACCCTAAACCAGAGAGGAAATATAAAAAGAGGGTTAGGGGGAAATACTGGGTTCATATCAGAGGATGTTGGAGGTGAGGTACTTACTGGACATCTGGGTGGACATGCTGAGGCATCACCTGGAATCATAAGCTCCAGAAAGGATGGGCTGGGAATAAAGATTTGAGGCCCAATGCCTTGCAGGTGGTAATTGATACGGGGAGTAGAGACTGCCTAAGGAGATGTGTGCAGATTCAATTTAGGCAATGTCAAGGCTCTCATTGTTTGGAGTTTAAACAAAAGCCTCCCAAATTGCTTTGTTCTAGTAAGAAGATGGTTTAGCAGTGGAAATAAATCCCATCTGATACTGTGTTAGCCTCATTTGTAACCCAAACATATTTTTTGTTGGATTTCAACACCTCCCCTTTACTTTGGACCTACCCAGGTCCCTAAATTCAAGGTCTCTACCACATGAGTTTACCACATTTTTGTAATTTTATCTCTCAATTCTTCCTGCTGTGTACTCTATGATCAAACAATAGGGCTCCTCAGCAATCCTTGGAGAATCCCATGACCATGCCCTTGCTTTTGATATTTCTCCGTTCTGGAAGATCTTCTACCCAAAATCTAGTTTCCTAGTCCTGTTCATTTAAAACTGGCTTACCTAGATGCCACTTCTTCTATGAATATTTTTCTGACCTTCCGCCAACATCTGTTAAGAACATAATATGAGCAAAGCATTATGCTAGGTACTGAGAGGGAGGCCGATATGGATGGAACACAAGTTCTACCCTCTAAAAGATAAAAGCCAGCATTCTGCGTAACCCACCAGCTCTACTATGAAGTCATCTGCATTTTTAAAAACTAGCCTACCCTTACCCTACACACTGTTAAAATTCAGATTCCAAGGCCATTCCCCAAATCCACTGAATGAGAATGACCAATATGAAGCTCAGAAATGTGCATTTTTTAAATAAGTCCCTCAGTGACCTATATGCCATGTGTAGAATATTTGCCTTCCTTCCTCACAGGGTAGTTTTAAAGATAAAGTTAGGACATATATGTCTCAATGCTTTGAAAGTGGCAGGGCATCATTTCAAAGGACTGTGGTAAGTTTTATTTAACCAAAGTGCATTTTTCATTCTTATTAAAAAATCCTATGCCCCTGTTCTTGACCCTAAGCTCATCTCTGCCCCACCCTAGATGTGGCACATGTGATTTTTAGGGGATTCACACTGTCCGGGGGATGGAGATCCACATACAAGTGTCAGGTATTACTCATATCTTTACTGTAAACTCCACCCAGAATCTGAAAGCCTGGTTTTACTCCAGGTCCTTACATCACCACCAACTTTGATTAGGAGCCATAAAAAATAGGAAGCATCTGGAGGTCAAAATCAGAGCTGGCCCTGGACAAGATGGTAAAATAGGCAAGTTTTATCTGTAGTGTCTCCTGTCTTTCCTTTTCTGCTTTCCCCTGTTCCTCCTTTCCATCTTGGCTTTTCTAGCCAAGGCACCTTCCTTATCTGGGCCAGAGCTGATGATCTAATTTTTACTAAGATGTTAGTGACTTAATAGTTAACCTTCTCAGGTTTTTTAAAAGGGGATGGACTCTGAGATGGTGTTCAACCCAAAGAATGAATAACTGATGGTAGAATTGTAGTCAACGATGATAACCAAGTAAGGAATATTTTTAGTTGGAGGAATATTCTATAGTCCTTCCTGCTTTGATGCCACACAGGTGACATCCCACTACTGCAGGTTTTCCTAGGACCAACCCTGGTAGCTAGGAACATCAGTCACTCATTCTTTGGCACCGGGAGGACATCATCACCTGATGGGCAAACTTCCAGAACTCACTAAAATCCAGAGAAAAGAAAGTCTACATTACAGTTACTATGAGCACATCTCAGGCTGTGGCTAATCCAGGCTTGGGAAACTTTCTGGGCTGGCTTAGGTCCAAGGCCACAGAGCACTGCAGTTAATCCTCCAGGACTCGGATAGTGTCCAGAATCCTCTCCGGTATGGGCTGATCGCCTGTTTCTAGTCCCAGCCAGCCTCCACCCATATCCTGATGGGACACAGTAGGAGAAAGGCCATATGGAAAAGGGAGATAGTTTAGTAAAATAGAAAGAATTTTTAGCTGATACTCAGGGAAACCTGGGATCCAGACCCACCACTGTTGCTATTAAACTGTGTCTCCATAGGCACATGATTTCTCTAGTGACAGGTTATATTTCCTCCTCAAAAAAAAAAGAATGCCATAGATTAAGTGTCTTAGAATTAAGAATCATGTCAGTTCTGAGAAGTAATTATCCTACACACCAAAATAAACAGCAGAATTATACAATTGTCCATCACAAATGGGTATAGATGTTACGTGGTCAGAAAGCAAACATTTATGCAGCATTTTGTACCTTTACTACTCAAATGTTTAGTCCCTGGAATCAGCAGCATTAGCCCCCTTCAAGCTGGTGCAGAACCCCAGGCTACACCCACTGAATCAATCTGCATACTAACAAGATGCCCAAGTGGTTCAATTGCATATGAGAGTTTGAGAAGGACAAACTTAATGTGTACAGCACCTGTCTGAGCAATATGGTACCTCAAAACTTTTATTGGTTCCTTATAACCCCAAACTAGCCCAAAGTCCTTAACAGGTTCAATGGCCACCACAAACTTGTCTCTGCCTTCATGTCCAGCTTCAGCTCCTAGGCTTCTCCCTTCACTCTCTTCAGTGCAGCCCTAAGGACTTCTTTAGCTATGCTGAGCAGGTGACATGGCAATCCTATGTGAAATTCCCTCTGTCTGGAATATTCTCCATAGAATTATTCCCTTTTGTTAACTCCTCTGTTATTCCTTCAACAAATATTTAGGGAATATTTCCTATGTCAGACATCTTCTGGAGACTGTCCTCATGGAGCTTACATTGCAAATGCTCCAAATTTTAGTTTTAAATCATATCCCCTAGAGAAGTTTAAATCCGTGTGCTCTATTCTCATCACCATATGCACACCCACTTTTGTAACACATTATAGTCTCCTCTAGTTGGGGGTTCAAGTCTTCTGTGCCCATTGGACTCCAGTTCCAGAAGGGCAGATCCTGCATGTCCTGTTTGTCCCTTCTAATTCCCAACCCACTAAATGGCAAAGAGAAGTGCTCCACAAATATTCACTAAATAGAAGAAGTGCTCCAAAGGCAAGAAGGAACCTGGCTGAGATATGAAGAAAGAATTAGTACTGTGACAAAAGGATTCTGATGGTTCTCATCACAGACATGTAAGAACAGCTATTATCTGTAACTTTTATTTCTTTGATCTAAACTTCCAAACAGATTATCTGTGCCCATAGTATGTACCATTTGGAGAAAGGAAATCTAAATTGGCATCCATAGTACAATTCCTATCTGCCCAGATCTGACTTGGATCTAGGCCTACCTCTCCCTTCCAATGAGCAAAGTGTGGAAACTGTGGGACGGAATCTGGATGTGACTCCAACAGGGGTCTGGACTGTGCACTGCTGTCTTCAAGCTTGGTGAGAAGTACTACAGCATGCTTCCAGGTGATAAGAGGGTGAGGATGACCTCAGATGTGTGAGGGACAGGCTATTCCCTGCAGCAGGGAAACAGGCAAAGACGGAAGCAGATATGAAAAGACAGAAGTTCAGGGATTTTTAAAATCAAATTTTATTTAGAGATAGTGGAATATAAAAGATTATTCAATATTAATGAATTGGGACAGTCAACAAAAAGAGAATGTTCCGGGACGCCTGGGTGGCTCAGTTGGTTGAGCAGCTACCTTCGGCTCAGGTCATGATCCCAGCGTCCTGGGATCGAGTCCCACATCAGGCTCCTTGCTTGTCAGGGAGCCTGCTTCTCCCTCTGCCTCTGTCTGCCATTCTGTCTGCCTGTGCTTGCTCTCTCTCTCTTTCTCTCTCTGACAAATAAATAAAAATCTTAAAAAAAAAAAAAAGATTCTGTTTAAAAAAAAAAAAAGAGAATGTTCCTTTTCTCCCTCCTTTTATGGGTGGCTGCCATGCAATGAGCCATGGGAACCTAAGGAAATTCAGCCTGATCATCAGGTAAACCTTCAGAGCCTCTTGATTTTATTGCTTAGTATCAAAAGGTAATTGTCAAATAATAAGATTAGTGCTTTTTTTCAACATCTTCTACCCTAATCTCATCTTTTTTCATGAGTTTTCAAGGTAGATAAGGCAGATGGTATTGATCCCAGGTTGGTCAAAGAACAGTCTAAGCTCTGAGAGCCTAACTGACCTTCTCCAGGTCACACAAGCACTTCTGACTGCCAGCTTACTGTGGTTTCCGTTAGCTATTCATGCCATGGCTTGAAATTTGCAATGAGGTCAGGCAGATAGCTCTGTAAGCTTGAGCTCTGAGCAAAATTGGTTATGACGGCAGCTGATGTCCACAGCCTGATATGCCCAGCAGTGAAGGCTAACAAAAGGTCACACTGAATCAGGGCAGACGCAGTGCCTCTATGTGTTCCAGAAACCTTCCAATAAATTCCTTTTTCAATAATAACTTCCCTTATGTAAAGAAAGCAAATGTTGGTTTCTGCATATTAGCATTGTTTTGTATTATTTTAGCTGTTCTTAAGAGTGTTCATGAGCCAGAAGCAGTTTCAGGCAATACTGCCCATATCACCTGCTGGAATCTAGGCTTCTGTTCTTCAAGAGCCCTCAAACACAGTACATGTGTTGCACATGCGTGCACACACACACATACACATAAGCTCTCACACATACCTATCCTTGCTAACCCAAAGTGGCACATTCATACACACTCACTCACATACACTTACAAACAAAACTCAAATACACACATACCTTCCCACACACATTCTCACACACACCAACTCACATCACACATTCAGTCACAATCAGACACCCCATATACACATATACATGTACATGCATAATCATGTACACACACTCATACAAATATGCACTCTTAAATACACAACACCACACACATGTAAACATTCACACTTGGCTCTTGCCATGTCTTCTTGATGCTAATATAAGCACAGTGTACTCCACACAAAAGGCACTTGTTGCATGAGAATGAAAACCAGATAATGTCCACTGATTATTTAGGTATTGCCAAATATCCTCACATTCCGCTTTGTGGACATCGGAATGTTTGGCTAGGGCAAACTTTTTTCTGCAGCTCCCTCTCTCTGGGGTTGTGCAATTAGTTATTCCTAATCATCCCTTCCCACCAAGGCAGAGCAGTGGAAAAGTGAGGGCAATTAACTATCTCCATTACAGAAAATACAGGTTAGAAAGCCAATTCAAAGAACCTGGGTACAGAGGGACTTCGCAAAGGGACAACTCAGAAGGAGCCCTCTCTCCAGAAAGAGGAAAAGCCACTGTGCTCCCTCCCCCCACCCTCTTATCTGTCCTCTTTCTCATACCATTTCAACAAAGGTCCGGAAACCCTTCACACTTTCCAACTAGTCCAAAACAGTACATTGCAGGTCATGTCACATTCCCTCAGGGATTTTAAATCCCTGTGGAATCCAGAGAGGCTGGAATACAATGATGGCTCTCTCTCTGTGGGAATAAGGTTCTCTTTTGTAAAAGGTGAGAGAATGCACCACTCTCTTGGCTTTTATACAAAGCCAATATTTACTCTTATCTATTCGTGTTTGTCCAGTGTTTGTTAATTAGTTGTCTCTACTTCCTTTGGGCATCTATCTGCCTCAGTGTTTCTCCCTCAGATTGTAAACACATAGAAGAGGTGGACTTTCTCTGTGTAAAGGTGAGTATAAGATTCCAGAAACTCAGCCTTCAGTTAGTGTTTTTTGATGATGGTGGTAATGATAGAAGATTGTAACAGTGGGCTTTTATGGATTATATATGTACAAAGGTGATTTAATTTCAGAACAAAATGTCATTGATTTGTTTTTGTGCACTTGTTCTCTCAATACAGGTTCAAACACAAGTAACAACGTGACACATCAGTGTGAACAGCGCAAGAGATTTTTTTGTTTTATGATACTTTATACCAAATTTAGCACTAAGATGGCTCACTGGCTAAGTAGGAAGAAAAATTACACCCAGTTCTGTTAAAATATCTCCATCTTCCAAGCATGTATGAGTACTAGAAGCAGATGTAAAGTTTTCTGATACTTAATGAGGAGAGCTGTCCCTACCTAAGCATAAGGTTATGGGAGTGAATAACTGAAAGATGGTTCAATTTGATAATTCATTCAGCACTTTGTAGACTGCTTAGCCCATATTAGGTCATCAATAAATGTGTGCGGTTGATGAATGAAACCAACTTTCTCTCTGTTGTTGCTTATGGGTTTAGTCCTTAAATGTGTCTGTATGTCTCGCTTATACATGGTAGCTATGTCTTCCCAGGGATAAGTTCCATAAATAAGTACCATACCCTCACATCAACTACGATCTACCTATAAAGCTGTCTTTGAGAGCATGTGATGGAAATCACCTCAGAAAAGAAAGGCCTTCTCGTTATTACCCCTAAACACCATTCTGATGACTGCAGTTTTTTATTATGGAGAGTTCCAGAGTTATTCTTATTCCCTCCACAGTAGTAACTGAGTTCTTTATACGCACTCTAGAATCTAGACTGTGTGAGCTCCTTAAGACAGAGACCACCTCTTATTTATCTTCTGGCTTTAGTGTTCACCACATTGAGGACATCCAATGAACAATTGATTATGAACATATTGTTGAGGAAGTCAAATAGGATTGGAAAGAATTGGACTTATGTTTAATAAATTTAGTGACATCTATTATAAAACCTCAGGAATTCTGAGGAATAGGCTGACTTTCCTGGAAACAGGCAGGACAGAAAGATTGCCACCAGCAGTGGACTCAGTAGATATACGGAAGATGGCTCTCCACTGCCCAATAGACATAATGTGAGGTAGTGGTTAAGAGTATGGACTTTAGGGCCAAATACCTGAGTTTGCATGGTGGTTCCACTCTCATTAGTTCTATAACTTAGAGAGGCTATGTAATCTCAATGTGTCTCAATTTTCTTATCTGTTAAGTGAGGTAATAATCATTGAGAAGAATAAGTGAGTTCAAGTGAGCTCTTTTTTTATCTTATTAAGATTTTTATTTATTTATTTGACAGACAGCGATCACAAGTAGGCAGAGAGGCAGGCAGAGAGAGAGGAAGGGAAGCAGGCTCCCTGATGAGCAGAAAGCCCGACTCAGGGTTCAATCCCAGGACCCTGGGATCATGACCTGAACTGAAGGCAGAGGCTTTAACCCACTGAGCCACCCAGGAGCCCTAGTTCAAGTGAGTTCTTATAGGTAAAGGGCTTAGACCATTACCTGACACACACTAAGTCTTCGATATTCACTAGTGTTCTTTTCATTAGGAGTGGGGCATCAACTACCATAGAAAGAATATTTTCAGTTAAACGTTCTGAACCAAATCCCATTTCTGCCTCTTTTCTTTCTTTCTTTCTCTTTTTAAGATTATTATTTATTTGACAGAGAGAGAGACAGCCAGAGAGGGAACACAAGCAGGTGGAGTGGAAGAACAAGAAACAGGCTTCCCCAGAGAGCAGGGAGCCCGACATGGGGCCCGATCCCAGGACCTTGGGATCATGACCTGAACTGAAGGGAGATGCCTAATAACTGAGCCACCCAGGCACCCCACATTTCTGGCTCTTTTCAATTCTCTAGCAACTTTCCCGTCCTCCAACCTTGGCCTCCCCAGTACATGCTCCACAGAGTTTCCAGGGCTATCTTTCATTTTTTTTTAATTATGTTATGTTAGTCACCATACAGTACATCATTAGTTTTTGATGTAGTGTTCCATGATTCATTGTTTGTGTCAGGATTATCTTTCTAAATTCAGATCTGACATAGTTTCTTCAAGGACTCTTCATGGTTCTTCACAAGAACATCTTTCAGCTCCTCACACATCACTCAGTGCCCTGCCTAGTTTGATCCCTGTCATAGCTCCCATCGATCCCATCTCTACCTCATAACAGGCTCCAGGGACACTTGGTTTTTTGAGCTACCCCACACAGGGAGCTATCTCATGCCTCATGCCTACGCTGCTCCTACTATCTCTAGTGCTTCCTTTTCCACCCCAACTTCATCCTCATCCTGCTCATGTGACCATCAAATTCCTATTACTCCTCCAGAGCCCAGTTGAGGTGTCACCTCATTGGCGAAGCTGCCTTAAATGCTGTCAGGGGCTGAATTTAGTTCCCAAATTTCATATGTTGAAATCCTAACCCCTAGCACCTCAGTATATGACTCTATTTAGAGAAAGGGCCTCTAAAAAGTTAAGTTTTTACCTCAAGTTTTGATTAAGTTGAGATGGGGTCATTAAGGTGGGCCCTTATCCAATCTGACTGGTGTCCTTGTAAGAAAAAAGAAATTTGGACACACAGAGAGACATCATGAATGTGTGCGCACACAGAGGAAAGACCACATGAGGACACAGAGAGAAGGGGCTTTTGGCAAGCCAAAGAGAGAGACCTCAGGAGAAACTAAACCTGCTGACATCTTAATCTTAGACTTCTAGCCCCCAGAACTCAAAGAAAATGAGTTTTCATTGTTTAAGGCACACAGTCTATGGCATTTAGTTATGGCAACCAGAGTAAACTAATAGAATAACCTTGGTTTGGTTTTTCAACATAACACATGTGCCACCTATTACACAGGCAGCCCCTGACAGGAGCTCAGAGACGGGGCTACAGAGACACTCTTTATTCTTCCCCCCAAATTCCATGTGGCTACTAAAAACATGTGTTAATAGACATTGTAGTCGAGAATGTCTATGTTTTCTACCAAAAGACCTGCTGGAGGCACATGAGCATATGTTTATCATTGGTGCCTGGGGATATATTCTCGTCCAAAACTGTATTATTTTTAAATGTATGTAAATGGTGTCTTCTACTCTATTGAATGATTTACTATAAAAATGTTTTAAATTTTAAATTGCTGAGTAAAATTACTTAACTGGCTAAAATTTTTACTTGAGTCAAACTGGCTCTCTAAGGACGTGTGACCTGGTGTCAGCTCTTAGTGCCTCCCATTTGAGGACATGCATTTGAGAGTTTAAGGACAAGTAGTCCCAGTGGGCAGGAAGAATGGAGAGAGGGATATGCCAGAAACTGTTTTGGTTTTGGTTGCGGTTTTTCGATGTCTATTTTTTTGTTTGTTTTTGGTTTTTTGAACCAAGAACTGTTTATGGACAACTTCAAGTGGAAGGAATCTAAGAACACCTGGAAACTGGGACTGATACACTATACTTAGAAGTTAGGAAACCTGTTGTTGGTAGATACTATGCCTGGGGATGGTTACCAGAAAATGAAATAGGGTCTTTTAGAAAAGTGACAGGGACATGTCATGATACCTAGAGATCTGGGACATATAAGCAATGTGACCAGGCAAAACTAGATGTTGACCACTTAGAGAAAGTGAGTGACATTGCTAATCTGTAAAATGTGCAAATTAATACTTATAGGATTCTCTTAGAGTTAATTCTCTTAGAGTTAATTGAAAATGCATGTAAAAGGGCTTAGCACTTAGCACTTAGCACTAAATACAAAATAAGTAGACATGATTAATATAAACATCATCATTTTTACCCTATGAATATTCATCATCATTAACTCCACAAATACTCAGAAGGGAATTTCTTTACTAAAAGTTACTGTGTTGGGGCGCCTGGGAGGCTCAGTAGGTTAAAGCCTCTGCCTTCAGCTCAGGTCATGATCCCAGGGTCCTGGGATCGAGCCCCACATCAGGCTCTCTGCTCAGCAGGGAGCCTGCTTTCCCCTCTCACTCTCTGCCTGCCTCTCTGCCTACTTATGAACTCTGTCTGTCAAATAAATAAATAAAATCTTTAAAATAAATAAATAAATAAAATAAAAGTTACTGTGTTCACATATAAAGAACATAGTCTCTTTGGAAAAAAGAATTTAGTACACTGAGCCCTAAACAACATGAATGACAAATTTTCATCTTGAACAGAAATGATTTAGAGAAGAGTGAAAGGGAAGAAAAATGGTTTGAGATTGCCATTTGTGAAATGGCTTAAAAATTTCCAACACTAAGTTTCATAAATGGAAAAAAAAACATGCAATAACTATGATTTTATGGGCACTTAATATTTGTCAGGCACTTTGTAAACATTTTCTTGTTCAATCATAAAACCCTATGAGGTAGGCATTACTATCCAAGAACTATTCAGATCCCATCAGAATCACTGCCCTTATCAACCTCAGTGTTCATTCAGACTCCACCTTAGCAACTGGAATTGGGCCCCAAACTCAACAGTGCAGCCCCAAACCGTCAACAACCCAATAATTTCCACCGCAATTTAGAGCAAAGAACCTCAGGTGGCCCACTTCCTCATCCTACCTTCTGTCACAGTACAGAGCAATTTAGCAGAGGATGGCTTAGATGACCAGGCTTTGGGTCAGACTCAGCTTGGGGTCCAGTGGCACTCTGCCATTTTGAAGCAGCACCGCTTGGACAGGCTACTTCATCTCTGGAAGCCTCGGTTTCCTCACAGCCAAATAAAGAAGATAATAACAGTAACTTCCACAAGAAGTTTGCTTTTTCCATAATGACATCAGACATCAGCTTTTTCTATAATAACATCAGACTATATGGTTGGCACATAACAAGCGTTAAAATTTTTTTAAGATTTTATTTATTTGACAGACAGATCACAAGTAGGCAGAGAGGCAGGCAGTGGGGGGTGGGAGAAGCAGGCTCCCCGCTGAGCAGAGAGCCCGATGTGGGGCTCGATCCCGGGACCCCGGGATCATGACCTGAGCTGAAGGCAGAGGCTTTAACACACTGAGCCACCCAGGTGCCCCACAAGCATTAAAATTTTTTAAGGGTAATTGTTATTATAACCTGTGTGTATCCAGAACAACTTCTTCAGCATCTAGCCCCACAATGAACTCTCAGATCCAATGAAACCACATAGCAAAACATCTTTGTGACTGCCTGACTGTCACCAAAAATGAGTCAGAGCTCATTTCTAGGTGGCTCCAGCTAACACCTATTTTAATTGCCTTTGGAGTAGATACCTCCCAGGTTAAAAGAGTTGCCTGAGATCTTACTCGGAGTCCAGGGCCAGATATTGTTATGAAAGCCAGGTGGTCAATTACACAATTATTTTAAAATCTTGCTCACACTCTCTTCTCCCATGGCAATGTTGAAGCTGGAAATAATCAGACAAGAGAAAGGAAGATATTAATAAGAAGGTGGGAACCTCATGGTGACATTTCCTGTTTGTTTCTAAATTGGGGATTAAAAGCCATGCATCCATTACAGGCTTTCAGAAATTGAGAAATCCCCCTGGATATTCCTGACACTATTACATAGCTCAATCCCCCTTGCTCCATCATTTACCATGTTATTTCTGGGCAACTTTCTGTGTTTGTTTCCCCAGGTGCCATCCATGCAGTCAGTACACATGTGGGATCTTCAGAGAAAAGCAAGGCAAACAAAGGAAGAGAGGATGGGTCCAGGGAACAAAAGTGACCTGTGCAAAAAGAAAGCCAAACAGAGACATATGGAGTTCATCATGGAAGAAGCAAAACTTCCCAAGCCATGTAAATGTGTGCGAATGCTGAGGGCACATCTGAAGCAACTGTTTTTCTATGTGCCTTGCAAATTATTTTGTGGTTTCTGCAGACTTCCTTTTGGGTAATGGTGTTTAAGCACCACCTAAGCCCATCCTAGTTTAGCTCTTGGAAAGTGATGTGTAGGGACATTTCTTCACACTGGAAGAACATCATTTTATACCAGTTTCATCCAAGAAATGAATACAGGGACAATTCTCCTATGCAGATGAATGCCTGCACATTTCGATTCAGTCTCCACTGCATGGATCAGCTGAAAATTTCAGGGGAAAGAAACCATTTTAATGATTGACAATATATAGACTAAAGAGTTGATGGAGTTAATGTTTCTCTTTTTAACATCATGTAAATGAAGATATAGTCCAAAGCTTTTCTTAAGTTACTTCAAGTCACATAATACTGTGCCATTCTGCCCTCAAGGAAGAGGCTGTCATGAAGGAGTCCTAAGTCAAGCACAGGTTCACCACATGAAGAGGGAGCGATCACACAGTAATTACAAGCGTGTGTTGGGGGGTGATGCAGGGGGTTGGCTGCTGGGCACCTTCCGTCTCCTTCTATATGTATGAATCCATCAAAAGTAATAAAAGAGGGAACACTGGCCAGCAAATGCACCAATGCTCAACATTTTTCCTTTGAAGCCAGAACTCCCCTGACCTCAGGAGTCATTGATTTGCTGTCAGGCTGCAGAGGTGTCACACAAGGGTCAGCAGAGACAAGTCCAGGGGAATGTTTTCTTACTTGATAAATTTATAAAGACCGGGAAGCTGAAACAATCCTGGATCTCCCCATGATCTTATGCTTTCCCCTTTCACCTGCTTCCCCTTTGAAAGTAAATCTATAGCAGACATTAAATAGGTCAGTGGGTTGGGGGAGGGTAAGCCTGGGTTTCATCTCTTGGAACAGGCTTTAAGGACTTCCTTGCTAATACAAAGGCTAAATTAGGAACCATATTCCAGTGTAACTATAACAGGTTCTATTAGGGTTTTGAAGCTAGTTTAGAGGTTCAGGTTGGGATACAGGTGAATATAATCCAGCAAAATTTGGCCAGGAAACACACACACACACACACACACACACACACAAATTAAAAGTGATCACATGATGGATTGCCAAAAGAATATCAGGTGAGGCAAGAATACCAAGGTGTGTGCTAAGCAGGAACTGTGTCACAGGAAAATGTGTGAGGAGTTGACTAGGAAATTTGACTAGGAAATCTCTGTGAATCCCAAACTGAAGTGCCTGAAGAAACTCTGCAGAAGGTCTGGTGTTCTGACTAGGTGTTTCCAAACCTCAGATCATAAATTATTATACATAGAAAATTCAAGACATGAAAAATAAGTCAGGAATGACCCAGACCAAGAGCTACACACTCACTCTGCTCCCAGACCTTATATAAAATTAGCCCTATAGATTCCATTTAGTACATCTAGAAGCAAGTGCCTAGCACATGCACAAACCTGTTACTGTGGGGAACAATGGAAGAGAAGGTCTCTGACTCTCAGCTGTTTAAAATCATATCTCCATCAGATTTCCTAAGTGGCCATCTTGGAATAATGGATCCTGATGGAAAAGTGTTGAACAGGATTAACCTTCTAGTCTCAGAGCATCATTAAATTATTTTTGTAGCCCTAAGGTTTTAACCTTCAATATGAGAAAGTTATTTTTTAAAGGCAATAATTCTTCCTTTCCATCCTACTTTAAGATGTAACGTCAAATTTCTAGTGTATGGGCTGCCAACCCAGCTCTGAACTGGCATGGACCACTCATCCATTTAACTGAACGGAGGCCATGATCCCCAAGGATTGTTAATTTCCCAGCTTGAAGGGGGGATGCTGCAAATTGGAGGAGTCATGTAAAGCAAAATTTCCCAAACGTACTTCACAGATAATTTGCAAAATTAGCATTCCATTATGAAATTTGGGAAACATGGAGTTAAATGGAGTTAAGTCTTCTTAAGCATATGTTCTGAGTCGTTAATGGATACTGTTAATCTCCAAACAGAGAAAGTAACATTTTTCAATCTTTTTTAACCATGGAAATTTCTCCTCATAAAAATGATTTCCAAGGTCAAGTGCTCCATGAAACACATTTTAGGGAATATTGTGTTAGGGGTGCATATCCCAGAATATGCTCTCCTGCCGACTTTGTGCATACGTACTAAGGGTGGGCTTCAAAATGATTCCAGATGAGCCAGGCCTCTGGCAATCGTGTGCTACCATCAGAAGTTTTCCTTATTATGAAAACGTCCATGACTAATATTCATTATGTTTTCTCCAAATACTGTTTCTTGCAGTCACAAGATTTACTTTCTACCCAGACCTCCTCTTTGGGTGTGATGAGGAAGCAGAGTTTGGTCTCCTGGGATCTGTCCCCAGTTCAATGCAGGCATGTTACTTTATGTCACGTTTAGCTGAGCAGCCTGCTGGGAACAATTCTTCCTTTTCCTCTGAGGCGGTGATGGGTCTTGGGATGAAGATTTAGTCCTTGGAAGGGCCATTATGCACTGAGAAAAGCATGGTCCCAAGCCCCAGACTGCAAACCCCCAGTTTTAAAGAGGAGTATGGGCTCCAAGGGAAAGACCACTGGTGACTCAGTCCCTCCTATCACCACCCCTGGAACAACTCCAAGGGCATATTCCAGACAGTGGTTCAGCATCTTCCGCGCAGGAGACAGCACATGAGGCTTACTCAGCCTCCATCCCAAGTCCTCCTGCTAAAATGACAATGGCAATGGGAGGCAGGCACGCTTCTGGCAGGGAGCTGTGGCTCCTTCCCAGTTGGCAGCTGTTGTACTTCCATCTTCAGCGAGGACTTTGCCAATATAAGAAATGCAGAATCAGGTCCCAAAGAGTCAGATGGGTTGACTCCTGGTTTCTATCATGTTCTTGGAAATGTGAAGGCTGAAAACCACAATCCATCTGTTTTTAAGTTTTCTTGTTTAAAACAATACCTTTTCCAAAAATTAAGTGAGAAGAAAAGACAACAACATGAATATTCTATAAGCCAGATATGTGCAAGTGGCTTGAACTGGAGCACAGATGTCCACCTGGAGGCCCGAAAGGGTGATCCATAGGTAAGAGAGGCCACTCCCACTGGGGCTGGGGCAGCTGCATAAACACCCTGAGCTTCTCCACAGAGCTCACAGAGCCTGGTAAAAGTAAATGCATGAAGTCATGCTGGCAAACCTTGTGTCACCCTCAAGTAATTAGGACCCTTGCCCAGCCACCTCCCAGACCCAGCCTAGCACACCCACAGGTGTGTTGTCCTTCTCCAGCTGGCATAACAAGGCCATGCCAGCTTTGAGGCCAAAACAGCCCAGGGCCATCCAAGAGTAATATGGCCAGGCCATAGAAGCCAAACCAGGAAGAGGAGGGTAGGCTCTCCTCTGCAAAATCAAAATAAATTGCAAAATGGCATTGTGTGTGTGGTTGCCCTGGAGAAGAAGGATCTGAAGAGAAGTAAAATTAGAAAGCTGTCAGAGCTCTTCAGTGAGGTTTCTTTCCACAAAGCCAGGTGGTCCCAAGGCACAGGACTAGTGTTAATTGCCACTGGGCTGGGATAGACAGGAGAAAGAACCAGCTGCAAAGCTTGCCCAAGACCCAGAACTTCTGTGAACTTCCAGGATGCTGGGGAGATGCATCCTTCAGCAGTTTCGATCTTTTTTCCTTTTATATTATCTTGTTGGTGAGGTAGGTAGAATTTATTAACTCTACTTTTTAGATATGGAAACTCAAGCCTGAGAAAGTATTAATTTCATGTTTGCTCCATCCATCACTGGGGGAGCCAGGATTCAAGTTCCTGCTTCTTCTACCACATCATTTGTGTTTTGTTCATCCCTTAATGGCCCACGCCACAAAAAGCCTTCAGTTGAGGAATCTGACCTTTCATGTTTGCAGGGGCCAGTTGGAGGAGGGCAAAAATATTTCTCCCAAAACCTGCTTAGGAGGTTGCATCTTTTGACTCATTCTGTTCTTATCCCAACCCTTCATCAGTTTAGGCTCAAGGAGGGTAAGCAATATTTGATGGTGCAGGAGGTCTGGTGTAGGGCAAGGAAGGGTTGTGCGATAAAGTGGGAACAAATAGAATGATTTCATTTCCACTTGCTTCTGTCCCATCCACCCCCTGCATGCCCTGCCCCAGGGAATCTACAAGTCATGTTCCTCCAAACTCCCAAGAACAGGTTTGTGGGTGCACCTTGATAAGGCCAACCAGAACCTAAGTATTTGTACTGCTGAACTATACATGGTCAAACCTCTGTATTAAGATCATTCTGGATGGCTAAATGGACTGGTGCTAATCATTGCATGCTTGGAATATTTTTTGTGAGTTTTTTGTAAGAGAAAAGCTGTATTTTTCTCTGTGTCCCATCTTATGCCTTCAGTAGCACCTAGCTGAGATACTGCAGAACTTGCCAACAATATACACACTGACAACTGGCATTTGGTGGCATTAAGAGCTATTAATGTACAACACAGCAATTACCTTTTGTTCCCTTGGTACACAGCTCCAGTTTATGTTCTATGTGGCTGATGTGCCTCATTTCATGAATTGAAATCTGCCACTCCCTGCTCTAACTGTCCCTTGTAACTACCTCCTCTCTTTATCTCCTGAACCCCTTGCCCTTGCCCTTGCCCTTGTTCTTTTGAATCCTTTTCTTCTGTCTTTCCCTTTCCATTCTTCCCCACTTCTGTCATGTTTACTTTCGTTTTGATACAAATGCAGTTCCATTATTATTATCGACAACTAATCACAGTTAATTTCAGACTACACGGAAAAGAGACCAATCATGGTGCACTAATAGAAGGTGTTAGGGTCCTCAGCTTTCAACAGCAAACAACTCATTCAGCAGAAGTTTATTGTCCACCAGTCACTGATTGCTTGTGAAGGAAAGAAGATAAATAAGACACAAATCCCTGCTACAAAATGTTTGAGCATCTAATGGCAGAGAGGAATCCAGTCTCCCATTATTGCTTCCCCATCCCAAGAAGGCTTAATCTTTGCATAGCATACACATAGTAGGTGCTCACTATCTGCTTAAATGAAATAAACATTCTGCCTCCACTAATACTAATTTTAAACCCTGAAAGTTTCTTGAAAGATGGGATTATAAAAAGACATGATTGATTGAACATAGAGAATGTGACAAGGGCCTTTAAGTGAAAGTAGTTATAAACTTTGGACAAAAATGTTAGTGTCATCTTCAGTGTTCCCACTTTCTCCAGTCCCTCAGATTTAGTCTATTTGGCTGAGGCTGGAAAGGGAGACATCTTGCCAACAGAAGGGCAGGGTCGCCTTATGAGCTAAACCCTAGCCAGGCACTCAGACTGCCTTTCACTCAATATGTGTATGGAATGAACTCATGTGTGGGGGATTAGAGAAAGGCAAAGTTCATTCAGTTCCTTAAGCCACACACTCCATCCCTATTAGACATACCAGATGTCAGGTAAAGGAGACACTACAGCCACAATTGCTCTTTATGAGCCAGGTTTAGAACCTGGGACTTAAATCTTATTTTGCGCAGCCTCTGACCTCTTGACTATAGACCTTGACATTTGTTCACCTATTGCCATCCTTGACTCCTCATGCATTTGACACATGGAACCAATACCACCTCAGCCCCACAATGACCTTGTATCATTCATATCAACAACTCTGGCATTTCACACTCTCTGATTAATATTCCTCATAGCTCAACTCTGTTTCCTAAAGCCCACCTACTTTAGTGCTCTCTCTGAAAATAATACTCTTTCTTCTCCCCTCAGTGACCCAAATAAAACCAGCCAAGGACATCTATGTGGGCATGGGCAAGGCATTTTGTGCATAGACAGCCTCCCACACTTTAATCAATGGGAGCTATGATAACAGGTGTAAGCTGCCCAGGATTTTATACTCTCCTTGCATTTTGGTTCAGTCTTGAACAACCTGAGACTGTTGGAGGTCAGTTGTGTAAAAGAAAGATGATCAGGAATGCAGAGAAAGATACCCAAAGGTGAGAAAGGAGAGAAAATGAATAGACTGGGTGGAGATAAGCCATAGAAATGCAAAGTAGTCAAGCCTTGGGTGTAGCCAAGGACAGCCAGCTGGGAGAAAGAGAAGAAAGAATAATATGGAGCAATTAAGGGAATTAAGAGATAGCAATTGGGGATGTGATATCCCCTAGTTCTACTGCCTCTCCTAGGTATCTATTTCAGGAACATCTACACCTAGAAAAGTAGATATTTTAAAAAGAAATTTAAATGGAAAACCAGAGACCCATGGGACTGGAGAGAACTATTCAGAGATATTTCTTTCAGGTCACCTGGCACAGAAGAAAGAAAAGTTTCCCTCTGAGTCACAATAAGGAACCTTGTATTTTGTGCAACTTTGCTCCTTCTTAGTCCTCAGAAATTTAAAATTTAAAAGACCCAAATGGGAAAAAAACAAAATACAAAAAACAATATAACCATGGTATCCAAAGGCCTTGTTGGATCCTCGAAAGAATTCTGTTCCTATGATAGATAAATAGGTATATTCACATGAAGCTCAAAGTATAGAAACAAGGACTAACCTGAGCCATCTAAAACTTGGGTTTTCATTCTAAGCCTGAACGGTGTGCCATCTGGCAAGCTGTCCCCCATGAGCTTCCTGAGACACCTCTTAGGAGACAGCTATGTTGCTAGATGCAGAAGATTCAAGGTTGAATAAAATACTCTTTTAAACAGGAGTAAACAAGAGATCTTTTGGAGCACAGGATGTATTTGGAAGGCAGGCAAATAATACATCTTAACAGTAACCAAAGTAAACCAAAGCCATGCCTGTCGAGGAATTGAACTGACAAGACTCATATCAATTTTCAAACCCATATCAGAGGTCTGCAAAGGTGAAAATAGTGATTTTTTTAATCTTAGTCTTCATGGTTAAAGAACGTGTAAACGTAGAAGACTGAGAATAAAGACAGACAAAATCACTAAGATCCAGAAAGGGAGGTGGTTAGAATAGAAATTAAGAGAACTGACTTTTTCTTCCAGGAGGCCTGGGTTTGAATACGGCTCTGCTATGTATCTGACATGTTAATGTCTATGTAGACAACTTAAAAACTTTCTGAGCCTTATTTTCCTTAATAATATTCCATAGGATTGTTATGAATATTAAATGAAACCATGTATATAAAATGCTTGCCCAGTGCCTCACAAGCAGATAGAACCTCAACACGTGGTGATGATTATCTACAAGATCTTTGCTTAATAAAGCATTTTACAATGTATTATATGCATTTATATACATGCATATGTATTTAAAATTTTATAAAAAACCTTTAACAAAAAGGTACCAACACTGAACCAATAAAGTCTAGGATCTGTTCTAATTTATAATCTGTTTCTAATTTATATTAATGGCTTTTCTAAACAGTGAATACAATTTTTTATATACATGTTATAGCTGTAACTTTCCCTTTAAGCACTTCTTTAGCTGCATCCCATAAATTTTTATTTGTTGTCTTTTCACTTTCATTCAGCTCAAAATATTTTTTAATTTCCCTTGTGATTTCTTCTTTGATCTGGGTTACTTAGAAATGTGTTGTTTAATTTTCAGATATTTGGGGATTTTTCAAATTTCTGTTGTTGCTTTCTAATTTAATTTTATTGTGGTTGGAGAACATACTTTGAGTAACTTCAATCTTTTTACAATTATGGAAATTTATTTTAAGGCCTATCATATGGTCTATTCTAGAGAATGTTCCACATGCATTTGAAAGAATGTATTTGCTATTGTTGGATAAAGTATTCTATAAATGTCAGTTAGATCATGTTAATTAACAGTGTTTTTCAGATCTTCTGTATCTTTATTAATTTTCTGTAATCTTGCTCTATCAATATCAAGGGTCTTGAAATTGTGAACTATAATTATTATACATTTCCTTTAAATTTTCTCAGTTTCTTTGCTTTTTGTATTTTAGGGTCCCATTGTTAGGTGCATACACATTTAAAATCATTATATCTTCTTGGTGTATTGATTCTTTTATCATTATGAAATTTCCATGTTTATCTCTACCAATACATATTTTCTAAAGGTCTATTTTGTTTAATACTAAATAAATATAGTTACTCCAGCTCTTTTTGGTTTACTGTTTGTATATGTCTTTCCTATTCTTCTACTCTCAATCTGGTTGTATATTTAAACTTGAAGTGGGTCTCTTGTAGTTAACACATAGTGGAATCTTTCTTTTTATTCAATCTGATAATTTCAATGTTTTCAGTGAAATATTTAGTCTATTTAATAGACTACTTAAGGTCATTATTGATATGACTGGATTGTGTCTGTCATTTTGTTGTTTGTTGTCAATATAGCTCATGTCTTTCTGTTCCTCTGTTCTTCCTCTAATGTTGTATTTTGGGTTAATTCTTCTTGGTATATCATTTTAATTCCTCCACTGATATTCAGATTTTATTTTATTTTATTTTATTTTCTTAGCATTTGCTCTAGAGATTAAAAATACATCTTAATTTATCAATTTAACTCAAGTTAATTTAATACTAAATTTCAGCAACATATAGCACCTTTGTTCCTATATAGCTCCATTTTCTCCCCTCTTTTTGTGCTATTATTGTCATATATATAATCTATATTAATGTTATAAATTCAATAATATAGTGTTGTTACTTTATACAATCTGATGATTTTTTAATCAAGAGAAGAAAAAGGAAAATATGTTTTTATACATTCCTTTATGCTTACCCACACAGTTACCTATTCCAGTGTTCTTCATTTCTTCCTGTGGACTGGCTTTATGGTGTTATTTTCTTCCATTTCCTATTTCTTATAAGGCTAAGAATAAATTGCTAAGAATAAATTCTCTTAGTCTTTGTTTATCTTGGAAACGTTCTTTTTCTTGCAGGTTGATATTAGTGAGAAAAATATATTAGTGAACAAAAATCTGTGTAAAAAATTTAAATTTTATCAAATACTTTAAACACACACATCTAAATTCATTATAGAATCTTTGAATATTCTCTTTTTTTACCTCAACATAATGTGTAAAGGGGTTTCTAATAAAGCATTACATGTGAATAAAGAAGATCTGTAGTCTTATACATGTACACACACACACACACACACACACATCTATTATTTAAGAAGAACAAAAATACATGGTAAGAGTGTGATTTGGATCAGACTGGTTTTCTTATAAAGCTTATATAAAAGGACACTACATGAATTTTTGTTTTACCTTAGCTTTTAAAGGATAGTTTACTGGAGATAGAATTAATGATTGACTATTTTATCTCATCACTCTGCCTTCTGGTCTCCATTGTTTCAGATAAGAATTGACCCATTAATTGGATTATTATTCTTTATTTCTCGTTGGATTGGAGAGTTTCTATTTGTTCTTAATGTTCAGTAATTTTACTATTTGTGTAGATGGAGATTTTTATGTTATCTTACTTAGGGTTTGTTGATCTTTATGGATGTGTAGATTTACACTTTACATCAATTTTATGAAATCTTCAGTCATCCTTCTGGGATTCTTATTGCATGTTAGTATATTTAATCTTGCCTCACAGGTCTCTGAGTTTCTGTTTTAATTTCTTCAATCTCTTTTCATCTCTATTCTTCAGATTGGATAGTTCCTATTGACCTATCTTCAAATTCACTGATTCTTTCTTCTGCCATCTCAAATCTACCATTTTGGTTAAGTTTTTTTATTTCACATACTGTGTTTTTAAATTCTAGAATTTTCATTGGTTCCTTTTTTATTTTTCTGGTTCTATATTTAGAATTCCTATTTGAGGATAATTGTCATGATACTTTCACTTAACATTTTAAATATATTGTAAGCTCCACTTCAAAGTCTTTGTGTGGTAAATATAAGATCTGGGTCTACTTAGTTTCAGCTTCTATGGATCTTTATCCCTGAGTAGAAGTCACATTTTCCTGTTTCTTTGAATATATCATAATTTTTGGTGTTTGTTTGTTTTTTGGAAGACTAACATTTTAGACCATATATTGTAGTGCCCCTGGATCATTTTTTTTTCCCCTTAAGTAAGTAGCTGTTGTTTTTAGTAATTTACTTGGACTTAATCTGCAGATTCTTTCTCCCTGTAATGTGTAGCCACTGATGTCTCTGCTATTTTGTTTGTTTGTTTGTTTAATTATTTTATTTTTCTACCTGGCTTCCTATGGTTTGGCCCTGGTCTACATGGCTTACTAGCAAGCCAGTGATTCATAAGAGATTGTGCTCAAGAACTTTGAGCCTATAAGTCTCTCACCCTCTGCTGATAGATCTGTGTGTACATTGAGGTAAGCAAGTTCAGGCAGTTTTAAAGTGTCCCTAGGCTTTTACTTTACTTAAGACCTTCCAGGGTGTCCTGTAAACATGTGCATAGCTTCCCATTAAGCCAGGGAGATATGAAGAGATTATCTAGCCCTTCTATGATTCTCTCATTTCCATCATCTCCTTGTAAATTTATAGGCCAGTCTATCACTTGCCATAACTGGGGCTCCAAACTCAGTTTTACAAAGCTATGGTAATTCCCCATTCACTTCCTCTCACATATGCTACTTTTTTTTTAAGATTTTATTTATTTATTTGACAGAGAGAGATCACAAGTAGGCAGAGAGGCAGGCAGAGAGAGAGGGGAAAGCAGGCTCCCTGTGAGCAGAGAGCCTGATGCGGGACTCGACCCCAGAACCCTGAGATCATGACCTGAGCTGAAGGCAGAGGCTTAACCCTCTGAGCCACCCAGGTGCCCCTCACATATGCTACTTTTACTGATAATGCTGCCAACAATGGATTTTGGTTCTCCTGTTCAAATCAAGTTAAGCCCTTTTAATGGTGAAGTTGCTGATTTTCACAGGTGTCATGCCATGATAAGGCTACTTTATTGACCAAGTTTTGGAGGAGGTACGTGGGAAGAACAGTTCCAGGGAAGAAGCCTGTAGATTCTCTGTAGACTCCCACTTTTCTCACCCAAATTTCTAGCAGTTTTTCATGAATAAACACTTCTCAGTTTCTTGTTTTTCTCTGGTTGATTTGAAGAGCTCTGAAACAGTTGTTTTTGATCAGTTTTCTTGTTTTTCCCATTTTATACTCATTTTTTTGGGGAAAAAGATTTGTTGAACTCCCCATTTTCTGTAATGGGGTCCTGTCTCTGAATAAAACATTTAAACCAATTGTTCCAACATGTATCAACAGTGTTTCTTTTTCTATTCACCCTGTTTACTTTTCCTCAACAAATTTTCAACATTTTTTTGCCAAAAAATATTTTTATGCTTATTTTGCTTTTTCAGATTTACTCTAATGATGAAAAAAATATCTTAGATTATTATGAAAATATCATGACTTATGTTTCTTTTGTCTCTCAGATTTTTCCTTATATCTTCATATTCACATAAAATATACAATGGTGCTGGGATGTCTGGAACTCAAGACTGTTAACCATTTGTTGTTTAACTACTTCTTTCATCTAAAAAATCATGAATATAAATGACTATTGTATGCCAAATTTCAGTTTCATACTTTGACAAGTGATTTCTTCAGTATTACAAAATATTCTATTAATTAAACCTTTTTGTATACCAAAATAAATTTCACATAATTTGAAAACAAACTACAAAAAATAGAGACATGAATATTTTCACATTATTAATCACTCTGGAAATATAAATACCACAGTGAGATGTTTCTGTATACCTGCTAGAGTGCAAATCTGTGAAGCAGCTGGAATTCTCACAGATCTAGTAGTAATTTAAAATTATATGACCAGGTGGCTGGGTAGCTCATTGGGTTAAAGGCTCTGCCTTCAGCTCAGGTCATGATCTCAGGGTCCTGGGATTGAGCCTTGCATCAGGCTCTCTGCTCAGGGGGAGCCTTCTTCCCCCGCTCTCTCTCTCTCTGCCTACTTATGTTCTCTGTCAAATAAATAAATAAAATCTTAAAAAAAATAAATAAATAAAATGATATGACCACTTTGGAAAATAGCTTGGCAGTTTCTTACAGTTAAACATATACTACCGTATAACCTACTCTTGGGTATTTGCCTAAGAGAAGTAAAAGCATATGTCCACACAAAGACTTCTACAGCAATTTTTATAAAATGTTTATTCATAATAATCTCAAACTGATAGCAATCCAAAAAATCTATCAATCAGAGAACAGATAAACAAATTATGATATATCTATACAATGGAATACTACCTGACAATGAAAATAACTATTGTGCAGTTATATGGAGAAATCTAAAACACAACATGCAAAGCAAAAAAAGCCAGATACAAAAGACTATATACTGTGAGATTTTAATTATAAGAAATTCTAGAATAATAATATAAAAAAATCTATAGTGACAGAAAGGATAGCAAGTGTAACTGGGAATGAGGAGAGGAGCATAAAGGAAATTTGAGGGGTGAAGAGGATGGAAATTTTCTGTACCTTGATTATCGTAGTGGATATAGAGGTCTATATATTTGTCAGTATTCGTTGAACTATCCCTTTAATATGTTTTTTTTAGTATATGTAAACTACACCTCAATAATTATGTACATAAAGTACTCCATGTAGGTGCTAACACATGGAAAGCACTTCACAAATGTACTGATGTTAGTAATGGAATAACATTAGGATGTTAGAGATTCATTCTTTTTCCTGCCTGAGAAACTGGAACTGCAAATTCTCCAGTGTTTTCCCAGCCCCTTAAATATGAAGAACCAGGGTATAAGGGCACTTGTTCCACAAGGAAATGACAGGCAGGTAGAAACTTAACAAGGATTACATTATGGGGTATTTTTGTTGTTGCTATTGCTGCTGCTGCTATTGTATTTTTTTTAATTTTTTTAAATTTTTTATTTAAATTCAATCTAGTTAACATATAGTGTACTACTAGTTTCAGGAGTAGAATTTAGTGATTCATCAGTTGCATATAACACCCAGAGTTCATTACATCAAATGCCCTCCTTAATGCCCATCACCCAATTACCCAGTACCCCCACCCACCTCCCCTCCAGCAACCCTCAGTTTGTTCCATGTACTTAAGAGTCTCTTATGGTTTGCCTTCCTTCTGGTTTTGTCTTATTTTATTTTTCCTTCCCTTCTCCTATGTTTATATGTTTTTTCCTTAAATTCCACATATGAATGAAATCATATGGTACTTGTCTTTCTCTGACTTATTTCACTTAGCATAATAACCTCTAGTTGCATCCATGTCATTGCAAATGGCAAGATTTCAATCCTTTTGGTGGCTGAGTGGTATTCCATTATATATATATATATATATATATATATATATATATATATATTCTTTATCCATTCATCTGTAAATGGACATCTGGGCTCTTTCCATATTTTGGCTATTGTGGACATTGGTGCTATAAACACTGGGATGTATATGTCCATTTGAATCACTATTTTTGTATATTTTGGATAAATACCTAGTAGAGCAATTTTTGGGTCATTGAGTAGTTATATTTTTAACTTTCTGAGGAACCTCCTGTTTTCCAATGTGGCTGCACCAGTTTGCATTCCTACCAACACAGTAAGAGCCTTCCCCTTTCTCTACATCCTCACCAGCGTCTATTGTTTCCTGAGTTGTTAATTGTAGTCATTCTGTCTGGTGTAAGGTGTTATCTCATTGTGGTTTTGATTTGTAGTTCCCTGATGCCAAGTGATGTTAAGCACATTTTCATGTGTTTTTATTTGTTTGATACTACCCTTGTGTTTTTGCTAAACTGGCGAAGTTTCTTAGATATGTCTTCAGAAAGGAGACACTGTGGTCAATTAAAGTTTGAAAGCTTGGGTTCTAGACTGTTTCTAGAATTCTGCCCAAATTCATTAACTTTGAGTTACACTTTTGAAAAAAATGGATTGAGTTTTATGATCCCTAAGATCTCTTCCAATTTAAAACTTACCTCCAAGTTTCTATGAACACACATATATATTGCAAATAATATCTGCAAAAGGAATTCGACTTCCACATTTCTGAATCTCTTTCTTTTAGCGCATGTAATTCTGGACTCTCTATGCCATACTACTTTTGTCTACAACTAAAACTTTAATTATGTCCCATTTCCTCAGAGTGCTGCTAGACAATAGGAAAGAATTAATTGATCTATTACTACCTTAAAAACCACCTCCAAACTTAATTACTTAAAAGAACAACATTTATTTTGCTCATAAATCTACAATTTTAGGGCTCAGCAGGGACAGCTCATCTCTGTCTCACTTGGCAGCAGCTGGGGCAGTTTAAAGGTTGGAATCCTCTGCAAGATCCTCATTCACATGCCTGGTGCCTGGACAAGTCTCAGATAGCTGAAGGCTGTGACAGCTAGATCCCCAGACATCTTTATGTCCATGTTTTTTCTCCACATGGTAGCTTCAGAATAGCTGATTTTCTTACATGTTGGCTCAGGATTCCAGATATGCATATAGAGATGGACAGAGAGAGAGAGAGAGAGAGAATGAGCTCTGGGCAAAAGCTGTGTTGCCTTCCCTACCCTTGTTTGAAAAGCCACACAGAGTCAGTTCTGCCTAATTGTATTCATTAGAAGTGAGTCACTAAGGTTGTCCTGTATTCAGGGAAGGGGAATTAGATTCCACTGTTTGACTGTAAGAGTATCAAGGAATTTAAGGACAGGTTTTAAAATTATGGTCACCTAGTGTGAATTAAGATGTTTATGAATGATAAATAGCTGAAGGGATTTTCCTTTTCATCTTCCATTGGCCTGTCAAGATCTCTACTGTACTACCTCAGAGGGATGGTGCTTTAGGCATTATGATGGCCCATGGTGGAAGGGAGAACACTTGGAACCCCTAATTCAGAACAGAAAACTATTCCTAGTGTACCACTCAGAACTCAACTGGGAGGAATGGTTTGGTAATCTCAGTTCTGCTTACAGCTGGAAAGGAAAGGCAAGCTGTTGACTATGTTTTACCTCAGTGGAGGGTCAAAGAAACACATATTTCATCCAAACTCTATTAACAAAATATATACTGAGGAGCAGATGAAGAGTTTTGAGTGTAGCATCTCATACAGGGTAAAAACTGCTCATTCTGTGACTGAAACCAAATTAATAGAGCAGATGTCTGGGTAAACACAGCACATTTATGGCATAGATCCAACAGCAATGGCAGATCTTAAAGAAAGAGAATGATTTCAAACTCCTTGTCCCATGCTCAGTGAGTCTGCACTTTTCAGCCAGAGTACTAAAGGAGAGAAAATCTTCATACCCAGCATATGAGACAGTTGTCATAATGTTTTTTCTCCAAGGAAATTATTCTTAATTTTTATTTCTAACTTAAAATATTCATGTGCTATTCACATTCTATGACATAATTTGTGTTTATTTCAAAATAAAATAAATATGATTTCACCCAAAATTGCATATGTAAAATTGATGCTTGATAAAATGAGCCATGTTCATAGTCTGAGAGTATTTCCTAACCCACATTCAGATACTGAAAGCTCCATCTGGAAATATAATTTTAATGTTTGAGAGAATACTTTCTTATACATTCTGGCTTCAATTGACTATATAAATTGTAAATCCTCACACTTTGTTTACATTCACCAAATAGAAATCAAACACTACATTAAATTATAAGGTTATTAGAACTGTAGATCTCAAAGATCTAAAGAATTCCTTACATCATCTGAATAATCTTTTTGTCTGTCAGATAAATATCTGAGCCTGAACATATATAGTAACCTGCTTAAGTTATGCAGCTATCAAATCAGAAATAATAAATTATTCTTGGCCTATGTAAATTGTTGTTTTAGTTTTCATTTTTTTTTCCATAGGATAGTTCTATTTTTATTTATTTTTATTTTTATTTTTTTTAATTTTTTTTTATTTTTTCAGCATAACAGTATTCATTATTTTTGCACCACACCCAGTGCTCCATGCAATCTGTGCCCTCTACAATACCCACCACCTGGTGCCCCCAACCGCCCACCCCCCACCCGTTCAAAATTCTCAGATCGTTTTTCAGAGTCCATAGTCTCTCATGGTTCACCTCCCCTTCCAATTTCCCTCAACTCCCTTCTCCTCTCCATCTCCCCTTGTCCTCCATGCTATTTGTTATGCTCCACAAATAAGTGAAACCATATGATAATTGACTCTCTCTGCTTGACTTATTTCACTCAGCATAATCTCTTCCAGTCCCATCCATGTTGCTACAAAACTTGGGTATTCATCCTTTCTTTCTTTCTTTCTTTCTTTTTTTTTTTTTTACAGCTTTATAAATATATATTTTTATCCCCAGGGGTACAGGTCTGCGAATCGCCAGGTTTACACACTTCACAACACTCACCATAGCACATACCCTCCCCGATATCCATAACCCCACCCCCTCTCCCAACCCCCTCCCCCCATCAACCCTCAGTTTGTTTTGTGAGATTAAGAGTCACTTATGGTTTGTCTCCCTCCCAATGCCATCTTGTTACATTTACTCTTCTCCTACCCCCTCAACCCCCCATGTTGCATCTCCTCTCCCTCATATCAGGGAGATCATATGATAGTTGTCTTTCTCCGATTGACTTATTTCGCTAAGCATGATACCCTCTAGTTCCATCCACGTCGTCGCAAATGGCAAGATTTCATTTCTTTTGATGGCTGCATAGTATTCCATTGTGTATATATACCACATCTTCTTTATCCATTCGTCTGTTGATGGACATCTAGGTTCTTTCCATAGTTTGGCTATTGTAGACATTGCTGCTATAAACATTCGGGTGCATTTGGTTCTTCTATTTTACATACCACTGTTTAAGATTACCTTTATTTTCCCCCATTTTATATATTTTAAGAATATATTTTATATAATATACAGGTGTGTGGGGGGGTTCTAGTTCCAACAATGGTGAAGCCTAATATATTGGACTAATCTCCTTGCCAAATGCAATGATAAACTATACACAATTTCTGAAAACCAGTTGTTTGCAGGCCCTGAAGAATGACTGAAGCAGGCAGAAGTGGCCCTGATACTACTTTGGAAGTAAGGGAAACTCATTAGATGAGATACACACTTAACTTTCACTTAAGAGCTTCCTTTTGAGCTCCTTCCTTCTTGAAGGATGGGAGATAGAGAGTAAGAAATGAAACTTTTGCAGGACTTGGGGGGGGTGGGGAACTGAGTATATTTTTAACATGAGATGAATGCATATAATTTCTGGCCAGAGGGTGGACCTTGGCAGATTAAATATGATCCCATCCTGATCAAGAGGCAGGGTCTCTCTCCCTTCCCCTTGAATCTGGGTGAGTTCTGTGTTGCTTTGACCAAGAATAGATGTGCTGATAACTCAGTTTCCAGGTTAAAACCTTACTACTCCTCTCTTTCATTTCTCTTCTTTTGGATACTTTCACTTAGAAGTCAGTCACTCGTCCATAGAGACAAATTCATATGAAAAGGAGCCAAGGCCCCAAAATGATAGCCTCAGCCGATAATTCCAACTTACCAAACCTGTAGCTGACACATCTTGGAGTAAATATTCCAGTCAAGCTGCCCCAACTGATGTCACATGGAGCAGAAATTAGGTATTCAAAGTGAGTTCTGCTCAAATTAAAGATTTTTTGAACAGATTTTTAAAAACTGCTGTTCAAACCACTAAGTTATGGGGTTATTTTTGTTATACTGAATACATAACAGAACAAGGAGAGAACTTGAGCAGATACTTACCCCACAAAAATATATATATACAAGAAAAAGACTAACAGAATTAGTCATTAGGAACAGAAAACCACAAAATATATTACTACATATCCATTAGTGTGTCTAAAATTTAAACACATTAATTCATACCAGCTGCTGAGGATATGGAGGAACTGGAACTCTCATACTTTGCTGAAAGCAAATGGTACAACCAGTTTCAAAAATAGGCAAAATTTTTATAGACTTAAACATTCTCTATGACCCAGCAAGTTCACGTCTAAATACTTACCCAAGAAAAATGAAAACGTATGTGTATCAAAAATTTGTACAAAATATTCTTAACTGTTTTTATCATGATAGCCCAACTGGATATAACCCAAATATCTATCAATTGGAGAATGGACTAACAAAATGTGGTATTATTATAGAATAATAAATAAAACTGAATATAATACAAAGGAATAAATTGTTGATACAAACAATAACATCAATGAACCTTAAAAATATGACACTGGGGGGAAGAGATCAGACACATTGAGATACTTACTCTTTAAGTCCACTTATAAGATGTTCAAGGCTAGGCAAAACAAATTTAATAAGTACTAGAGCCATCCATAACTCTGTCCCAAGCAGATTGGTTTCTAGAGCCTCTAACCTAAACATGATGGTATATCTGTAATTTCATAAAGTTTTTGAAGGAGATATAGGAAAAGTTTACCTAGTTACATGAGTGATGAGATTCTGGGGAAGAGATAATAATTAAGGGACAATTGAGGCAGGATAAAACAGTACTTTTAGTTTTGCTCTTATGAATTTGTGTTATATGTAAAGAAAAATAGATAAATAAAAATAAATAAAGAGAGAGTAAGTATAAAGAAAGTCTTGTGAAAGAATATTATAATGAAATTGCTAAAACCCAAAACTAAAAAGAAAAAATTTAAAGCAGCAAGAGATAAAAGGTATGTTACGTACAGAGTAATAAAGGCAGGCAGGACAGCAGACTTCTTATGGTAAAATGTGCAAACCAAAAGAAAAAGAAAATGGAGCAACATCTTAAACTACTGAAAGAAGGGAACTACTATCATAGAATTGTACTCCCAAGAAAATTCTCTTTCAGAAGTGAAGACAAAGTAAAGAATAAATCAAAAATAGAGAAATGTTTGGAGTACCTGGGTGGTTTAGTCAGTTAAGTGTCTGCCTTCGGCTCAGGTCATGATCCCAGAGTCCTGGGATTGAGCCCAACATTGGGCTCCCTACTCAGCAGAGAGCTTGTTTCTCCCTCTCCCTCTGCCTGCTGCTCTACCTACTTGTGCTTTATCTCTCTGTTAAATATAAATAGAATTTTTAAAAATAAATAAATAAAATTAAATAAGTGTTTCTCATATATAAAAACTCAAGGAATTCATTAACAGACCTACAGTACAAGAAATATTAAAGAGAACTTTTTACACTCTAATTAAAAATCAGAGTTTGTCAGATTGGATTTTAAAAAGCAATACGTACCTACATTCTGCCTATAAGAAACTGTCCTTATATATAAAGATATGGAAAAATTAGAACTAAAAGGATGGAAAAAGAATATCATGCAAAAACTAATCAAAATAAATCTGTAGTGGTGAAAATAATATCAGAGTTAGTAGACTTTAAAACAAGGAATATGATCTGGGATAAAGAAGGACATGATAAATGGGTCAATTTATCATAAGGGCATAACTATACTAAATGTACATACATATATATCTAACAACTTTGAGATAAATGAAACAAAACAACTAGACAACTAGAAAACAGAAGGACAGATCAATCCACAGCAACAGTCGGAAGTTTTAAGATCCTTTTTCTCAGTAGCTTATGTACAAATAGACAGAAAATTAAAAAGGGTATAAAACACGTGAACAAAACTATCAACCATCTTGACCTAATTGACAGTTATAGAATATTTGATCCTGCAAAAACAGGATAGAAATTCTTTTCAAATGCACATATAACACTCACAAACAAAGACTATGTTCTGGGTCTCAGTAAATTTAAGGTAATTTAAATCATACAAAGTATCTTCTAATCATAACAGAATTAAAATAGAAATCAACACCAGAGCAACTTCTTGAAAATCCCCATTTCAAAAATAAATAACACATGAATCTAAACTTAATCACTAAGGAAATTAGAAAATAGTTTGAATCAAAACAAAAACATATAAACATATAGGCAAAAAAAAATGTTAACTTATAAAAATGTCTGGGATGCAGCCAAAGCAGTACTTAGAGTGAAATTCATAATTTTAAATGCTTATATTTGAAAAAGAAAGGTCTCAAGTCAATCATAATTTTTTACTTAAGAAATTACAAAAGAAAGATCAAATTGTTATGAAAATTATACGTCAATAAGTTTGATAACAAATTATATGATCCTTTGTCCATTTTGGTCTAATAATTTATATTAAGTTGTTCATTTCTGTTGCTTTTCCTTTTATCAAAACTATAGATTTTTGTTATAAATAATAGCCTTGTTGAAGGAAGTATATAAATATATACAAGAGCATACATAAGGAATTTCTGAATTTTTATGGTACAATTTGAGTCAATGAATGACCATATTTCAAGCCCCTACCATCTGCCAACCCTTGCACATATGCTGTTTCATTTAATAAAAGGCTACAGTGGATCCTTAGGGGATTTTGATGGTTTAATTTATGATCACCAGAAGCTGCGACTTAAATATCCACATCCTGCAGCATTGGTGTATTTCGTTTATTTTTTCTGTAATGTGTGAATATTAGTTTCCATCACACAAGAACCATGGTGAAAAAAGCCTCTAATAACACTTGGTTTGTATGAGATCAACTTGCTTTCATGAATTATGACATCAAGCAGAATTGGTTTGGAAAATAGCAAACACATTTAGAGAAGTGGTAAGATATAGAGCAGGGACGGAATTTATGTCAATCTGTTACTTTCCACAAAACTCAAACTCAGTCCTTACATGATATCACAACAAGTGAAAGAGGAGAAACAAAAAGTGTGAAAAGCAAAGGCAAGAGACTATTGCTCCTCTGTTGTCAGGAGTCAGCATTTCTTGCTATCAGTCCCAAGATAATGTATCTCCTCACCTCATGCTTATTTATGTTCATCTGTGGTGAATTTTCTTAGTTTTAGACTCCAGTTTCCCTTTCTTTGGTTCTATTTAGTACACTGTGGCCTGGTTGCAACAGTAACTCTTAGGGTGTAGGTACAGTGCTTACCTAACATTAATAAATGTCACAGATTAATATTTGTGTACCGATGAACTGATTAGAACTAGTTTAATGATGAACTAATCAGAAGATGCCACACACCCAGAGCTCTTCCCTAAATTAAAGCTAGGTTTAAGAATTATTTTTTCAAAGGTCCATTTTGAATTATGGAGCTGTAATTCCATCTTGAAGGCTATTTGTGGGTCATGCTTCACTTCTTGTGGTTTATGACTTCAACCTAAGCCCTCGATGGAGTTATAACCCAACAGTCACAGAGACTGCTATATATCATCTGTTTATTTTACAACCGAGCACCTAGTATATTTTGGTTTTATGTTCAACAAGATCAAAAGAGGAGAGGAGGTGATAGAAGAAGAGGAATGGGAGAAAAAAAAATTGAACCAAACTACAGCCATGTCTACCTGACTTTTAAAAATTGAGGTAAAACTGAAGGTTGGGGCAGTTCAAGATGGCAGCATAGGAAGATACTGAACTTACATCTACCCATGAGCACACCAAATCCGTAGCTACTCCTGGACAAATTCCCTTGGAAAAAGACCTGAAATTGACTAAATAGCTCATCCACAACAAAGAACAAAAGGAACAAAGCACAAAAGGGACACTGGTAAGAGAGGTAGAGATGTTGTCTTACCAAAAACACCACCCCTGACAGGGCAACCCACAATCAAGAGGAAGCACACAAATATGGAGCTCCTCTCTGATTAGAGAGGAGCAGAAGGTTTGCTCCACATCAGGCACCTCAATCCTCGGGACCTGCACCAAAGAGATAAGGCCCCAAAACATCTTTGAAAACCAACAGGGCTTATGTACAGGAGATTCAAAGTGTTATAGTAAATGAGATTTTTCTTATTCTATACTCACACATAGACTTACTCACTGAAGGCCCAGTGCAAAACCAGCAGTTTGAAAAGTGCCTAGACCATATGTGAAAGAGATTCATTTACTAATATTAAATTATCTGCCAGAGGGGCATGAGTCTAGCCTGTTGGGACTCTCCAGAGACGAGGGCATTGGTGAGAACCATTTTTGGTTCCCTAACATGGACTAGCAGCTGCACACAGTCACAGAACTCTCTTTGTCCCACTAAAGCCAACAGATGTGCCCTGCCGCTGTGCTCTGTCACTTTCCCACTGAAACCAGTGGGTGCATCCTGGCCCTGCTCTCCACTGCCTCACTAAAACTGGCTGGCACATACAGTGCACAAAGGCATATGCAGTTCACACCCCTTAAGCACCTGGATCTGGTGCCAGGGGATTTTGTGTTTCTGGGCCCCACAGAACTGAAACAATTAAAGAGGAAGTTCTTGGCAGTTACCATCTCAGGCCCTGATAGCAGGCCGAAACACACCTCTAATCTTCCTGTGAAAAAAAGGCTATTAACTGGTCTTGGGGCTTCAACTTGAGGGACAAGCTTCAGGTTTGCCAAACATCTAGAGATTACAGAGGTGCTCTCAGAGAATGTAGGCTGGGAGATGCCTTTTTTATGTTCCTCCTTGGTCTCTCTACAGCTTTCTGGTACATCACAGGAAGGAATTTATACAGTCATCTAGAGCCCTAATTTTTGCAACTGTCATAAAAGTGTGACACTGCTAGATCACTTGGTCTGGAGGCCAGCAGGAATCACAATTGTAGTCTTGCAGGAACTTATACATTTACATTCATTAAAATCTGAAGCCTGACAGTCTGGCTTCCAGTCAGCCTGAAACTTGGTGTTAACTGAAATCTGCCCCTCTCTGGAATACTGACAGGCCTTGGCAAACCCTCAAAAACTGGGTTTATCAAGAATAAATCAGGCTGCTTAGATAACCACAAAAGTTTTAGGGAAAACCAAGAGTTATGGAAAAGTTGATAATAAGTTTCATCTCTTACCCAAGGTCACTCTTTCAAAACTACTTGTTTTGCCTAATACATAGAAACAAACACAGAGAGTCAAGCAAAATGAGGAAACAGAAGAAGATGTTCCAAATGAAAGAGCAAGAAAAACCTCCCCTCAAAAAAAAAAAAGCAAAAAACAAACAACAACAACAAAACCCTTAATGAAATAGAGATAAGTAATTTACTTGATAAAGAGTTGAAAATAGGGGCACCTGGGTGGTTCAGTGGGTTAAAGCCTCTGCCTTCGGCTCAGGTCATGATCCCAGAGTCCTGGGATCAAGCCCCACATCAGGCTCTCTGCTCAGTGGGGAGCCTACTTCCCCCTCTCTCTCTGCCTGCCTTTCTGCCTACTTGTGATCTCTGTCTGTCAAATAAATAAATAAATAATCTTTAAAAAAAAAGAGTTAAAAATAATGGTCATAAAGATGCTCACCATATGAGGGATAAGAATGGATGAACACAGTAAGAACTTCAACAAAGAAATCGAAAATATAAGAGAGTACCAAACAGAAGTCACAGAAGTGAAGAATACAATAACTGAACTGAAAAATATACTAGAGTGTTTCAACAGTTGACTAAATGAAGCAGAAAAAATGGATTAGTGATCTGGAAGATGAAGAAATGGAACTCACCCAAACAGAGTAGCAAAAAAAAAAAAAAAAAAAAAAAAAGTGTTTTAAAAATTAAGGACAGCTTAAGGGATATATGAAATAATATCAAGATGAATAACATTCACATTATCAGGGTACTCCCAAAGGAAAAGGGAGGGAGAAAGGGACAAAACTTACCTGGAGAAATAATGGCTGAGAACTCCCCTAACCTGAGGAAGGAAATAGATATCCAGATCTAAGAATACCAGAGGGTTCCAAGTATGATGAACCTGAAGAGATCCACACTGAGACACATTATAATTAAAATGTCAAAAATTAAAGATAGAGACAGTTGAAAGCAGCAAAATAAAAACAATTCATTACATACAAGGGAACCCCTATATGGCCCTCAGAAGATTTTTTAGCAGAAACTGCAGGCCAGAAAGAAGTGGCATGATACATTCAAAACACTGAAAGAAAAAACTTTCAACCAACCAAGATTACTCAACCCAGCAAGGTAATCATTCAAAACCGAAAGAGAAATATAGATGAGAGATGATAAATAGATAGATGATAGATAGATTATAGATAGATAGGTAATAGACAGATAATAGATGACAGATAGATAGATGATACATAATGATAGATAGATGATAGATAGATAGATAGATAGATAGATAGATAGATAGATAGATAGATAATGATAGGTAAGAGAGAGAGAGAGAGCTAGGAGTTGTTATATGTGAACATCATGGTAACCACGAGGCAAAAACTATAGTAGAGTGGTGCCTGGGTAAGACAATTGGTTGAGCATCCAACTGTTGGTTTTGGCTCAAGGTCATGATCTCAGGGTCATGGGATTAAGCCCTGCAGTAAGCTCCATGCTTGGACTGGAGTCTGCTTGGGTTTCTCTCTTTCTCCCTCTGCCCCTACTCCGCCATGCTCTCTTTCTCATGCTTGCTCTCTCTCCAGTAATAAATAAATCTTTTTAAATATATATAATAGAAAAAGAACCTATAATAGATACAAAAAAAGATAATGAGAAACAAATCTAAGTATAATGCTAAAGAAAATCATCAAACCAGAAGGAAGAGAGCAAGAGAAGAAAAAAGGACAAAGAGGAACTACAAAACAGCCAGAAAACAATGAACGAAATGTCAATAAGTACATACTTAATAATTATTTTAAATATAAGTGGACTAAATTACTCAATCAAAAGACATAGAGTGGCTGAATCAATTTAAAAAACAAACATAACAAATAAAAAAAATTCCATCTATATACTGCCTACAAAACGCTCACTTCAGATATATGGATACACACAGACTTAAAGTAAAGGAATGGAGAAAGATGCTTCATGCAAATGGAAACCAAAAGAAAACTGGGGTAGCTATACTTCTACCAGACAAAATAGACTTTAAAATTAAGACTTAGTAAAAGACAAAGAAGGTCACTACATAATGATAACAGGATCGATTCCAGAAGATACAGTAGACCATGATTATCCATGGTTTTGCTTTCTGTGGTTTCAGTTACCCATGGTCAATCACAGTCTAGAAGTAGATGATCCTCCTTTTGTCATCAATAGTAACCTAGTGCTAGATCAAAATGCCCATGTCAGTCACCTCACTTCATCTATCATGTAGGCATTTTATCATCTCACATCATAAGGGTGAGTACAGTACAATAAGGTATCTTGAGAGAGAAACCCATTCACATAAGTTTTATTACAGTACATTGTTATAATTATTCTTAGTATTAGTTATTATTATTAATCTTTTACTGTGCCTAATTTATAAATTAAACTTCATTATTGTTAAGTACATACAGGAAACATATATGGTTTGGTACTACCCACAGTTTCAGGCACTCATTGGAGGTCTTGGAATGTATTTCTCACAGATAAGTGGGGACTACTCTATAATATTTGCAAATATTTATCCACCCAACATAGGAACACTTAAATACATAAAGCAAATATTAACAAACCTAAAGGAATAAATTGATGACAGTACAATAATATGAGGGGATTTTAATACACATATCAATAGATAGATCATCCAGACAGAAAAATCATTAAGGAAATAGCCTTAAGTAGCACATTAAACCAGGTGGATTTAATAGATATAGACCAAACATTCTATCCAAATGCAGTAGGATATGCATTCTTCTTTAGTGCATATGGAACATTTTCCAGGATATATAACATATTAGGCTACAAACAAGTCTCAATAAATTCAAGAAGATTGAAATCACATTAAGCATCTTCTTTGACTATGATGGTATAAAACTAGAAATCAATTATAAGAAGAAAACTGAAAAAGTCACAAATACGTGGAGATTGAACAATCTGCTACTGAAGAACTAATGGGTCAACAAAGAAATCAAAAAAGAAACCAAAAAATACCTAGAGACAAATGAAAATGGAAATAACACCAAAATCTATGGGATGCAGCAAAAGCAGTTCTAAGAGGGAAGTTTATAACAATACTGGCTTACCTCAAGAAATAAGAAGAATCTCAAATAAACAATCCAACTTTATACCTAAAGAAACTAAAAGAAGAAAAACAAACAAAGCACAAAATTAGTATAAGGAAGGAAATAATACAGATCAGAGCTGAAATAAATGAAATATTGACTAAAAAAGTAATAGAAAAATCAATGAAACCAAGAGTTGTTGCTTTGAAAAGTTTTTTAAAAAATGACAAACCTTTAACTAGAATCACTAAGAAAAATAGAGGTCTCAAAGAAATAAATCACAAATGAGAGAGGAGATGTTACAACTGATACAAAGAAATACAAAGGATCATAAGAAACTATTATGAATAATTACATGTCAACAAATTGGACAATCTAGAAGAAATGGATAAATTCCTAGAAACATACGAACTTCCAAGACTGAATCATAAAGGAATAGAAACTCTGAATATACTGATTATTAGTAAGGACATTGAAACACTGAATCAGTAATCAAAAACCTCCCAACAAATAACAGTTCAGGACCAGACATTTTCACTGGTGAATTCTACCAAGCATTCAAAAATTTAATACCTATTTTTTTCAAGCTGTTTCAAAAATTGAAGAAGAGGGTTTGCTTCCAAACTCATTTTATAAGGTCAGTGTTTCCTTGATACCAAAACCAGATAGACATCACAGAAAAAAGGAAATCGCAGGCTAATATCCCTGATGTAAAATTCCTCAACAAAATATTAACGAACCAAATTCAACAATATATTAAGAGGATCACACACCAGTATCAAGTGGGATTTATTCTAGGGATGCAAAAAGTGATCAGTATCAGCATATCAATCAACATAACATACCACATTAAAAAATGAAAGATAAAATTTATATGATCAGCTCAAATAATGGAGAAAAAGCATCTGTCAAAATTCAGCATTCATTTATGATAAAACCACTCAACAATACAAATATAGATGGAACATACCTCAATATATTATAAAGACCATATATAACAAGCCCACAGCTAGCATCATACTTCACAGTGAAAAGCGAAAAGCTTTTCCTCTGAGATCAGGAACAAAACAAAGATGTCCATTCTCACCAGTTTTATTTAACCTTCTTCCAACACTGTGTTGGAAATACTAGCCAGAGCAATTAGGTAAGATAGAGAAAAGGTATCCAAATCTGAAAGAAAGAAATAAACCTGTCACTATTTGTTGATGACAGGATTTTGTATATATAGAAAACTCTAAGGAATCCATCATAAAACCGTTTGAACTAGTAAAAAATTCAATAAAATTGCAGGGTACAAAATCAATATAAAAATCTGTTGTGTTTCTATACACCAACAATTAACTGCCAGAAAGTAAGATAAAATAATCCCATTTACAATTGCATCAAAAATAATAAAATACCTAGGGATAAACTTAAACAAGAAAGTTAAAGATCTGTGCACTGGAAACTGTAAAATATTGGTGAAAGAAATTGAAGAAGATACAAATAAATAGAAAGACATTTTCAAGCACATGGATTGCAAGAATTAATATTGTTAAAATGTCCACATTACCCAAAGCAAAGCCCAAAGTGAGGGCAATTCTCATCCAAAATCCAATGGCACTTTTCACAGAAATGGAACAAACAATCCTAAAATTTGTATGGAAACATAAAAGATACTGAGTAGCCAAAGCAATCTTGAGAAAGAAGCACAAAGCTGGAGGCAACACACTCCCTGATTTCAAACTATATTATAAACCTGTATAATCAAAACAGCATGGTGTTGGCATAAAAACAGACCTATAAATCAATGGAACAGACTAGAGAGCCCAGAAATAGCCCCATGCATATATGGTCAATTAATTTACAACAAAAGAAGCAAGAATATGTAACGGAGAAAGAACTATCTTTTCAATAAGTGGTGTTTGGAAAACTAGACACCACGTGCAAAAGGGTGAAAATAGGCTACTATCTTACCCCATACACAAATGCTAACTCAAAATGGATTAAGGACTTGAATATAAGACTTGAAACCATAAAAGTCCTAGAAGAAAACATAAGCAGTGAGCTCCTTGGCATCAATCTTAACAGACGACTTTTTGAATGGACCCCAAAAGCAAATTCAACAAAATCAAAAATAAACAAGTGGGACTACATCAAACTAAAAAAGTTTGATGTAGTTTCCTTTGCACAGCAAAGGAAATCAACAACAAAACAAAGTCAACCTACTGAATGTGAGAAAATATTTGCAAATCATATATCTGATAAGGGATTAATATCTAAAATATATAAAGAACTCACACAACTCAATAACAAACAATCCAATTTAAAAATGGGTGGAGAAAAAAACTAAAAAAATAAATATGGGTGGAGGAGCTGAATAAATATTTTTCCAAGAAATACATACAGATGGCCAAAGGTGAATAAAAAGATATTCAGCCTCACTAATAATCAGGGAAATGCAAATCCACAATGAGATATCACCTCAGCCAGTCAAAATGCCTAGTATCAAAAAGATAAGAAATAACAAATGTTGGTAAGCATGTGGAGAAAAGGGAACCCTTTGAGGTTTCCATTTTGGTTGATAGGAATATAAATTGGTGCAGCCACGATGGAAAACACTATGAAGTTTTCTCAAAAAATTAAAAATGGAAGTACTATATGATCCACCAATTACACTTCTGATTATTTATCTGAGGAAAACAAAAACCTACTAATTCAAAAATATATATGCAATGCACCCCTATGTTCATTGCAGCATAATTTTTAACAGCCAAAGTATGAAAATAACCTAAGTGTTTATAGATGGATGAATGGATAAAGAAGATGCAGTTTATATACAAAAACACTGGAATATCACTCAGCCATTAAAAGGATTGAAATCTTACCATTTATGACAAAATGGAAGGGCCTTAAGATACTACACTTAATATTAACCAAAAGGCTGAGATGTACTAGGATAGCACTTAAAATACCATGCTAAGTGAGGTAAGTCAGACAGGAAGACAAATATTGTATGATTGCATTCATAAAGCAAAGAAAACTCATAGATACAGAGAACAGATCGGTGGTTTCTGGAGGGGAAGGGAGTTGGAGAGTGGACAAAATGTGTGGAGGCATACAAACTTCCAGTTATAAAATAACTCGTGGGGACATAACGAGCAGCATGGTGACTGTTGTCAATAATGCTATATTGCCTATTTGAAAGTTGCTAAGAGACTAATTCTTAAAAGTTTTCATCATGAGAAAAAAAATTTTTAACTATATGGAGATGATATGTATGGTAACTAGACTAATTGCAATCATTTTGCAACATAGACAAATACCAAATCATTATATTGTATACCTGAAATTAATACATCAATTATACCTCAACTTAAAAAAAACCTGTAAGTCAGACAACAGCAGTCCAGACATGTTGTCTCCATGTTCATAAACACCTGGAAATTTTTTTTTAATTTGGAAATAAAATGTCCCATTGATTATTTTCTTCTTTTCACAGATGAACATGACTGTGGCAGAACTCAGAGGGTCCAACTGAGGGGCGGCTATCATTCCATTCCTCTCCTGCCTTTGTCTACTCTGTCCCAATATCAAGCTCTCTGGCAGGAGGCTGCAAACAGCTGGGTCAGAGATCAGGCAGGGTCATTGCACACTCGGGCCTTGGGTTTCACCCGCTGGTCCCCGCAGTGTGCTGGGAGGGACACTCCTTGATCTCTCCATGCCGTCACCAGGTTCTGCAGCACAGTTGGCATGGGGCCTTTGCAAACATTCTAATTTGATGCATAATTAATATAACAGAGATTCAAGGCATAGAAGCTTCTGGGACTAATTAGTGACCTGAATCTCCATGGTAGCCTGCATTCCATTCTTATCAGTGCCGGGAAGAGCTGCACTCTTAGAAATAATCAGTCTCCCACTTATTACTATGACACAGCCAAAAGGCAAAGATCATTTTTCCATCCAGTGTGCAAAAATTCCATCAGTGTGTAATCACCTCCCAAGGGGACTAAACTTCCCCTGGAAGAGTCTCACTAAATTAGTCCCTCATGAACTTTTAGGTTTCCATATGGGCCTGGGGAGATCTTATTGCAGGTGAAGAAATAAAGACAGTCAGCAAGGGCTCACTGACCATCCACAGAATGGACAGCATTGTTCTGAGTTTTGGAGCTGGTTTGAAGGAAAATAAAAGCCTCAGCTCTCTTTCCAAGACTTTGCAATACAATAATGGAACAGAGAGTGATGAGAATGAATGATTTTGTACTGCTCTTCCTCATATGTATCTATGGATCTGAGGGTCCCAGTCAGACATAAAGGACCTGTTCAAAATCAGAGTAAGTTCACCCCAGGAAGAGAGGTGGCATTGTAGTGGCCGTCAAAACTTCCCAGGAAAAACTGTTCTATTTCCAGCTCCCTTGTCCAGACCCAGCATGATCTAGACTAGGGTCAATAAACCATGGATATGGAACATAGGCCAAATTTGGCCTGACCATTCATATAATTCATGCTGCAATGGCAAAGTTGAATCGTTGTGACAAAGATCCTATGACCCACAAATTCTAAAATATTTGCCATTGGGGGCACCTGCGTGGCTCAGTTGGTTAAGCTTCGACTCTTAATTTTGGCCCAGGTTATAATCTAAGGATCCTGGAATGGAGCCCCTAGTCAGCCTATGCTCAACAGGGAGTCTGTTTGTCCCTCTCTCCCTCTGCCCCTCCCCCACTTGTGTGCTTGCTCTCTCTCTCTCTCTCGCTCTCCCCCAAATAAAATAAATGAAATATTTAAATATATATATATATATACATATATATATATATGTATATATATATATATATTTACCATTTTGCCCTTGGCAAAAAAGTTTTGCTGACCCCTGGCTTAGACCATCAAAAACCATCCCGCAACTAGGTGACCTCGGCTTTAGTCTTAATTTTTTAGAATTCCTTTTGGGAGAGTAGGTTACGGACCACCACCCCAAAAGCAATCTCTTCAACATGTCTGACTTCCAGGTTCTGTTCATGATCACAGTGACTAAGTGCCCTATTATTTATCTTTCTGGGTAGGTGTCTTCATATTTCTCACTTTTGCTTATTTAATCAGCACTTGGGGGGTATATATGCTATGCACTATGCTAAGCACTTAAATCATTTCATCTTTACCATCATTCTGTAAGGTAAGTATCATTATTACTCCATTTGAAAGATGAGGAAACAGGTGCAGAGAAGTTGAGTTGCCCCAGGTTACATAACTAGCAAGTAACAGAGCCAGGATTTGAACTCAGGCAGCCTTGTTCTTCAGTCTGCCCTTAAGTATGTCAATGCAAATGTTTTTACACAGTATCCATGGGAATATAGTAGGATAACCCTGATTAGCTACCTGCAACTGGGAAATTCTCTTCAAGCTTTTAATTTAAAAGGTATGTGAATATTGCACTATATTTATCCTATGGCTTTCAGTACCCACTAGCACAGTACCTATACTCCCTGGGATATGGGCACTCCCTTTTTGGAAGGCATAGCCTAATTTATTTTGCAAAAGACACCCAGTTTTGCCATTACAACTCTCATTTATTTGACCAAGTCTCATGGTTTGAACCCTTTTTGTTTTTGATCAATAGAAGCTTTTTAAAAGAAAATGGTATACAGAATATATAACAGATAGAGGTATTACAGACAAGAAGCTTCTAAATTTATTCATTAGATATTCAAGTTCTTTGAAAAACCCTGTACTCCTTCATCCTTCTGGAGCAACCCAAACCCAGCCTGTTCCCTTTGTTACATGACCATCTTTCAGATGTGCTAAGATAGTGATCTTATCTCCCCTAAAAACTCTTACCTGAGAAAAATAAAGCCAGTTCCCATGATCATTCCTCATAGGGTGAGTTTTCACATTCTCCTATGCACCCAGATGAAAATAAATGCCCAGAACTGTATATAACATTTCAGGATTGGAATTGTTCATAGAGAATTTAATGGAAAGCATTTATTTATCAGGTCTAGATATTCTTTTTTTTTAAAGATTTTATTTATTTATTTGAGAGAGAGACAGTGAGAGAGAGCATGAGCGAGGAGAAGGTCAGAGGGAGAAGCAGACTCCCCATGGAGCTGGGAGCCTGATGCGGGACTCGATCCCGGGATTCCGGGATCATGACCTGAGCCAAAGGCAGTCGTCCAACCAACTGAGCCACCCAGGAGTCCCAAGGTCTGGATATTCTATAAAGGGGTTTGTGACAGCTGGTATTTTCCAAAGATGGATGCAACAATAACTCTCATCCCATTTTCTCTTCTAGAAACTTGCGATCCTCTCAGTAAATGGTGGAGTCTAATTTTCTTTCCTTGAATCTGGGTGGGTTTGTGCCTCACTTATATCCAATAAAGTGCTGAAGAAGTGACTTTGCATGACTTCAGAGGCTAAACCATAGATGGCAAAGAACAGCTTCCACCTTGTGAATCAGAACACTGTGTTAGAATACTGAGCCACCGTGCAAGTGATCTGACCGCCCTGAGGCCACCATGCTGTGAGGAAGCACAAACTAGCCCATGTAGAAAGACCACATAGAGACGCCCTGAAACTATATGCAGAGAGAGAAATGCTTAGCCAGGCTCCAGCTGCTCTAGTCATACCCCCTCCACTGTTCCAGTTTCAGCTACCATCTGATTACAACCATATGAGTGACCCCAAGCCAGAATCACCCAGCCAAGTCCTTCCCAAATTCCTGAACCACAGAAACCATAACAGATAATAAAATGATTGTTGTTGTTTTCAACTACTAAATTTTTACATGATTTGTTATGCAGCTGTAGAGAACCATAACAGGGTCTTAGCATTGATCTTTAATCTGAAGGGGACAAGGTCTGAAGTCAGCTCCTTAGAAAATTCTGGCACTGCTTATCTCTTTATTTGGAAAGTTAGAATCCCATCTCACCTAATAACCTACAGAGAGATTTCACAAGAGGTCATGGAAAGACTGCTGCGACCAAACCTTGATCTTGATATTGAAAACAAAATCAATTTGATGGCTTATATTTTTTGAAAACATCTATTTTAGTATTGCTTAAATATTATCTCAATAACATAGGTCTATTAGAAATACATATTGCTATGGGTTGAATTATGTTCCTCCCCTAAATTCATAGACTGAAGCTCTAACCCCCAATGTGACTATATCTGGAGGTAGGGTCTTTAAGACGTAATTAAGGGTTTTTTTTTTTTTAAGATTTTATTATTTATTTATTTATTTGACAGAGAGAAAGAGAGAGAGAGAGACATAGCAAAAGAGGGAACACAAGCAAGGGAAGTGGGAGAGGGAGAAGCAGGCTTCCTGCTGAGCAGGGAGCCCAATGCAGGGCTCAATCCCAGGACCCTGGGATCATGACCTGAGCTGAAGACAGACACTCAATGACTGAGCCACTGAGGTGCCCCAAGATGTAATTAAGTTTAAATGATGTGAAAGGTGTGGACCTTAATCCAACAGGGACTTAGAAGAAGAGAAATATTTCTCTTTCTCTCCCCCTCTCTCCTTCTCTCTCTCTCTCAGTGAGGACACAGTGAGAAGATGGCCCTCTATAAGCCAGGAAGAGAAGTCTCACCAGAATCTGACCATGCTGGCACCCTGATCTCAAACTTTCAGCCTCCAGAATTGTGGGAAGCAAGTGTCTGTATTTTAAGCCACCCAGTCCAATATATTCTGTTATTGCAGTCTGAATTGGCTAACATACAAGTATAATCTATATATTACTTATATAATGAGGTAGATATATACAGATATATAACTAAAGAATAAAGATAACTTGCATCTTAAGTGAATTAATTCGCAAGCATGTCCATTTTAGGATCCAAAAATCCTGAAAAACAAAAGACTCTACCAATATGTCATATGGAATAGCTGTGCCATCTAAGCTTTTCAAGTACAGTAGTCATCACTTATTTGCAGTTTCAGTCACTTTCAGGCAACCACAGTCTGAAAGCAGATAACCCTCCTTCTGAAGTAGTGTCAGAAGTACTTTTGAAGTACTGTCAGATCAAAAGTAACCTAACAACATGACAATGCCCATGTCATTTACCTCACTTCATCTCATCATGTAGGTATTTTATCATCTCACATCATCACATGAAAATGGGTGAGTACCTTACAAGATATTTTGAATGAAGAGAGAGAGGCCACATTCAGATAACTTTTGTTATAGCATATGTTCTATTTTATTATTAATTATTGTTAATTTCTTACTGTATCTGACATAAATTAAATTTCATCATAAAAGTATCTGTATAGGAAAAAACAGAGTATACATAGGGTTCAGTACTATCATGGTTTCAGGAATCTACTGAGGGTCTTGGAACATAACTCCTATGAGTAAGATGGGTACACTGTATGTTTTTTAACATGTTTATTGGAAAACCAGTTGTGGTAGCACTAGCTATGTCATCATTAAAATGGATTGTAAATATAATCCTAGAAGTTTAGATGGAAAGTTAAAGTTTATCCAGCTACACCTACTGATTAGATTTTCTTTCATCAGAGCCTCCAAAGTTGGTATGGTGATACCCAACCTGAATCCTCATGGACTACTCAAATCTTCAGTGTTCAGTATATCATTATCACTCAGTGTGGGTAAAGGTGCACTGAAATGGGGACTTTGATACATTTTTTATAGGTCTGTAAATCGATATAAGCTTTTTGGTAGAGGTTTTTATTATGTTGCTCAGTGGTATTAAAAAGGTTTATGCCTTTCAAACTATGCTTAAATAATAACTCAACATACAGAGAAAGGTTCTTGTGCTATGGTATGCATTGTGGAAATATTTGTCATTTGGAAAAATTAGAAACACAATCATTGAAAGCACCATAAATAATAGTAGGGATATGGTTAAGTAAATTATTATTCTACAAAGCATAACTATGTAGATGTGTAAAACAAGGCTAGCATTAACTATATAAATGCCTGTTTAATGAGCTGAATAACAACAGCAAACTCCTGAATATTCTACCTCTCTGGGTATCATATTTTTATTGAGGAAAAAAAATGACCCAAATTCAGTTTGGAAAATATGGTCATTGGAGAGTCATGTGGTCATGAAGTCATGAATTCTGGAAGCCTCTAGCAATAACGCATCTTATTGTTACATGGCTCTAATGGTTAAAGAAATCTGCCTTCTTGTAACTTCCACCCATTCTTACAGGGTCTGATAAGTGAGGTGACCAAAACAAAAACTTTATAAACCATGTCACATGTGTAAGATATTATGATTTTAACAGTTCTCAGATAACAAAAGGCAGCCATCATATACTAATCACTGTCATAGTTAATATCACAGATATAAAAATTATTTTTTAAAATATTTCTATTTGGAAACTTTAGGCAAAGGATGTCTATTTGCTCTTCTCTGACCTGCCTTTTTCATCTGGAACATGGATTTATGGTTTAGAATTTGAAATACTGCCCAATTTTTCTCACAACTTGAGCCTAAAATATCCTTCCACATAATTGAAGGCAAATGACTGTTTTGTCCCTTTTTTTGCTGAGTGTTTTTCTGGATTTTTTTTTTCACTGTTGACTGATGTTTGTTCTTGAGCTATGACAGGTGAAAGCCAAGTGCACATATTGCCAAATGAAGTGTGGTTAGGAACAGCCAGGGGTGGTGGGTACTTGCTCCCTGGGACCACAGGATGTCACAGGACTATTAGCAGAATGATTCACATATATTTAGTGTGGGAGCTGGAGCTAAAGGAAGTCTGAAGGGATGGAATATGAGGTTGCTTGTAAACTTAGTGTGTGCTTGAGTTTTATGATGCTTTTTTGTCATGATTCAATGAAAGTATACACTTCGGGTACTAAGTTTTCAGGCTTTTATGGTACACCTACTTTCAAAGTTATATATTGTAATGCAAATGTCTTATTATTTATCCTGGTGAGTATAAAATGGAACCAATATAAAGACACACATTGGGTCCCTGGGTGGCTCAGTGGGTTAAAGCCTCTGTCTTCGGCTCAGGTCATGATCCCAGGGTCCTGGGATGGAGCCGCACATTGGGCTCTCTGCTCAGCAGGGAGCCTGTTTCCCTTCCTCTCTCTCTGCCTGCTTCTCTGACTACCTGTGATCTCTGTCTGTCAAATAAATAAATAAAATCTTTAAAAAAAAGACACACATTTAGGGGCACCTGGGTGGCTCAGTTGTTAAGCATCTGCCTTTAGCTCAGGTCATGATCCCAGGATCCTGGGATTGAGTCCCAAATGAGGCTCCCTGCTCAGCAGGAAGCCTGTTTCTCCCTCTCCCCTACTCCCCCTGCTTGTGTTCCTTCTCTAGCTGTGTCTCTGTCAAATAAATAAATAAAATCTTTAAAAAAAAAAAAAAGACACACATTTAGGGTACAATGATCAATTAATCAATGATAATGAAGGTGTCCTGGTTGAGCAACCATTCATGTCAGGAAAAGTTGAAAGTTTTAGTTGGCCAAACTTTGAGAAAAATTTCTGTGGAAAATATATTCTTTTATATATCAGTAGAGGCTGGATTATACAGGTGTATGAATTTGTCAAAATTCAGCAAATGTACAATGAAGACTGAGAACTCATTTTACACCAAAAGAAAATACTGTAAGCAAATATTAAATTCCTGTCAATATGCATGCTGAAGTATTCAGAGGGAATTCTACCGACATCTAAAATTTATAAAAAATAAAATGAAATTATGATGGACACAGGAATGGACACATATCTGTTAAAACAAATACATGAAATGTTAGTGGTAGAATCTAGGTGACAGCTCTATGCACTGGTATTCCTGAGCTGGCTCATATGGGCTCACAAGAGCTGATTTTGCACAGATCTTCCCCAACTCATGTTGATAGCTTGAAACTGGCCATGGTGGGAATACCTATTCCATAGAAATCAATAAACAACGCAAATCAGAGTCTTTTTTTTTTTTTTTCACCTAGAGGGAGAGCTTACCAACATACCACTGAATGTGTAGGTTGTTCATTATAAACTTCCTTCAATTTTGCTGGAGGCTTGAAATTTTTCATAATAAAATATTGGCAAAAGAATATGACTCAGTGTGCTTTTATTGATAAAAAATAGATTAATAGTCAGTTTTTAGACTTTTGCTTCCTCGTAGAATTTAGTAGGCATTCCTCCCCTGCAACAGCTAGGGAAAATAAAGACTTATTGCGAAATCGGATTTTTAAAATCAGTATGGAGAACCATAGAAGCAAAGAGGACTAGAAGAAGGAAGTTCCAGAGGTGAAGAGCACATGAAAAATTAGTTGAGGCTGCTGGTAGTTTTCTTTCCCTGTGGGCTGTGGACAGGGCCAGTGGGGACGGCAATTTGCTGAGGCCCTGTCTGAAGAGGATTGGATGTAGTATGTAGAGTGGAAGAGAAATCAGGAGAGCTTCCCCCAACCTTCCCACCCTGCAGCCTGGTGAAACAGAACAGAATTTAAAGGAGTCCAGTCCCATGGCTAGGTTTTCCCCACAGGACAGTTATTGCACTTGGGGTGGTGCAAGAGATTCCAGGGCAAAGCAAGCAAGGAAAGGTGAAATCTCTCCCTAGCCTCAACGTTCACTAGTGGGAGGGGCTTAGAACCATACCCAATGCTCAGCAGATTTTGCATCTGGATGATGTGGAGGCTAAAGAACTCGACTTTCAGAGCAGATGAGACAGAAATACAACAGTATCTCAAATCTAAAGCCCATGGGGACCTCACCCAGAAAGGGGGAAGGCCAGGAATGCAGTTAAACCTCCCTCAGTCTTACATTTCATAGGCAACAAAACCCCACCGGAGGCAAGAGACAGCAACCAGGTAGAACAAAGTCTGACTGCAAACAGCCATGGCCCAGTTTACTTTTTCAAGGCATTGAGGTGATCAGCCTCAAAGTGTAAAACACTGTCCAGCTGAGGAAAGGGCAAACCCTTTCTCAGGGAAAATAACATTTTCAGTCTTTATGGTTCTTTTATACCTTATATCTGGCAAACAACCATAAGTAATGAGACATGAGAAAAGTAGGAGAATGGGACCAATAATCAAGAGAAAAAAAAAATTGCCCCTAAAGCAGATTCACAAAATATCCAGAAGTTAGAGCTAGCAGACAAGGACCTTGAAAGTAAATATATATATATATATGGGTGTATGTATAAAATATAAAAATTTATGTATAAAATTATATATATATAAATTGTTATATATAAAATATATTATATATTTATATATTATATATAAATATTTAAATATACAATTATATTATTACATAACATATTATATAACATATAATATAGAATTATATTATTAAATATATAATATATTTTAACTTATATGTTATAACATTTAATAATATTAAATAATTAATATGTATTTCATAATATGTATATATTTTAATAGAGAAAATCATAGACAAAAAGATGAATGAAAGATGAAGAAATTCCACACAGAACAGAATCTATTTAAAAATACAAGTGGACATTCTAGAACTGCAATACCTGAAAGTAAGAACCCATTAGATGTACTTAACAGCAGATAGGACATAGAAGAAGTCAAGCTAGTGAAGTTGAAAACATGTGAATAGAAAAAAAAAATACTGAAGGGTAGATGGAAGAAAGGATAAACAAGAGTTTCAGAGACATGCAGAATACAAAGAGTCTAACATATATGCAATTGGTATCCTAAAAGGCAAGTGAAGAATTAGGAAGAAATATTTAAAGTCAAAGTCCTTACAGATACCAATGGAAGATGTATTACATTCGAATGTTCATATCCTGGGCATTACACTTACTGATGATATCTGACACTGAGTGAACACCATTTCTTCTCTAATCTTCCTTTCCCTCATCTATAAAACTGAATCAACATCATTACAATATTATTAATTCATAGTTTTACCTATAAATTATAAAATTGTATGTGGCAATGTGAAAAAATTTTTTAATTATTGTCATTGTCTTTATCACTGTTTCCTTACTCAGTTATTCTAGTGGGCCAGTGTATAATTTCTAACCTTAGCACACACCAGACTAAAACTGGCAATTGGCTAAAATGAAATTGGATTTCACTTAGGTTGCATCTCTCTTCATTCTAGGATATTTCTACTTTTATTGCATACATCGTCATATTTTTCCAATTTATGTAACAAGCAATATCTATTCCAGAGATCACTGAAATAGGATTTCCCTTCTGAGATTATTTCCTGGGACTGAAGTTCCTGGGTGGAGGGTGAACATGAGATACAGAATGGGAAATATGCCCCTAATTTGAGTTAGGGAAGGTTGAACTCATCGAAATTCTTTAGTCATTTAGTCCCTGGTCACATTAGAACTAAGTGAAAGCCAGAATCATATCAGGAGGGTGGACCCATAAGACGCACCAAAATAACATGTAATTGTGAGAATATATATATATATATGTATTAAAAGCTCTAATGGAACACAAGCTCAGGAAATATGACTTCAGTTGGAAGATTTGCTACCATGGAAACCCAAACTTCCACTGTTCTGATTCTGAGCTATCCAATAGATTTCTAAACCACAGTCTCCAAATTAGTTTGTTCTTTGGTCATTTTTCTTTCTGTTTTTACAAAGAAATAAAGAAAAGAAAGGAATGGAAGCTGGAAATCGAGCAGGTAGGAATGTAAGAATAGGGAAAAGAAAAGGGTGGAGAAGAAAATGAAAGCAGCAGGGTATTAGCTCAGTTTGTCATAACAAAATACCACAGACTGGTGGCTAACAACAGAAATGTATTCTCTCACAGTTCTGGCAGTTGGAAGTCCAAGATCAAGGTGTCAGCAGGGTTAGTTTCTTCTCATATCTCTTTCCTGGGCTTATAGACAGCTGTCTTCTTGTGTCTTCCCATGGCTTCTCTCTGTGCACCTACATCCCTGATGTCTCTTCCTTTTCTAAAAAGCATACCAGTTCTCTTGAGTTGGGGCCCCAAATAGAGTCATATTTAGGGTTAGGGCTTCAAATATGGGTTTTTAGGGGACACAACTCAGTTCATAACAAGCAGAGGAAAAAAAATGGATCAGTGTTAACTAATGGCTTCATAACTAAAAAATGCTTTGCCATGTCCTCACCAGTACCAGCAGATCAGAAAGCTACAGACCTTTGTTTCTTTTCTTTTTGAGGTTTGGGGGCAAAGTGACAATCTGTTTCCTTTGTTAGCTTAGATGTGTAGGTTTGGAGTCCTGAGTCTTTCCTATCATCACCTTTCTGATTATCTGCTCTCTGTTCTGTTCTCTTCAAATATTCTATCTTTTGATAAATTAAGGCTTCTTGTTATTCAAGGTGTGTCTCCAAGATTAAGCTACCCAACTTTGGGTAACCCAAATTGCTGGAGAGAGGCCAACAGAATACCCACCTTGGCATATTGAGTTCATAAAGGAATGGGATGCTGTATGCCTCTGGCCTGATTCTTTATCCAAAATAAACCTCACCCTTTCCTGCCAATGTATGTGAAATGGTACATTGATCCAAGTCAATTCAGAAAATGCTTATTATATGGGAGGCTGTGGCTACTGGGATGAAAAACATGTCAGACACTGTACTTAGGGTGCTCACAGTCAAGTGGGGAAGACAAAAAATTAATGAGGTAAAATCAAATACATCTCAATAGTCAAGGAGCAGCACCAGTGAAAACTCACAGGAGAGATTTATTCTAATTGGGAGAATCAGGGAATATTTCATGGAGAAGTAAGGTTTGGGCAGGACCTGGAATAATGAACAAGAATTTGGCAGGTGGAAAAATCATGGAGTGTGGGATGTAGGTGATGGAGCATGAAGAAGGCAAGTCATTCTACTCAGATGAAAGAGCATGAGCAAAGTCATACGGGCACAAATATTATTGTAATCTTCAGAGACAAATGCTAATCTGATACCACTGGAGAGGTGGTTCTCACTCTCAGAGTGCATCTGATCATCCAGAGGGCTGGTTAAAACATGGATTGCTGCCCCTCCATTAGGAGTTTCTGACTCAGTAGGTCTGAGGTGGAGCCCAAGAATTTGTGTTTCTAACAAGCTTCCTGGTGATGTTGATATACAGTTGATCCAGTGGCTGTGCCTTGAGAACAACTAGACCAAGAATAATGAAGGAAGTAGTGGTATAGATAACACTAGACTGTGGGCTTTATTCTTTAGACAATGGAGGGTCATGATGTCACTCAGACAACAGTTTGAAGGATGAATTGTAAGCCTGGTGAAGCTTGAGAGCTGTCTAGGGATGGAGGCAAGTTCTAAAGCTGTTGTATTTATTATTGTTATTGTCGTTGTTGTTATTTTAAGATTTATTTATCTAAGAGAGAGAGCATGTCGGGGGGCAGAGGGAGAGAGAGAGAGAGAATCTCAAGCAGAATCCACACTGACCATGGAGTCCAATGCAAGGCTCGATCTTACAACCCAGAGATCATGACCTGAGCCGAAAGCAAGAGTTGGATGCCCAACTGACTGAGCTACCCAGGTGCCCCTAAAGCCATTTTAATTGTCCAGCTGAGAAATGATAAATAATGAGGATCTACCTTGGAATTTTCTCACCAGAATGGATAGGAAATTAAAGATGCAAATGACATTCTGAAGCAGAATTGAACATGGAAGGAGAAGAGAAGAAGGTGAAGATCATGTTACAGTTTCTTTTTAGGAGACTGGACGGATTTTAAAACATTCCAGAGAAAAAGTACAGGAAGAGGAGCAGGAGGGGAAAGAAATGGTTCTGGTCCTTGAGATGGGTTTTGGGTGCCCAAAGTTGGGGGGTTGGAAAAAGACTGGAGCTCTACAGAGAGGCAGGGCTGAAGATAAAATTTAGCATGAGAAGAAAATATGCTAAAAGCAGAACCTGAGGAATACATGATAAAAGGCCAGAAGAGGATGGAGAACCAATGAAGTGGACTGAGGGGGAACCAAGGGGGAAAGCTTCTGAGAAGCCCAGAAGAGACAGAAGAGGAAGCAGTTCAGCAGATGAGGTGGCAGAGCGAGGTAGAGAGAGGTAGAGAAAGACTTGGGTAGCTGGTGTCCTGGAAGCTCCTATTTATTTATTCTTTCAAAAATATTTGTTGAGTGCCAAACCATACCATACATTGTTCTGAGGGCTGGGGGCACAGTGGCAAGCAGAACGACAGTCTTCCGCCAGGAAGCTTGCGGGATGGGGTTGGAGCCAAGGTCTTTTACCAGTGGAAGCATCCTGGAATCTATCATTACAAGTTCAAATGAAAAGATCAGGAGGGAATCGTGGGTAAGAGGGTCGCGCTGTGGAAAAGGCACATAAGCTTAGGCTAGACATATGAGCTGAGCCAAAAGAGGCAAGAAAATAATGTGTATGAAGGCCTGAGACAGGTAATATGTGTTGTCGCAAGAAACTGAAAGGAAGCCAGGTGACAGGGACATAGAGAGTGAGTGAGAGTAAGCAGAGACCCAAAAATGCAGGGTTTTTGCTCAAAACCTTGTTAAAATTCCCCTACTGCAGGGATGTCTTCAGCGTGGGTTTGCGAGCTCTTCAACAGCACCCACCTTGCTTTACGCTAACGCCAGCTTGTTTTTAAACAAAAAATTCGAAATTGATAAGTCACCTCTTTGACCAAATTTGGCTCTGAATTACCTTTGGATTTCTCTAGCATTCAAAGTTAGCCTCACAGGACTAAGGCTTGCCATGATTGAAGATATATATAAAAATATATTTATGTGCCTGAGGCTCAGAAAGCAATTTCCAAAGAGAATTTCTAAAGCTGTTTTGAGCATTTTATAGCCTCTTGAGATGATGGATTCTTTCCAAACACATAACAGAACTCTATACATCCTAATGGAAGTTCACAGCAATAATATTGCTTTTTGTCCTCTCCCTGCATGCCTAGCACTTCTGGGGTCTGAGGGCATATAATGCAGTGTAAGGCCTGAGCTTTTGCTCTCCTTAAGCTCACGGTCTCACTGAGAAAATCAATCTTGTCAGAGGGAAGAGCTTGGCAGTTCCTCAATCCTATTATTAACATTTTTCTGCAACAGGATTCACAGTCTTACCTGGAGGGGCAAGTGTATCATAGTACTAAGGTGTTTGGGAGCCAAACAGACCAGGGTTTGAGTCCCATCTCTGCCCACTGGCCAGCTGTGTGACCTTGAGCAAATTGCTTTACCTCTCTGCTCTTTTCTGTGATGATAATAATACCTACTGCATAAGAAGTTGTGAAGACTAAGTAAGCTACATATATAAAGCACTTGATATTTTATCTGCAACCAAAGTTGAGCTATCCTGACAGAGTAAATTGAGGCAAAGGAAAAATGTACCAGATGGGACACAAACACTGGTGATGGGCTTAGGCCCAGCCTGCTCTTTGCCCCCAACCAGAAGAAGAATATGGCTCCTGCACCTTCCCTAACCACCTCCTGCCTCCTCTTTGCCCATGGCTCTGCCAGATGTGGGATGACGCTTGTCACCCAGCCATCTCTCACATTAATAGACACTGCATTTCTATGCCATTTTATAAGGCAGTTATACATTCACAGGCTGCCCAAGGTGAGTCAACTGTTAATATAGTATTATATTCACGCTCCTTTCCTGACAAACCACAAACTTTAATGCTTCACCTCAACCTGGCTGTCCCCTCAGACCTTTTCACACTCCAGGAGTGTCAGGATTTAAGGCCAGCTCCAGGGTCTTCAAGAGCCACTTTCATTTCCCTTCTATCCCACCTGGCAACTTGGCAAGGTCTGAATGGGTAATGTTTCAGAAAACCCTTAGGGAGGTAAACTCCAGTGTCCCATTGATACATCAAAAAGGGGCAAAAGAAAGTGCCAAGTTGGTGGGTCCCTGCAGTCCCATCAGGGGTGGAGAGGAGCTATGAGTTTCTATACACGTGTTTCCATTTAGAATGAGTCACCTGCTCCGAAGCTGGCAACCATGGGCCCTGGAACAAGTTGGCAAATGGAAAACTAAGGGAACTGTTCATGATGGATGTTTGTATCCCCAACACCATGATTTAAATAACACCTCCCTCCGCACACCTCCATTACGTACAGTGAACAGATGCACACATGTCCCAAACCCCCCGCCAGCCCAGGACTCTGACCATGAGGCAGGATAAGACCCCTAGGGACACCAGCCTCATGAGTTACTCTAGGCCCTTGGGGAAAGGGGACCTGGGTGAAGGTAGGAAATTAAACAGTCTCAAAAGAAAAGATGACACAGAGGCCATTTTCAAAGACATAACTCCCTGTCATGCAAATATAAAAATGAATACATATCATAGAGTTTATCCACTGCATTAATTGAGGAAATCAGACATTAGAACTGCTACAAATGACAATTTGAAATTTTTTAATTTTATAGACAATTTAAGGAAGAGAAGTTAACCTATGATCACTATGTTAAAATCTAAACTGGTTAATGTCTCATAACCATAACCTTTGTGGTCCTTCTCCTCCTCCCCCAGGACAGATATATTTTGCCCATCACCAGATTTTGAGTGATTTTTCTCCAGTGTGCTCCAACCTACCCTTCAACCTACCCTCTCTTGTCCCTTCACCTGGCCCAGATCATTCATGGGAGACATGTACAGCAGGAACTAGGAGATACTGCAACATCGGCTACAGATCCGTGATGCTCTCTTAACAGTAAGTGGCAGAGGAGCTCCAATGGCTACAGACCAAGTTGATCCACTTACTGGGATTGCCATCTGCCAAGACTTGAGAAGCCATATTTTAGTTGGGGTCAAGGGCATAAAGGAGAAACAAACAGCCTGAAACATAAAGGCAGAATTAGGAAAAATGGCCATAGAAAACCAAGAGAAATTCATTAAACAGGATGTATAAATTATGTACTTCATTTCATGCTAATTATCGTGTTAATTTAATCTCATTTTTAAAAAAATTAAACTTAAAAAAGGAAGCCACATTGATCATCATCATTCCTTTCATTTTTACACATTCAGCAACTGTTTTTTATAAAAATACATACTTTTTATTTTTTTAATTTCTTTTTGGTGTTCCAGAATTCATTGTTTATGCACTACACCCAGTGCTCCGTGCAATACGTGCCCTCTGTAATACCCACCACCAGGCTCACCCAACCCCCACCCCCTCCCCCTCCCCCTCCCCTCCAAAACCCTCAGTTTGTTTCTCAGAGTCCACGTCTGTCATGGTTCATCTCCCACTTCAATTTCCCCCAACTCACTTCTCTGCATCTCCTCATGTCCTCCATGTTATTCCTTATGCTCCACAAGTAAGCGAAACCATATGATAATTGACTCTCTCCGCTTGGCTTATTTCACTCAGCATAATCTCTTCCAGTCCTGTCCATGTTGATACAAAAGTTGAGTATTCATCCTTTCTGATGGAGGCATAATACTCCATAGTGTATATGGACCACATCTTCCTCATCCATTCATCTGTTGAAGGGCATCTTGGTTCTTTCCACAGTTTGGTGACTGTGGCCATTACATTCAGCACTGTTTACCATGCAACTCTCTGTAAGCCTGTACTGTAGACAGTGGTGTGTACAATGACACCATACCTGACTTTCTGAAGCATAGGGTGAAGTGGCTCCAGAAAATACTAGTCTTCCCTTACGTATTTCATACCTTCTCAAAAGGTTTTCATGTAAAAAGCCCTCAAGCCTCAAATCCTTTCAGCTGTTCCTCTGGAATACATCCTGACTATAACCAAGTCCATCTGCACCCCTACCTGGGGCTCAAGCCCCTCTCCTCAATGGTGTCCCTGCTCTCCTTCTCATCTCACCATGTCTGTTCTCAACACAGGCAGAACATCTTTTAAAAACGTTGAGTTATACCAAGTCTCTCCATAGCTTAAAACCGTTTCTATCACTTGCAAGGCCCTGACGGTTTGGTGCTTACCTACTGCTGCCTCATTGCTCACCTCTCTCTTTCTGGAATACACCAAATTCGCTTTTGCCTCAGGGTCTTTGCACTACCCCAGTTCTTCTCCGACAGGCTCCTTTTATCATTCAAACCTTGTTCAAATATAACCCTTAGAGTAAGCTTTCTTTATCCCCAGTCTTGGTAAGTTACCCACCCCAGGTCTCTCTCTCATATCTCCCAAATACTCATCATAGTAATTTCTTTGTTCTTTATTTATCAATTTACTGTCACTCTATCTTGAGTTGCAAGATCTATGAAAAAGGGGCTGTGTCTGTGTTGTTTACTGTTGAATACCCAGCACCTAACACTTGGCCCTTGGGGTATGGGAATGCCTGACATCATGCGGTTTCCTATGAATGTTTGTGGAATGAGAAAATGAAGATGACTTTTTTTTATCAAAAATCCAAACATCAAAATTTTTACTCAAGTCAACACTGGACAGTTAAAAACACTGAAACAGAATTTAATAAGTTTAGGATTAGATAATAAACTCTGTGAAAGGAGCTCCCCTTGCTCCTGCTAACCATATACACCAGGGCTTAGAGTAGAGCTTGGCCCATAACTGGTACTCAGTATTTACAGAGGTTGGTGCATTTCTGGGTGAAAGGACCAGCTCAAGCAGGGTGGAGCCAGGCAAGCTGTTCTCTCTGAGCTGACAGGGAAGGCTGGGTTGGACAGGAAATTTACAGTCCTTGCCTGGCATGCATGCCTTCTGGAAAGGATTCTTGGGAAACTGGAGGTCATCTCTGCTCAGTTATGGCTGAATTTGAGAATGATTTTCTTCCAAACTCATTGCTCTCTTCCTAAGTGCCTCTCACCATGAAGCTCCTTAAGTGTATACTTGGGAGTTTATCATCCAAGCATATTTTTTTGGTCTGTTTCTAACCATAATTCCTCATTTATAAAAATGGGGGCTCTGGAATAGATCTTTAAATTCCCTTCAGAGCCAACATTTGATGGGTTTAAATGAAAATGTGTTCCACCTGGAACCAAGGGGTGTTCGGGTCAGGTCTTTAAAGAAAACAATTCAAACTTAACTAGAAGGACATCCAGAGTTGGTTATAGAAGCTCCTTCACAGCAGGTGTCCCAGGTAATGAGGCCCTCACTCACCTGACCCCAATGTAGTATGAAACAGCATGAGACAATTATGAAGCCCATATCCTGTCCCCTCCAGGGCTTGGCATTTTGGTTCCTGGAACTTCTCCACTCTAAGCAGAGATACTATTAAAGAATGTTTTAAATTGAGGAATGAGAAACATTCTCCACATGAGTTTTTAAAGTCCACATGTGAGACTGGTGTTCTTAAGCTCAGAGTCACCTGGGGGTACTTGTTAAAAGTGTAGTCTTCGGCTAACTTCCAGCACTCTGACTCAGTGGATCTGCACTTTCAGAGATTCCAGTTGATTCTGGTACACATTTGTGGTAGAAAACTACCCACAACCTGGTGTGAAGAAACGTGCACTCTGCAGGGACAAGGCCAGAGACAGATTCAGGGCACTCCCTTCCCTAGCTTCCTGTGGTTGTGTGAGATGCAGAGGGTCCCAGCAGCCTCTTCACAGGTCAGCTCCAGGCCAGCAGGCTCAACAATCCCTTCAGTCATCTGAAAGGCCTGTATGCACAAGGCCAAACAGTTGGACACTTCGAGAGAACAAGGCCACTCATGTCCAGACCTATAGAGTAAGTAAACCCCACCTCTGATGGGAGCGAGTTCTCTGTAGATCAGTGAATACAAGTGGATTATCTTAAGGCTATCGAAATTCTAGGAAAAAACATGTGTTATTTATTTATTTATTTATTTATTTATTTATTTATTTTATCGGTCATCTCTTGCTCCCCTGTTAAGCTGATTGAAGGAACTTGAATAGCATGCTTGATTCTGTATGAATGATATTTTCTTCGGATCTTCTGAAAATACTCGTATTGCTCTACTCCTGCTTTCTAGATGGGGTGGCAGGGAACATCAAGCTCTTTTACAAAGTCTCTCATCCACCATCACATATAAACCTATAAAACTAAAATTCATGGAGCATTTGTCCCCAGAGTTGGAGAATCTGACAAATACAGAGAGTCATTGGAGTCACATTTTCCAATGGCAGCCATCCTACTCTTTCTCACCATGCAGATAACCAACAACCAACAGTAATATTGAAAACCCTACCCTGAGGTAGGAGCCTGGGGGGAAGGGATGTGGCCAGGATTCACACAGGATTATTCACTAGGGGTCAAAGAAATGGATTCACCTACCCAGAAACAACAACCAAGGGGTCCCTCTCAGACCTGAACCTATATCCCTCCCAGAACTCTCCCCATACCCACACACAGCACCCTAACCCTAAGGGGTCTGTCTGAAGCAGATAGGAGAAGACAGCTTTCACAGAACTTCTGTACCTGTGAAGAAACCCTGTGAAGAGCCTGTGAAGAAAAGGCAGGCTCAGGGCTTTTGTCTTCATTCTGTGCCTGCATTTGCTCTCTCCCATTGTGGTTCTACCTCCAGCCCATAAAAAATAAAAAGCTGGAAAATTAGAGATAGAGCAAGAAGACTCCTTCCAATCATGGCCCTTCCCACATAAGCACCAAGGCACTTCTGGATAGCAGCCAGCAGCATAGTCTAGTATTGGGTATTGAATTGACCCAAGAAGTAACGTTCTTTGGTGCTAGATCCAGGTAGCTTTGGAGACTCAAAAAAAAAAAAAAAGGTCATGAGCATTTTAGGCTTTGAAGAGAGAGCAAGGAAGACATGATACTGAGATGGCCAGTGGTCAGTGGCAGGCAAGGGAGACACCAAAGCCAGAATATTCTGGCCCCAGACGTATTGCTGAGAGCAATAAAGGCAACCTCTATTGGATCACAAAGAAGAGGCTAGCAGACTTCTCTCATGTAAGCAGGAGAAGCATTTATTATTGGCAAGGTAATCCTTTACTTGCTGAGTTCCAGAAGGCTTTACTACCCATCAGTGAGCCAAAATCTCTAGAATTCTAAAGTCAGAAAGGACCCAACAGGTGTGAGGACCCAAGGGCCTATGCTCACTGGGAAGAGAGAACACAAAGGAGAGACCTGGGGCCGATGGTGCACTGAAGGTGTAGACCCCCTGGAAAGTCACGAGCTTCTACTCAGCCTTGCAGCTAGCTAGCTGCCTGTTACCATGTGAAAAACTGGTGCCAGGTTTGTCAGAGCTAATGATTTTTCAACATAAGCCCCAAATTCCAATTTTTATGTGAAATTTCCCAATTTTAAGATGTTGGCAACTAAGTCAATGTTATTTAAAATACTGCATGGGCCAAACAAAACCCATCTGGATCTAGGGGAAGGGCAGGTTCAGGCTGTGGGCCTCCAGCTAATAACTTCTGATAGGTATCATTTATTTCATAGCCAATAATGGTAATAGCTAATAAAAATTGGGTGCTTCACACCCATGATTACATTTAGTCTTCACAGCTGAGAAAGTTAAGTTTACAGAGAATAATAACTTCTCCACGGTTGCATAGCTACATGCACAAGAGAGCCAGGATTCAAATCCAGGACTGCCTGACATCAAGTGCTAAACTCTCAGCCAGGAAGCGATATTGCAATTCCAAAAGCAAACTATAGTTGCCCCTAAACTCACCATCCCAAGGCATGGCACTCTGGAATTGACAACTGGTATTTGAATCACTTAGTGTTTGTGGGAGGATAAGAATGGGAAAGACAGGCTTACAGAAGAGGAGCCATAACCCCTGCCAACACACAATGGCAGGAAAGTTAGACTTTCATTCTCCATAGTGCAAGAATCCCTTCCAGGCCCCACGGGATGAGTGTTCTAGCCCCTCGCTACGCAGAGGGTAATCAGTGGATCAGCAGCTTTGGCATTCCCTAGAAGCTTGTCAGAAAGGTCAACCTCAGCCCCACCCAGAGCAGCATTTATTGAATGGACCACTTCACAACATAATCAGCTGATTTTTATGCAGGTGGAGGCTTGAGAAGCCTTTAATGGGCTCCACTGGCCCCTCTTGGAGTTGTTCTCCAGTTCACTTGGGCCTCCCATAGTTCCTAACCATACTCTACATCAGATGGCAAACTCCCTAAAGATGGAGGCTCCATCTCCCATTTCTTTTTTTGCCTCTTCCTGGGCGTGGTATGCAGTCAGTTGGGCTCCATCAACCCAGCTGCAGGTAAGGAAGGTGGGGTGCTTAATAAAGCACACAGCAGAGGAAATCCCTCCCTAAAACCACAAACAGGCACATTAGCTCAGTCTATCAGATGGGTGGCAGGCCATTGAGAATTTGAGAATAATGAGTATCACACTTCAAATTCCCCAAATATTATCCTGGTGCCCTAGGGATATAAGTGGTACTGGCACCAAAAAAAGTAAATATATCCTATTGGGAAAAAAAGATGGTTGCCGGCTCATTGATTCTCAACATTGTCTTCCATGAAAGAAAACCAAGTTTCCCGTTTAGGTAGGAGTCTTTGTGTTCTCATACAGCCATTGCTGGCAGAAACCCTCACAAAATGCTGTGGGCGTAGATGTGAACCTGGAACTGGGCTGCTGGTGCTTAACTGCTTGCTCTTACCTTGGCTGGAATGTCACGCAGCAGGATGCCTGTACCTCCAATCTCTTACACTTAGAGCTTACTCTTTGTTCCATGGCGCATGAGTCCTTTCCAGAAAATGGGGCCAACTCCTGTTCTAACTCTTCTGCCGTTGCTGCTAAATTTTCAACTGTCCCTATATGCTGGTTAGCCTCAGAGGAGAAACAGCATGGGAGTGCAGAGGACAGACAGGCCAGTCAGCTCACATGCCTGCTTATACCAACATACCCTTTCCTGCTTTCCCAAAATATAAGGCCTCCCCAGTGATCGTGCCTTGAAGGAAAATTCTCACTGTCCCTAAGGCAACCCAAATTCTTTAAACACGTATGTCACCCCAACTTCTTCTACAGCCCTCACCTGCCTCAGAGACCATAATCACTCAAGGAAAAATAAAGTAAAATTTCCCAACACCCTCCTCCTCCTCCCCATGGACCAGCTTTGTGCACACGTGCAGCTGGAAAGCAGCTCCTGGCTCTAAACCACCGAGGCTTTCCATTCCAGTGAAACTGTGATGTTGCCATGGAAACAACCAGTGAGGTGTTTCTCTGGCTGTGACCCAGGCTGAGGACCCGAGGCCCACGTTACAGACACCCTCATCGGCTGGCATCACAGGAGCGCTATGCCACCCCCCAATGCAGGGCAGCTCCCAGGACATCCATGGTGCTTTGGTAGCCCTGCATGTGTAGGTGCATGGGCTCACATGTTTTCTTTTCAGCCCAGCCCCTCTCTGCACACAAAAGGCACATTCTTGGGGGAAGGGGGGGGAAGAAAGAAAAAAAAGGAAGAAAGAAAAGAAAAAGAAAAAATGTATTTTTTTTCCCTGCATTCCAGCTGCCTGAGCTAAGCGGAGGAATGAATGGTTTGGGAAAAATCTCACACAGGAATAAATTTACAAGGGACAGCTGAGCGGATAAATTCAGTCCCCAAAGAGGGGCATTACGAGGCCTTTTGGCAGGAGACTTGCCCCTTGTGCAAAGCTGTCTAAAAAGAAAAACAGAGCAAGAGAGGGGAGCTTTCAAACCCACCCCAAAATAAACCTTTCAGAAATCCTTTTAACTCCCTCTAGCTGTTAGCATTTCAAGACAGGAGGAGGCCCATTAACAAAGGCAAATCAATCCTTTCTTGGTGGACTTCCCTAAGCTTGTCTGCGATGCAGCTCTCACTCCTCCCTTGCCCAGGTACATGGTTCAAGCTTACCCAGGTTTTCTGGCTTGACTTGTCCACATATGCAATGACAAACACAGAGTTTGGCCTAGTAAGAATCTGGCAAACAGCTAGGGATGTCTCCTGAGGTGGCCCCCTTGGCTGAAAAGTGGGCCAAACAGGATAGGGACAGACTGGACTGGGTGGACCTGAGAGCTGGATGTAGGCCCACCTGGTGGGAAGAGGGAAGCTCTACAGGAAAGGATGGCTCTGGGACAGGCTGAGGGTGGCTGCCACCAATGCTGGAGGGGTCCAAACGGGACGTGTTTATTCCCTTGAGTGACCGCAGTTGTTTTCTACAAAGACTGGGTAAGATTAAGCCAGAATCATTTTTGGACATTTCCCCTGAGAAGGGGTGTTAAACACTTGCCTCGCCCCTGCTTCTTCTTCTTCTTCTTTTTTTTTTTTTAAGATTTTATTTATTCATTTGACAGAGAGAGACACAGCAAGAGAAGGAACACAAGCAGGGGAGTAGGAGAGGGAGAAGCAGGCCCCCGCAGAGCAGGGAGCCCCACGTGGGGCTCAATCCCAGGACCAGACCACAGGATCATGACTTGGGCTGAAGGCAGACACCTAACAACTGAGCCACCCAGGCGCCCAGCCCCGGCTTCTTTACCACTTCCCTGACTCACCACGACGAGTGGCTGGTTACTAGAATTAGGAAAAGTCCCCTTCGTTATTTTGAGGTCTGAACTCAGTTAACCCATGTCTTCTCCCTTTTCTCTGGAAGCCAAATCCTAGACCCTTTACAGCTGGCAATGACCTTCTTGTTCCTCATCATAGCTTTTCCCAGGCTCTTCCACCCCCAAGAGAGCCTGAGACTCTAAGCCCAGCCGGACGGGCTCCTCTGGGAAAGCCGAGCTATTGACCGTCACCAAACATGTCCACATTGCATGCCTTGAGCAGTGTGGAGCTCAAGTTACACTGCTCCTTATCCACTCGTATTCTTATTTCTGAAGTCACTGGGGGGTCAGGGCCTGGTCAGCATTTGGCACTGTCCTGCTCTGCATGAGCACACAGAGACATAGAAAGACATATATGCAATGATTAATCCCTGCCCCTGGTGAGCTCCAAACTCTGACTAGACAATAATTACCAGTTGCTGGGTACTGGGTATGTTCCAGGCCCTGAGCTTTTGACTAAGCATTTCATTGTGTTAGGTACTTTATTTGCATTCAAAATGCAGGCTTTCCCTGCTAGCTGAAAGCGGAGTTCCTATAAAACCTTTCATAAGCTGAAATGGCGTAAAGCAAAGAATCAATATTATTTTGAAAGAATGAAAATGCTCTTTAGATTTCTTTCAGTTAGCAAAAACAGCTACTAATGCGGGTCTTTTGTAGAAGCAAAGTGGCATAAGGTGAACTTTTGGGTAGCAGGGGAATGGGTAGCATTCAAATGCTCAGAGGAGTCTGACTAACGGGAGGTGAATCCTGGTCCACCTCTTATCAGCTGTGCATCCTAATGCATTAACCTCTCAGAGTCTCGTTCTCCTCATTTGTGAAACAGACTATAGTATCTACTTTGTAAGACTGTTGTAAGAATTGAATGAAACCATGTTCGTAAAGCTCTTGGGTCAGTGACAAGCACATAGGGCTTGAAATGGTATTGATCAGAGAGGGCTCAAAAGGCATGATTGAGTTTCTGGTTGGTGAAGACCGTGGAGGTGCTGGTAACAGCACGCCCAAGAGTACAGAAGCTCTGCACCCCTTTCCGCATGTCTTATCTCATGCATCTCATCCATCTGGCTATTCCTAATTTGAAGAAACACTTCCTTTACCCACAATAGAGTAAACCAGTTACCCTTCATGTGAAAATCCTACAAGGTTCTCAGCCAAAACAGCAACAGCCCTTGTTCGTTGTTTAATCCTTGCATGTTAAACATGGAGCAGAATGCACCCTACTACAAGAGTGAAAAGACAAAGAGGAGCTCCAGAGGGTCATACATCTCTTCAAAGGAAGAATGCTTCACCAGTTTCTTGCTTTTGTCTATGTCCTTTGAATCATATGTAAATAGAAATTGGGTGAGGTCTATCATCCATATTCAGTGTGATTTAGCAATTAAATGTTTTACCTTAATAAGGAAGGAAAAGGGGGCACCTGGGTAGCTGAGCCAGTTAAGCATCTGCCTTTGGCTCAGGTCTTGATTTCAGGGTCCTGAGATGGAGCCCCACATCACACCTGTTTGGTGAGCAGTCTGCTTCTCCTTTTCCCTCTGCCCCTCCCCCCTGCTCATGTGCTCTCTACTGCTCGCTCTCTCTCGCTCTATCTTAAATAAATGAAATCTTTAAAAAATAAGGAAAATAGGAATATCTTAATGGGTATCTATGTAAAAACATACTTATATTCATACACATACTTCTATTTGCAAAAGTCAACTGGAAGAAGAGTCCAGACACTAATGACAATGGTTAGCTAAAGAAAGTGGGTTGAATACCCAAAGAACAAATAATCCATTCAAGAAATGGGCAGAAGACATCAACAGACATTTCTGCAAAGACATCCAAATGGCCAACAGACACATGAAAAAGTGCTCAACATCACTTGGCATCAGAGAAATACAAATCAAAATCACAGTGAGATACCCCCTCACACCCATCAGAATGGTTAAAATTAACAAGTCAGGAAAAGACAGATATCAAGGATGCAGAGAAAGGGGAACCCTACTACACTTCTGGTGGGAATGCAAGCTGGTGCAGCCACTCTGGAAAACAGTATGGAGGTTCCTCAAAAACTTGAAAATAGAGCTTTCCTACGACCCAGCAATCGCACTACTGGGTATTTACCCTAAAGTTATAAATGTAGTGACTTGAAGGGGGGTACATGCACCCCAATGTTTATAGCAGCAATGTCCACAATAGCCAAACTATGGAAAGAACCTAGATGTCCATCAACAGCTGAATGGATAAAGAAGATATGGTATACACACACACACACACACACACACACACACACACACACACACAATGGAATACTATGCAGCCATCAAAAGAAACAAAATCTTGCCATTTGCAGCAACGTGGATGGAACTAGAAGGAATTAAGCTAAGTGAAATAAGTCAATCAGAGAAAGACAATTATCATATGATCTCTCTGATATGAGGAATTTGAGAGGCAGGGCAGGGGGGTCATGGGGAGTAGGGAGGGAGAAAATGAAACAAGATGAGATTGGGAGAGAGACAAACCATAAGAGACTCTTAATCTCATGAAACAAACTAAAGGTTGCTGGTGGGTAGGGGGGCAGGGATAGGGTAGCCAGGTTATGGACATTGGGGAGGGTATGTGCTATGGTGAGTGCTGTGAAATGTGTAAGTCTGATGATTCACAGACCTGTACCCCTGGGGCAAATAATACATTATATGTTAATGTTAAATGTAGTGTTAAAAAAAAAAGTGGGTTGAAGAAGTTTTGGATAAAACTGAAATCTTCTGAGTGTATGTTTTACAGTATTTTGTATTTCAATTAAGTAAATGTCTTACATATAAAAACCATAGTTAAAGCAAACAGGAAAAGAAAAAAAGCCATAAAATCGAACATAAAAAATACAAAATAATCCAACTGCACAGCCTATTAAAATGATAAAAGAAATAGTAATGATCAGTAGTTTTTATGTTACTAGCAATATTGACAATGCAATTTGAAACTTTTATAAAAATTGTAGGAAAAAAAATCCGTACAATGTTCTGACTAGAAGAGATACAATTATAGAATGAAAGAAACCAAGGAAAACTGTAACATTAAATATGGAAAGGAAAAAGTAACATTATTGTTATTAATAATAATTAAGAGTCCCAGTGGCTGCCTCAACCACCACAGCCTGCCAATAGTGCTGGGCTTAGACTGTCATATTAGAAGATAACATCTCTCTCTCTCTCTCTTTTATTTTAAAAGATTTTATTAATTTGTTCGACAGAAAGAGCACGAGTGGTGGGGAGAGAGAAGCAGACTCCCCGCTGAGCAGGGAGCCCAATGCAGAGCTCAATCCCAGGACTCTGGGATTATGACCTGAGCTGAAGACAGATGCCTAACTGACTGAGCCACCCAGGTACCTCCTGAAAATAACATCTTTGTGTCACCAGCCCTTCCTAGCCACTAACCCTCAAAACCAGGTGCCATCTTCCCCCAGCCAGAAAGGAACCTGAGAGAAGACTTCTGGGATGCTTAGAAACTGTAGAATTGTCTTGGAGGGACCATTCAGCTTTGGGTCTAAAATGTTTCCTTTGGGTGGCATTTGAATGACCCAAGTCTATCCCCTTCTTTTTTCTTCTACTGGCTCCCTTAAGAGTCAAGAAATTATAGTGAAATCAAGAAAGTACATAAAGAGTCTAACCTTGCCTCTTTTGAAACTTTCCTCCTTTGAACTTGTATCTTTGAATAAGTCATCCTTGTTTTCTGAGACTCAGTTTCCTAATTTGTAAAACTGGTGTACCATAATGCCCATCTTGCTAAAATTTAGAGATAATGTGTATAACATACTTAGTGTATATATTCTATAAATGGTTAGTATCATCCTTATTATTTTCATTGGCATATAAAAATGTTTCATGAGTTGCAAAACTTCATGTAAATGTCAAGTGTCATTAATTATGCTTCAGTATTATCAGAAATTGTACATGACACCTCTGGTACTGTGTAAAGAAATCACACAGACCCTGGCTCTGCCTCAGTGTGGCAGCAAGTACAAAAATGGGCAGAATCCACAGTCTGCAGAAGAAAATCATCCTGCAGATATCCGAATTCACATTATGCCTTGCCATTTAGGGGTATAGGCTGGGCTATAGTCATCATTGGGAAGGAGATCGAAGGAATAGCCTTAAGCATGTTCCTTTCCTGCAATGAATAGCAGTTAATAAAATCCTTTTGGAGTAGCACAAACATTGGCCATTCAGTAGTAGGTGGAGAAAGTGGAAGTGGCTGGGATTGTTTTTGGTGTTCTGTGATCACACCACAGGCTACAATGTGTTTTTAATAAGGAATTATTAATAAATGGACAATAACTGCTTATTAAGCCTAAATTAAGTGCATGTTTGAGAGAATGAAGCACTATTGAAGAGGGAATTCACTGAGTTTGGTTACTGACAATTACGGAGCCACAGTAACAACCCACAGTAACAACAATGCTGGCTCTCCAGCATTTAATGTGCAGGTTGGATAAACCTTAATGTACTGATTTTGGGTTTTCTGTCACTGACCTGGATAGAATCCTATCTATTGCACTGGATATCTCCATTCTTTCCCCTATCTCTTCCTACTTTAAAGTCATTGTTCTTTTCTGAATTATCTTCTTTTCCTCCCATATATTTCATCTAAATGGATTCAAATTACACATGTGTCATATTAAACAAATCACCAAAGGGGTAGAAGGACAGCCCTAGGACCTCTGAAGAAGGCAGGTGGTGAGTTGGAGCTAAGGACTGGGCTCTTAGAGGCAATGTTCTTGGGCTTGGTCATCCACGAGAGATTAGTTCAAACCCAGTTCTTCCTGCTCAGTTAGACTCCCTGCCCATTTATGAGGCACAATATAAATCTTGCCAACAAAATCCTTCCAAGAAAATAAATTCAAGTCATTCTGCTTCTCTGATTTCTCTCCTGCCATCATTCCCAGAAAGATGTACATGATGTGGCTGTCATGAAACATCTGTCTCTAAATCACCCAGAAGTGCCAGGTTCCAGGCAGGACCAGGCCAGACTAGACTGGACTTTCCCCTCCTGTGTGTGTCATCCTTGTTTATCTTCCAGGACATGTCCATCTGAGTATGGCTGCAAAGAGAAATTGTTCTTACATCTCCCATGGGAGTGGTTCAAAGAGTTCCAGCATGGATGAGCCCTAAAATTTCCCTGAATCATTGAATCTTAAAGCTGGAGAAACTACAGAAGTCACTTTGTCCAGAAAGATGATAATCTTACAGTTGGAGGAAGCAACATAGCCAAGGCCAAATAGTTTGTTACTAGAGAATTGAGACCACTAATAATAATAATAATAATAATAATAATAATAATAATAGAAACATTTAATCAGCTCTTGCTATGTGCCAAACCCTTTGCTAAGCACTTAACATGGACTATATGATTTAATTCTCACAACAACCCAATGAGATATGTACCCAATCCAAAGGTTCAGAGAAATTTAATAACTTGTCTGATATTACAAGATGATAGGCTTTTGAGTTAGGATTCAAACCTGAGTGTGTTTGTTGCTTTAGCCTGAGCTCTACTCTTTTTACAGCATCATGCTACCAATTCATTACTTGTTAAAGCAAGGCAATGTCACAATCTCCTTCTTCACAATTGAGCCAATCCAGACACACTGTAGTCTCACAGAGTTGTTGTCATCAAGCTTATTCACACAGGGTGTTGTCCTTGGGATACCCAATGACCTTGACACAGATAGTCCCTCTGTGGAAATTTAAAATCCATATCTGCAGAAAGGCTGGGCTTCACATCTATCCACAGACACCAACCTAAGCAACCACTTTTAAGGTTCAGGCACTGGGGCGCCTGGGTGGCTCAGTGGGTTAAGGTTCAGGCACAAACCTGATGCCAGGATCTTCCCTGCCCTTCACCCCCTCACTAGCTTATTCAGTCCTTCAAGAACTATTTATTTAGCCAAAAACTATGTTCAACATTAGGGATAAAGGCTGAACAAAAGAGATCTGGTGCCTGACTTTAAGGAACATTTCAGTGAGAGAGATAAACAATAAATGCATAACTTTCACAAATATTTAGTGGCAATTGTGATTAAAACCACTAGGGAAAAGTTCACACAAGTGTATAAAAGCAGCATATGTGGCAAGCAAGTGGGATGTGAGAAGCCTCTGAGATGGATGGAAACTTGGTAAATTCCAAAGCCTGAAAGAAGCCAAGGTGTTGAAGACTTGAGTAGGAGTCAGACCATTTAAGACCTAAGAGACCATGTTAGAATATTGGGCTTGATCCCAGGAGTAAGGATGAGCCACAGGAGAGTTTTACACAGGCAAATGATAGAGTCTGATTTGCTCTTATAAATATTTTAGCTGTTAAGTGCAGAAGATATCAATTGGAATGGAGGCAGAGAAGCCTGTCAAGCTGTCAGAGTCACTCAAATGAGGGGTGCTGAATTTGACCAAAAGAGGGAGCAGAGGAGAGAGACAAGTAGAGGCATTGGGGTAGTAGGTAAAATTGACAGGCCCTGCATGTGAAGGGAGTGAAGAGCTCAGAAGAGCAGCCTTATCTAGAGACATAGGTTTGGGGGGTGTCATCCTGTAGTATTTGAAGCCATAGAAGTGGGTGAGATCTCCCAAAGAAAAGTAGTGGGAGAAGAAAAAGTGGTCTAGGATCAAAACCTGAGAACTTCTAAAATTAAAGATCAGGCAGAAGGAAAAGATCCATCAAAGGAGACTGAGAGAATAAATATCCAGAGAAGCAGGAAGCCAGCCAGGAGTGTGTGGCAACACAAAGGCAACAGAATGTTCCAAGAAGGAGAGATTGGTCATTGGTGTGAACATGCCATAGTGGACAAGAAAGATGAAAAATCTTTCTTCATCTTTGAAACTTCCAGGTTGGTGACTACATGGAAATGCTGGGAAGATGGCTTGACAGGGCAGGGAAGGGAATCTCCACCCAACCCTTGCCCCATGCATCTCTTCCAATTCATTTGGCTGTTGCTCTATTCTTCATAATAAACAGTAAGCCAGGCACTGGTCTGGAGACTTCTACTCAAAGCAGAAGTCCAAATACCAACATATCAATACCATCTAGAAATTCGTCTATTTTAAATCTCTTTTAAATCTATGACAGGAGTGTTCCTAAAATGTTGCTACTACAAGTTATTCAGGGATTGATTAAGGAGGATAAGTCAGACGGGGAAGAAGACATGTTCCTACAAAGGTGGTTGAGCATGTCCCAGAGCCAAAAAGCTAAAGGGTAAATTTTGAATCAGATGAAGATGATAATAATGATCATTTTATGAACATTAGTTTGTTAAAAGGAAACAAAATACATTTAGAAATTTTTAAGATTCAAAAAAATAAAAATGAGCACTTTGGAAATTATGGCGGTGGTGGATACCCGATATAATCTGCTGGAATCTCTTGGGTTGACAGTTCCTGGATCCCCATTTTGAACAGTGGAAGTGTCCTGGATTACTTTTCAGAAAGAAGTAATCCTTTTTTACCATAGGACATATAGTAATGAGGTGGTCAAAATGCAGAGGCTAACATTAGAACACTAAATCAAATGGTTAGAGTGTTTGCTTATGTCAGTGTCCAGAGACAACTTTGTGGGCTAATGGCAGCAGCCCGTGGTGTTGACTGGTGGCTCCGTCATTGCGGCAACAGGTAGTTGTCAAGGGCACAGACCTTGTGCTGAGTGACTGAATCTAGGATCCATGTTTCTGACAGATACGTGGCGGTCACCTTCCTCTTTCTTTGGGAGGGTCTGATGAAGATGCTGGCCTGGCATGGGATTCGCGTGATCTGACCCCCACACAGGAGGACCAGTTCCCGCAGCTTGACTCTGGGGGGATCGCTGTCCAGGGTGATGAACATCACAGGCTGATCGGCAAACAGGGTTCCCTGGTACTGACCCGCAGACTTTTACATGCTCAAGAGCCCACTCTTTTTATCCTTCAGAAGCAAAAGCAGCAGTCCCCACCCAAGTTATCCCACTGGTAGATTACCTCTTTATTAACCTCTTTATAATTTTAATAATTTCTAGAAATTCTTGATTTCCTGAAGGCAAAAGGATCTATGAGAACAACGTCTAAATTTAATGCTTGTTACTACTTGCTATATCATTGCTGGAGTGATCTATTAAGCACCAGACTTGGGGTCAGTTATAAACTCTAAGGTGCTTACTGCACTGCATGTGATGAACTTACAGCATCAATATCATCCTTCCAAAGGGTAATGGTGGCACTTCAAAGATCACGAAGAGCAAGATAAACTCAAACCTAAAGCCAAAAGGAAAGAAGAACCAAGCTCTAGCTTTCAGAGACAACTTGCGGATGCTTTACTCCTAGATCTAAGACAGAAATTTCCACCCAAATTTGTGTAGCAAAAATCCGGGAAAAAGCCTGTCCCACTGGATCAAAGAAAGAGGCAGAACCTGTACCAGAAACTGTAAAATCTAATGAGAAGGAGACCACAAAGAACATCCAACAGATCGTGAGCACCAAAGGCCCCCTGAAAAATGAATGAGACTTCAGTGAGCAATGAGTAGGAGAGAACCTTACCCATTACACCTCTTGCCCATTATTGATGCCTCATTACTGTGACAGGCTCTTGAACTTTAAAATTCTTTGTCACACCCCTTCCATTTGTATGAATGTGCTTTTTCTTTAAAAAAGGATGTAAGGATCCTCAGGTTTGTGATATGAATATTTTTTATGTATTTTTGTAACCTTTCCCCTATTGGACTTCAAGAGCCTCCTTACTCAAATGTATACTGCTATATACATCTCAAAACAAAGGTATTTGTATTAAAAAATTAAAATTAAAAATTAAATCATTACAACTTGAGTTTATAGTTGAAGTATTTTTAAATATTTCTGTTAATTGAAGAATTTGAAAGAGACTTAGAGAAACTATTGTGTAAGAATTTATATTTTTGATATTAGCTCCTGAAGATGATTTCATTACTAGAGAAACTTCACAGCTCAAGGACATATATAACAGCATTGGTTCTTATTTTTTAATCTCGTTGACATTACCTGGAAATGTATTATAAATTTTAGAATGTCATTTTCCTGACGTATCTGAATATATATCTTACTGAATGAGGGCTTTGCTTAAATGTCATTCTTGGGTAGGGATTAAAATAAATCCACTAAGATACATTGCTGCTTCATGATCAAAAACTATACTATGTCAGTATTTTAATGTGGTTACATTAAGCAAAATTTGAGGTAAAAAGCTTATAAATATTAACCTCTTTATAATTTTAATAATTTCTAGAAATTCTTGATTTCCTGAAGGCAAAGGATCTAATGAGAACAATGTCTAAATTCAGTGCTTGTTACTAAGTATGTGTTCTTTTTCTAATGCTTGTGATAGCATCAGCCACACAGACTTTGAATAATTAGTCCAAAATGTGAATTGAACAATCCAAAAAAAAAATAATGATGCCCATTGAATAGAGCACATATTACTGACTTTAGCAAAAACCATTTCAATAAAATGGTGAGGACTGAAGCCAAGTTGAAATGAAATCCAGAGTGAATTGAGGGAAGGGAGTGGAAATAACCATTTCTACAGACCCTTTTTCATTTTAGACTTACCCTGGATTAGCTCTGCATCATAATCCTTTCAGGGTCACCCGAATTCTTGCTTCAGTCCCACAGGAGGAAGATGTTAGAAGATTGGAACCGAATCTCCCTGGATCTAGTCCAGCCCCAAGACTAAGATAATGATTAAAGAAGTAAAATCACCAAGTCTAAGTTTATATGAACTGGGTCAATATTTTTAAGAACCTTGCAACATTAAATTATATTATAAATTTTATATGTAGACTTGGGGAATGGTAATTTTCTAACAAGCTAAGAGTTGACTACAGGGTCAGAATAATAGACATTATTTGACATTAAGAGATCTGGGACAAGGAGGTGTGAAAGAAGTCAAGGTGTGATTAGTGGGAGAAAAAGTGTTAATAGAAGGACCTGCCAAAGAGAAGAAATAATCAAGTAGGAATAAAATGGTCAAGGCTAGAGACTGAGGATCAGGATAGCTGATGATGCTTGACCAGATAAAGGCACCCAAGGTAGAATCAAGGGGTGTGAGATTAAAGGGTATGAAAAATTCACATAAATGTTAGGTGGTAGGGCACCTGGGTGGCTCAGTCAGTTAAGCATCTGACTCTTGATTTTGGTTCAGTTCATGATCTCAGGATGGTGAGACTGAGCCCCACTTTGGGCTTCAAGCTCAGTGCAGAGTCTGCTTGAGATTCTCTCTCTCGCCATCTGCCCCTCCTCCTGCTCATGCTTTCTCTCTCACTCTCTCAAACAAAATTAATTAAGTAAATGTTAGGTGGCTAGAGTGGGAGAAGTTACTACTGCTTCCAAGGACTGGGCTTCTAACCACATGGACACAGCCTCAATATTTCTTCCACCTACTCTATGAAATATCATTAGTCTCATTTTAAATAAGGCAACTTGTCTTGGGTCACACAGCCAGTGAGTAGCAGGCTCAGGATTCAGCCCCAGACAACCTGACCCAGGACCCACGACAATACTCACTCATGGTAATACGTGAGCCCAGCCAACTTACCTCTCCTCCCGGTGTGATGTACTATCATTTATAGGTAGAGGTTTCATTGCTCTAGGCCTTCTACTTTTTTTTTCTTTTCTTTTTTTTTTTTTGAAGATTTTATTTATTTATTTGAGACACAGAGAGAGAGAGCATGCACGAATGGAGTGAAGGGTAGAGGGATACGCAGATTCCCCGCTGAGCGGGGAGCCCAATGTGGGGCTCCATCCTGGGACTCCGGGATCATGACCTGAGATGAAGGCAGCTGCTCAATCGACAGAGCCACGCAGGTGCCCTAGTTTCTTAATCATACCAGTTTCCATGGTTAGGGGCCAGGGGCACAAAGCAATCTTCACAAGGTTACTGCAAAACTCTCTTGCCCTGCTGCTGCTTCTGATCTAGCAAGCTAGCAGAAAATTCTTCAGTTTAGCTGTCCTGATGAAAAATCTATCCATTACCTTAAAATCATCTCTCTGTGGTAATCGAACACCTAAAGCATCTACAAAGGCAAACCAGGATTACCAGTTGATTAAATCCTGAAATTAGTTCTTTGAAACCCACCCCACCTCCCCACTTTGTGTGGCTGACGGCAGCATTTTGTCCCGGATGTTGAACTTCCCCAGCTTGTATAGTTTATGCCATGCAGAAGACCCAGGAAGGACAGCAGGTAGTGGTTGCAAAATATTGCCAACTGAACATCTTTTTTTCTCATTCACTGTTACAGACACACAGGACAGCTCCAGCTCCCGGCCTCTGACGGCAAACAGCTGACTCAGCACAAACTGACAGAACAGAAAGTCACCCCAAACTGTGTGTGCATGTGCATCTGAATGTGTGCATCGCTGTGCGTGTTTGAATCTTTGTGTGCATCTAAGAGAGGACTGACTTAGAGATACCCCAAACCTGAATGCTTATTCCATCTTATCTGCCCCATTTAGGTACATGTTGGAGTATAAGGGAGAAGTGAAGCAAGGTGCAAATAAGATCACTCCCCTGAGTGTCAGGCAACATAAAGAATGATGTTTGGGGACCAGTTCAGTTCGTTTGTATCTTTATTTCAACTGAAGCTCTTCCGTTCCCACATGCCCCAGGGATGAAGTGCAAAGCCCCTGTGGGGCCTGCTGGAGCTACTTTCCCAGTTGCTAAGCAATATCAGTCCCACTTTGTGCATGGTGAGCTCATGCCTGTGCTGTGACAGTGACTGTGGGTGATCTAGGGTTAGCTTTACAACAACCAGAAAAAGTCGGGGGGGGGGGGTCGTGTGTGTGCAAAGAGCACACATGAGCAGTGACAAAGTGATGAAGGATGACTAGGGCCATGAGGAGCAGTAAAAACAATGAGTACCATTTTAAGGATCTACTCTGTGCCAGGTATGAGGCTAGGCACATGAGTTCACTGAAATAAGGGGGACACAAACAGGGGAGGCAGCCACATGAGAACAGATGCCTGCCATTCACTCTTGTATTTGCCTCACATGGTGCCTGGCACATGCTGTGAGTTGAGAAATTATTATTCAAATAAGTGAGTCACAGTATTTAAGAGCAGGAAAGAGCCACCATCTAATCCAATTCTGTCATCTACTATACGAGACAATCTTTTGGAGAAAATCCATATAAACACCCTCCGTCTATCCCTCAGACACATCTGACTCACATTTAGAAGGCCCACACAGGAAAGCTGCAAATAGAGGAGGTTCTGGCCCTCCATTCCCCGTTGCAGAGGACCCAAACAACCACTGGCAATCAAGAAGAGAAGGTGGGAGCCAAGCCTGATTGCAAATATTTGCCTTGGCCCTTCATTCTCACTCCCACCACCCCCCACCCCAAGCTCTGAGAGCTCAGGTGTGGGCTGCTTCAACAGGATCCTAGCCATTATGGCTGACTCCTTTCTCTTGCGGTTTCTCTTCCAAACCTTTCCGATAACACAGCAGCAATGGTTTCTCTTCCTGCAATTATTTCCTTCCTAAGAGCCTGCCCTGTCTCTCCCCACCCCCACCAAGCAGCCTTCCTTCTCCTGCAGGCTCCTCCCCACTACCTGGGTTTATCCAACCTCTTCTTCCACAAAGCCCCAAACCTGTTGGCTGGCTGCTCCTGTCAAACCAGTCCTCTCTGCACCTGCCACACACATTTTACCCAGACCGAAGTATAAGCCTTTGACAAATGACCCCACTCTTCTCTTTGTCAAACTGTAGTCATTATTTCTGTGTAAGACCTCCTCCTCCAAGAAGCCATCCTTCTCCATTCTCTCCCAGGCTAGTAGTCTTATTTTCGTCTGGATTTCCAGGAATTTTTTTTTTAACTGTGGTAAAATAAACAACATAAAATTTATCATTTTAGCCATTTTTAAGTGTATAGTTTAACAGCATTAATATATTCACATTCCAGAACCTTTTGTCTTCCTAAAACTGAAGCTCCACATCTATTAAATAATTCCCCATTTCTCCCTCCCCTCAGCCCCTGACAACTACCCTTTCTGACTTACAAATTTGACTACTCTGGGTACCTCATATAGGTAGACTCTCAATATTTGTCCTTTTGTGTCTGGCTCATTTCACTCAATAATATCTTTAAAGTTTGTTCATGTTGTATCATATTTCAGATTTGCATTCCTTTTTAGGACCAAATAATATCTCATGTATTTTGTTTATCTGTTCAACTGCCAATGGACATTTAGATTATTTCCACCTTTTGGCTATTACACATAATGCTACTATAAACATTGGTGTACAAATATCTGAGTTCTTGTTTTCAATTCTTTTGGCTATATACCCAGGAGTGAAGTTGCTAGATCATTCAGTAATTCAATGTTTAATTGTTTTCCACAAAGTTAAACCATTTTATCTTCTTATCAGCAAAGCACAAGTGTGTCAATTTCTCTACATCCTTACTACACTTGTTATTTTTTGTTTTTGTTTTGTTTTTTAATAGCTACTCTAATGGGTATGAAAAATAGCTCTTTTAATGTCATTGTGGTTTTAATTTGCATTTTCCTATGGCTAGTGATGATGAGTTCTTTTCTGATTATTGACCATATCTTTCCTGAAGAAATAGTTATGCCAGTCCTTTAAGCATTTTTAATTGGGTTGTTTTTGTTGTTGTTGACTTATAGGAATTCTTCATATATTCCAGACACTAATCTGTTATCAGCTTTGTGGTTTTCAAATACTTACTTCCATTCTGTGGCTTGCTTTTACATTCTGTTGGTAGTGTCCTTAGGTGCACAAAAGTTTTAAATTTTGATAGGTCCAATTTATCTGTTTTTTCTTTTGTTGCCTATGCCTTTGGTGTCATCAAAAATATCATTGCTAAATCTACTATCATGAAGATTTTTTCCTGTATATTCTTCTAAGAGTTTTATAGTTTTAGCTCTTACATTTAGGTTGTTTAAATCCATTTTGAGTTAAATTTCTATAAATGGCATTAGGTCAGGGGCATCTGGGTGGCTCAGATGGTTAAGCGTCTGCATTCGGCTCAGGTCATGATCCCAGAGTCCTGGGATCGAGCCCCGCTTCGGGCTCCCTGCTTAGCAGGGAGTCTGTTTCCCCTCTGCCTCTGACTCTCTCCCCTGCTCATGCTCTCTCTCTCAAATGAATAAATAAAATCTTTGAAAAAATAAATAAATAAATGGCATTAGGTCAGGCTTTAATTTCATTCTTTTGCAGTGGATATCCAGTTTCCCCAACACCATTTGTTGAAAAGACAATCCTTTCCTCTTTGAATGGTCTTGATACTACTGTTTAGAATCATTTGACCATACATGCAGGGTTTGTATCTGGGCTCTTTATTCTATTCCACTGGTTTATAGGTCCATCTTTATGTCCATACTGTCTTATTTTGATTAATGTAGATTTGTAGTAAGTTTTGAAATCAGGTAGAGTGAGAACTTCAACTGTTCTTTTTCTTTTTTTTTTTCTTAAAGATTTTATTTATTTATTTGTTTATTTGAGAGAGAGAGAGAAAGAAAGAAAAGAGAGTGATAGGGTGCATGTGAGAGAGTATAAGCAGAGGGAATGGCAGAGGGAGAGGAAGAAGTAGGCTCCCTCCTTGAGCAGGGATCTTGCTGTGTGGCTCAGTATCGGGACCCTGGGATCATGACCTGAGCTAAAGGCAAATGCATAACTGGCTCAGCCACCCAGATGCTCCTCAACTGTTCTTTTTCAAGATTTTTTTTTCTCCTTCTTCTTTTTTTTTTTTTTCCATTTGTGCTCCCTTGAGGTTATATATGAATTTTGGAGGGATTTTTTTCCTATTTCTGCAAAAAACGATGGTATTTTGATAGGAATTGCATTTAATATGTAGATTGCTTTGGGTAGTACCTGGGAAGTTTTAAAAACATTTCCTTAAAGTTATTTATTGTTTTTTGTGTATGAATATCTCCTTTAGCCAACTAAATGATAGATTTCTGATAATTAGAACTGTGTCTTCTGTCTTTTCTATCTCTCAGTACAATAGTGAAGACACCAAGCTATAGGCAAAAAGATGAATTATTATTTTTCTATTTAGATTTCTTTAATGGGGAAACTAGGAACTATTAACTAACTACCCCCAAATTTTCTTCTAGGTTTGGATGACTTGGAGCTGATCAAGAAAACAATAGGGGCCTTCAATCCCTGTCATATGTGGAAGACACACACTCCCTTCCTGGATCACCACTTAAAGTTGATAACTGACTGTATCACCAGAGAGGTCAACACCTCTTCCCTCCCTGATAATTGCTGCTGTTTGGATATGACTGTTCATAAGAAACCTGAACAGAGGGCCACCTGGGTGGCTCAGTTGGCTATGCATCCCACTCTTGATTTCAGCTCTGGTCATGATTTCAGGGTCATGAGTTCAAGCCCTGTGTTGGGCTCTGCTCTGGGCATGGAGCCTGCTTAAGATTCTTTCTCTCCCATTCCCTCTGCCCCTTCCAACCACCCCCTAAACCCCCAACCCTGCACTCTTCTCTCTCTAAAAAAGGAACTCGTACAGAAGGTGATTTCTAGACCGAGGGTGCCTATGTTGATGTTACAATTGTCATGTTATGGGGGTAACTGTAATTAAACAAATACCATTTATTCAGAGTTTGCTATATGTCAAATGTTAAGCAATAAGTATGTTTTACATGTGTTCTCCTGATGCTCAGGGACAATCAGGGCCAAGGGTTTTGTAGAAAGGAAAAAGATTTCAGATCTAATTCTCAAGTGAGTGGGAGACCTCAGGGGAAGAAGTTTAGGTAGAGTAAATTTTAACATATAGTGAGTAAAATGCTAGTTATATACAAAATTGAAGTAATCACACATTAGAAGGGTATTTTCAGCTTGCATTTACCTGGAGTTGGGTTCTATCTGTAAGAGGACCATAGTGCTGGCCTCTAAAGAACTAGCAACAAAGACCTAAACAGAGCTCTGCAGAACTGAAAATATACAACACAAGCAAAGGACAAGACTTGGTCCCAGTAAACTCGCCCACCAGAAAGGCCAGGCTTGGTTCCAAGAGTCAAGGCAAAACAACCTTTCTACACCATGGCTCATACTATGAGCTGAGCCCTCCAGGACCAATGGAAATTTCTGGCCACTGGTGGGGAGTGTTGACAAGTTAATTACTAAGCCTATATGGTCTGTGGTGACTGCAGGGTTGTCCACAAGAATCATGTGGTGCCAGATGTTGCTGTTGCACTGAGTGACGTGTCAGATGTGTCAGGCACAAGGACTGTGCCCATTTGTTACCACAGCAACCAACAACTGAGATTAAACAATAGTTTCCCTTGAAATTAGTTGGCATTGCATAGACCAAACAATTGATTGGTTGGGTACATTTTTAATTTTCCATGGTGTTTTGGTCCTTGTATGACCTAGTGTTGAGATTCTAATGTAGCAAGGATGAAGAACCTTGGCAATGAGCTGTTGCCACCTATAAAACCTGAGCTTCCTGAAACCTTCCATTGTATTTTTACCACATTTTGATTCAGTGAGCCACCTGTTCCTTTCAGAATTCCCCATTCACCAGCATTTCCTGATTAATACAATCTACCAGATCTCCTTTATATATCCTCCCTTCAGCCCTGAAAACATTATGCATTCCTTTAATTTGGTCTGATCCCCATATAAATCAGGTCAGGTGGCCCATAGACAAGCGCTCATCTGCTCATAGACCAAACCCCGAAGTCCAACCAGCCAAAGCCAAATATATGTAAAAAGCTCTAGACTGGATAGAAGATGAGTTTACTCAATCCAATTTCACTCCTGCAAAGTGACTTGTAGTGTACACACTAATAACATCAGTCTCTAGTGTCATTTTTTATAACTAAGGCAAATATTTACATGCTTCAGGTCTTATTTGAACTGCTTACTTGTCTTTGTGATATGTGTCATAATCCTTCAATGGCTTCTTTCTGCCAAGAATACAAAGTGTAAACTCCTTACATCAGTAGTCAAGGGCCTCCAAAGTACTCCCTGGCCTATACTCTCCAGTATAGCCTGGCTGGTTTCCTTCAAGCATACCTGCATATTTGTGCCTCTGTATCTTTCCTTACCACACTTTCTGCCACTGTAATGGCCCCTATGCCTCACCATCACCAAGTTCCTGCCACCTGCCAAGTCCTGGGTCAAGTCAAAGCAACTGAAAGGATAAGAAGTTAAAGTTCAGAAAATTTCCCAGAATCAAACTTAAGGAATAGAAACTCGGAGAGGAAAGGTAAGAAGTCAGAGGATAAATACAGTACAGAGAAGATACAAGATCACAAAGAGGAAGTAATTAAAGAAATAATACAAGAAATTTCCCCCAAACTGAAATGAGTTCCTAGATTGAAGGAGCCCACCAAATTATAGAAAAATAACATAAAGATATATTACTATATGATAGAAAAATAACACAGAAACATATAGAAAAATAACATAAAGATATTTTACTATAAAATTTCAAAATGGGCAAATTAATAAGATCCTAAAAGCTTCCAGAGAAAGAGGGCAAAAAAAAACCCATAACGAATCAGGAATCAGAATTGCTTGGACTTTCCAAGAACAATAATAGAAGCTAAAATACAGTGGAACAATGCCTTCAAAATTATGTGCAGAAATCTTTTCCAAATAGAATGCAAAGCCAGCCAAACTTTCAGTCAAGTGTGAGAGTAGAATAAAGACATTTTTAAAAATTTGTCTCCCTGTCTAAGGGCATCTCAGCTCCTTCCACATTTTGGCTATTGTGGCCATTGTTGCTATAAACATTGGGGTGCATATGCCCCTTCTTTTCATCCCCTCTGTATCTTTGGGATAAATACCCAGTAGAGCAATTTCTGGGTCATAGGGTGTCTCTATCTTTAACTTTTTGAGGAACCTCCACACTGTTTTTCAAAGTGACTGTACCAATTTGCATTCCCACTCACAGTGTAAGAGTGTTCCCCTTTCTCCACAACCTCTCCAAAATTTTTGTTTCTTGTCTTATCAATTTTTGCCATTCTAACCAGTGCAAGGTGGTATCTCAATGGTTTTTTTTTTTAATTTAATTTTTTTTCACTGTTCCAAAATTCATTGTTTATGCACCACACCCAGTTCTCCATGCAATACATGCCCTCCATAATCCCCACCACCAGGCTCACCCAACCCCCTACCCCCTTCCCCTCCAAAACCATCAGTTTGTTTCTCAGAGTCCATAATCTCTCCTGGTTCATCTCCCCCCTCCAATTTTCCCCAACTCACTTCCCCTCTCCATCTCTCAATGTCCTCTGTGTTATTCCTTATGCTCCACAAGTAAGTGAAACAGTATGATAGTTGTGGTTTTGATTTGAGTTTCCCTGATGGCTAATGATGTTGAACATTTTTTCATGTGTCTGTTAGCCTTCTTTGGAGAAGTGTCTGTTCATGTTTTTTGTCCATTTCTTGACTTGATTATTTGTTTTTTGCATATTGAGTTTGAGAAGTTCTTCAACAGATGAATGGATAAAGAAGATGGGCTCCATATATACAATGGAAGATTACTCAGCCATCAGAAAGGATGAATACCCAACATTTGCCTCAATGTGGATGGAACTGGAGGAGATTATATTAAGTGAAATAAGTCAAACAGAGAAAGACAATTATCATGTAGTTTCACTTATTTGTGGAACATAAGGAATAATATGGAGGCCATTAGGAGAAGGAAGGGAAAAATGAAGGGGGCAGAATCAGAGGGTGAGAGGAATCATGAAAGACTGTGGACTCAGGAATCAAAAGGAGAGTTTTAGAGGGGTGGAGGATGGGGAGGATGGGTAAATCCACTGATGGGAGCACTGGGTGTCATACGCAAACAATGAATCATGGAACACTACATCAAAAACTAATGATACACTGTATGGTGACTAACATGACATAATAAAAAATTATAAACAAAAACAAAACAAAACAAAAAAGTTTGTCTCCTGTGTACCCTTTATCTCCAATATACCCTTCTCAAGAAGCTGCTGCTCCACCAAAAAAGAGTGGGGGAGGGAGAAAATAAAGCAAGAAAGAGGAAGATGCAGTATGCAGAAAATAGGGGATTTCAATCAGAGGAAAGCATGATGGCAGGGTATGATAGTGGAGGGAATCCAGGGAGAGTTGTGTAGCAGGCCTGGAGAGGAAACTGTACAGTCAGAGCAAGGTGGGTAAAGGCACTGAGAGGGGCCTGAGAGGGGTTAGGGCATAGACCAATAATCTACTTGATCCTTCTGACCCTACTGAGAGGAATTTATTTTTTCTTCAAAAAAAAAATTGGATTTAATTTCAATTTTTTAACATCTTAATTTAATTTTTTTTTTAGTGTTCCAAGATTCATTGTTTATGCACCACATCCAGTTCTCCATGCAATACATGCCCTCCTTAATATCCACCACCAGGCTCTCCCAATCCCCTTCACCCCCTCCACTCCTCCAAAACCCTCAGTTTGTTTCTCGAGTCCACAGTCTCTCATGCTTCATCTCCCCCTCTGAATTGTATTATTCTGTAAGAGTTTGAGGAAAAATTTTTATAGATTCATAGAAAACTTGAAAAATCACTCCAGGGAAAAAAAATGTATGTAACAAAGAAATTAGTTATATCTAGTGGCTCAACTACTAATAATGTTTATATAGCCATAATCATGTAAAAATGTAGTATTGGCTTAAGCAAAATTGTGACATAACTATGGAATGTAGAAAGGGAAACTTTATGTATATTGCAGGGACAGAGAACTAAACTATGCAAACTATGTGCACTAACTATTGTGAAAGATCTAAGATGTTCATCTTCCATGTAGGATGCCAATGCATGATGTCTTAAGTTAAAAAAAAAAATCCAACTATAATAAGCAAATTACTTGGAAAAATAAAAGCAAATCACAATGAAAAATTCAAGGGTTGCAAATGACACACACTCTCAGTGCTAAGGCTTAGGGATAGGGAGAGGTGGGACCATTATCAGCCCCTGTTATCTTCCTGTTATCTTTCTGTTATCAGCCCTATCACACTACTTGACTCTGTTATATTAATGCTTACTAGGATTAAAAAAAATTAATAGGGCAAAAACAAGAGGGAAAACAAATGGCATAGTGAGAATAGATCTTCATCCCATAAAGCCTTAGACTTAAAGAAGTAGAGGGAACTTAGAATTCATTACTTGGTGGAGTTTAATATTAAAATGGAGCAGAAATAGGTGTGATGGACCAGGTGGGCTTTGACATCAAATGAACAGTGACCACAGCAAAAACAATAAAGTCCCACATACTTGGGAGGAGGTATAATAAAACCTGCCCAGAAACAATGTGCCAGTCAGTATAGGTGACTCAAAGCTTTTTTTACCTGAAAGCATGTGTCATAAAATCTGAAAGATGAGACATGAAAGTAGAGAAGCAAACACAGACAAAGTCCTCTGAATATGTCCATCATCTTCTACCTGGCAGAATGTATTCACAATATCCCATTAAACCCCCAAGGAAGGGTTATTCTCAAGCTTTATAAGCCCAGTGACTACTGGGGATAATTTCACCATATTGAAGGTCATTGCCTGTTAGCAGACTGTCCTTAATTTAGTGAACAGGAACATTTTTTGTAAAAAAACTTTCATCGGTTTACTCTGGAGTCTCCAACCAAATCTCCCCTCAAGATTTCACGTTTGTTCACTGTAAATTCACTTACAAGGGAGTTTTCCAAACAAGACCATAGATACCCCATGTTGTTCATACCTCTGTATTGTTCCTAAAGCCTAGAATTCCTTCTCTCCTACTGCCACTTTTATCTGGCTAACTGAGCCCATTAATAAGACTTCTGAGGCATCATTTTCCTGCAGGAAGTTTTCTTGGGCCTCTTCCTATATTCTATTCCCTATCTAAGGTGGATAAGATACTTTTCCTCTGTACTCCCAGAATGTGTCGTGTATAGCTCTACCTTAAACTTAACCCATTGAAATGGAACATAGCCATCTGTCTCCTCCAGTGGATGGAAGGATCACCTGTCTGTGTCATCTGTCTCCACTGTAATGATCTCTGAGGTATATAGCCATATTTGATTATCTCTGGGTTTCTACAAGCACTGGCACCAAATTGAACCAGTGTAGAGAGTGGCAGTCACAGATGATGGTAAATTAAGACCTGAAGAATGAGTGTTGCTTCCTGAATACAGAGCAAGTTAGGAGAGGAGGCCTGTGGATACAAAGGGTTTAGCAAACAAAGGTCTGGCTAGATTTAAGGCTTTATCTACCCTACCACTTGGTGCCCTTGTGCAGGGTATAAGCTACCCAACTTTATGCAATGTCAGGGCTTACCAGCCATGTAACCTTGATTACAGACTCTCAATGTCAGTTTTCTCTTCAGTTAAGTACAGAGAACAGTAAACCTTGTCCGGTAAGGTTGTTTGGATAATCTTATCCAATCTTATTCAAAACTAATCTTATCAGAAGTAATACATGAAGAATACTTTGCTAACTGCCTGGTACAGAGTAAGAGCTTCATAAACAGTAGAAGCTATTGGGATTATTGTTTATAACAAAATATCAAGGAGCTATTGGGGGCTTTTAAGCAAAATAATGACATTTTTGTGTTTGACAAAGTTTATCCCAGCAGCAGCATGGTGGATAGACTGAATGGGAATAAGGTAGAGGCAGAGAAAAGATTTGGGAGCCTATTTCCAAAGGCCTGACGAGAGACAGAGGCCCCGAGTCAAAGCAGAGCAGACTCGAGAGGTGGAGCAACAGAAACATGTTTTCTTCACATCCTTTGGCCTTCTGTCCCCTGTTCTGCAGTTCTGCCTCCCTGCCGAGCCTCCCCCAGAAATCATCAGGAACCTGTGCAGAGAGCCCTGCTCTGAGGACTGATGCCAAAGCAATTCAGCATGTAAAAATGCATTAAAATAGAAAGGCTGGTCAGAGAAGAGAAAAAACACCGTAAACCTCCTCAAGGGACTCAGAAGGCCCTAACATGCATCCATAATCCCCCGGAAACTTCTGCAATCCAAATGTCCAAATGAGAAGTTTTAAATGAGAATGAAACCCCATACAATGCACACGTGCTCACAGACACAGGTATATATTTTTGAAATGGGTACCAGACTGAGGGAGCCCAGGCCAGCTGAAGAATATTTTCTAGAACCCCGGTACCAGAGCTCTCATCCACTGGAGTGCAGGCAGGGAGTGGGATGTGGAGCAGCAGAGGAGGGGCCCTATGCCTGATGGCCTCTCTCTCTAGATACTGAGCTCACGGGTTCATTTCAGATTGGAAACACATGCACTATCAGGCAAGGCAGGAACCAGAAATCAACAACATATAAAAATATTTCCTTCCACAGACACTTTTCCCCCCACAGTCTTGCCCCACCTCCCCAACCTCCCTTCACTTCTTTATTGGCATGGGGCTTGCTAGGGAGGGACAGGCTCTTGTGCCCCATAAATAATAATATGAGTGGAGGCTTTACATATGGTTTGTGTCTCTATTTCTGAGTCATTCTGAATGCACCTGAAATTGTAACAGCCAAGGGAGAGATTTCCAATGGCACATAAAGCCTGCTTTGAGAAATGTGTAAAGAGGGCTTCTCTTTCAGTGTTTTGTTTTGTTTTTTCTACTAGTACCATATGGTGGTGGCACCATCTCAACACTTATAATCAGAACTTGGAGGTAAATCCACCTCCAAAAGCATATACCAGGGCAGAAGTGTCTTTTGAGCAAGGGATTTCAACCTAGAGTGCGCAGATGGTGTCAAGGGATGCATGAGCATCCTCACTCCTTAAAAATGTTGCATCGTGATGGTTTGCATCTGTGTGTACACATGGGTATTTCTAGGGAGAAAGTCTACATATTGTTGTCAAATTCTCAACAGAATCCATTACAAAAAATGTTTAGAATTACTAACTTAGCTGTTAACCAGCCCAGTGACCCTCATTCTCATCTAAAGTTTGAATCCCCTACTTATTGTTTCATTCATGCACTAATCCAATTTATGCTTGAACACCTCCAGTGATGAAAACCTGACAGAATAGCCTAATAATTGAGAACAGAGGCATTGGAGCTGGTCCTCCAAAGCAGGTGTTCAAAGCTTCATGCTGCCACTTTCTGTGACTTTGGGCTGTATGTTTTAGCCTAGCTTGTCCTCATTTTCGTCATCTATATGTATGGATTATAATAACTCATAGGTATTTTGAGATTAAATGAGATAATATATTCACAACTTTCAAACAGCAAGTGGGAATATTGTAAATGTACAAGTGTCACTGCTCTTGCTATCACCATCATCTTTTTCATCATTATTATAGAGGCAACTCTTTACTCTCTGGAAAAAATGGATATCTTTTCTGTTTTTCTTCCCGAACAAAATTCTTCTTCCTTAGCTTCAACCAAAATATTCTTCCCTGCAGCTTCTGGTCATTGGTCTTCCTTGACACTTGTTTATGCAGAACAAGAGAAGGAGCTCAAATGCAGTCTTTCCCATCATTCAATCATAGCATTCCAGGAAAACTTGCATTCTAAAATAATGCATTATGGTAATAATCATTCAATGAGAAGGAAAATATTAAAGCTAGAGAGCTTGAGACTCAAGATAATAAAGTAGAATATTTTATTTGTTTCATGAAGATATTGTGACAATAACCTTTCTTTATAGCTTTACATGGAGAGTTTTAAAACTTAAAATCCTTGAGCAAATCTAGTGTCTGGGTATACTTACCCTTTACACAAAAGATCTCTCCCTTTCTTATCATTACCAGCACTATAATTAATACAATATTTCCTACAAATTCTTCTAACCCTTTACCTGCCACTGTTAAGATAGATATGGTCTTTCAGGCAACGTCAGCATGTTACACACAAGAGCTTATGTCCTCCCAGAGCAGAGGTAGTTCCTGATCCTGACGCACTGGTTTATTCCTGATTCTGTAATCTCTATGACAGCCAGAACAATGGCAGAGATAACTGTTCTCCCTTGAGTTCCCAGCACCTACCACCGTGTCTGGCTCCTGTTAGAAGCTTAAAGATAGGGGTACCTAGGTGGCTTAGTCTGTTAAGTGTCTGCCTTCAGCTCAGATCATGACCTAAGGGTCCTGGGATCGAGCCCCATGTGTCTGCTTCTCCTTCTTCCTCTGTCCCTCCCCGCTGCTTGTGCACACGCTCACTCTCTCTCTCTCTTTCTCTCAAATAAATAAAATCTTTAAAATATATATATATATATATATATATATGTATACATATACATATATATATAAACTTAAAAGACATTTGTTGAATGAATAAGTAAATGAATGAATGAATGAATGACCAACAAACTTATAAGCAAAGTAGCTTGTGCAAAGTTGATTATGTTCCTTTATTAACCCACTATACCATATCGAATTTGCACCATAAAAATTCATGTTTTTATAGCTTTTATAATTAAAGTGCAATGAAGACAGATTTCATGTTTTCTCACTTCTGAAATCATTCCTTTTCTTGGATAAATACCCTGGATCTTTAAAGCATTCCTTATGGTATATGCTTTTATATTCTTTCAGTCATCCTCATTCTTCTTTTTGGACATTGAAGACTGATTATTCCTACACCCTAGAGATGTCAGGGTCCTTAACTTGGGTCCTTGCCAGCTATCCAGTTTGCCTGATGCCCTTCTCCTTGGGAAGAGTCAGTGGTTTCAGAGTTGGAGGTTTCATGACAACCCCTTGAGAGTTGGAAGTTTAAAGGAGAAGTTAATATTGAAGAGACATTTTAGACGACTGAGCTCAATTCTTCTTTACATTTAAAGGCTATTTAAGAGTAGTTACATGGGGCTGTGTAGTAGCAGAAGTGAAACTTGCCCATGTGACCTAATCATATGATTCAGAAGGAATATTTTAATTCTCTAATCATGGTGGGTGCCAAAGAAAATAAGATCGGAGCAAGTTTGACTATTGCCACCCTCCTTCTGTGCTGGTATCTGGTAAAGCCCTAGAAACCAGGCACATAAAAACATCCTCTTATAGTACCTACTTTGTTCTAGGTACTATATTGGGCCCAAAGAGCCTCTGCTTCAAAGACATGAGAAACAAATACTGAGACAATCAGAAAATATTAGAAAAGAGCTACAAAAATCTATTCAAAATTTCATCCTCAATGCCAGCAAAGACATTAAAACTAAAACTTAAGTGAGATGACACTTTTTTTTAATAGTTAAAATCTACAGATTTAAAAAGAAAAAGAAGTCCCTGAGCCAATGAACATGCAGAGTCAGGCATTCCCCACACATCGGTGGTGGAAAGAAAAGTAGATCAGCAGAGCCTTTCCAGAGAGCAATTTGGCGGTGATTTGCAAAAACTTTAAGGTGCACATCTTTTGACATGGGACTCCCACTTGCAGAAAATATATCCTCAGGAAATTATCAGGGACATACACAAAAATATATGTACAAAAATATTCATTGCAGTATAATTCATAATAAAAAGTAGGAAACTTAAATATCTAATGTTGGGGAATTTATTAAACTGCAATATATCCATCTGATTGAATACTATACCTAGACAACGTCTGAAAGAAAAAATGAATTTTAACCAGGGAGAAATGTTTGCAGTTTATTCATAAGTGCAAAAACAAAAGGGAAAAAATGCAAAGCAGATTATACTCAACAGTATACAAAACTTCTGAGCTAGTTAAATCCTAGTTTCTTTTAGATCTTAACTCATTCATCTTGATCTCCTGAGCAAGTCTGTTCTCTTTTTCTTATGTCCTCACAGCTCCACATACCCCTCCTTCTTTATAGTGTCAACTGTATAAGTAGAACTGTATCTAGCATTTATTTCTGTGATTCTGGTTAAAGCCTGACTGTCCAACTAGACCATAGCTGAATGAGAGTAGAGTCTGAGACTGGCACATATGAAAATGCTCAATATATTTTGAAAGAATGATGTCTGATACCATTATTATATATGAACCTATGTGTATAAATACACATAGAAAGGGGACTTGAAATACTATTCATATTTTGATAATGGAATTTCTAGAACTAGTGAGATTGGAAGAATTTTCTTCCAAGTCTGCCCACTTAAGTATGTACTTCAGCCATTTAAAAAAGAATTAATTATAGGAAAAATATGTTTGCAAAATCAGTGTGGTGAGTGGCATCTGTCCACAGATGATATGCCTTGAGCACTGAGACATATCTGCATCACTGACATAGGCAAGCAGGAGTCAGGCAGGGAGCAGGGATTGTCTTGATAGTATCTAGAAGGGAACTCCAACAGCTGAGAAAGGCCAAGAGGACAAAGGTCAGGGGATCTAAGTGCAGAAGAAGGGGACAAAACGTACTGCCATTCCTTGTTGCTGAGGGAAAGGAATTAGGCCAGAAGTGGTGAGATGTGTGATTGGAGAGGTAGATAACAGAGACACGTACACCAGTTTGGAGCCTATAGTCAAAGGAGAAGCCATGGGCTAGGGGATCATGTGCTTGGTTTAGGTTTAAAGAGATCGCTCTGATGGTTCTGTGGAGAGTGAACAGGAGAGGGAGAGATCTGGAAAGGCAGGGTCAGTGTTGAAGCTGTTTCATCTCAGCAGACAAGATGAGGATCTAAAATAAAGCTGTGGCTATAGGGATGAACTAGAAAGGAATGTTCAAGGACTACTGAGAAAAGAATAACAGGAAGAATTGGTAACTGAATCAGATGGTACAAGCATGAAAGATAACATCAGACTTCTGTCTGAGTGACCATATAGCTGTGCCAACCAATGAGGATTCCAGGTATTTTAGAAGGGGAAGAGGATGTCTATTTTAGATTTGTCGAATTTGATGCTTAGAAGAGAAGTCTGGGCTGGAAATTTAGACTTGAGAGTCTTCTACACATAATGATGTTTTAAAACTTTGCCAGTAGATAAAACCACTCCCAGAGAGCCTTAGGGTAAGAAGGGAAGCTGGTCAAGCATGAGAACCTCCAAAAAGCACCTGTAGTGAAAGGGGAGGCGGGAGAAAAGGAACTCTGTGAGGTAAAGAGAACCCATGTTCAGATATATGGAGCAAAAGCCAAGGGAATGGGGATTTTGGAAAAGAAAGCGATAAGAATGAGCAGAAGCAGCAGAGTTCTAGTAAAATCTGCTGGAAAAAGTTCTGCAGAGTTACAACTAGGAAGTAAACAGTGACCAGAGTGAAAGCAATTCCAGCAGAATGTACACAGTAGCCAGACTCCAGGGTTTAAAGGACAAATGGATTGCACAGAGAGTCTGGATGCAGACAACTTTTCCAAAAAGTTAATGAAAAGAGAAGGATTTGCTGGGAGCTGGGCTGAAAGAGGATGGAATGAAGTGGGGATGGGTCTCAAGTCAAAGCTGGAGAGGGGATGTTGAAAATTAAAGAAAGAGAGAGAAATGATGGAGAACAAAGCCCTGAAGGAGTAAGGAGAGCAAGGAGCATGGACATAACCCACGGGTTAGCCTGTGGAGACCAAGGAGTGTTTCATCTCTTTGCCCTGCACTGATACACCACCACATTATCCTCAGCATGTAAGATTTATCTGTATTGCCATTTATCATGCATATGAGGATTGCTAGTATCTTCCAGGCATAATGCTGAGTGGAAAGTTTGGAAGGGTTGGGTTTGTACATCGAGAGCTCTATACAACTTCCTATAAATAGGAGAAGACACTGAGTATGGTGTAAAGCCAGTGCAAAAGAATCATGTAGTTCCTTAAACGTGCTAGAGCTTGCCAAGACTATATAAGAGAGTTCAGTCAGGACAGAAGACATTCAAATGGCAACTGGGCGCTAAAGGAAGACAATGAATAGCATGCTATTCAGAGTTCTAATGAGCCCAGAGGGGAGTGTGTAACTTAACTATTCTCAAAGGCTTTTCTGACCCAGGTCCTTCTCTACTTCAATTTTCTTGAATTATTTCATATTTGTCAGAGTTTTCTCAACACTTACCATCCTACTCCCTCTGATCACAGTCCTCTGGTTGTCAACATCTATTTTCAGGTAGAATTGATGTGATTTTTAGGTGGGTGTGACCAGCAGTGTGGACAATAATGTACCATTTCTCTTGCTCTGAACACTAATCCTGCGTTTAAAGCAACCTAAAAATCCGCCTTCCGTTTTGTTCTTCATTTCACAACGTCACCATATTTCAAGCGCAGCCAACCACACTGCAAACTTTTTGAAACCACTTCTTTACCACCTTGTATTTAGACACTTTTATATATTTTTCTAACCTCAAGTCAGGACTTGACATTTTACCCGGTTGAATTTCATCTTACTGATTTTGTCCCATAACTCAAGTCTTTTGATTATTATTTTGAAATGCCTCCCCATTCTAGCCATGTTATAGTCAACATTTTTATCAGCTGATTATATGAAGACATAAAAGATATACATATCAAGCTTGTGGGTAACACAGGAAGTCCTATGTCCCCAGAGGCCTCCCTTTGGAATGGCTCTAAAGCATTAATCAGCACATAAAAGAACAAGAGAATGCCTCCCTTACTAAAACACAATACAAAACTTGCCAAGCTTTTTAGAGGAAAGCTCCAGAAATATGTCTGGCTAAAGGCGCACACTTCCTTAACTCTTTAGTTTAGAGTACTGAGGGTCAGACAGACCTGCACTGGGGTCCCAGCTGTGGGATAGTTACTCTGTTTTTCTAAGCCTCGATTTTCTTATTTAGAAATGGAAGTCATAAAGGCAACTACCTACTAATTTACCTATAGCTACCTAATAACCATTGCCTATCCAAGACATTCCCATACCCACACACCCAAAATATACTGCGATTTGTTCAAGAGACCCTTTCCCATACATAGGGAGACACCTTCACCTGTGACAGATCTAAAACCTAATAGTGCTTCTTTGATACAGTGATCAAAATATACATGTAAGAATTAGCCTGCAAATGGTAACAGGAAGCTCCTTTCTTGTGTACTCCTTGGCTAATATTCAACGTATAATAGTGTTCAACTATTATAAATTCATTTGCTGTTAGTTTTATGTATTCAGTAAATACTGACTTCCTTTTTCTCTTTCTCTTTTTATAAGGACTCCTACCAGGATCTAGAACAGGCAAAACTAGCAATAGTTGGAGGGGTGGGCTCTCAACAGACTACCTAGGTTTAAATCATAGCTCTGCCATTTATTAGTTGTGTGACCATGCAGGGATTATCTTTTCTGTCTCTGGATTTCTTCATTTGTAAAGTATGGTTAATAATAATAGACTTGTCAAGAGGTTTGTGAGCGAACGTATATAAAGACCTTGGAATAGTGACCGGAACAGTTATTCCTTGACACACATCTCTACTTAGTCTATTCTCTTTACCTAAAATGTGACCATTCCTCCTTTCTTCTAATCTGTGTTGCCACTTTCCAGCCAGTCCCAGAAGTCAGCACCAAGAAGTCTCCCTTTATTAATTCCCTCCTAACAGATAATTCTTTTATGATCTTCAACACACCATTTAAATCTTAGGGTCACTACCATATTTAGCCTATTTACATACACCATTGATTATAAAATAAATCATCAATTTTAATTTTTCTAAGAGAAAAAGGACTCACTACCACAATAAATATCTAATTTTCAAAGCCTAAGTATAAAGATATGTTCTAAAGTGACTATAGTTAATAATACTGTATTATGTATTTGAAAGTTGTTGAGAGAGTTGATATTAAATGTTCTCATCACAAGAAAAAATTCTAACTATGTATGGTGATGAATGTTAACTAGACTGATTGTGGTGGTCATTTCACAATATATACAAATAGCAAATCATCATGTTGTCCATCTGAAACTAAATATAATGTTGTGTGTTAATTATATATCAATATTAAATAATTAAGTAAATATTAATATGTTAGACTCATATATATGACAAGTGAGAAGTGATAGGAATAATAGAACTCTCTCACATAAGCACATTTGGCCATCTTGCAAAAAACTTGGATGCCATTAATCATAAAGGAGGACCAGGCAAAAGAACCAGGGATGATTTATACAATCCATTGTTTCTTAGAAAATAGGAACTTAAATGTGTCTACTCATAATATAACATTATAGCTTTCTTTTAAACGGTAGTAAATCCTTTTTGAATTTCTCTATTGTGGTAAAATAAACAAAATAAAATTTGCTATTTTAGCCATTTCCAAATGTTAATTAAGACTTGTTTTGCAACCTAAGATATGATCTATCTTGGAGAGTATTCATGTATACTTGAGAAAAAAATGAATATTCTACTGTTACTGTGTGATATGTGCTATGCATGTTTGTAAGTTCCAATTGGTTTTGGATCAATCCAAATTGTTGGATTGTTTCAATCTCTTTGTTTTTATTGATCTCCTGTATAGTTGTTGTATCCATTATTAAAAATGAGGTTTCGAAGTCTCCAAATATTACTGTAGAACTTTTCTCCCTTCAATCCTGTCATTGTTTGATTCATATACTTTGGGGCACTGATGTTTGGTGCATATGTGTTTATAACTGTTAGATTTTTTTGACAAATTAATGCTTTTATTAATATGCAATGCTCTTTTTTGGCACCTGTAATAGTTTTTTATTTTAAATCTATTTGGTCTGATATTGGTATAGTCACACTAGCTCTTTGTTGGTGACTTTTTACATGGAATATCTTTTTTCCCCATTCTTTCATTTTCCATCTATTTCTTTAGATCTAAAGTGAATCTCTTGTAGACAACATACAGTTAGATTTTTTTTTAATCAATTGTGTTGATCTATGTCTTTTGATGTAGGGGGCAGTTAATGCATTGATAATTACTAGTAAGAAAGGTCTTACTCCTGATATTTTACTATTCATTTACTGTTTTTCATTTGCTCCATCACTGCTTTCTATTGTGTTTTGCTTTTTTTTTTTTTGTAGTGACACATTTTGATTCCTTTCTCATTTCCTTTTGGGCATATTCTGTAGATATTTTCTTGTGACTACTGTGGGGATTATATACAATATCTTACATTTGTAACAATCTAATTTGAATTGAATACAGCTTAACTTTAATCACTATATAGCTCTAATACTACATAGCTCTGCTCCTGACTTCATGTTATTAGCACCACAAATTACATCTTTAAACATTGCCCAATAACATAAATTTGTAATTACTTTTTATGTAATTGTCTTTCAAATGTAGAAAGTTAAAATACTTACAAACCAAAATTATAATACTAGTTTTATGCTTGCCCAGGCATTTAAATTTGCAGGAGATTTTTATTTCTTTATACAGTTTCAAACTGCAATCTAACATCCTTTCATACCAACCTGGAGAACTCCCTTTAGCATTTCTTGTAGGACAGGTCAGTTATAATAAATAAAATCCTTCAGCTTTTGTTTATTTAGGAATGTTTTAATTTACTCCTCATTTTGGGGGGGTAGTTTTGCAAGATGCAGAATTCTTAATTAACCGTGCTTTTTTTCTTTCAGCACTTTAAATATATCATCCCACTTCCTCTGGCTTCCAAAGTTTGGGAGAATTTGCTTAATAATCTCACTGAGAATACCTTGCACATGATGACTTGTTTATCTCTTGCTGCTTCCAAGATTCTCTCTTTGTCTTATAATTTCAACAACTTAATTATAATGTGTCTCAATGTGGATCTCTCAGTTTATTCTACCTGGAGTTAATTGAACTTCTTGGATTTGCAGATTTATACCCTTCATCAAATTTGAGATGTTTTCAGCCATTAATTCTTCAAATAATCTTTTGCTCCTTTCTCTCTTTTCTGAATCTGGAACTCCTTTAACAAATACATTGGTCCACTTGATGTTGTCCACAATCCCTTAGGTTATGTTCACTTTTCTTCCTTCCTGTTTCTTTCAGCTGATAATAATTTTAATCATCTTATCTTCTTTATTGTTGCTTTTGCATACTCAAATCTGCTGTTGAAATCCTTACTTGTGTGTGTGTGTTGGTGTATGTGTGTGTGTGTGTGTGTGTGTGTGTGTGTGTGTTGTTCTTATTGTTTTTTTAATTTCAGTTATGGTAATTTTTAGCTCCAGAATCTCTTTTTGATTCCTTTATGTAATTTTTATATTTATTTCTCAATATTCTTATTGTGTTTTTTACATTATTTTCCTAATTTCCTTAGTGTTTGTTCATTTCTTAGCTCTTTTGTTCTTTGGCTCTTTGACTATATATGATAGTCAATCTTTGTATGATGGGTGTGTATTTGTCTTTTCAGTTCAGCTGTAAACTACTTAAAAACAGTGACTATATCATATAACCACACTTAATACACTATGTCCTTAGCATCTTATAATGGAAAGAACCTAGTGCCCATACAGGGCACTATATAAGTGCCCAAACATTTATTGTATTTAATCTATGACAGTGAACAAAATCTTTTCTAAATGGTACACAGGTTTCCTCTGAGTCAAGATTTGAGATCAAACCCAAGCTAACCAAAACTCACATTTGTTTTTGACCTTATCCTGGCACTACCACTGACAACTTCAAGTTGCCCCTGCTTTGGGCTTACTTCTGCATTCTATCTTGACTGGCTAGAAAGACAGATTGGGGAAAACTCAGTTCTATGAGCAATAGATCATTTACTTTAGGACACTCAGACTTCCTCCATTTCCCAGTAGTCCAGTTTCCAAGCATGGAAGAATCAGCCTAGGGGAAGAAAGTAAAACCCCTGATGCAGCCTTCCCTGAAAAATTTGTAATTATTAATTTACAGCTCTTTATATATGTGCATTTGTGCATATGTACCTACATATTTTTAAACAGTAACCCATGATTTATTTGGTCAACTCTAGTAATAGGAAAGGAAATGGTTAGTCCCTCTTATCCCTGTCTATGTTTGCAACCATCTGAAAAAGGAAAATAAAAATACCAACTTCATTACTGAAAAAGGCAATGGAAAACATGGCTTAGATGTGCTGCAACACTGAGCTTCCTAACACTGGACTCTGAAATTCAGCAGACTTAACCACCCAGCCATGGAAGTTCTAGATGGGTATGTCTCACCTGCAAGGGCAGGGCCTACCCTCCAGAGCATAATAGGAGTGCTTTGGCAGATACAAAGAGAAGCTTTACATGCCCAGCCCACCATTCAGAATAACTACTTCTCATTCAAAAAAACACCTTAATTTACAAATCTTCTGGGATTTTTTGAAAAAAAAAAAAAAACTTTTTAACAGAGACAGTCTGGACAAGGAAGGATCCTTCCCAGTTGGATAGACCAGAAGCTGCCACTAAGAAGATATGAAAGGCTGAAGCTTAACTTCCCAAGAGAGGAGAAGAAGTAGGTGTCCTTCCTGCCTAAAAGCAGCAAAAGGAAAACTGCAGCCCAGCACATATCACTGTTCCTCCCATTCCTTTGCTACCTTAGTAACAGTTTCTGACAACAATGTGGATGGAATGTGCACTCATGTTAAATTACTGCTCTTGCCTGGTATAAAAGACATTTCTTTTATGTGAATTACTGAGAAATAAATGGACCATGGGTAGTATTGTATGATGGCTCAGGAGCTAAACTGCCAGGGGTGTGTCTCAACTCCTAGTGTCTTTCTTTCTTTATCTAAAATAAAGTGAATTATAATAATGCCTATCACAGGGTTGTTTTGAAGCTTAAACAGGTTAATATATCTAAACTACTTAGAATAGTATCTCCAAGTACTCCATAAGTATTACCTATTGTTATTACCTAATTTTCAATTACCTTCACCAAGGAGAAAGTGGAAAGACCTGGACTATACAGATAGGTCTGTTATACTGAAACACACCCACTTAAACTTATATTACTTATTTTACAACCTCCTCTGTTTGGAGAACCTGGGGCTGAACTGGGGTAGCAGACTCCAATATATCAGGGAAAAATCACAATAACACCACTGAGATCTGAGAGTGCAAGGAGAGACACGAAATTTTGAGAGCACTCTGCTACATATGCATGGGCCATTCTAATTCCCACTTTCTCTCCTTTATAAAATGTCTATATCCATACCCACCAACTCAGGCCATGGCTCACCCTGCCCATATGTGAGGGGAGGGTGGATAAAGTAGAGTTTATGAGCATCTAAAGCCAAGGGCTTTTCCCTCTACCAGCTGTCCCATTAACCCAGAATGGACTGAGGGCCTGGGGATGAGATGACACTGACACAGGGAGAGAATTTCCTACCTTGAGGGTTTATGCTGGAGTGTTGGCAGGAATGGTATCATTGGCAGCATGAGGGCTCCAGGGAAGACATCAGGGATGAATAAGAAGGAGAAAACAATCCCAAATGAGGGATGAGGGGGCCAAATGGCAGGCCAGAGCCAGAGCCTAAGCAGGGCCTGGTGGCCATGGCTCAGAAATAAGAGGAGGAAGAAGCAGTTAAGTGGTCCCCTGGGGAAGTATCAGCTGCAGGACACAAGGGGCTGGCAGAGGATCACCAGCTTCTGCAGTCTTTCATATGAGGTTCCAGTTGAGAAACTAAGGATCTACGCATCTGGACTAATCAACAGGCTGTCAAAGAAGTTCAGAAGTGGGGACCCACTTGAAAGTTTGAAGGTAGGTTAGTGCAGTACTCTGGTCAACAAATAAATTATCAGGGGCTTCCACGAGGACAGTAGATACTTTGGTACTGGGTAGAAAACTGAGATCAGGCCCTGTCACCCTAATAGTTTGCCTTGTTTGGGGAGACAGTAAATTTATAAATATTTGGAATATATAGTGTTAATTAAAAGTATCATGGCTATTACCCTTTATTAAATGCTGACTTTGCCAAGAGTCATGTTAAAACATTCATATTTATCACCTCACTTAATGAAGTACTTCTATTATCCTTCACTAGATTTTAAACTCTGCATCTTGGGCCAAAGGAGTTGGCCTGTCCCATTCTCTACTATGTACCCAGAACCAAAAACAGCATTCATTAGTCCAGAAAAAAATCCTTAATCAATATTTGCTGAATATTTATCTCTGTTTTCAAAATGAAGACACTGAAGCTTAGAAAAGTTAACTGACCTTCCCAAAGTTACATAGGTTACAAGCAAAAAGTCAGAATCCAAACTCAGATCTGGCTGACTCCTAGGTCTGTTTGCTTTTCCATTTTTCTATTCTGTGTATAATGGAAAGAATGCTGGTTTGGCAGTCAGGATGCCCAGCTTCTAGTGCCAGTTCTACCTCTGATTGTATGACCTTGGGCAAATGATTTCATTTATCTGGGCTTCAATTTTATCAACTGCAGATTAAAGGGGTCAGAGCAGCTAATGTCCAAGAATTCCTTCCAGCCCTCTGGTTCTGTAAGTTCCATGGATCAAGGGAGATGTGGACTTAGACTGAGTCACAGTACAGTGCTCCTCAGGAAGCAGGGACATGGAAATGTCAGTCGATGTGTGATCTGACCAAAAACTTGGAAAATGTGGGGCAAGAAGCTCCACAGTGAATGGAAAGCCAATGGAAGTCTAGCTCGCTTTTCCTTTACGAAGGTATCTAATCTCCTCACCCCCATGAGGAAGTGTCTCCTGTGGCTCCAACCCAGGGTGGTAGACATTAGGCAGTTCACCACTGGCAGAGCCTCATGACCAGTCTGGTGAGGTAAGAAAGATCTCTGATGATGGTAGCTAGTTAATGTTTGGGGATTACAAGATTCTGAATTCAGAATACTAACTTTGGAAAGATTCACAAAATCCTTTTAAATAAAGTTTTGCTTTAAATTTAGGTTTTAAATACTCTTGCTCAGTAAGTTTCATCCATTGAAAACACAGTGGCCCAGAAGAATGAACTTTGAAACAACTGCACAGTTGCTTTGAATTACATGTTATGTTAAAGATGCCTGGTATCAGATTTTATAAGGTTTTATAGCCTCAGCTTTGATACTATTATAAAGAATAATTTGTGTATGTTTGTACAGGCTTACTCCCAAGGGATCATATCAGTTTCTTCTCAGGAACTCTGTAGCTCACATAGTCTTTGACATCTTTCCTTCTGTATTGTGGCTGTCTTTGTTTAGTGATTGAAGGCAAAGGCTGAATGACATGAGTGGTGACCCTCACCCTTTGAAGGTCAGGGGCCCCTTCCAGAATCTGGTGAATCAAGGGGATCATCTCTATTTCTTCTCTCCCATTCCCAAGTCAGCTGTTCTAGGACCCCTACAGCCCATCAACAGAAGTCTCTAATGCTAGTTTAGAACTTGGACCATTTCAATACCTAGTGCTGAGAATAATGGAACATCTCTTTGTAAAAAATAAATAAACAAATAAAAAATAACCTTGACCTTATACCTGACACCTTATATAAACATTAACTCAAACTGGCTCATAGGCACAAAAGGAAGTGCTAAAACTAAGATTTTCAAGAAGAAAACATAAGAGAAAATCTTTGTGACCATGGGTTGGGCAAAAACTTCTTTTTTTTTTTTTACCATTTGTTATATTATTTTATTTAGTTAGTTTTTATTAACATATAATGTATTATTTGTTTCTGGGGTACAGCTCTGTGAATCATCAGTCTTACACAATTCACAGTACTCACCATAGCACATATCCTCCCCAATGTCCATAACCCAGCCACCCTATCCCTCACTCCACCCTCCCCTCCAGCAAACCTCAGTTTGCTTCCTGAGATTAAGAGTGTCTTATGGGGGGCAAAGACTTCTTAGATGTGACATAAAAAGCATGAAGTATAAAATTAAAAAGTGACAAAATGGCCTTCATCAAAACTAAAAACTTTTACTCTTTACAAGATATTGTTAGGAAAATAAAAGGACAAGCCACAAACTGGAAGAAAATATTTTTAAAACACCTGTCTCTATCCTCCTTTTAAGAAACTTGTTCAGAAGTCCTGCCCAACAGTGTTTGCTTGACTTTGGTTTTTTTTTAAGATTTTTTATTTATTTATTTATTTGACAGAGAGAGATCACAAGTAGGCAGAGAGGCAGGCAGAGAGAGAGAGAGGAAGGGAAGCAGGCTCCCTGCTGAGCAGAGAGCCCGATGCGGGACTCGATCCCAGGACCCCGAGACCATGACCTGAGCCAAAGGCAGCGACCTAACCCACTGAGCCACCCAGGTGCCCCTTGATTTTCATTGTTAACACTTAGCTATGTAGTAGACTGGGAAAGGTAGCTTTTTAGCTGGTTATACTACTACTGGAAAAACTAGGTTCTGTGGCCAAGGCAGAAGAGAGGAACGCACATTGATTAGGCAATCAGAAGTATGACACACCTACATAGCAAACTTTTGAATGAAAACAGAATCTCAACAGGTGGTTACCAAGAACTTTCCACAAGTTGACCCTGTCCTCAGGGCTCAGTAAAGCAGAACATTGTCTGCGGTCTGCAGCTCACTTTATAGGATAGACCTAACACACAAGGAGACATGGGTGAAGATTCAGTGCCAACCTGGAATGTATGCACTGTGGGGGTTGGAGCTGCACAAAAGGGGAAGAGATAGATCCCCGTGGGTGGAGCTGTCCACATAGCTTGGGGAGGAAGCAGTCCTGAACTTGGCTTTGACACCAAGTAATTTCAGGAAATAGGGGAAGGAATAGGGCTTAGAATCAAGATATAGAAGCAAGCATTTGGGACCTGCCTTCAAGAACTAAAAAGGTGATATGCCTGACCTCAGCAAAAGGGCTATGTTGAGAAGTAGGAATTAACATTTGTCTGAGCCAGGCTGAGGAAAATCCTGAAATCCAGAAAACTTTGGGTTTGATGATGTGGGTGGACCCTCATTCGAGAACCAAGGGGTGACAATGAAAGTTGATTTATTCAGATCTGCTGCTCCTCCTCCAAACAGGTCCCTTGATCATTGACTTTCTCCATACTCACCTATTTAGGGAATATACACTCATTTATTTCAGGGGAGGGAAATCCCTCTTGCTGCACCAACCACAAGCATTAGCAATTGACCACCATCACTCTTATCACAGAACAAAAGAGCAGTTTCAGAGTCTTCCTTAACACAACATCCAAAAATGCATCACCAAGGGATCAGAGATGGCATTCTGGACACGATTCCTTTTGGTAGGGCTGTTGAATAAGCCCTGCCCTTTGCCCCCTTCCTCCCTCACCCTACCTCTACCTCTAGTGCCTCCGCCAACGCTCCACCACCCTCTACCACCAACATTTTCAAAATCATTTCTCTGCTACTATGTATATGCTTTCAGGCTACAGCTGTCTTTCTTGTCACTGCTTGATGTTCATGTAAACCTGATTTCCCATGGAAAACAATGTTGAATGTGAACCAGAGCCAAGTGTGACATGGTCATGACCAGATCCTGCAAGGACAATTCTGGAAAAATTAGTCTTCCTCAGTACATGGGGCAGCTGGGGAGGAGAGTAGACAGAGGGATCAGAAGAAAAGGGAGCTGTTGGGATTCTGCCATAATGATGCAGACATGAGCAGGTGGCAGCCTGAACTAGTGTGGGAATGGAGATGGGAGGTCCAAAATCAGAAGCTCACAAGGCAAAGTAAGAGGACTTGGTGAGATAACAGGGAGCCTCAGTCCAGTGTGGAGAGCTCTGGTCATCTATCAATGCCACTTTTCCACCAAACAACTGGCAAACTATTTTAAGGGTGGGTTCAGGGGTATGAAGCTCTGTTCTTCTTCTTTTTTTTTTTAATTTTTTTTTAAATGATTGTATTTATTTATTTGAGAGAGAGAGCATGAGAGGAGAGAGAGATCAGCGGGAGAAGCAGACTCCCTCCCGCCAAGCAGGGAGTCCAATGTGGGACTCGATCCCAGGTAAGCTCTGTTCTTCTTGAACAGTGTCTTCTGCAGATCTTCCATAGCTTTAGTTCACGTCCATGAGAAACAAAAAGAAAAACCAAAGGACACCATGTCGATGCCTGAGACAGCTGCTCTTGTGTGAAAATTAGGGGATAAACAGGGTGATTTTGAAAGTTTTGAAAGTTCCTTTCCCCTCCTAACAAAGAATCAGAGGGGATATTTTGCCTCATGTTCTTTTCATATGTGTGTAACTGTCCAGAGTTACCATGGTGATGCTGTGTATGTTTGCAGGGCTGGAAGCATCCAGAGATGGAAAATGAAGCCAGGGTGGACCACAGCAGGGATCCCAGCAGGAATTTCCCTCTGATGCTCTGTTGGCGATAAGTTAACAGAAAGCCAGCATGCCCTTCTGAGTTTTGTCATCAAACCTGCTATTTCCAACAGTTCAAGGGAAAAGAATCACAAACCACAACACTTATTCCTGGAAATGTTTGTGGAAACCCATCTTCCTCACATAGAATTTTAGCAGGTAGGGATTTCATAGTGAGAATTCCTTAGGCCTTGAAAACCAAGTCACAAGCACACAAATACGGAAAGGCATAGGCACCAAGCCTCAGATTGGGTGGGTGGAACTACCAGTCACCTGTAGTGTGTGACAGCATGCAAGTCCAGAGGATGTCTGTGATGTTTGTCCAGCATGAACTTGTACATCTGTGAGAGATCCCTTTTTTAGATGAATCTTATCACTTAGCATTATCCTCCCACAGAAGAGAACCTCACTGATCTTATCAATTCCTTAGCCTTTTGACCATTTCTCTGTCTTCTGAATCATCTTTCAGCTTCTCCTTAAATCAAGAGAAGCATAAGCTAGATAACATGGAGGATATGGGCCAGCATTTAGCCCAAAGGTAAACTAATAGCCTTATAGCCTGAACTTATTTTCAGGTAGATCACATAACATCTTTATAATGGCCAGCATTTAATCCAGTGTCAGGCACACATTAGGTGCTCAGAAATATTTGTCGAACAAATGATTAAACGTTTTATATGTAGGTGAGATAGTGCCAAGGATATATGGAAAGTGATACTCACTTTTAATGAGCTTTGTTCTCAAGTACAGAGAGATTATAGAATAGGACAGTGTGCTAAACTAACGGCACTTCTAACCCACCCTTCCCTATTTACATACATTCATTCCTTCACAAATTTAAGGAGCATGGAGTTCAAAATTTACTTGGAAATGTATTGGTAGATCTCAGTTGACCAATAGAATATTTCTTTCCCATAGTGAAGGCCTAAGGTTTGGGCAGATGGCAAAGTAGAATGAAGAAGAGACAGACTTGTATTAGGCTAAAAAATAATTTAAAATATACAAAACATCACTAGTAAGTTTCTACTATAGACAGTAAAAACAACTTCCTAAATCATCAACACTGTTCCAGATAAAAAATGCACTGAAATATATTTTACAGCATGGAAATATTGTCCGAAATAGCACCTACATGCTCTCCTAAATTTATATGCTGCTATGTTGCTGTTCAATTCTCGATCAGCCCAACTAATAAGGTCATTTTGTCATTCAATGAACATTTATAAACTAGAGCAGGGGTTCTCAACCGGGGCAAGTTTGTCCCCTTGGCAGTTGATAATATCTGAAGACATCTTAGATCGTTGTGACTTGGGAAAGAGTGCTATTGGCATCGAGGTGAGGCCAGGGATGCTATTAAACATTTTACAGTACATAAAACAGACCCCCATGAGAAAGAACCATCTGGCCCAAAAATTTGGAGAACCTAAGAAAGGAAGACAGAAACCTAAGGTAGCACATAGTGAGACAGAAACCTAAGGTAACAGCTCTATCCATGTTCTGGGGAATCAGAGAAGGCTTATCAGATGAAGTGATAGGTACATTGAGACATGAAGAAGAATTAGGAGTGAACTTAATTAGGAAATAGGATCCCAAGCAGAAGAAACCTCTGGGCAAAAGCCCAGAGATGAGCATTAAAAGGATTGCAAATAAAGTAGGCATTTTCTTAACCAGCCTTTTCCTTATATTAATTTATTTGTAAAACAAATTGACTGCTGTCCACTGCACACAGAGCATGCATGACTGGTGAGCCTGTGTACTTTTGCTTCACCAGATGAATTCCATGTTTATCAAGGATCAGTTGTGTCTGTTCCCAAAGCTGTTTATGCCATTTTTAGTGTTATTTTATTTTTTTAAAGATTTTATTTATTTATTTGACGGACAGAAATCACAAGTAGACAGAGAGGCAGGTGGGGGTGGGGGGGTTGGGAAGCAGGCTCCCTGGTGAGCAGAGAGCCCCATGCAGGGCTCAATCCCAGGACCCTGGGATCATGACCTGAGCCAAAGGCAGAGGCTTTAACCCACTGAGCCACCCAGGCGCACCTTAATGTTATTTTAATTATGTAATTTAATTAGATGTCACGTAACCTAATGAAAACAATTGCCAAAAAAAGTTGCTGTTTTCATTCAAAGCAGAATTCTTTGAAAAGATTTCATACAGATGAGTCCTAAAAAGAAAATACTATCAAATTAGATGTGGATGAAATACCTTTAATTATTTGGTGGGGGGGGAGTCTTTAAAACATAAAAGAATTGGGCACTCATATTGTTTTGCCAGTGTCAAGTCCATGATCCACTTTTTTAAAAACTGTAACTGGAAATCATAAATAATCCATTACTGGTGTGGTTTATGTGAGAACGATGACTCTCAACACCAATCAACTTACTCACACTCCAAGAAAAGTTATTGGCCCCATTTCAAAACATTACTGAACAAACACACATTTATGTGTTTCGAGTTAAAATAAAATACACATTACATAGCATTTTTTGTGATTCTCTGTTTTACACAACTTTTTTTTATTAATCTTATCAGGTAAGATAGCTTCCACCATATCTGGGCATAACTGGAGTACAGAACAAGATGAGGACATGACAATAAATAAGGAACAAGAGGCAAACTGGGGTCAGATGAAGAGTCTTTTGAGCCATGATGTGTTTGGACCTTTGTAAGAAATAGAAGCCATAAAAACCTTTTAACAAGGGAGTAACTTGACCACATGAAGTGCTTTAGAAAGATATCACTCTGGTTCCAGCATAGAGAATAGATTGGAGGAAAGCAAGACTGCAAGCCAGTTCAGTTAGGAGGGCTCTGTAGTGAGTAGGGTTTCCTGTGATTATTGAATAAAGAAGTAACATTGGGGATGTAGAGACAGGAATGGATTCAAGGGACATTTAGTAATTGGTATCCTAATTAATTATATAGCATATGAGAGAGAGCTTGCTGTCAAAACCACACTTAGATTTGGGGCTTGGACACCTGAGTTGTTGGTAGTGATATCCCTGAGATAGAAAACAAAATAAAAGAATTTGGCCAGGGTGGGAAAATGATGAGCTCAACTTTGGACATGTTGAGCCACATAATCCTATGGGACATCTAAGTAAAGTTGTTGAGTATGCAACTGGATTCATGGGTGTGACGCTCAAAAGAAAGTATTGAACTATATATTTAGATTTGTGAGTAATCAGCATATAGAAAAAAAATTGAAATCATAAGAGTAAATGAAATTGTTGAAATGAAACAGTTGGCCTACGAGAAGAAATGTAAAATATTCTTACACATCAATAGGAAAAAGATCCAACGAAAGAATGTGCAAAATAAGAAAAAAAATACTTCACGGAAGAGAAAAAATATAAAACAAATAAATACATGAAATTCAACTGCCTTACTAACCAAGGAAATGCAATTAATGCCATGTGAGATAGTTTTAATGCCTCTATAGAGCAAAAATTAATGTCTGTCAATATCAGATGTTGGAGAGGATAAGGATTTGAGAAAGGTCATACTCCACTAACAGGACTGTACATTGGCACAACTGCTTAGGAAACATTTTGGCATTATCTTATGAAGCAGATCCAATATGCTTTATGCTCCTACATGTGTACCCTAGAGAAACTCTCGCATATGTGTAGGAGACATATTCAAAGATGATTTCAGCACCATTGTTCATAATAGTGCAATACTTGAAGCAGCCTAAAGGTTCAACAACAGAAAATAGATTAAGGGTGGTCTATTCATTAAAAGGTGGTCACACAGCAGTAAAGAAGAGGGAACTTCATGCAACAGCATGATGGACTCTCAGAAGCAATGTTGAATGGAAAAGAAAGAATCCCAGAAGACTTCAATCTGAATATTATTTTAACAAATCTTCAAAAAAACAAAACTGAACAAAATATCATTTATGTATTTATACATTTGGGATAAAACAAAATAAAAAATCCAAAGAATGATAAAAAGAATTTGATGTGGAATTCCGCTGCTCTCCTTGGTATTGAAACAGTACTCATGAAAGAAATTGAGGAAGACACAAAGAAATGGAAAAATGTTCCATGCTCCTGGATTGGAAGAATAAATATTGTGAAAATGTCTATGCTACCTAAAGCAATCTACACATTTAATGCAATGCCTATCAAAGCACCATTCATTTTTTTCAAAGAAATGGAACAAATAATCCTAAAATTTATATGGAACCAGAAAAGACCTCGAATAGCCAAAGCAATATTGAAAAAGAAAGCCAAAATTGGTGGCATCACAATTCCGGACTTCAAGCTCTATTACAAAGCTCTCATCATCAAGACAGCATGGTACTGGCACAAAAACAGACACATAGATCAATGGAACAGAATAGAGAGCCCAGAAATGGACCCTCAACTCTATGGTCAACTCATCTTCGACAAAGCAGGAAAGAATGTCCAATGGAACAAAGACAGCCTCTTCAATAAATGGTGTTGGGAAAATTGGACAGCCACATGCAGAAAAATGAAATTGGATCATTTCCTTACACCACACACAAAAATAGACTCAAAATGGATGAAGGATCTCAATGTGAGAAAGTAATCCATCAAAATCCTCGAGGAGAACACAGGCAGCAACCTCTTCGACGTCAGCCGCAGCAACATCTTCCTAGGAACATCACCAAAGGCAAGGGAAGCAAGGGCAAAAATGAACTTCTGGGATTTTATCAAGATCAAAAGCTTTTGCACAGCAAAGGAAACAGTGAACAAAACCAAAAGACAACTGACAGAATGGGAGAAGATATTTGCAAATGACATATCAGATAAAGGGCTAGTGTCCAAAATCTATAAAGAACTTAGCAAACTCAACACCCAAAGGACAAATAATCCAATCAAGAAATGGGCAGAGGACATGAACAGACATTTCTGCAAAGAAGACATCCAGATGGCCAGGAGACACATGAAAAAGTGCTCCATATCACTCGGCATCAGGGAAATACACATCAAAGCCACAATGAGATATCACCTCACACCAGTCAGAATGGCTAAAATTAACAAGTCAGGAAATGACAGATGCTGGCGAGGATGCGGAGAAAGGGGAACCCTCCTACACTGTTGGTGGGAATGCAAGCTGGTGCAACCACTCTGGAAAACAGCATGGAGGTTCCTCAAAATGTTGAAAATAGAACTACCCTATGACCCAGCAATTGCACTGCTTGGTATTTACCCTAAAGATATAAACGTGGTGATCCGAAGGGGCACGTGCACCCGAATGTTTATAGCAGCAATGTCTACAATAGCCAAACTATGGAAAGAACCTAGATGTCCATCAACAGACGAATGGATAAAGAAGATGTGGTATAAATACACAATGGAATACTATGCAGCCATCAAAAGAAATGAAATCTTGCCATTTGCGACGACGTGGATGGAACTAGAGGATATCATGCTTAGCGAAATAAGTCAATCGGAGAAAGACAACTATCATATGATCTCCCTGATATGAGGGAGAGGAGATGCAACATGGGGGGTTGAGGGGGTAGGAGAAGAGTAAATGAAACAAGATGGGATTGGGAGGGAGACAAACCATAAGTGACTCTTAATCTCACAAAACAAACTGAGGGTTGATGGGAGGAGGGGGGTTGGGAGAGGGGGGTGGGGTTATGGACATTGGGGAGGGTATGTGCTATGGTGAGTGCTGTGAAGTGTGTAAACCTGGCGATTCACAGACCTGTACCCATGGGGATAAAAATATATTATATGTTTATAAAAAATAAAATTAAAAAAATAATAATAAAACCTTAAAAAAAATAATTTAAGATAGTGATTCTCTCTGGTGGGAGAGGAGAAGCAGGACAAAGGAATGAGGAGGGAGCACAGAGACAGATACAAGTTATGGAATGTATCATTCTCTGGTTGAGTGCAGGATCCTGGCTTTTTACTATATTACTGTAATTTATAAGCTACATATAGGTTATGAATATTCTTTTGTATGAATCAAATAGCATATAAAAGCTAATTTTAAAAAGTGAAAAAGTTGGTCTTAGAAATACAATTTACATCCCAAATGAGGCAGAGTTCTAGTTTCAAAGCTGCATTGATCCTTTTCCCCTGTTAGAATTCCTTTTATTGAATTGTGTTTTAGGACTTTAACTTCCTTCCACCATAGGTACACATTCACAGTTCAATCCTAGGATACATACATGAAGTATGCATTTTGGGGTGGTAAAATTACTCAAGGCTTCATTTTACTAATATTTTCACATCACCCTGCCTCATTCAATTTTTTTTCATTCTTTTATATTACATGCATTTATGTAAGCCACCTCATATTCTTTGTGGAATGAGGCAGGGTACAAACAATCAAAACTAAAATACTCTATCCCACAGGGAATGAAAACAACTCAAATCCTGTCTTATTTCTTCCCATTTATGGCAGAAAATGCAGAAAAGTGGGCAGTTTCTTTCCTCTGATGGCAGGCTCCTGCAAAAAGTTGACCAGAGTTCCTGAAAGCTAGGAGGTAGACAAAAAAGCCATTTATAGACTATGTCAGAGACAGAATTGGTGGCCCACTGAACCCTAGAGCTCTGGCTTCTCAGCCAGGTCTTGAGCAAAATCAGATACAGCTCTGAGGATTCCAGAGACCCTGCACCATGAGTTGACCTGAGCCCGTGAACCAAAACTGTTCCATCAACCTTCTGCTCACTGTTTGCATGGTCCCTAGCCCTCCAGTCCAGGGAGGAAAGGGGCTCCATATATTAGCACCCTCACCTACAACCCAATGGTGCCCAGAAAAGCAAAATATATATTTGTGCCTGCTCCACAGCAGGTCAGCCCACTCATCCAAAGATGCCATATCCATGAGATACAATCCAACTTCCAGGAAACTGTTGGGTTCTACCTGCATTGTGCATCCTTTGTTGGTCATAGGAAGGATTTTGTACTTCCCAGATATGGTCGAAATCACTGATTCCTCATTCTACCTTAAGGTAGTGAGACTTACATAAGTGATAGACCACATCCAGATACAGCAGTCCTGGCTCCCCACTCGGTCCAAAAAGGCTCCAGAAAATAAACTAAACATGGAAACCCAATGATGGGGCAAAAGAGTTTGCTTCAAACTTCAAGAAGAGGACTAGGAGAAGCTTCCCCAACCTATGTTTCCCCATGGTCTATAGATGTTATATAGATGTGATGTATCTCCTTAATAACCCTCATCCACTGTTTCCCTTAAGATGTCTGCCACCATATTAAGAGCCACAAGAAGGAGGAGGAGGAAGTGGAGAAGAAGGACGAGGAGGGAGAGGAGGAAAAGGAGGGACTACACATCCTCACATAAGGGTATGGCTATGGAATCAATCTGCTCTGTAGGACCTGTGTTTATGCCAGTATATCAAAATCACATTGGAGTGGCGGTTTGTTCATACATTCATCCTCCCTGTATAAGCCTCAGGGCTTTTTGTAATGAAAAAAAAAAAAAAGGAAGAAAAGATGGCCTCTTCCAGGTTTATTCAGATCTCAATATAGTCAACATTCTTTACACCCTCTCTACACATGAGCACTTAGTTCTTGAACCAGTTCTATGCAGGACAAACCCTTATGAAATCTGTGCTTGGAGACACCTACAATTTTGGTCTCTAGAAAGACAGCAAGTAGAGAATGGCTTTCTAAGGTGCTCAACTCATTTTGAACACACAAAAAAGTCATTTTGTCTATGAAATACCTCAACAGTTTTCCAGAACTTACTGAATGACATCTTGAAGAGATGAAATGTTATGGATAATATCCTCACCTGATAGCATTTTTTTAAAAATCTGTTTTAAAAAAGACTCAACCATCAACAACAGCATACTCTCTGAGCCAAGTCCAAAGTCAGAAGTTATGGGGTAGAGTTCTTGGAATTTGGCATGTCTATCTGATGGCCTAGACATTATAGGGTGGTATATTATAAGTTAGTAGTGACAGAAATGTTGGACCCCTGCAGCATCCAATCAAACCTAGCATCTGGTCTACCAAAGAAATGGTCATAAGACTCTGCTTCCCACTTGACAAACATCTCAGAGTCAATCTGAGTAAGCCCAGCAATATGCAGTCTCTTCCACCCAGGAAAAGAGGTCCAATGAGAAAGAGAAACCATGTTCATACAGGGCCGTGTCTAATGGCTCTCTCTCCCTGGCTAAGCCCCTGGGTTTCAGCTCCATAAATAGTAGTGACCTCTGCACTCACTGGCCAAGGGAGTTCCTCCAGGCTCTTCCTCCCACCTTTGCTCCTTCTGATAGAGAACAACTGCTATTTCTAAGTCGAATAGTAGAAAAGTAATAGCATCTGTGAAAATTTTTATTGAAAATTTCAGTTTCCTCCCACTGGCACATACCCAGTTTCTTCCTCTCTGCCTGAAGCTTTCTCATGGGCAGCTTGCCTGGCTTTCTCACTTGGCTTCTAGTCAAGACACCCCCTCCCAGATCACATGGAGGGGTTCCCATGCCTAACCCTGGCTGCTGGCACACCACAGCCCAGACCCCTGCTCTTAAAGCTGTTTAATAAAGTTAAGAAATGATATATAAAGGTAAACGTTTTTGTCATTATTATCCTGCATAGAGAAAATTGCTTAACTGTGCACTGACAGCTGATTGATTTCTGGTCTCACTTTTATATTACATTTGCAGAATGAACACTTTTCTCTAGGTCAACATCACCAAAGTTTATTTCAAGGGACACTCGCCTGACAAAATGCTCCTAAACAAAGAAGGATTCTGTGGTTTGAATATACATATTCCTTTGCATGGTATGTATGCCTTCCATAGTTTCACATGATTGTTCTAGTCTCACTAAGCCATTTTTACTGGGTTTCACCTTTTTCTCCATAACATCCATGAACATCTCTAAGAATAAGAGTTCTGGAGAATACATTGTAGAGAATGCTGTCTTAAGCTTATCTTTAATCTGAGATTGCAAGGTAGGAAAATTCAAATGTTCTTTATTTTAGAAAATGATTGTGATGCATAAACATGATAATTTGCATACAGTTTCAAGATCTTTAAAAGCAAGCTTTACTCTTTAGGGTTTCTGTATACATTACAAGTGTATTGTTAGAACCCTACCTGGTAGGCAAATATTCTTTAGGCTGTATGCCACAGAGCATTCTTTCAATCTATCTTTGGAGGACTTTATGAGGTTCTTCCACAACCTGAGGGAACAGAGTTGTCAAAGGATTTCTTAATGAACATCTGTTACACTTTTTTTTCCCTTTCAGTAGTTGCATTTTTTTTACCATCACACAGTAATACAAATTAAAACCACAATGAGATCACTAGATGCCTATCAAAATGACCAAAACAAAATATGTGGCAATATCAAATATTTGTGAGGAGAAAGAGAGACAGAATTACTTGTAAACACTGCTGGTGAAATGTAAAATGGTGCAGCCACTCAGGAAAACAGTTTGGCAGTTTCTTGTAAAACAAAATATGCAATACCATACAACCCAGCAATTGCACTCTTGGGCATTTAACCCAGAAAAGTGAATACTTATGTTCATATAAAAACTTGCACATGAATGTTTATAACAGCTTCATTTCCAGTAGTCCATAACTGGACATGGCCCAGATGTCCTTTAGTAGATAAATGGTTAAACAAACTATGGCATGCCCATACTGAGGAATACTACTCAGCAATAAAAAGGAATGAACTATGTTTATTATGCAACAACTTGGATTAATCTCAAGAGAATTATGATGAGTGAAAAAAGCCACCATCCCCAAATGACTTATAGTATGATTCCATTTATGTAAGACACACAAGAACTTATATGTGTGATAAAATAGCACAGAACTAAATACACACACACACACACACACACACACACACACACACACACAAGTACATGTAAACTGGGAAAACCTAAATTGGATTTTATCAATGTCAGTTTCCTGATCATGATATTGTACTACAGCTTTGTAAAATATTACCACTAGAGAAAATGGGTAGAGTACATGGGCTCTGGGATGCCTGGGTGGCTCAGTGGGTTAAGCCTCTGCCTTCAGCCCAGACATCTGACTCATGATGTCAGAGTCCTGGGATCGAGGCCCTCATCAGGCTCTCTGCTCAGTGGGGGAGGCCTGCTCCCCCCCGCACCTGCCTCTCTGCCTACTTGTGATATCTTTCTCTCTGTGTGTCAAATACATAAATAAAATATTTTCTTTTTTTTTAAATAAGAATACTTGGGTATGGGATCTCTCTGTGTTGTTTCTTACAACTGCATCTAAACCTACAGTTATGTCAACTTCAAAGTAGAGACTATGAAGAAGTTTAAATGTACAAATGAATTTTTTGCACCTCCAATGTAGACAAGGTGATATTTCATAACATATACTATTCTGTCTCTTTTGGAAATAAATAATATTAATAATAATGAAGGAATTCATATCAAAAAGGAAAAATTAGGGGCACCAGGGTGGCTCAGTGGGTTAAAGCCTCTGCCTTCGGCTCAGGTCATGATCCCAGGGTCCTGGGATCGAGTCCCGCATCGGGCTCTCTGCTCAGCAGGGAGTCTGCTTCCTCCTCTCTCTCTGCCTACTTGCGATCTCTGTCTGTCAAATAAATAAATAAAATCTTTAAAAAAAAAAAAGGAAAAATTATCCCAATTAAAAAGAGTTTTTAGATAGTAATGTTAATGACTGGAAGCTCTGAAATATCCCTACTGAAGATGGGACACAAAATTACACAGGTTATATTATTTTTCCATGAGCACTTCTGCAAACTACTAGCCCACCCTCTTCTCTGCCTCACAGCACCCATCAGTGCCATTTTTATCACACATTGTGCATAACTTCATTATCTTGTCTGTGTCCCATGCAAAGTGAGATCTGTGAGAGAATGATTTTGCTGTCTGGTTGAATTCCAAATAGTATGACACAAAGATGATCAAAACTCAATTTTTTAAATAAAACACCTTTAAAGTAGTACAGAATCCTTTCTCTGAAAAGCTTTCACTTGATATCTTCATGGAGACAGGGAGATGAATAAGATGACCTCACCGGGTCCCTTTCACTAAAAGGGTCAGTGATCCTCTTTGTTCCCAGTTTTTTCTGGTACCAGTGACTTCACAATACTCTTCCCTAATTAAGGAATAGTTTCCCACCCACACTTAGCTACTTTTGTTTTTTCAAAGCTTTATTTAGGTCTCATTGACATCTAATTGATATAAAATAAACTGCACTGATTGTAAGTGTAAAAATTTCATGATTTCTACATAATCAAGCTAAAGATATATAAGTGTGTGTGTGTGCATATAAGTGAATATATATATTCTATATTATATGAATATTTGATTAAATATATTACGTGGAAATGACAGATAATAGATGATGGAGAGATTACAGATAGATAATAGATAGATAGGATGGATATACATATATAATCACTCTAAATTTTCCTCTGCTCCACCCTGCCATTTCATCCCCAGGCAACCACTAATCTGCCTTCTGTCACCATAAATTACTTTATATTTTTCACAACTTCATATAAATGACATCCTATAGTATACACTCTTTTATGCCTGACTTCTGCTCATTGTAACTATTTTGAGATTCATCCATGTTGTTGCATGTATCAGTAGTTCATTACTTCCTTCCTGATGACTATTATTCCAGCCTATGAATATACCACAATTTACCTATTCACCTGTTAATAGACATTTGAGTTGTTTCCAATTTTAAGCTATTACAAAGTTGCCATGGACATTCAAGTAAAAGCCTTCCTATAAACATATGTTTTCATTTCTCTTAAGTGAATACTAGGATAATAATGGTAATGTCATATGGTACTCATATTTTTCACTTTTTAAGAAACTGCCAAACTTTCCAAAGGGGTTGCATATTTTACATTCCCACCAATAGTGTATGAAAGATACAGGTCCTCCTTATCCTTGTCTGCACGTGGTATGTGGTCAGGCTTTTTAATTTTAGTCATTCTAATAGGTCTGTAGTTGTACCTCATTTTGGTTTTAATTTGTATTTTCATTTCCCTAATAATAAATAATGTTGAATATCTTATCACATGTGTTTTTGCCATCTGTTTAACTTCTTTGGTAAAACATCTACTCAAATCTTTTGCTTATATATTAATTAGGTTGTTTGTTATCTTACTATAGAGTTTTTACATATATACAAATACATATATAAACATGTATTTTTATGTGTATATATAATATAAATACATTAAAAATATATAAATATTTATTATATATAGATACTGTATATACTTATAATTTATATTTCTATATCTATATAAATATATAAATGTAAATATATAAATTACATATATAATACATGATACATACATATATTAATATATAATCTATATATATATATATTCTGAGTACAAGAGCTTTATCAGATATTTAACTTGTAAATATTTTTTTCCTTGTGGATGGCCTGTCTTTTCATTCTCTATGAAACAAGATGGGATCGGGAGAGAGACAAACCATAAGAGACTCTCAATGTCACAAAACAAACTGAGGGTTGCTGGGGGTCGGGGGGTCGGGAGAGGGTGGTGGGGTAATGGACATTGGGGAGGGTATGTGCTATGGTGAGTGCTGTGAAGTGTGTAAACCTGGCGATTCACAGACCTGAACCCCTGGGGCTAAAAATACATTATATGTTTATTAAAAAATTAAAAAAATTAACAAAAATAAAATTGAAATTAAAAAAATTTTTTTAAAGATCAGGGATTCTTAATTTTAGCAGAGTGTAATTTAACAATTATTCTTTCATGAATCTTGCTTTTGGTGTTATAGATAAGAAATCCTTGCCTCACTGAAGTTTATAAAGATTTTTCTCTTAAATTTTTTCTAAATGTTTCATAGTTTGGGGTTTCACATTCAGTTCTATGATCCATTTTTAGTTAACTTTTGTGGATAGTGCAAAGTGATATGGGAAAGAAAGGCAAAGAAAAATTAAATTTCCTTACTATTTACAGTCCATTGACAAGTCCTTGAAACAGGCAGAGTGACATTCCTCTAGGAACTCAGCTGCTTAAATGTTAATACTTTCCTAAGGGCAATAGGCAATCTTAGCCCAACCCCCCAGGATACTGTAAGTCTACTTTAACATATAAAAATTCCTATGCAAACTTCCTTTATCTCTCCCCTCCAGGTTACATATTGGCAATCATCCTCCAAATATATGGCCCACTGAAATACATCTGAAGAGTCCCGTGACTGAGTTTTTACTAAACAGTAATAAATGACCCTTTCCTAGCTAGCCCCCTCAGGATCCTGGAAACCTTGTTTCCAAAATACCTTGGAGGCTTGTGCTGTCCTGAACACCCTCCCACCATGAAAGTATATAATCAGTCACCCATCACAACCCATGTGTTTCTTTCTGCCCACAGGTCCTGTGTCCCTATTAATATAAAACCATCTTTTTGAACTGAAAACATCTCAAGAATTCTTTCTTTGCTGTCAGCTCCAATCCTCAATATTTCCTACATCACAAAGTATAGACAAAAATTCTCGTTTTTTAAAAAATATGGATAGCCCAGCATCCCATCACCATTTGTTAAAAAGATAGTTATTTTTTCATTGAATTGCCTTTGTACCTTTGCAAAGGTACAACTTCTGGTTTCCAGTACCACATGGGAAGAGCCTTGAAGTTATCATGCCTGTCTACTCAACAAGGAAAAAAACAAACTAAAGATCAACAACTCTTTTTTGATCAGAGAATTGAGGTCAAAGGGCAAACTACTGTCCTGAAAACTGGAGTGACAGGTGGATACAGAGAAACAGAGCTTAAGGAGAAAAGGCCCCAACTGAGGCCTGGTAGGAGCACTTAAAGGATAATTAACTAATTGCTGAAGACTGAACTGTGGACTAGCTTGAGAGATAAAAACTCATGGGGGACCAGACTTAGGGGAATACCCACAGTTTCATGGGCCTTACCTCCAAGAGCCCCACCAGGTGCTCACAGTGAAAATCAGAGAAAAATCTCCTCATGCTTCTAACAGGAGAGGAGAAATCATTTCAAAATATGCCCAGACTTATCTCTCCCTTTAAAAAAGCTCTGCTCTCAAGAGAAACTATTCTGCCAGAGCCTAAACAACTGGGTTTTATAGGAGTCTGACTCACCTGGGAAAGTGATATACTCAATAGCAACCCATCCAGCTGTTGATGTGAGTGAAGGGAAATGCTCAAATCCAACCTTTCTCACCTTCCTGTCACCCTCAGGGGAAAAGGGAAAGTTGAAGAGCAGTTGTGAAGGTTACAGTCCAAAAGATACAGACTCACTAAAAGACTGCGACATAATCATGGGATTATAGAATGCTTTTCTATCCTCTTGAACAGCCCCCCTTACCACCATATCAGTAGGGCTCGTGTGTAATAACAAAGGATTTCAGCTGAAAGAACTGTGGACTTCATCAAAATTTAAAAATTTAAGAATGCGGGAGGGAGCCAAGATGGCGAAGAAGTAGCAGGCTGAGACTACTTCGGGTAGTGGGAGATCAGCTAAATAGCTTATCTAAAGATTGCAAACACCTACAAATCCAACGGGAGATTGAAGAGAAGAAGAACAGCAATTCTAGAAACAGAAAATCAACCACGATCTGAAAGGTAGGACTGGCGGAAAAGTGAATCCAAAGCGACGGGAAGATAGACCACGGGGGGAGGGGCCGGATCCCGGCGAGCGGCAGAGCAACGGAGCAAAATCAGGACTTTTAAAAGTCTGTTCTGCTGAGGGACATCGCTCCAGAGGCTTAACTGGGGGAAGCCCAGGCGGGGTCAGCGCGGCCTCAGGTCCCGCAGGGTCGCAGAAGGGTCGGGGGAGTCTGAGTGTCGCAGAGCTTACCGGTATTAGAACGGGGAAGCCGGTTGCAGAGACAGAGCCGAGGAGTGACTCTCAGCTCGGGGTTGCCTGGAACCGGTCGCGGGCTCGGTCAGCTCTGAGCGCGGCCGGAGGCCAGGGTGACGGGAGTCATTGGGCGCTGTTCTCTGAGGGCGCACTGAGGAGTGGGGCCCCGGGCTCTTGGCTCCTCCGGGCCGGAGACCGGGAGGCCGCCATCTTCATTCCCGCCCTCCGGACTCTACGTAAAGCGCTCAGGGAACAAAAACTCCCGAAACAAACCCAGCAAACCCGAGTGGATTACTCAGCCCGGCCCCGGGTAAGGGCGGTGCAACTCCGCCTGGGGCAAAGACGCTTGAGAATCACTATAACAGGCCCCTCCCCCAGAAGATCAATGGGAAACACAGCCAGGACCAAGTTCACCTAACGAGGAGAGCAGTTTCTATACCAAGGAGAGCGGCGGAATTCCAGAGGAGAAGAAAGCAAAGCACGGAACTCATGGCTTTCTCCCCATGATTTTTTAGCCTTGCAGTTAATTTAATTTTTTTTTCTTTTTCAATTTTTTTTTCTTTTTCTCTTCTTCTGCTAAATTTTTTTAACTTTTACCGTTTTCTTTTTTAACGTTTTTTAAATAGTTTATCAAATATATATATTTTTTTTCCTCTTTTTATATTTTTTCTTTATCGGCTTTCTTTTTTTAAATAGTTTCTTTTTTTTTTTTCTTTTTTCTTTTTGAATCCCTTTTTATCCCCTTTCTCCCCCCTCACTATTTGGGATCTCTTCTGATTTGGCTAAAGCATATTTTCCTGGGGTTGTTGCCACCCTTTTAGTATTTTACTTGCTCCTTCATAAACTCTTATCTGGACAAAATGACAAGGCGGAAAAATTCACAACAAAAAAAAAGAACAAGAGGCAGTACCAAAGGCTAGGGACCTAATCAATACAGATTGGTAACATGTCTGATATAGAGTTCAGAATGACGATTCTCAAGGTTCTAACCGGGCTTGAAAAACGCATGGAAGATATTAAAGCAACCATCTCGGGAGGTATAAAAGCCCTTTCTGGAGAAATAAAAGAACTAAAATCTAACCAAGTTGAAATCATAAAAGCTATTAATGAGGTGCAATCAAAAATGGAGGCTCTCACTGCTAGGATAAATGAGGCAGAAGAAAGAATTAGCGATATAGAAGACCAAATGACAGAGAATAAAGAAGCTGAGCAAAAGAGGGACAAACAGCTACTGGACCACGAGGGGAGAATTCGAGAGATAAGTGACACCATAAGACGAAACAACATTAGAATCATTGTGATTCCAGAAGAAGAGGAAACAGAGAGGGGAGCAGAAGGTATATTGGAGAGAATTATTGGAGAGAATTTCCCCAATATGGCAAAGGGAACAAGCATCAAAATCCAGGAGATTCAGAGAACCCCCCTCAAAATCAATAAGAATAGGTCTACACCCCGTCACCTAATAGTAAAATTGACAAGTCTTAGTGACAAAGAAAAGATCCTGAAAGCAGCCCGGGAAAAGAAGTCTGTAACGTACAATGGTAAAAATATTAGATTGGCAGCAGACTTATCCACAGAGACCTGGCAGTCCAGAAAGAGCTGGCATGATATATTCAGAGTACTAAATGAGAAAAACATGCAGCCAAGAATACTATATCCAGCTAGGCTATCATTGAAAATAGAAGGAGAGATTAAAAGCTTCCAGGACAAACAAAAACTGAAAGAATTTGCAAACACCAAACCAGCTCTACAGGAAATATTGAAAGGGGTCCTCTAAGCAAAGAGAGACCCTAAAAGTAGTAGATCAGAAAGAAACAGAGACAATATACAATAACAGTCACCTTACAGGCAATACAATGGCACTAAATTCATATCTCTCAATACTTACCCTGAATGTTAATGGGCTAAATGCCCCAATCAAAAGACACAGGGTATCAGAATGGATAAAAAAACAAAACCCATCTATATGTTGCCTACAAGAAACTCATCTTAAACCCGAAGACACCTCCAGGTTTAAAGTGAGGGGGTGGAAAAGAATTTACCATGCTAATGGACATCAGAAGAAAGCAGGAGTGGCAATCCTTATAGCAGATCAATTAGATTTTAAGCCAAAGACTATAATAAGAGATGAGGAAGGACACTATATCATACTCAAAGGAACTGTCCAACAAGAAGATCTAACAATTTTAAATATCTATGCCCCTAACGTGGGAGCAGCCAACTATATAAACCAATTAATAACAAAATCAAAGAAACACATCAACAAGAATACAATAATAGTAGGGGATTTTAACACTCCCCTCACTGAAATGGACAGATCATCCAAGCAAAAGATCAACAAGGAAATCAAGGCCTTAAATGACACACTGGACCAGATGGACATCACAGATATATTCAGAACATTTCATCCCAAACCAACAGAAAACACATTCTTCTCTAGTGCACATGGAACATTCTCCAGAATAGATCCCATTCTTGGTCCTAAATCAAGTCTCAACCGGTATCAAAAGATTGGGATCATTCCCTGCATATTTTCAGACCACAATGCTCTGAAGCTAGAACTCAATCACAAGAGGAAATTTGGAAAGAACCCAAATCCATGGAGACTAAACAGCATCCTTCTAAAGAATGAATGGGTCAACCAGGAAATCAAAGAAGAATTGAAAAAAGTTATGGAAACAAATGATAATGAAAACACAACGGTTCAGAATCTGTGGGACACAACAAAGGCAGTCCTGAGAGGAAAATATATAGCGGTACAAGCCTTTCTCAAGAAACAAGAAAGGTCTCAGGTACACAACCTAACCCTACACCTAAAGGAGCTGGAGAAAGAACAAGAAAGAAACCCTAAACCCAGCAGGAGAAGAGAAATCATAAAGATCAGAGCAGAAATCAATGAAATAGAAACCAAAAAAACAATAGAACAAATCAACGAAACTAGGAGCTGGTTCTTTGAAAGAATTAATAAGATTGATAAACCCCTGGCCAGACTTATCCAAAAGAAAAGAGAAAGGACCCAAATAAATAAAATCATGAATGAAAGAGGAGAGATCACAACGAACACCAAAGAAATACAGACAATTATAAGAACATACTATGAGCAACTCTACGCCAACAAATTTGACAATCTGGAAGAAATGGATGCATTCCTAGAGACATATAAACTACCACAACTGAACCAGAAAGAAATGGAAAGCCTGAACAGACCCATAGGCAGTAAGGAGATTGAAACAGTCATCAAAAATCTCCAAACAAACAAAAGCCCAGGGCCAGACGGCTTCCCGGGGGAATTCTACCAAACATTTAAAGAAGAACTAATTCCTATTCTCCTGAAACTGTTCCAAAAAATAGAAATAGAAGGAAAACTTCCAAACTCATTTTATGAGGCCAGCATCACCTTGATCCCAAAACCAGACAAGGATCCCAACAAAAAAGAGAACTACAGACCAATATCCTTGATGAACACAGATGCAAAAATTCTCGCCAAAATACTAGCCAATAGGATTCAACAGTACATTAAAAGGATTATTCACCACGACCAAGTGGGATTTATTCCAGGGCTGCAAGGCTGGTTCAACATCCGCAAATCAATCAATGTGATACAACACATTAATAAAAGAAAGAACAAGAACCATATGATCCTCTCCATAGATGCTGAAAAAGCATTTGACAAAGTACAGCATCCCTTCCTGATCAAAACTCTTCAAAGTGTAGGGATAGACGGCACATACCTCAATATTATCAAAGCCATCTATGAAAAACCCACTGCAAATATCATTCTCAATGGAGAAAAACTGAAAGCTTTTCCGCTAAGGTCAGGAACACGGCAGGGATGTCCGTTATCACCACTGCTATTCAACATAGTACTAGAAGTCCTAGCCTCAGCAATCAGACAACAAAAGGAAATTAAAGGCATCCAAATCGGCAAAGAAGAAGTCAAACTATCACTCTTCGCAGATGATATGATACTCTATGTGGAAAACCCAAAAGACTCCACTCCAAAACTGCTAAAACTTGTACAGGAATTCAGTAAAGTGTCAGGATATAAAATCAATGCACAGAAATCAGTTGC